>NW_027361703.1:32535000-33135000 GCF_039654945.1 Dendrobates tinctorius | reverse complement strand
GTCGGCAGTTAGGGAGGTGCCTCACACGGGCTCTAAGTTCCGCCCAGATCGAACCTCCATAGCTCACGCTCACTGCCGACAGTCTGATCACCTTCCAATAGGTGCCCACAGCATTCAGAGAAACATCCGCGTCTACTGGCAACAGCAGGAGGGTTACGAGACACCACACAGTTTTCCTCCAAGCTGACCTTTAAGGGGGTGTTGGAGTTCGGCTCCTCTCCTCTGGCAGTGGAGGTTTGCGTAGATTCTGGAGCGGAAGGTAATTTTATGTCCTCAGCCTTTGCACTCCAGCATGCAGTCCCCTTGGTTATGCTACCTCAGCCGGTCACCATCAGGGTGGTGAACGGTTCGACATTACCCTCGAAAATTACCCATCAGACTGCTCCATTAAAACTCTCACTGCCTCCGTCCCATCACGAGACAGTATCACTCCTTATTATGCCCGAGGGCATCGACCAGGTCCTCCTAGGAGTTCCCTGGTTGCATAGCCACTCTCCTCATATAGAGTGGTCCTCGGGGAGAATACTGGGTTGGAGCAAGTCCTGTGAGGATAGATATGTGAAGGACCGCATTCAGATAGCCTCCACCGAGGTACTCACAGATCTCTCTGCACTCCCAAATCACTACCAGCAATACACGGACGTATTCTCGAAAAAGTCCGCTGAGACCCTTCCGCCCCATCACCCCTACGACTGTCCTATAGACCTCTTGCCAGGCACGGAACCTCCTCGAGGTCGCGTATATCCTCTGTCCCCCAGAGACGGAGGCCATGTCCCAGTACATCCATGAGACCCTGGCAAGGGGGTTTATTAGGAAGTCTGTGTCACCAGCGGGGGGCGAGATTCTTCTTTGTACAGAATCATAGAATCATAGAATCGTAGAGTTGGAAGGGACCTCCTGGGCCATCTGGTCCAAGCAGGATTCGCTAAATCATCCCAGTCAGATGTCTGTCCAGCCTCTGTTTGAAGACTTCCATTTAAGAAGAACTCACCACTTCTCGTGGCAGCTTGTTCCACTCATTGATCACACTGTCAAAAAGTTTTTTCTAATATCTAATCTGTGTCTCCTCCCATTCAGTTTCATCCCATTGCTTCTAGTCTTTCCTTGTGCAAATGAGAATAAAGTTGATCCTTCTACAATGTGACAGCCCTTTAGATATTTAAAGACAGCTATTAAGTCTCCTCTCAGTCTTCTCTTTTGCAAACTAAACATTCCCAAATCCTGCAACCTTTCCTCATAAGACAGGGTTTGCAGACCGATCACCATTCTGGTCGCTCTTTTCTGAACTTGCTCCAGTTTGTTGATGTCTTTTTTAAAATGTGGTGCCCAAAACTGGACACAATATTCCAGATGAGGTCTGACCAAAGAGGAGTAGAGGGCAATAATGACTTCACGTGATCTAGACTGTATGCTTCTGTTAATACATCCTAGAATTGCATTTGCCTTTTTTGCTGCTGAATCACACTGTTGACTCATATTCAGTCTGTGATCTATTAGTATACCCAAGTCTTTTTCACATGTGCTGTCACTTAGCCCTATTCCTCCCATTCGGTTTATGCTTTTTTCATTTTTATTGCCCAGATGTAGTACTTTGCATTTTTCCCTGTTAAAAATCATTCTGTTAGTTGCTGCCCACTTCTCCAGTTTATTTATATCTTTTTGAATCCTCTCTCTCTCTCTTCTCTAGTATTAGCTATCCCTCCTAGCTTTGTGTCATCAGCAAATTTAATTAGTTTACCCTCAATTCCTTCATCTAAATCGTTGATAAAGATGTTGAACAATACAGGGCCCAGGATAGAGCCCTGTGGTACCCTACTTGAGACATTCTTCCAACTGGATGTGCAGCCATTTACGACCACTTTTTGGGTCCGATCACTAAGCCAGTTATGAATCCACCTAACAGTTGCCTTGTCCATTCCATACTTAGTCATTTTTTCAATAAGGATTGTATGAGATACTTTGTCAAATGCTTTGCTGAAGTCAAGATATACTATATCTACAGCATTTCCTTGATCCACCCAATCAGTGATTCCGTCATAGAAGGAAATTAAGTTAGACTGACTTGACTTATTAGTTACAAACCCATGCTGTCTCTGTTTAATCACTTCATTCTTATCCAGGTACTGACATACATGTTGTTTAATAATTTGTTCAAAGATCTTTCCTGGTATAGAAGTCAGACTCACCGGCCTATAGTTGCCTGGGTCCACCTTCTTCCCCTTTTTGAAGATAGGAACAACATTTGCTCTTCTCCAGTCTTCTGGGACTTCTCCTGTTCTCCAAGAATTTTCAAAGATTATGGAGAGGGGTTCAAAAATGTCTTCTGCTATCTCCTTCAGTACTCTGGGGTGTAATTCATCTGGACCTGGAGACTTGAATTCATTTAGGTTAGCTAAGTGTTTCCTCACTATCTTTCTGTTTATAGATATCCTGGATTCTTCTATTCCCTTAATAGGACAGTGAAGAACAGTTGATGTTACATTTCCTTTCTGAGAGAAAACAGATGCAAAATAGGAATTTAAAAGTTCGGCCTTCTCAACATCCTGTCTTACCATTTCATCCTGTAAAAATCCTATAGCATCTTTGACTTTTCTTTTACTTTTGACATAACCTTAGGTTGCAATAACCGTCGAAAACAAATATCCTCTTCCCCTGATCTCCTAGTTGTTCAATAGATTGCGTAGGGCCCAGGTCTTCACTAAGCTAGACCTACGAGGGGCTTACAACCTGATCCGCATACGCGAAGGAGACGAGTGGAAGACAGCCTTTAAAACCAGGGATGACCATTATGAATATCTGGTCGTGCCCTTCGGCCTCTGTAACGCCCCAGCTGTCTTTTAGGACTTCGTAAATGATGTCTTTCACGACATGCTCTCCACCTCAGTGGTGGTCTTTCCGGATGACATCCTCATCTTCTCTCCAGATTTGGTCTCTCACCGAAGAGACGTCAACAAGGTCTTCGACCGCTTGCGGGCGAAGCAGGAGTCTTTACCTTTCCTGGGCTATATCATCTCGGCCCAGGGGTTGGCATTGTATCCTGCCAAATTGCAGGTGGTAATGGACTGGCAGGAACCCCATTCTCTTAAAGAGGTGCAGCGCTTTTTGGGGTTCGTTAATTACTACCGTCAGTTCATTCCCCACTTCTCCACACTGGTAGCTCCTTTGGTTGCCCTCACCAAAAAGGGAGTCAATCCCAAGGTTTGGTCAGAACAGGTCTCCACGGCCTTCTCGTTTCTTAAGACCCATTTTGCTGGTGCTCCTATCCTCCACCGTCCCGATGTGGATAAACCCTTTATCCTAGAGGTGGATGCCTCGTCCTTCGGTGCAGGAGCAGTCCTTTTCCAGAAGGATGTTAAAGATCGGAAGCATCCCTGCTTCTTCTTCTCAAAGACCTTCTCACCGGTGGAGAGAAACTACTCCATCGGGGACAGGGAACTGCTGGCAATGAAGTTGGCCTTTCCCGAGTGGAGACATCTCCTGGAGGGAGTCCGGTTCCCCTTACAGATGTACACCGACCATAAAAACCTGGTCTATTTACAAATGGCCCAGCGCTTGAACTCTTGCCAAGCTAGGTGGTCGCTCTTCTTCTCCCGCTTCACCTTGCAACTGTCCGGTGAGAAGAATGTCTGGGCTGATGCTCTCTCTCGTTTGGTAGTGTCAGCGGAGGAGGCTGAGCTTCGGCTAATCGTCCCCTCTGAGAGCCTGAGGAACGTGGCTCCGGTCGCCCTCGAGTCAGTGCCTTTGTTCCTTCCCGCCTGCTGCCAGAGGTTCTCGCGTAGGCGCACGCGTCCAGGGTGGGTGGTCACTTTGGTAATAAGTGGACCACTGAACTCCTGGCAAAGACTTATTGGTGGCTGCACATGGCGCGGGAACACGAGAAAATAAATTCAGGCATGCGTGTCTTGTGCTTGGAACAGGTCCTCTAGGCAGAGGCCGGCTGGGTTAGTGTACCCTTTGCCGGTGGCAGACAGACCCTGGGAGATGGTTGGCATGGATTTGTGGTTGGCGTGCCCAAATCCAGTGGCAGCAAAGTCATCTGGGTGGTCACCGATCATTTTTCTAAAATGGTGCATCTGGTGCCACTCGCGCGGCTGCCTTCTGCCCGTGGTTTCGCCACGCTGTTCATAAAGCACGTACTTCATTTGCATGGTATGCCGGACAAGATAGTTAGTGACCGAGGTCCCCAATTTGCGTCACTCAGTATTCAGCTAAATTTGTCCTCCGCTTATCATCCCAAGACGAACGGGTTGGTTGAGAGAGCTAACCAAACTCTGGTCACATACATGCGACATTTTGTCTCGGCCAGGCAGGATGATTGGGCATCCTTACTACCGTGGGCAGAATTTGCCCTGAATAATGCAGTGGCTGACTCCACTGGTCAGACTCCGTTCCTCCTTAATTACGGCCAGCATCCGCGCGTCCCAGTCCCGATGCCAGTGTCTTCCACTGATTCCAGGGTGGCAGACTGGGCAGTGGAGGCTCGCGACATTTGGGATTGCACTCAGGATGCCATTCGAGCCTCTAAGAAGAGAATGAGGGCATCCGCCGACACGCATCGGCATCCCGCTCCAACTTTTGCCCCTGGTGACTTGGTGTGGCTCTCTGCCCGAAATATCAGGCTGCGGGCCGAGTCCACCAAGTTTGCACCGTGATACATTGGTCCCTTCAAGGTCCAGGTCAACCCTGTGATCTATCGCTTGGCTCTTCCTCCCCACTTGGCCATTTCTGACACCTTTCACATGTCCCTCCTTAAGCATGCCCACTTGTCCCGGTTTCCCGAGTCATCTGCCAGGACATCTGACCTGTCTTTGGACGAGTTTGAGGTCAATGCCATCTTGGGTTGCAGGGTGGTGCGTGGCAAAAAAATTTTATTTGGTGGACTGGAAGGGTCATGGTCCTGAGGCTCAGACCTGGGAGCCAGTTGAGAGTATCCACGCTCCGCTCTTTATTGCCGCATTTGAGCGCAGCGAGGCTCAGAGGGGAGAGGACCCTAGGAGGGGGATAATGTTAGGCATCGGGTTCCGGGCACTGCACAGCGGGAATCCCTAGCCTTGCCACCTTCGGTCTCAAATTCCCGCAGTGGAGCCTGCTCAGCAGACTTCACGATCCCGGCATTCAGCCCACTCCAGCATTGTGGGTTCAGTTGCTACTGCCACCTCTAGTTCAGTTATGGCAATGCAGCAATGCATCTGGAGCATCAGGAACATCCCGGAAACGCACAGCTATAAAAGGTCCGCATGGCCGCTCAGCCATGTGCTAGTATAGACTCTAGTTGCTATATGTATGGATGATGACGGGTGCATATACCTGGTGAATGACTCATTAAAATTTCCCTCCCTTTGATATTACATATGTGATTAGTGAATTAGTTGCAGAGTCAGCGTCAGCCAGTGGCTAGCCATAGGTCACAAGTGTTCGTCACTTCCCAGCACTAGCGTCCGATGGTGTCGCCTGTCATAGGGCACCATCGTACCACGGCAGGCACTGTTGCTTTGCGGCAGTCGGTTTCTGTTAGCGGCGTTCGCAGCTGCGACGCCACACGCTCCTTAGGTCTAGAGGGACGCTGGTCCTATGTCCTGGGGCCAGAGTCCTGTGACCATATACCGAGCGGTCTTCTCCCCGAGCGCTGTGAGTGTGAACAGGCTCGGCATTTGTGTATTAGCGCTAGTGCGGCTCTGTGAGGTAACAGAGTTTGCCCAGCGCACACCGGGTGACGTTTAACCCGGTGCGTGTTATACCGCCATATTGAGCGTCCGCCATTACTTAGCAGCAGCATACTAACTCTGCACGGTGGACCCCGGGCGACGAACGCGCCTACTATTATTTTATAATTTGGTGCGTTCCGCCAGCCCTAACAGTATAGCTATGTCTGTGTAGCAACTCACTAGGGAAAATAGGTTATGAACTAAAAACTGCAACTGACGGTTCTTGACTCCGTAGTCCCTAGTGGTACCTGTGGGTGTAGACAGGGACCTAACCACAGACTAAGAAGTGGCAACTCTGGCCTAAACTGCCTAAAAGGCTGACGAGTTGCTTCACGCTCCCCCTACAGAATTGGAGGGCAGAGCAGAGTGTGAATTACCTACAAGAAGAGAAGTGTGCTTAACAAAGGAAAGATCCCAAAGTGAGTAAAATAAGTAATGAAATACCAAGCAAAGAATAAAACACGTACTGTTAGCAAATATACAGCCTACTTACTAAAGATAAACAAAAGACAGGTGCAAAGTATAGCAAAGAAACATCAAGGCAAAAATCCCTAGCTGAAAGCTCACAGACTGGCTCCAAACATCAACAGAATGTCAGAACATCTAAATGAATATATCACCAGCAGGAAATTCTGGTTGGGGGCAGAATATAAAGCTGAACCCAAAAGGTGATAGGCACACAAATGAAAACACCTGTGTTAAGCTGTATCTAGTGTGTCTTGGCAGAAAGTGAAGCTGACCACAGAACACAAACTAAAAGGATTGAATCCAGGAGCATGATACAAACCCTCCCCAGCCTCCTCCACTGGTAGCAGTATTCTCCCCCCAAATTGCCCTTTCCATTGCCACAAATAGTTTCTTCATTCCCACCCCTACCAGACTGGCAAAAGATAATGCATGTGATTTAGGATGAAGAAGAGAAAGTGTGTTAAACCCTTCAGTATTTCATTGATAATGCAGTACTAGCATTATCAGTACATTTTTTCCACTCAATTTCTTTGCAATGCTAAATGTTCCATTATCAGATGACCAACACAGGCCGGAAGGCATTATTTTAATTGGCTATGGTTACCCACAGGAAAATATCAGGGAGTGATTTGAAACCAGTTACTCCTTTTAGGGCTCTCTAGCCATGAAAAATTGCCTTTTCTGGCCTGCTCACTTTGATAGCAGTTTTAAATAAATCTCTCTGCCTCCTGTTTTTCTAACCAACCAACTAGTGTACTCAATGACTGCCTGTGCTCAGTTGCACACATAACAAATAATCATCCGTGTCTATCCTGGAGGTTCCACCCCACGAACCTTACACAATTCCATTTTTGGACAAACTCCACTTCTGCACCATATCTTCATCAATCACACATTAACAGTTACCATCGAACACCATATCACATACATAGGCATCAGCTTTTGTTTTGGCCAAAAGATTTTTTAAGCCGCCACCACAACAAGGTAGACTCTTCTGACAGGGCCCAACTCTTCTCTAACCTATTAAACATTTGCTAAAATATCCAATACTCTTTATAGGTATATTTGTATTTCAGGGAATGTGTCATATACAGTGCATTTTTTAAAAATGCCAATAATACCACATATAAGGGACAAATACCGTGACACTGTGACTGGACCATATCTTACCACATAGTGACAGAATAATACCACATGCAAGGAACAAATGCTGTCACACTGTGTCTGGACTACATATTACCACCACATAGTAACTGAATAATAGGATATACATGGACAAATACTACCACACCATGGTCAGACCACATACTATCACCACATAGTGACCAATAATACCACATACAAGGGACAAATACCATCACACTATGGCTGGACCATATCTTGCCACATAGTGACAGAATAATACCACATACAAGGAACAAATTCCGAACACAGTGTCTGGACCACATAGTAACCGAATAATACCACATACAGGGACAAATACTACCACACCATGATCAGACCACATATTACCACCACATAGTGACCAATAATACAATATACAAGGGACAAATTCTACCACACCATTACCAGACCACATATTACCACCACATAGTGACTGAATACTACAATACTGATCATTATTAAAGTGAACCTATCAGCACATATTACCACCACACAGTGACTGAATACTACAATACTGATCATTATTAAAGGTACTTGTCAGCAGAATTGTGCTGAGTAACCTACAGACACTATCAGGTTGGTGCGGTTATACTGATTATAAGGAAACTGTTGTGAGTTCATTTTCCCCTTCATCACTGAGGCCCGAGGAATTCCCTCTTCTGGTAAGGAGAGGTAGTGAGTCTGATTATCAGACACCTGAGATTAATGATGATGACTGGCTGAGTGGAGTCACAGACTGGATATAAGGCTGCATACGCCCATTCCTCCCTGTGGGTGATTTCTCTGTGGTATCCTTGGAGTCCAGTCTGAATTCCTGCTCTGCTAAAGCTAAGTTTTCCTCCTTGCTTTTTGCATTTGTGCCTTGCTTTGTTTTTTCTGGATTTCAGCCATTCCCTGCTGGGGTGAGCTGAACTCCTTAGCTCTGTCTTCTGAAAATACCAGAGTGCTGATTTAGTTTTGAAGCTTAGTTGCTTCAGGGTCTTTTTCCATTTCAGCTTGCTGGCCTATGTTTTTGATAGGGTTTTTTGCCGATTGCAGACAGCAACTTTCCTTTCCTTTCCTGTTTAGATTAGATTGGGCCCCAACGTTTGCTCAGCCTATCTTTCTATCTGTGTCAGTGTTTTTTCATCTTGCTTCACCGTCATTATATGTTGGGGGCTGCCTTTTACTTTGGGGTCTGCTCTGGGGCAGTTTAGATTTCCCTTTCTATCTTTAGGCTATATAGTCCTCCGGCTGTGTTCGAGGGGTCTAGGGCACCGTAGGTACCCCCCACGGCTACTGCTAGTTGTGTTGATAGGTTCAGGGGTCTGCAATCGGATAGTTGCCAGCTCCTCTGGTTTTCTGGACGTAGCTTCTATTTTTGTGTCTGCCTCCTACGGTCACTCAATCATAACAGGAAACCTTGGTTGATTAAATCTGTCTTGTGGTTGTTTTTTAATCTTTATTTTCAGTTTTTAGTTAATGAGATTCTCCTGCTAAGGGGTGGCCTGTGGGGAGGGTCTGTATGTGATGTTCTACTTACATATTCATCTGTATGGCTTCTGACAGGTCACTGATCCCTCAGTGACCTGCCCCCAATTTTACTTACTGAATATATGTATTGAAAAAAAAAGCACATTCAGCCGACAGGCGGTGGCAGCACCTGCGCTGCAGCATGATTGCATCTATAACATGCATTAAATTATTTTATTTAGGGATATAAATTAATTCTGAAAAAAAAAAATCTGTCTAAAAATGGTGCCGGCTTCGTCTGTGCAGTAGGATCTGTCGGAGATCCGATAGATGCTACTGCTCAGGCGTAGCCGGTGCCATTTTGCTAGAGGAAAAAAAAAATTGTCTCTACCACATACAAACACACACATGCATTTATACACACATTAGTGAGTTAGCTGTTGCTCCCCGTGTGCATCAATAAACCTTAAGTACCCATGGCTGATTATATCACAGGTTATCCAGCCTTTGACCTCTTTTAGTTGGTAGACTGAGAGCACTCTAGAAGACTTGGGAATTTGGAGATATTTTGATTTATATAGCCATCAAAATTTGTCTCAAAATACTTGCCCTTTTTTCCTACTTTCAACACATAGGTTCCAATTCCCCATTGTTGTTGCTCTAATTTTCTGGAAATATTTACTCTTTTAGGTGACACTAGTATATGCTTTATACCCTTATTCTCTTAATTTGTCTTTCTTTTATACCCTTTCAATTTTTTTAGCATTTCTTGACAACTTTGTGAAAGATATATTCATGAAATGCGACTTTTACCAATTGTTGCATTTTTTTGGGGTACATCTCACTCTAAGGCAGAGATCACACATGCAAGGAATACCGCCGAGTCTCGAATGTTAATACCCGGCACTCCCACTGGCACTCAAGAGCGGAGCGTGCGGCCGCAGAGCAATACATGGAGCCGCACACTCCGCTCCTGAGTGCCGGGTATTAACATGCGAGACTCGGTCGTACTCCTCTCATGTTTCAAAAACTGACCGTCACATCCAAGCATAAGCATAGTGTGAACAGGTGCTTAACCTAGAGTCACCAACTCATATACATTCAAGCAAAAAAGGAAGCACGCTGTAGCGCCAAACCATGCAAACATGAAAAATGAATAATGAAATGCATTACTGCATTAGAAGTATGAAAAATTGAGAAAGTTTAGTGCTTAAATTGGCCAAGTTATGTGTACCTGGAAGCCACGTTAAGGCATTTCTCGTTTTCCAGGTCCCTATTCTATGCTTTGTATATGAGTTGTTGACTCTAGGTAAAGCACCTGTTCACACTATGCTTATGCTTGGATGTGACGGTCAGTTTTTGAAATTTTTATTCATTTACCTTCTGACAGAGCACTCCACCTGTTAGCTGCAGGCATTTTTAATCAAACCAGGGCCATTTCCCCTCCACAGAGATATAGACTTCAGTCCTAACAGAGGATTTTTCATAGGTTCCCATTCAGATGCAGACTATAGTCTTAGTGAGGATTGGCATAGAATAGGGACCTGGAAAACGAGAAATGCCTTAACGTGGCTTCCAGGTACACATAACTTGGCTATTTTATGCGCTAAACTTTCTCAATTTTTCATACTTCTAATGCAGTAATGCAATTCAATATTCATTTTTCATGTTTGCATGGTTTGGCGCTACAGTGTGCTTCCTTTTTTGCTTGAATGTATAAGAGTTGGTGACTCTAGGTTAAGCACTTGTTCACACTATGCTTATGCTTGAATGTGACGGTCAGTTTTAGAAATTTGTATTCATTTACCTTCTGACTGAGCACTCCACCTGTTAGCTGCAGGCGGTTTTAATCAAACCAGGGCCATTTCCCCTCCACAGAGATATAGACTTCAGTCCTAACAGAGGATTTTTCATAGGTTCCCATTCAGATGGAGACTATAGTCTTAGTGAGGATTGGCATAGACAGTGACCTGGAAAACGAGAAATGCCTTAACGTGGCTTCCAGGTACACATAACTTTGCCATTTTATGCGCTAAACTTTCTCAATTTTTCATACTTCTAATGCAGTAATGCAATTAATTATTCATTTTTCATGTTTGCATGGTTTGGCGCTACAGTGTACTCCTCTCATGTGTGATCCCGGCCTCATCCTGTAATCCTTGCCTGAAGTTTTTCTGGCAAATTTCCTAAATTAGCATCTTTTAAATGATTCACAACTTTTTGTGCTAAAAAGGTGCAAAAATGATTAAAGGGAATCTGTCAGTAGGATTGACCAAACTGAACTGTCATGCATGTCATGTAGGTCATAGTAAGATGAATAAAATGATACCTTTAATATCTGTGATCTGATGTCTTATTTATATGTAAATGAGCTGATCAGGACTATAGGCCGGACACTGATCTGCATGAGAATCTGCATCCAAAGAATATTTTATATGCAAAAAATATAGCGCATATTGGATTTTGCATAAAATTCATGAACCTTGTGCACCATTTTGAATAATTTACCATAGAAAACATTGGCAAATACCACAAAACAAAAAAGTGGTTTTAATAAATTGCAAATGATGAATTGGGGCCATAAACTGTAAGGACTGACTAATGTACTCTTGACAGATACCGTTGTTACTACAGGGTATTCACTTCAGTTGTCAGTGGCTGATCTTTTTTTAGTAATGAATCAAACGAATGGTGTTCCAATTTAGAAATGACACCGTGACCATTCCTTTTTATTTCAAATTCGTATTTAATTGTAATACATTTCCCAGAGTTACATAAAGTCATTTCTGAAAGGTAACCAGGGTGCTGCATTTCACTCTTCTAATACTCATCTATATCTAATGTAAGCTACTCACGCTGTTATATTATGAGTACAGGATTAAAAGGTAAAAATCAAAACAGCAAAAAGGTAACTTTTTTTCATAAAAAGAGCAGAAAGTAAGTTTCTTTTTGCAAGAGAATCCGCATTTATAGAATAGAATCCAAGCCACTAAAAATTACCAAAAAAGAGGAAAGAAGATGGCAGAATAAGTTATTGGAATAGTCACTAAATTTTTCAGCTAGTAAGTACTTAAATGTTGTCCAAGTTGCCAACATGTTCCAGTTTCTACATGCTTACACGACACAGGGCATTTCAAGGCAAGCTATGATTTGCAAAAACTTGTGTTTTATAGTATTTTTCCATCATTGCAAGTTATCAACTACCCTTAAATGCCCCATTATTGGAGCATGTGTACCACTGTTACATTCATTGTTGGTGGGACTGCTGTAGATAGTCAAGTATTTTGCTCGGCTATCTCAGGCAGTCTTGTAGACAATGAATGAAGAGGTGATGTACATGTGCACTCGCTGTTCGATTGAGGCAATTAAAAGTCTCACTCTTGGGAGTGGCGAGGGTAAGGGGCAGGACACTCAAGGATCAGCAAGTTGACAACTTGCAAAAATGAAAATAAGCCTTTAATTAATCACAAAGTTTTACAAATTAGTATTATTTTCAAAAGCCATTAGGGAAGCCTTAGGCTAAATGGTACTCTCTGCAAAAGTGCCTTTGATGTTCTCCATCCCATTAATTTTTTACTCAGTTTACCCAGAACAACTGCATGTATTTTACACCCAAATGAAAACGGATTAAAGCTTTCTTCACATGTAGGCCCCTATTCATTATGGCTGGCACTGTGTACACTTTGTATGCCAGCCTTAATGAACAAAGCACTGGAATATGGTGATCCTTAAAGGGAATCTGTCACCCATTTTTAGTGATCTCATGTAAAGATATCATTGAATTGTGTGTCATAAGGATTCTATTAGGACTTTTGATTCTCCCTGAACCTGCACCTTTGATGCATAAATACCTTTTTTATCTTGGTTGAGATGTATGTAAATTGCCGCAGTCCGGTCCGATGGGCGGGGCTTATTCGCCTTCCCCCCCCTCCCTGTCTTGCTTTATGCATTTCTTCGGTCTTCTTCCTGCGTTCACGTAGTGTTTCCGCGCTTGCACATTGAAAAGGCCTCTGGCGCTGGCGCAGTATGCTTTGCCCAACTGTGGGCAAAGTATATAATTGGTACCGCGCATGCGTCGGTATTTTTCAGCATGGATCTGGCGTCCAGGAAGAGTGTCCTGCATGTGAAGACTTCCGGGGCATAAATCGCGCTGAAAAATACCGGCGCATGCGCAGTACCGATTATAAGCTTTGCCCACAGTTGGGCAAAGCATACTGCACAAGCCCCAGAGGCCTTTTCAATGTGCAAGCGCAGAAAAACTACCGCATCTGTGATATTTACAGATGAAGTTACGTTCAGAAAGCCGAGGGGGGCGAATAAGCCCAGCCCATCGGACCGGAAACGCGGTGATTGGCATACATCTCAAGCAAGATAAAAAAGATATTTATGCATCGAAGGTGCGGGGTCAGGGAGAATCAAAATTCCTAATAGAATCCTTATGTGACCCTTTAAGAATTTAAGGGGGTTGCTCTACTACTTTTACATTGATGATTTATTCTAAGAATATTAAATCAGAGGGGTTCTTAGTTGATGGAGCTGTGATGTTCCACTCTGCAGCTGCCACCCCCGACACTGAGAATAGCTGATCAGTGGGGGTGTTGGAATCCCACCGATGTAGTGGATCAACCCCATAATAGGTGTGGCACAAATTATGATGAACCTGTTGGGTGGGCTTTTCCACTCTTCCTCACCCCACACTGCAAACGTCCAACTTACACACTAGCTGTTTAACGAACACAGCCCTACACAACACTCACACTCTGATCATATACTGCAAACTGATAAGTGCAAAAAATGAAAAGTAAAAAGTAAAAATTGGTCAAATTCCTCTACAAAAAAGAGAAAAGTTGTGAAATTATAAAAATCCTAGGATAGACAGACATGTTAATTATATACAAATGATGAAAAATTAAAACAAAATTTTCAATGCTTCTCATTTTTTTTTAGTATTGAAAAAAGGAAAAATCAGAAAAACAGGCTCAAAACCCTATGTATAGAGGGTGGGGTGACTTCCAAATAATACAAAAATCAGAGAAAAGGGAAGCAAAAATACCCAAATAAGTAAAACCAACACTTTATCTTTATTTAGAATTTATCATAACATGATTTAAAAGACTTGCTTTTAAAAAAGGAAGATGTGGACAGAATAATCCTTATACCCCAGTGGATGTATGACTATATAGAGTAAAGCAAAAATTGCACAGTAATGGTGGGTTTAGATAAGCAACATTATGGGGTCCAAGAACACTTCTGTTTGGTATAGTAACTAAAAGAAGCAATTTTACAGCTAGATATCACCATATCTGTCACAGGATCTATAGTAACAGAGTGTAATGATGTATAGTAGTTTTCTATGAAGACAGTGGCTAGATGATAGAGTCACAGACACAGGTATACGTGAAAGTAGTTTGTATTAAACAAGCAGCACAGAACAGCACAGGTGCTGGCGGAGCCAGACAATGACAGCAGTGGTAACAGCAGCAGAACTCAGTCCAGTAGATAGCAAGTTGTACACCAGCACTATGTAGATGTAAGCAGACACAATCTTAAGAATGCAGGCAAGGACAGTCACTTAGCCCTCTCCCTTGCGGGAGGGGAATCTTCGGGCACAGTGCAGTGGCAGAGAAAGTCACTAGGTAATTGATACTGGATGTGTAAAGGTTGCAGGGATAAGTCTCTCAGGTGAAATGCACACAGCAGTCAAGATCTTCAGCGCATACCGTGAGTGCTGTAGTAGCGGTGAGCGGTGGAGGCAGAGCTGGAAGGAGCCTTCAGGCAGACACCGTCAGAGGGTCCAGGCGGCGGCAGTAGGCAGCAGGTAATCCAGGTGGATTCAGCAGGAAGGAAGGAGGTAGCACAGCGTGCAACTCCCAGCTAGCAGATCAGGTACAGGACGAGATATACAAGCAAGGTAGTCACGTCCAGGAAAGCTATTTAAACCCGGCGGGCGGGACCAACAGGCGGTGATGTCACAGGAACCAGTATGGCCGAATGAAGCCAGGCTTAAGGGCAACAGTAAGGGCAAAGTCCGGAACACAGCAGAATAGGAACGATGCTTACATTATTCCCCCCTTAAAGAATGTCCTCCGGACAATCTTCGACCAGGCTTGTCCGGGTACCTTAGATGAAACTGCTCCAGCAGCCGCGGAGCACAGATATTCTCCACCGGTTCCCAGGAATTCTCCTCGACAGAGTATCCTTGCCATTTGACCAGGTATTGCAGCTTCCTTCTGAAGATCCGTGAATCCAGAATCTTCTCCACGACATATTGTTCATGTCCATCAACGAGCACTGGAGCTGGAGGAGAGGAAGTACGCCCTGGGAAGGAATTTGGTACAACTGGCTTTAGTAGGGAAACATGGAACACCGGGTGAACCTTCCAGGCAGGGGGTAATTTCAGACGCACCGCTACCGAATTCACTAGAGCCACGATCTTGTATGGCCCTACAAACTTCTGCCCAAGCTTGACAGTCGGTGCCCTCACCCTCAGATTCTTGGTAGACAACCAGACCGTATCTCCCACCCTATACACCGGAGCCGGCCTCCTGGTACGATCTGCTGCTCTCTTATACCTCTCCTGCGCTGTCGTCAAGGTGGTCTTTAGAGCTTCCAAATTCTGCTGTAAGAAAGAAAGATGGTCAGACACAGCAGGCACTGCAGCCTCCTTGGGGAACTGCGGCAAGATGCTTGGGTGGTAACCCTGATTAGCAAAGAACGGTGACTGCTTAGTCGAGGAGTGCTGCGAGTTGTTATATGTGAATTCTGCCAGGGGAAGCAGATCTACCCAATCGTCCTGCAGATGACTTAAGTAGCAACGGAGGTACTGCTCCAGGGTCTGATTCGTACGTTCCGTCTGTCCATTGGTCTGTGGATGGTAAGCCGAAGACAGACTTACTCTAATATCCAGAGCCGCGCAGAAACACCTCCAGAACCTAGACGTGAACTGCACCCCACGATCAGAGATCACCTCATCCGGGACTCCGTGCAGACGGACCACCTCTTGAATCAACAAGTCTGCAGTCTGTTTTGCTGTGGGTAATCCAGCGCAAGGGATAAAGTGTGCTGCCTTAGTGAGGCGGTCCACGACCACTAGAATGGTGTTCTTACCCTTGGAGACCGGTAGTTCAACAATAAAGTCCATTGAGATGGATCTCCAGGGACGAGATGGTATAGGCAAGGGTTGTAACAACCCGGAAGGCGACGCACGAGGCGTCTTGAACCGAGCACATACCTCGCAGGATGACACGTATCCCTCCACGTCCTTCCGGTACGAAGGCCACCAGAAGTACCGAGCCAGGAACTCTTGGGTCTTCGTTATTCCACGATGTCCCCCAATCTTAGAATCATGGATCAGTCGGAGGACTTCAAGTCTTGTCACCTCTGGTACATACAGCCGATTCTCCTGTAACCACACTCCTCCACTGAAATTTAGGCTTACTTCGGGGGTAGGTTGCCTTAGCAACGGATCTGCTGCGTATGCTGCTTTGATCTCAGACAGAAGATCCTGATGATGGATTGCAGAGATGAAATGAGCGGGAGACACAACAGTACTAGGAGATGACTTAATCACTTCCTCAGGAGCAGCAATCCTAGATAGCGCATCTGCCTTACCATTCCGTGCCCCCGACCTGTAGGAGATGATGAAGTTGAATTGGTTTAGAAACAAGCTCCAACGTGCCTGACGTGGGTTCAAACATCTTACGGACTGCATGAATTCCAAGTTTCGGTGGTCGGTAAGAACTGTAATCGGAGTTGAGGACCCCAGCAGCAAGTGTCTCCACTCCTTGAACGCCGTCACAATCGCCAGTAACTCCTTGTTCCCTACGTCATAGTTCTTCTGCGCCGGGGATAGCTTCTGAGAAAGAAAGGCACAAGGATGAAGAACTGCCTTCTCACCTCCTCTCTGTGACAACACTGCGCCGATGGCGACATCCGATGCGTCCACCTCAAGAGTAAAGCTCAGGTCTGGGTCTGGATGTCTTAAGATGGGAGCCGACACAAATTTGTCCTTCAGCCGTGTGAACGCCTCCTGGGCTTGCGGAGTCCACCGGAACGGTACCCCCTTCTTAGTCAGTTGGGTGATGGGAGCCACAATCTCAGAGAAGTTACGGATGAAGCGCCTATAGAAGTTGGCGAATCCCACAAACCTCTGAACTTCTTTCACCGATCCTGGCGCTGGCCACTCCTGGATCGCTCTGGTCTTTTGATCGTCCATCTGGAGACCCTGTGGAGAGATGACATAACCGAGGAACTGCACTGTTGCCCTGTGGAACTCGCATTTCTCCAATTTGATGTAAAGATGGTTATGCAGCAGGCGTTGCAGCACTGTCCTCACGTGGAGCCGATGTTCCTCGAGATCACTGGAAAAGATTAAAATGTCATCGAGATACACAACCATAAATACATCAAGCACATCTCGGAAAATGTCATTAACAAAATGCTGAAAGGTTGCAGGAGCATTTCGTAGTCCGAACGGCATGACCCGTGACTCGAAGTGTCCATAACGGCAGCGGAAGGCCGTCTTCCACTCATCTCCAGACCGAATTCTCACGAGATTGTAGGCTCCCCGAAGATCCAGTTTGGTGAATATCTTAGCCTGCTTCACCCTCTCCAGTAGTTCAGAGATTAAGGGTAGCGGGTGCCGATTCATGACCGTTACCTTGTTTAAATCACGGTAGTCCATGCAAGGACGCAGACCCCCGTCCTTTTTCTTCACGAAGAAGATTGGTGCACCCGCAGGAGAAGTAGACGGTCGGATGAAGCCCTTGGCGAGATTCTCGTCGATGAAGTCCTTCAAGGCCTTTAATTCAGGACCAGACAAAGGGTAAATACGCCCGAATGGGATCTCCGCCCCAGATACCAGTTCTACCGGGCAATCATAAGGCCGGTGGGGAGGTAACATATCTGCCCTCTTCTTGTCACATACCTCTGCCAGATCCTGATACTCCGGTGGTAATTGTCCCTCAGTCGTAGCTACTACCTTGGGGATAGCAGCGACCTTAGGAATAGCGGGGTTGCTGTTAGAACTTGGAGGGAACTGCACTTCCCTGGTCTCCCAGTTGATGCGAGGATTCTGAACCTGGAGCCAAGGTAACCCCAGGATAATAGGGAAATGAGGAGAAGATATTAGTAAAAAGGACAAATGTTCCACATGTTCCTCTCCAATGCATACCTTCACCGACTCAGTCTCCATGGTTACCGGTCCAGATGTAAGTGGCGACCCGTCTACTGTCTCCATCAAGACTGACGACTCCCTCTTCACTGCCCTGATTCCATGCTTCCTTGCAAACGCGATATCCATGAAGTTCCCACTGGCCCCGGAGTCCAACATGGCGGCGCTCTCGACACACCGACCCTGGAAGCAGACCCTCAAGGATAGGTAATAGTGGGAATTCTTCTTAGTAGCGAAGTTGGAGGAAACGACGGATGTCATCGAGATCACCACTGCGTTCAATGGAAGAGATGCCAGCGAATTCATATCGGCAAAGTCCAGGTCTCTCTGATTGTCTCTGCCCCCCGAATTGTTCAGATCTAGGACGCAGGACTCCCCCGCCTCGGAGTTACAATCAATGATAGCTGCAGCCGTCTTACGTCTCCTGACTGGACACTCGGAGATGAAGTGACCGGTCCCCCCGCAGTAGAAGCACAGGTTTTCCTTAAAGCGATGCTCCTTGCGGGCATCAGGAGGATTTCTACGTACGGCATCCACCTGCATCGGTTCGGGCTCGGGCTCGGGATTCCTCCTGCTGGTGACATCTCTGGAGGGAGAAGAGAACGGAACAGTGTTATTAAACCGTAGATCAGACCAGCGCTCCTGTCTGCGCTCGGAGAGTCGATTGTCAATGCGGATGCAGTGATTGATGAAGTCCCCAAGAAGCACGGGCGAGTCCCCGCGTGCCAGTTCATCCTTAACTGCCGTAGACAATCCCCTGCGGAAGATGGCCTGCTTGGCTGCCCCGTTCCAGGTGGTGTCTAAAGCCCATCTACGGAAGTCCAATGCATACTCCAGCACCGAACGCTTCCCCTGCCGAAGGGTCAGCAGCGTCGTCTCAGCAGTATTAGCTCGGTTCGGGTCATCAAACATCTGCGTCATTGCGGCAATGAAATTGTCCATAGAGTTAAGCAGAGGGTCATCGGTCTCAATCAAAGGGTTGGCCCACGCGAGTGCCTTACCAGACAGCAGCATGACTATAGTCAGAACTTTGGAGCGTTCAGTAGTGAACTGTGGGGCATGAGCAGCAAAGAAGATCCGGCACTGGTTCAAAAATCCTCGGAATTTATCCCTCTCACCAGCGAACCGGTAGGGTGGAAGCTTCGGGAAGGTCGGTGTAGTATCCCGGGCAGCACCTGCTACCTGCGCGGCTGGGGCCTGTTCCAGAGCAGCAATCCGATCGAGCTGCATAGGAATCGCTTGCTCCAATGCCAGAACACGATCACCCTGAAGAGGAGCTGCTTGTTCCAGCGCCGTAATCCGATTTGCCAGTCGTTGCAACTGTGCCTCTGCTGCCCCGGCGTTGTGTTCGATACGTTGCTCCAGCGTGTCCAGCTGGGTCCTAATGCCTGCCACATCCTGCCGTATCAAAGCAAGCTGCTTGCTTACACATTTCTCCAGGGACTCTACACCTGCGGTCTCCATATTGGGGGCTTGTATATCCTGTAATGATGTATAGTAGTTTTCTATGAAGACAGTGGCTAGATGATAGAGTCACAGACACAGGTATACGTGAAAGTAGTTTGTATTAAACAAGCAGCACAGAACAGCACAGGTGCTGGCGGAGCCAGACAATGACAGCAGTGGTAACAGCAGCAGAACTCAGTCCAGTAGATAGCAAGTTGTACACCAGCACTATGTAGATGTAAGCAGACACAATCTTAAGAATGCAGGCAAGGACAGTCACTTAGCCCTCTCCCTTGCGGGAGGGGAATCTTCGGGCACAGTGCAGTGGCAGAGAAAGTCACTAGGTAATTGATACTGGATGTGTAAAGGTTGCAGGGATAAGTCTCTCAGGTGAAATGCACACAGCAGTCAAGATCTTCAGCGCATACCGTGAGTGCTGTAGTAGCGGTGAGCGGTGGAGGCAGAGCTGGAAGGAGCCTTCAGGCAGACACCGTCAGAGGGTCCAGGCGGCGGCAGTAGGCAGCAGGTAATCCAGGTGGATTCAGCAGGAAGGAGGTAGCACAGCGTGCAACTCCCAGCTAGCAGATCAGGTACAGGACGAGATATACAAGCAAGGTAGTCACGTCCAGGAAAGCTATTTAAACCCGGCGGGCGGGACCAACAGGCGGTGATGTCACAGGAACCAGTATGGCCGAATGAAGCCAGGCTTAAGGGCAACAGTAAGGGCAAAGTCCGGAACACAGCAGAATAGGAACGATGCTTACACAGAGCTGTAAGACATGCAACAAAAGAATATCGCTATTTTAAATCAATGTTGATCACTGTCCTACAAGGAGTAAAGCAATACATGAATGCATAAATACACACGTGGTCAAAATTGTTGGTACCCCTCGTTGAATGACATAAAAACCCACAATGGTCACAGAAATAACTTGAATCTGACAAAAGTAATAGTAAATAAAAAATGTATGAAAATGAACAAATGAAAGTCAGACATGGCTTTTCAGCCATGCTTCCACAGAATTTAAAAAAAATAAAACTCATGAAATAGGCCTGGACAGAAATGATGGTACGCCTGAAAATAATGTGATAAAAGGGACATGTTAAATCAAGGTGTGTCCACTAATTAGCATCACAGGTGTCTACAATCTTTGAATCAGTGAATGGACCTGTATAGAGGGCTACAGATACTCACTGTGCTGTTTGGTGACATGGTGTGTATCACACTCAACATGGACCAGTGGAAGCGAAGGAAGAGGTGTCTCAGGAGATTAGAAAGAAAATTCGAGACAAACATGATAAAGGTAAAAGTTCTAAGACCATCTCCAAGCAGCTTGATATTCCTGTGACTACATTTGCAGATATTATTCAGAAATTTACGCTCCATGGGACTGTAGCCAACCTCCCTGGACGTGGCCTCAGGAGGAAAACTGATGACAAATCAAACAGACACATAATATGAATGGTAGCAAAAGAGGCCAGAAAAACTTCTAAACAGATTAAAGGTGAACTTCAAGCTCAAGGAACATCAGTGGCAGACCGCACTATCCGTCATTGTATGAGCCAATGTGGACTTCATAGCAGATGACCAAGGAGGACACCATTGTTGAAGAAAATGATAAAGCCAGACTCCAGACTAGAATTTGCCAAACTACATGTTGACAATCCACAAAGCTTCTGGGAGAATGTCCTATGGACAGATGAGAAAAAAAATGGAACTTTTTGGCAAGGCACATCAGCTCTATGTTCACAGATGGAAAAATGAAGCATATCAAGAAAAGCACACTGTCCCTACTGTGAAACATGGAGGAGGCTCTGTTGTGTTCTGGGGCTGCTTTGCTGCATCTGGCACAGGGTGTCTAGATTCTGTGCAAGGTATAATGAAATCTCAAGACTATCAAGGGATTCTAAAGAGAAATGTGCTGCCCAGTGTCTGAAAGCTTGGTCTCAGTCGCAGTTTTGCAACAGGACAATGACCCAAAACAAACAGCTAAAAACACCCAAGAATGTCTAAGAGGAAAACATTGGACTATTCTGAAGTGGCCTTCTATGAGCCCTGACCTAAATCCTATTGAGCATCTTTGAAAAGAGCTGAAACATGCCATCTGGAAAAGGTAACCTTCAAATACGAGAAAACTGGAGCAGTTTGTTCTTGAGGAGTGGGACAAAATTCCTGGCAAGAGGTGCAGAAGTCTCATTGACAGTTACAGGAATCGTTTGATTGCAGTGATTGCCTCAAAAGGCTGTGCAACAAAATATTAAGCTAAGGGTACCATCATTTCTGTCCACGCCTATTTCATGAGTTTTATTTTTTTTTAATTTCTGTGGAAACATGGTTAAAAAGCAGTGTCTGACTTTCATGTGTCCATTATAATAGATTTTTTATTATTACTTTTGTCAGATTCAAGTTATTTCTGTGACCATTGTGGGTTTTTCTGTCATTAAACGAGGGGTAGCAACAATTTTGACCACGTGTGTACATATCTCTAAATAATTTATATATATATATATATATATATATATATATATATATATATATATATATATACAGTGGGGCAAAAAAGTATTTAGTCAGTCAGCAATAGTGCAAGTTCCACCACTTAAAAAGATGAGAGGCGTCTGTAATTTACATCATAGGTAGACCTCAACTATGGGAGACAAACTGAGAAAAAAAAATCCAGAAAATCACATTGTCTGTTTTTTTTTCATTTTATTTGCATATTATGGTGGAAAATAAGTATTTGGTCAGAAACAAAATTTCATCTCAATACTTTGTGATATATCCTTTGTTGGCAATGACAGAGGTCAAACGTTTTCTGTAAGTCTTCACAAGGTTGCCACACACTGTTGTTGGTATGTTGGCCCACTCCTCCATACAGATCTCCTCTAGAACAGTGATGTTTTTGGCTTTACGCTTGGCAACACGGACTTTCAACTCCCTCGAAAGGTTTTTTATAGGGTTGGGATCTGGAGACTGGCTAGGCCACTCCAGGACCTTGAAATGCTTCTTACGAAGCCACTCCTTCGTTGCCCTGGCGGTGTGCTTTGGATCATTGTCATGTTGAAAGACCCAGCCACGTTTCATCTTCAATGCCCTTGCTGATGGAAGGAGGTTTGCACTCAAAATCTCACGATACATGGCCCCATTCATTCTTTCATGTACCCGGATCAGTCGTCCTGGCCCCTTTGCAGAGAAACAGCCCCAAAGCATGATGTTTCCACCACCATGCTTTACAGTAGGTATGGTGTTTGATGGATGCAACTCAGTATTCTTTTTCCTCCAAACACGACAAGTTGTGTTTCTACCAAACAGTTCCAGTTTGGTTTCATCAGACCATAGGACATTCTCCCAAAACTCCTCTGGATCATCCAAATGCTCTCTAGCAAACTTCAGACGGGCCCGGACATGTACAGGTTTAAGCAGTGGGACACGTCTGGCACTGCAGGATCTGAGTCCATGGTGGCGTAGTGTGTTACTTATGGTAGGCCTTGTTACATTGGTCCCAGCTCTCTGCAGTTCATTCACTAGGTCCCCCCGCGTGGTTCTGGGATTTTTGCTCACCGTTCTTGTGATCATTCTGACCCCACGGGGTGGGATTTTGCGTGGAGCACCAGATCGAGGGAGATTATCAGTGGTCTTGCATGTCTTCCATTTTCTAATTATTGCTCCCACAGTTGATTTCTTCACTCCAAGCTGGTTGGCTATTGCAGATTCAGTCTTCCCAGCCTGGTGCAGGGCTACAATTTTGTTTCTGGTGTCCTTTGACAGCTCTTTGGTCTTCACCATAGTGGAGTTTGGAGTCAGACTGTTTGAGGGTGTGCACAGGTGTCTTTTTATACTGATAACAAGTTTAAACAGGTGCCATTACTACAGGTAATGAGTGGAGGAAAGAGGAGACTCTTAAAGAAGAAGTTACAGGTCTGTGAGAGCCAGAAATCTTGATTGCTTGTTTCTGACCAAATACTTATTTTCCACCATAATATGCAAATAAAATGAAAAAAAAAACAGACAATGTGATTTTCTGGATTTTTTTTTCTCAGTTTGTCTCCCATAGTTGAGGTCTACCTATGATGTAAATTACAGACGCCTCTCATCTTTTTAAGTGGTGGAACTTGGACTATTGCTGACTGACTAAATACTTTTTTGCCCCACTGTATATATATATATATATATATATATATATATATATATATACAGCTCAGGATTGTATTAAGATGCAAGAGGTCATGCTAGATACAAAGACTGGCCGGCAACTGTGCAACATAAAGCAATATATGCATCAATAATAATAATCAGTTTACTTATAGCCAGACAACCACAGGCATACAGGATGATATAAAACAAAAAATGTGCAAAAATTGCAATTGTGTGCAAAATAATAACAAACCTACACCAATACCATATTATACCTACAGATCCAAGGGGCAAGGGGGGTAGAAAACTCAAGGGGCAAGGGGGGGGTAAAAAACCCAGACGCACGTTTTGCAACAGCTTCTGCGGGGGGGTTCAGTTTTGAGTATTATTGCCACATGCAGAAATACATGCACTTACACGCTTTGGCATCCTATCAATGAGGTTATTAATGGCTTTCTGAGGAATGTTCTGCTACGCTGAATACACTTGGGCAGGCGAATCATTAAAGGGAATCTGTCACCCTTTTTTCAAATATGAGCTGCTGGCATCGACATCAGGCGCTTATCTACAGGAATAATATCACTTCATGTTGTTACTAACCAGAGTATCCTCCTGCCCCCTGCACACACCACGCTCCAACACACGTTTCGCTCTTGCTTCGTCAGGGACCATTTGTGCATTGTTTTTTAATTATATTTTTATATAAAAAATTGTGAGATACAAATAAAATTCTTGTGACAATGTATTGTCTTTAGTATCTTTTATTTGGATGTGTACTATAATAATAAAAATAGTCAGCACTCTGAATATCTTTGGTTTTGGTTTTATATCTTTTTGTTATTTTGATTAAATGTTTTTCTATTGTTGGTATCGTTTTCCATATAGGTAATTAGCTTATCTACAGCATTCTGCAATGCTGTAGGTGAGCCCCCGATGTAACATGAAAGATATGAAAAAAAGAGTTAGATTGTACTCACTGGGGGGTGGTCCGGTCCGGCACCTCCCATCTTCATACGATGACGTCCTCTTCTTTTCTTCCTTCCTCAACAGGGCAGAGCAGTGCGCCTGCGCAGGAGCTGTGATGGGAAGGAAAGAAGAGGACGGCATCGTATGAAGATGGGAGGCGCCAGACCGGACCGCAACACCCATTGGACCAAAACCGGACACGGACCGCTCCTGGGTGAGCATAATCTAACTTTTTTCTTATCTTTAAGGTTACATCAGGGGCTTATCTACAGCATTACAGAATGCTGTAGCTAAGCCCCTGATGTCGGTGCCGGCAGCTCATATTCAAAAAAAAGGGGTGACAGATTCCCTTTAAGATCATTGCTGGCAGGAGCCATTTTTTTTTTTTTTTTTTTTTTTTACACAAACCCCCATGTCCATGCTATTATGTGCAGCCTTGGTTGTATAAACCTGCTAACATGGCCTTCATCATCTCCATACTTTTCAGAAAGCTCCAAAACACCGGATTTGTCTCACATTGTCACATTGAGCACATCTTGCGATTGCAAAGCCAGTTGTCAGCAGTGGATCCTGATGATTCGTGTGAATAAGTGTATTCAGCGTGGCAGAACATTCCTCAGATAACCATTATTAATTTAATTGATAACATGCCAAAGCATGTAAATGTGGTAGGGGCCCAGATTAGGGGGTGGTCCACTGCTTACCGCGCACAGACGACACAGAGACGAGATGGAGGCAGATTTTCAGGTACAACAGGTCCGAGTTTATTGGCCATCCTCCTGACGACCGTTGCCATACACCGCAGCACCTTTACAGCTCTCCGTATTCAGGCCCGGGTACCTGTGTTTCGCCCCCAGAGGCCGTGGGGTACTTGGTGCCGGGCCCGTGGATTTCTATGGGAGATGTCACAGTGGCGGTGACCCGGCCTGTGGCCTCAGGCGGTCAATGTAAAAGGGGTAGAGTGATGGGGATAAAGTCATTGAGATGATTCGTGACGCCTCCTGTGGTTTCTGGTCAGTTTGACCAGCGCTGCAGGGTTGCTTCTCTGGGACAGATGGTGTGGTGCAGCAATGATGTTGTAGCCCTCCACAGGTAGGGCTGTAGTCCCAGGGCAGAGTAGATGAGGTTGAGGTAGAGGAGGAGATCGTGAGGAGGAGTAGATGGTGCAGTGTTAGGCACAGAGATGTAGCAGTGCTGAGTGGGTTGGCGCAGGAAGGCAATGAGACAGATGAATGCAGTTCCAGTTCTTTTACTCACGTTCTTGGCACAAACAGATGCCCATTTCAGTGCTGCGGTCTCCAGATCAGGGGCTCAGCCAACTCCCAGGCAGATGGAATTAACCTTTCCAGCTCTCCCGTTCGTGTGCCTGTTCTGAACATCTCCCCACTAGCGCTTATACTGAAGTACTTGTAGTTGTGTGTTAAACCCAAGTTCCTCCTCTCAGATGTTCCTTGGAACTCTACTCGCACGACAAGTGACTGTAGCCTGCTTCGGGGACTCCATCCGTCATGTCCCGGCTCACACATAGGTTGCCACCGTGTCTTCGAGTCTTTTGTGGGAATAGAGTGGTCACATCTCCTATTCCTCCAGTGTCTGCTGCTGGAACATTAGTTTCACAAACAGCCTCGGGGACCGGACCCCGGCCATGCGCTTCAAACTTGAGGAAGGGTTCTGCTCTCACCCTAGTCCTTAGTTCTCTTCTCCTTACGTTCTGCACTAAACTATCTTCCTTCTGAAGGATCAGGCTTTCTATGGCTCTTTCCTGGGCCAGCAGCTCCAGGTCACAGGAGTCTGCTGCAGCACTTCCTTCACTCCATCCCTCTCTTGGGAAGCTTTTCTCACCAACTGACCTTTTCCTAATATTCTCCCGCTCTCTTGTGCAGTCTAAGCTCCACCCACCTCCCAGCACTCTTCGTATTCCAAGCAGGGAGCTATGAAGGTTGCTCGGCAACACTACTGTGTTTGTGTGGGATGCAGGTGTTGGAGGCTGGTCAGGTGTTCTCATCTTACCTGCAGAGTGGGACACTACACCTCTGGAGGAGGTGCAGTACCTCTGTGGCGACTGAACCCTCTGGGGCGCCACACCTGCACCTCTCCTTCGTAGTGACGTTCCTCGCGGCTCTTTCGCTGGGGCTGCGCTAGTCCTATCTACCGCCAGCGCTTCACCAGTCCGAGGTCCTCATCAATTTGGTACCCCGGGGCCTCGTCTGTTCTGCGGTTCTTAGAGGCGGCGCCACCCCCCTGACTATCTCTTCTTACCAGTCCCCTGGTCTAGCTCTCCACCGTTGTCCGTTCTCCTTACTGATGCTTCTCCTCCTGAGCTCCTCCCGAGACTGGAACCCTCTGGAACCCACTCCTGTCCTATTTATCTCCCTCCTTGGGAAATCCCCTCCTGGGTTCCTATCTCCCCGCCCCCCATGACTAAGCGGTTTCTAAAGCCCTAAGCTGCGGTCAAGTCCTGAACTACGCTCCCCCCTGCCATCTTTTGGTCAAACTTAGGTATTGCACTCCTATTCCAATTTCCCCCAGCTGTTTCTCTTCTGTCATTACAAACATCCGTCTACAGTGCACAAACTATCCCCTCTCCCTACTTACAAGTCCGTCCGTCAGGTCACCTTCCCTACACTAATGCGTGCAGTGCCCATATTTGCTACTGCATAAATTGAGATGTTTTAAAAATGATATTTCCATTTTTTTATCATTTGTATATGATTACTACAGTATGTCTATTGATCGTGTTGTTTCCATAAGGCCACGTTCACATATCGAGTATTTGGTCAGTATTTTAAATCAGTATCTGTAAGCCAAAACCAGGTGTGGAACAATCAGAGGAAAAGTATAATAGAAACACGTCCCCACTTCAGCATTTATCACCCACGCCTGGTTTTGGCTTACAAATACTGATAGAAAGCCTGAACGTGAGAACATATCCTACTTCTAGGACTTTTCCTTATTGGTGATGCAATTTCAATGTTAGGGAGTGCATATACGGTAATCAGTCATAATATTCTGCTCTACATAATCATGTCCTACAACTATGAAATATGACTTGTGAAGACTATGGACTATATGATGGACATTTACATTTAAAGTTCAGGTTGTTGATCTATTCAGTCCAGTAATGTCATATATGTTGCTTCTATATAGTATGATTAGATACAGATGCTCTTCATTATGGCAAAAAAAAGTCAACCAAATGATTTTGGCATGGGATCTCAAAGTCTGATAAGCCAATGTAACAAAGTTATAGTTCATTCAACTACTTAAGAAGACAGTTTCAGAAATTAATCTCATTCATTTACCCGTAATCACTAGGTAATGCATCAACACCAGAGCATACGTCACTGTTTGGTGTAAATCGTTTGTTCCTTCTTGACAATGGAGCTTATTTATCAAAGCTAAATGTGACAGATTATCAGTGTCATTTGCAACAAAAAATGTTTTTCATGGCATACACAATATTTATTATATGATTTAGACACTTTTTATGACTTACATGACAAGTAGCCGCTTCGTGACTTGTGGGAAATGGGGTGTGATTTAATATCAACACCCTGGGGGTTATTCATTAATGTCCTAAACAGAAACCAGGTGTGTACAGGTGCTTACTACGAGTAGCCATTTCCATATATAACCAACAAATAAAGTAGCACTCTGTAGCGCTATAGCAAGAAAACATGAATTATATGAAATCTGAATTAAATTACTGCTCTAGACGATAGTGAAAATTGAGAATACTTAGCACAATTTCTGTTTGGAAGTGATGGTCAGTCTTTTGATATTTGTATACATAGGCTCGCTGACTGAGCACTCCACCTCTCAGCCTCTGGTGGTTTTAATTACAGAAGGATCCTACCTCCCCATAGAGATGTAGGCTATCAATCCATGAGAGGATTCACATTAGGCATGTCCCAGCAGAGAGAATCGCCTTATTGCGGCTGCCAAGTACACATGAATTAGCCAATTTATATGTTAAGCATTCTCAATTTTTCCTGTTTTCTAGAGCAGTAATGTAATTTAGATTTCATATATTTCATGTTTGGATGTGATAGCGCTACAGAGTGCTACTTTATTTGTTAGCCAAACTTAGACTAGACATTCTTAAAATAAGCAATATTTCTAAAACAACATGAACCATTATGCTTAATCTGGTGTATTTTAAGACTGTCCAGTCTAAGTTTGCACTGCCTAAGAATTGAGTATTAATAAGTATGCCCCAAAAAGGTCTAGATTGCAGTTGGCCTATATGGCTGCAAGGTTAGGGGTAGGGTGATCATGACTCTCCATGTCATTCATAAATAGATCGTATCCTCTTTGTTAGACAGCACACCTCTGATATCCATATAAGTTGTAGTTCATTAAATAAGTAATATGAAATGTAATTGAGTATTAAATCTAAAAACATTATAAAGCCGAGACTCTACAGCCGCTATGGGGGGCATACGTATATGTGCTTTTAGTACCTAGTCATGTACATCTGTTATTGTAACATGTCACTAGAGACTCTCATTACTTTTTAATGACTTCAAAACCTTAGTGACATATTGTGTTGTTTAAGATATCACATTTTACTAGATATTAAATAATTAATGAACTATGAAAGATCAATAACACAACCACGTCTTTATGTTTGCCTAGATAATCTCAAAGTGTAAATTCAAACCAGACCCATGGGAAGACTCTTTCTCAACCTATAAAAGCATGTCTTTGAAATAATGAACACTACACCGTGTATTCTTCCATTGTGTGAAGCTTTTTATTTTACAGTAGCATCGAAGACCCGACTGCTGCTATTCACTGGTCCTAGTGATGTATATTAAGTGTCACTTGTTAGAATATATCAGAAGTAAGAAGTAATGTTCCCATACATCAGTCTCTATCCAGAAGCAAGTCTTCCCTGTTCTGCTCTATGCTCAGAT
Source organism: Dendrobates tinctorius (assembly GCF_039654945.1). NCBI lineage: Eukaryota > Metazoa > Chordata > Amphibia > Anura > Dendrobatidae > Dendrobates > Dendrobates tinctorius. The sequence continues at coordinate 33,105,573 of NW_027361703.1, read as the reverse complement.
CCTTTGCAGCACTAAAGACAGCACATTTGCTAATTCAAAGGAAAATCAAGAAAAGACTCTTTAGAGTACATTAAACATGAAAATTGTTAAAGGTGCAGCATAAACAAAGGTGATATAAAAACAAACACGGCCCTCTGGGCAAAACAGGAAGAACAAACAAAATGGTACCACAAAGTACAGTCCCTGTGGTAATTGAACACCAAAAAACAAGGAGTGACTATCATTTCAAAAAATTATTACAAAGTTTACCCAAAGACTTACATATATAAACAAAATAAAAATACATATACATTACATATGGGGCAAGGAAAAAATGAAGGGCTTAGTGGGAACAGGACAACTAGCTAAAAGGCGTATAGTAGACATGGGAGTTGGATCATGGAAAAAAAAACAATTACTCCAAAAAGTGCAAACACTATTCACAAAAGTGCCAGTGCCTTTCAAAAATACAACCAATATATGGAGAGGTATTGCTACTAAACAGGTAAATCATCATATACAACCAAATTAATTAAGTTAAAGTATACTGAGAAAGACAATAGTCCCAGATAACATACCTATGCATATATGGGGATTACAAGTCAACTAATCCATGCCCTTACCCATGTTATCCTACTCGGATGAGTAAAAAAAGCCAAAATATGGTAATACCAATAATCAATAGTAAGAATAAATCTCACCAAAAAATAGTATGAAATACAGCATAGATGAGAATTAACACATAACTTTTAATAAAACATTAAAAATTATCAAAAAAAGAAAAGTGTCACCCTAAGTGAAAAACAACAAGGAATTATGTTTCAGTCGATAATGTCAATGTTATAACATACTAAAAACAATAATCCCCTTAGGATAAAACTGATTTCTCTTGCAGTAGCTATAGTGAAATCCATATAACACAGGATATAATGTCAAAAATATAACTATAGATGGAAACAAACCATCAAAATAGAATAACACCTGTTATCCTGGCAGCATAAAAACATGATATTTAGAACAGTTAGTACCACCAACAATGTTAGTTGATAGAGTACACAATTTGCGAGACTGAGCAAAAAAAGTAAGGAACAATCTCACCAAATCCAATGACTGGGCACAGGAGAGGACAGTGGTCCTGGATCACTGATGATTCAACAGGCGATTCATGGGAAAGACAATATCCTGTCCGTCCCTATGGGGCTAGCAATAACCTGTCCCCAAAAACTTCCGCTCTGACAAGGGCAGTCCACAGCTATCCCTCTACTAAATGCGCCCTGCACTCTCCCTCATGTGTCACCCACCCCAATGTGTTTCTTCCAAGCAGAATCATCAGGGGACTAGCTTATAAAAGGACATAAAGTACTGGAGAAGAGCAAATGTTGTTCCTATCTTCAAAAAGGGGAAGAAGGTGGACCCAGGCAACTATAGGCCGGTGAGTCTGACTTCTATACCAGGAAAGATCTTTGAACAAATTATTAAACAACATGTATGTCAATACCTGGATAAGAATGAAGTGATCAAACAGAGTCAGCATGGGTTTGTAACTAATAAGTCATGTCAGACTAACTTAATTTCCTTCTATGACGGTATCACTGATTGGGTGGATCAAGGAAATGCTGTAGATATAGTATATCTTGACTTCAGCAAAGCATTTGACAAAGTCTCTCATACAATCCTTATTGAAAAAATGACTAAGTATGGAATGGACAAGGCAACTGTTAGGTGGATTCATAACTGGCTTAGGCTGGTTTCACATTTGCGTTTTTTTTCGCGGTAATTTAGCGCTAAATAGCGCATGCGGTTTTTTTCCTATACTTTGCATGGGATGCGCTTATGTGCGCATACACATGCGTTTGTACGCGTTTTACCGCGCATGCGTTTTTTTGCGGTATGCGCTCGGGCGCACAAAATGCAACTTGTTGCATTTTTTGTGCGTCCGATTTGCCTCAAAAAAACGCATGCACGCGCAATGCGTTTTTTTACAGCAAGACACCCATTATAAGTCTATGGTGAGCATATGTGCGCATTGGCATGCTTATGTATGCGTTTTTTTGCACATGCGTTTTTTTTTTACCATTAGTTTAGACAATGGAATTTAGGGGTTTGGGTAAAGTTAGGGTTAGTTAAGGGGGTTTAGGGTTAGGGTTAGGGTCAGGGTTAGGGTTAAGTATGGTTTGGTTAAGGGTTAGGGTCAGGGTTAGGGTTAGGGTCAGGGTTAGGGTTAAGTATGGTTTGGTTAAGGGTTAGGGTCAGGGTTAGGGTTAGGGTTAGGGTCAGGGTTAGGGTTAGGGTCAGGGTTAGGGTTAAGGTTAAGTATGGTTTGGTTAAGGGTTAGGGTCAGGGTTAGGGTTAGGGTTAGGGTCAGGGTTAGGGTTAAGGTTAAGTATGGTTTGGTTAAGGGTTAGGGTTAGGGTTAGGGTCAGGGTTAGGGTTAAGGTTAAGTATGGTTTGGTTAAGGGTTAGGGTTAGGGTCAGGGTTAGGGTTAAGTATGGTTTGGTTAAGGGTTAGGGTCAGGGTTAGGGTTAGGGTTAGGGTCAGGGTTAGGGTTAAGTATGGTTTGGTTAAGGGTTAGGGTCAGGGTTAGGGTTAAGTATGGTTTGGTTAAGGGTTAGGGTTAGGGTCAGGGTTAGGGTTAGGGTCAGGGTTAGGGTTAGTTAGGGTTTGGGTTAGGGTTAAGTATGGTTTGGTTAAGGGTTAGGGTCAGGGTTAGGGTTAAGTATGGTTTGGTTAAGGGTTAGGGTTAGGGTTAGGGTTAAGGTTAGTTAGGGTTTGGGTTAGGGTTAAGTATGGTTTGGTTAAGGGTTAGGGTTAAGTATGGTTTGGTTAAGGGTTAGGGTTAGGGTCAGGGTTAAGGTTAGTTAGGGTTTGGGTTAGGGTTAAGTATGGTTTGGTTAAGGGTTAGGGTCAGGGTTAGGGTTAAGTATGGTTTGGTTAAGGGTTAGGGTTATGGTCAGGGTTAGGGTTAGGGTTAGGGTCAGGGTTAGGGTTAGTAAAGTCATGGTTTGGGTTAGTGTGAGGGGCCACCTAATGTTGGAAAAAAATGCAAACGCGGTAAAAACGCACTAAAACCGCATACAAACGCATAAAAACGCTGCGTTTTTTTCATGCATGCTCATAAAAATGCTTGAAAAAAACGCAGCAGTTGTATGCTTTTGTATGCGTTTTTCAAAGCGTTTTTTTGCGGGAAAAACGCGCTGCAAAAAAAAGCAAGTGTGAAACAGGCCTTAGTGATCGGACCCAAAGAGTGGTCATAAATGGCTGCACATCCAGTTGGAAGAATGTCTCAAGTGGGGTACCACAGGGCTCTGTCCTGGGCCCTGTATTGTTCAACATCTTTATCAACGATTTAGATGAAGGAATTGAGGGTAAACTGATTAAATTTGCTGATGACACAAAGATAGGAGGGATAGCTAATACTAGAGAAGAGAAAGAGGATTCAAAAAGATTTAAATAAACTGGAGAAGTGGGCAGCAACTAACAGAATGGTTTTTAACGGGAGAAATGCAAAGTACTACATCTGGGCAATAAAAATGAAAAAAGCATATATAGAATGGGAGGAATAGGGCTAAGTGACAGCACATGTGAAAAAGACTTGGGTATACTAATAGATCACAGACTGAATATGAGTCAACAGTGTGATGCAGCAGCAAAAAAGGCAAATGCAATTCTAGGATGTATTAACAGAAGCATACAGTCTAGATCACGTGAAGTCATTATTTCCCTCTACTCCTCTTTGGTCAGACCTCATCTGGAATATTGTGTCCAGTTTTGGGCACCACATTTTAAAAAAGACATCAACAAACTGGAGCAAGTTCAGAAAAGAGCGACCAGAATGGTGACCGGTCTGCAAACCCTGTCTTATGAGGAAAGGTTGCAGGATTTGGGAATGTTTAGTTTGCAAAAGAGAAGACTGAGAGGAAACTTAATAGCTGTCTACAAATATCTAAAGGGCTGTCACATTGTAGAAGGATCAACTTTATTCTCATTTGCGCAAGGAAAGACTAGAAGCAATGGGATGAAACTGAATGGGAGGAGACACAGATTAGATATTAGAAAAAACTTTTTGACAGTTAGAGTGATCAATGAGTGGAACAGGCTGCCACGAGAAGTCATTAACCAAAGTGAAAACATATTTCCCCTTCAGCACCTTTCCAGTGACTTTTTCCCATACCCCCTTTGCCCAAAGCTAGGGTTTTGGCACCTTCACTCACTAAACAGAGGAGTCTGAACAGGTTATCAGCATTACCATGCAGCTCCCCTGGCCTGTGCTCCATATGAAAATTAAAGTTCTGGAGCAATAAAAACCATCTAGTCACCTGGGCATTCTTCCCTTTTGTTTCCCTCATCCATCTCAGGGGCAAATGATCTGACACTAGCCTGAAGTTCCAGACTAACTGGTTGTATCTCAGGCTGTCTATTGCCCATTTGATGGCCAAGCATTCTTTTTCTATGATAGTGCATAGTTCTTTTCACAGGAGAATAATTTCCTACTTAGGTACAGGACTGAATGTTCATCCCCATCTATCTTCTGGGACAACGCAGCTCCCACCTCGACGTTGGAGGTGTCTATCTGGAGCATGAACTCCTTAGAGAAATCTGGTGCGACCAAGACTGGCTGTCTTCACAGGATGAGCTTCAACTCCTGGAATGCTATCTCTGCTGTTCAAGCTGTCCTGCAGTCCGAGGGTACAACAGTGTCAACCCGTACTATCCGTCGGCGTCTGAATGAAAAGGGACCGTATGGTAGGAGACCCAGGAAGACCCCACTTCTTACCCCGAGACATAAAAAAGCCAGGCTGGAGTTTGCCAAAACTTACGTGAAAAGCCTAAAACGTTTTGGAAGAATGTTCTCTGGTCAGATGAGACAAAAGTAGAGCTTTTGGGCAAAGCTCCGACAGGCTCCCCCGCTGCTCATCGCTGGTCGCGCGAGAAGGTCCTGGATCATTTCTCGTCGGCCACTTCCTGCTGGGCTTCCTGTGGCGCCGACGAGCGACACGTGGAGGCGGGCGGGAGGACATCAGGATCGCTGCGTTTGACAGGTAAGTAACGACCCCCGACCCCTGCTATGTTGCTGGTGAGATCTGCCTGTGTGGCAGCTCACTAGCGACCACTTAGCAATGCACCAGCGATCCATATCGTTGTCGGGATCGCTGGTGCATCACTAAGTGTAACGGTACCCTAAAGGGATCCATGTGAAACGGATTCAAATTGGAAGCTTCACATTTTCTTGCATTTTGCATCTGTGTCTCACTGATGAAAAAAGCAGAAGCTACTAGGATGACACCTGAAAATGAATTGGTCCTTTTCTCTCGGATTGTTATTACTGGTAGGGGGCATCACCACTTAAAGTGACTAGGGCAGCATGAATGTCAAATACACACCTGCCTTTTTTTTAGCAAATGCCAGAAGGACCTGTCTGGTAATGGGCCGCCTTGACTGCTATGTTGTTAACAGAATTGGTGTTCTCTGGACACCCATATTGTTAAGAGTTGCGACGGAGCACAAAGTTGCCGAATCCATCACTTATCCAAGCAGGCCACGGGAATCATTGGAAATATGGGCATGTAGTAAATCTCGCTTTCCTTCATCCAGGGTAATATTAGTAATATATCCCCATCTGCTGCTTGGGGTCAGGGACAGCAGGGGCCTGTGTGATTTCAAATGCCAGAGCTGAATTTCAGTCCCAGTCCGTACCTGCCTACAGAGCTGAACAAAATGAAACTCTCAGTTGAATGCTAAAGATGAGCAACTTAGTTGGCAGTAAATTTGGTTCCTCGTATCTCCATAACAGAATGGAGTAATAATAAATAAGTTTATAAAGAAAAACATACCACATAATATACTCGAGTATAAGCCGAGATTTTCAAACCATTTCTTTGGGCTGAAAGTCCCCCTCTCGGCTTATAACTCGAGTCATATACGCCAGGGGGTCAGCGGGGGAGGGGGGGCAGGGGTGTCAGGTCATACTTACCCCTTCCTGACGCGTCTCTGCAGCCCGCCCGCTTCTCCACGGTCTCCCTTCCTTCCTTCAGCGGTCACATGGTACCGCTCATTAAACTCATGAATATGTGCATATTCATGACTTTAATGAGCGGTACCACATGACCGCTGAAGGCAGGAAGGGAGACTGTGGGAGAACGGGGCTGCAGAGACCGCGCCAGGACGGGGTAAGTATAGGCTATGTTCACCTGTCCCCGCTCCATCGCTGCTTGCTGCTGTCTGCTGCGTCTTCTCTTAGTGACATTCAGACAGCAGAGGGCGTGGTGACGTGGTTAGTGCATGCCGTGCCCTCTGCTGCTTGAATGTCACTGACAGATGATGTGGCAGACAGCAAGCAGCGATGGAGCAGGGACAGGTGCCAGGATGGGGTAAGTATAAGCTATATTCAACTGTCCCCGCTCCATTGCTGCTTGCTGCTGTCTGCTGAGTCTCCTCTTAGTGACATTCAGACAGCAGAGGGCGTGGTGACATGGTTAGTGCACGCCGTGCCCTCTGCTGCCTGAATGTCACTGACAGATGACGTGGCAGACAGCAAGCAGCGATGGAGCAGGGACAGGTGAATATTGCAGGTGCCAGTTCCTGATCCAGCAGTGACACGGGCAGCGACGGAAAGGTGAGTGTCATTTTTTTTTTATTTGCAGCAGCAGCAGCATACGGGGGCATAATACATGGAGTATCTTATGGGTGCAGCATATGGGGGCATAATCTATGGAGCATCCTATGGGGGCAGCATATGGGGGCATAATCTATGGAGCATCTTATGGGGCAGCATATGGGGGCATAATCTATGGAGCATCATATGGGGCATAATCTATGGAGCATCTTATGGAGGCATAATCTATGGAGCATCTTATGGGGCCATAACCTATGGAGCATTATATGGGGCATATTATTCTATGGAGCATCTTATGGGGCCATTATTAACCTTTGTGCAGCATAATATGGGGTGTATTTAGCATGGAGCATCTTATGGGGCCCATCATGAACTATATGGAGCATTATGTGGGGCTCCTGATTCAATATGGATATTCAAAAACATTTAACCTACTGATGTCTCAATTAATTTTACTTTTATTGGTATCTATTTTTATTTTTTAAATTTACCAGTAGCTGCTACATTTTCCACCCTAGGCTTATACTCGAGTCAATAAGTTTTCCCAGTTTTTTTGTGGCAAAATTAGGGGGGTTGGCTTATACTCGGGACGGCTTATACTTGAGTATATACGGTAATACTCTTCATTCATTCTTGCTGCTATATGCAGGGGTGTACAGTTTGGATAGTAAAAATTGGTATACTCAGTAAATAAATAATTGCCTCACAATCTATTAACTATGGCCAGGATATTTTGCCTCATGACTCTAAATATCTAGGGCTTAGAGAACTGTCCACTATTTACAGTCTGCTCCATACCATCAGAAGAGAAATAATTCCCATGTTAAGTATATTCTCATCTCCACTTGACTAATGCTCACTAATCTCTGCTTGAAATACCAGACAGATGCGTGCACAGATCCTGAGACAACATACAAGCAGCTCTGTGTCATACAATATTAGATGTATCTGACAATTGTGTTTTCATCCCTGAAAATGGCTGCTCTAAAGAACGTACTACAATATTTCATTTTTTTCTTTAGCCCACTGGTTTTGTATATCGCGATTACAAGAGTTGTCTGACAAGTCACAACAATAACTTAGCCGTCTTCTTCATATGTTACGCCCCTTACTGAAACTACTGACAGCTGAGAAACAAGGAGGCATTTGGCTCAAAATCTAACTTATTGAATTAAACAGGGCTGCAATGATATTCTGCTGTTATACAGGAGTATGCCAACACAAAAATCATTGGACAGTCACATTTTCCTACATGCTTCTGTATTATGACTTGTGGTTATAGAGCTTTGTTATTTTGTGCTCTGCTTCATTGTTATTTGTGTCCTGTAACCTGCTAAGCTCTATTCATGGGTCATTATATATATAAAAAAAAGCATTTGTTTATAGTTTTAATTTATTTATCTCTCTTATATAGTGTCATTAATTCCATGGTGCTTTACAGATATCATTGAGATAATTATATTCTCTATCAGTATGTCTTTCTGTGGGTTTCCCCTCCCTCATGCTCCAAATACACAGCTCAAAAAAATAAAGGGAACACTAAAATACCACATCCTAGATATCTCTGAATAAAATATTTCAGTTGCAAATTTTTATTCATTGCATAGTGGAATGTGTTCAGAACAACATAACATAACAATTATCAATGTAAATAAAAATGAATATCCCATGGAGGTCTGGATTTGGAATGATACTCAAAATCAAAGTGGAAAAATCAAATTACAGGCTGATCCAACTTCAGTGGAAGTGCTTCATGACAAGAAAAAGATGCTCAGTATTGTGTGTGGCCTCCACATACCTGTATGACCTCCCTACTGTAAAACATCTGGACATGCTTCTGATGAGGTGGCGGATGGTCTCCTGCGGGATCTCCTCCAAGACCTGGACTAAAGCATCCGCCAACTCCTGGACAGTCTGTAGTGCAACGTGACATTGGTGGATGGAGCGAGACATGATGTCCCAGATGTGCTCAGTCAGGATTTAGGTCTGGGAAATGGGCGGACCAGTCCATAGCTTCAATGCCTTCATCTTGCAGGAACTGCTGACACACTCCAGCCACATGAGGTCTGGCATTGTCCTGCATTAGGAGGAACCCAGGGCCAACCGCACCAGCATATGGTCTCACAAGGGGTCTGCGGATCTCATCTCGGTACCTAGTCAGGCTACCTCTGGTGAGCACATGGAGGGCTGTGCGGCCCTCCAAAGAAATGCCACCCCACACCATTACTGACCCACTGCCAAACCGGTCATGCTGAAGGATGTTGCAGGGAGCAGATCACTCTCCATGGCGTCTCCAGACTCTGTCATGTCTGTCACATGTGCTCAGTGTGAACCTGCTTTCATCTGTGAAGAGCACAGGGCGCCAGTGGTGAATTTGCCAATCCTGGTGTTCTGTGGCAAATGCCAAGCATCCTGCATGGTGTTGGGCTATGAACACAACCCCCATCTGTGGACATTGGCCACCGAGACCATCCTCATGGAGTCGGTTTATAACAGTTTGTGCAGACACATGCACATTTGTGGCCCGCTGGAGGTCATTTTGCAGGCCTCTGGCAGTGCTCCTCCTGTTCCTCCTTACACAAAGGCGGAGATAGCGGTCCTGCTGCTGGGTTGTTGCCCTCCTATGGCCCCCGTCACATCTCCTGGTGTACTGGCCTGTCTCCTGTTAGCGCCTCCAGCCTCTGGACACTACGCTGACAGACACAGCAAACCTTCTTGCCACAGCTCGCATTGATGTGCTATCCTGGATGAGCTACACTACCTGAGCCACTTGTATGGGTTGTAGAGTCCGTCTCATGCTACCACGAGAGTGAAAGCACAACCAACATTCAAAAGAGACCAAAACATCAGCCAGGAAGCATTGGTACTGAGATGTGGTCTGTGGTCCCCACCTGCGGAACCACTCCTTTATTGAGGGTGTCTTGATAATTGCCAATAATTTCCATCTGTTGTTTATTCCATTTGTACAACAGCATGTGAAATTGATTGTGAATCAGTGTTGCTTCCTAAGTGGACAGTTTGATTTCACAGAAGTTTGATCTACTTGGAGTTAGATTCTGTTGTTTAAGTGTTCCCTTTATTTTTTTGAGCAGTGTACAAGGAGATCATATAAACTACTTGAACATATTGTCTTTGGTGGGATTTGATACCAAGACTAATGATGTTTAGAGATAGGTGACCCCGAACAGTAAAGTTTGGCGTCCATACCGAACACATACTGTTTGGGCAAGGACACTGAACACAAAGTCCGTGTTACTATTCGGGTTTGCCCCCCCCCGAACATCGGTAGTTTGTCGCGCTGTCATGTGTAAACATAGGAGCCCACTGATAAATACTTCCATCAGCCGCTCCTGCTCTCACTGTTATTAGCGGCAGCAGGCATCAGCAGATGGGAGCAGTAGTCTCAGCCGGCACCAATGACCAGAGGTAAACATTATACCTCCAATAATAGCTGTGGGCTCACTATGTGACCTCTGCACCAAGAGAAAAAGTCTCACGGTGCAGAGGAGAGTTCACTTCGGTTCATCAGAAGAATATCACTGCGGTGAATTTGAATTGTGGTGAACCCGCCTCTGCACCATGAGACTTTTTCTCACAGTGCAGAGGTCACCGCAGTTCATTTGTTCAATAGGAACGCAGCTTCAGTGACCGGCAGTAACCTCCGCTAGTCACAGACGCTGTGCTTGCAGCAGCTCATTCACCAGTGCTTCTCAGCCTGGATATTTGCATCTTGGCACTGTCCAGGTTGAAAGCCATTTATCCCCCAGACATGGATTACGGCATGGGACAGAAAGACAGACAAATGATAGATATTGTTGCTCATCACTACTACCCAGGACCCAGGCTCCAAGGCATCAGAGCAAACCACTGAGCCATCATGTATCAAAGCTAAGAACGGAGCCTCCGTGCATATGTGCTAACCACTGAGCCACTATGCACCAGAGCTAACCACTGAGGCTCCATGCATTGGAGCCAAGCACTGAGCCACCACACATCACAGCTAACCACTGGACAATTGTGCATCAGAGCTAACCACTATTCCACCATCAGATATTACCACTGAGCCAACATGTATCAGAGCTAAGCCCTGAGCCAAAGCACATCAGGGCTGACCCACTGATCCACCATGCATCAGAGCTAACCACTGGGCCAGGCCACTATACTGCCCTGCCCTGTTTTATGCTGAATTGTCATGTTTTGAATCACTGTAAGGAATGGAAACATATGGGAGATTGTTGTGTGTCTGTTGATACAACCATGGAAACCTCAGAGCAAGCAATACTGTAAAAAAGTGGAATTATTTCCAATCTAGTTAAAAAAGTACAAAAACTTTGACAGATGACGTACAGTATACAGTATGTATGTCATTACCAGGGAATCACAGCTTCTGCAGGGGGAATGTTGCATTACAGTTTGGTAATCTAAATGTCCAAGTAATATGTTACATGACAGGTCCATCAGATCGGAGTTGCTGTGACTTATAGGGGCGAGGTGAGGGGGTTTGCGGTGGCTGAGCAAAGTGAATCATAAAAAGGAAATTATAATGTATGCGATGGAAGCCCTATATGAAGCTGAAATACATGATTTTCAAACAGAATGTCGGGTACTGTTTTGAGTGCTGATAAAAGCTGACTTGAAAGTTTTCTTTATTTTTTAGGAAACCAAAGAGGACTTCACTTAAATGGCCACTCAATAGTTTTGACATGTGTGATATAATTGTAACAATGAATATGCCTTTAACTTTGAGCATTGTACAACATCTGAGTTGTGCTTTGATACTTTTTAGACTTCAAGTGAATCCTAGAAATTCAATTAAGGATTGACTGGAAAGGAGATCATTTTCCGATCTCTGGGGGTCCAATCGTTGGAACCTCCACTAATCCAAGAGCCAGGGCTCTGAAGACAGACCCATGCGTAAATGAAGCAGAGGTCAATCATGATCACTGCTGCTTCGTTCATTTTTAATGGGACCTCCAGATATATCAGAGCGCTGGTCTTCCAGAACAATGAATGGAGCGGCAGTGAACATGATCAACCTTTGCTCCATTCACGGGCCTCTTCAGAGCCCTGGCTCTCAGGATCGGTGGGGGTCCCGGGAAGGCCCAGAAGCTAATCACAGGGTGTCCCATTGCTACGAACCACTAAAGTGGTTTTCAATGTCACACAATCGATTTAACAAACTAATGCTATAATGGTCCCTAGGGGGCTATCCCAACAACTAAATCAATATGTAGCATGGATCATTAGCATATTTTAAATCTAATGAACTGATCAATATCAGGTTTTAACTAAGTTTGGTCTATAAATGGCACACTTGACTTGAAACAAACACTACCTCGATATAATACCGAATTGCTTCGTTTGTACCAATATGTACTATGTAATTAAAAGCAATGCTTTTGAATAATAGATTACCCGCTGATCTACATAAAAGCCACAAAACACCGAAACAGTAAGAATCTCTTAAAGGTAATTATCACAGCATTAAAGAATGAGATTGGTAAAACCGTGATTTCCCCAACACAACGGAGACCCAATAGCGTTCAATGTCTTTTCTCTTAATGTTTTGTTTGTTATGTATGTGCTTTAAAAATGTGACATTTCTAAATATGAGATCTTAGCTAGGAGAGTAGCAGAAAGACAAGCCCGGACTCGGCGTGCTCAGAGGCATGGTTAGCAGCCATACCTCCCTGGAATTTAGCTTGAAAATAGAAAAGACTTGATTTCTCTCCTGGCTGACCTGAATAATGCAGAGAATGCTTTGAAATGAGGGCAGGTCATAACAAAATGTAGAATTTTAAATTAATTTAATGTATTCTCCCAAGAAGTCATTCGTCTTTATGAAGAGACAAACAATATGTAATTTTTTCTGCAATCACTGTCATGGTCATTATTCACATATATCAAACCAGCAATGGTGACAAAGGATGGTGAGACAAGCTAGAACAACTCAACAACCTTGTGACTGGCATCATTACACGAAAATGAAGTGAAACCAGCACTACTAAGCTGCAATCGGTGTGGCCCATAATAATGAGCGAGGTGGGCTAACGGTACACCAGCCAGGTGGGACATGGATGAGCCTGACAGTAATACCAGAATCACAAAGGTTTAGGAAACAAGAGTAAGTTATCAAGGTAACATGGTCAAGTCACTGCCAGAAAATGGCTTTTAAAGAATAAATCTGCCTAACACTTACATGGGTTTCCACTGATAACATTACCAGTCTTGTTGACATTATTACTTATATTATTCTCTTTATTTCTATATCTCTGAATAACAATCAAACATAACATTACATTTTCCTATTATACCCTACCGGACCACAGAAACATACTTCAACAAGAATCATCGCTGCATCTATGTTTCCTATTTCATTCAAAAGAAAGAATCTTGAGGAGTGTCCTTGACAAGAATGCGGCCTGTTTAATTCAGAAGAACAATAGTAGTCGGGCAAAGGAGACAGCAACGCAGATATAATGCCCAGCCTTCTAACCATAAAGGATAGAGAAACAATTATCTATCTCATATCTATCCCATAACTATCTCTCATATCAATCCCATATCTATCAGTCTATCTCATATCTATCTATCTATCTCATATCCATCAGTCTATTTCATATCCATCCCATATCTATCTATTCCATATCTATCTATCTATCTATCTAATATCTATCTATCTCATATCTATCTATCCCATATCTATCTATCCCATATCTATCTATCTATCGATCTCATATCTATCTATCAGATAGATAGATAGACATGGGATAGATGGATGGTGTCACGGTCACGTGTGTCTGGACGCAGCGACTACCGCAAGGCGACCCTATATGACACACGTGACCCTGGATACACCACCTCCAGTGGGGCGAATTTAAATAATAAGACGTGCATACAGGCGAATTTGGGTATTACACGTAAATCTGGAAACCCCGCCTCCAGTAAGGTGAATTTAAATAATAAAGGGGGAACCTGGATAACATTAACAATGGTGGGCCCTGCGATAGGGAATAGGGAAGTGGAGACCTCCTGAGCTCCCTTGAGCCAGTGTCCCTGCACTCCTAACACTCCCTATGCCGGTTCCGCACCAGGCGCACAACAGGAACCTAAAAACCCTAGCTCGTCCTGACCTAAACCCTCACTAGGGAATTGGTCGGTGCGGAAACTAATCCCCCCACTGCACTAAAACACACATGAGGAAAGATGACAAAACAGAGGAAACACCACTTAGCTTTGCTCTGTTGCGTACGCTCCTAGCAACAGAGCCCACCACCTGTGTGCATCTTCTCCTCCACCTGGATCAATCACCATAACTGGATCCTTCACCATAGTGCAGCCTTGGAGCAGAGTCCACCACCAGTTGCAGCTGTCCAGTAACAGAGTCCCAAAGATGAGTTCAGCTCCTGCCCAAGAAGTCCAGCATGCTTGAGTCCAGCTCTCAGCAACCAAGTCCCGCACGCTGAGTGCAACTCTCTCCATAGTCGTCACTCCACCAAGCCATGCAAGCACTTCCTGCCAACACCATTAACTGTGACTCCACCACGCCATGCCAGCCCTTCTTGCAGACCACCTAGCTGCCACTCGTCCCCTCTGGCTGGGTTGCGCAGGACTCATGTTCAGCTTCTTCATTCACCCAGCTTCCTTGTGAATGACTAACATACAATCAATATCACCAACCGTGATTGAACCCACCTGGCTCCCTTTTATAGAGCCTAACACCTGATTTGTAATAGCGTGCACATTAACCCTAAAACTAAGGTGCGATACCACTCACCACCACTGGGCAACTTAGAATGAAACACCACGTGTAATAATTCTAATGGCCACCGGGGGCAATCAACCCACTTTGGCACCAAGCCAAAGGGAAAAAAGTTCACTTTGTCCATTTAAACTGTCAGATCCACGTTGGATCATGACAGATGGATGGATAGATAGATAGATATGAGATAGATAGATAGATATGATAGATATATATGGGATAAATAAACATGGGATAGATGGATGGATAGATAGATATGAGATAGAATTAATCTATCTATCCATCTATCCCATGTCTATCTATCCCATATTTATCTATCTCATATCTATCTGATAGATAGATTGATAGATATATATGATAGATAGATATGAGAGATAGATATATATGATAGATAGATAAGATAGATATGGGATAGATAGACATGGGATAGATGGATGGATAGATAGATTCTATCTATTTCATATCTATCTATCCATCCATCTATCCCATGTCTATCTATCTATCATATATATCTATCTCTCATATCTATCTATCAATCTATCTATCAGATAGATAGATATGAGATAGATAGATATGGGATAGATAGACATGGGATAGATGGATGGATAGATAGATAAATTCTATCTCATATCTATCTATCCATCCATCTATCCCATGTCTATCTATCCCATATCTATCTATCTATCCATCTATCCCATGTCTATCCCATATCTATCTCTCCCATATCTCTATCTATCTCATATCTATCCCATATCTATCTATCTCTCATATCTATCTATTATCCATCTAGCTCATATCAATCATTATCCATCTAATATCTATATATCTATATTATAATCCATATAGTAATATTTATAACATGTTCCATAATTGGAAATGAAGACATTTTTATTGCCCAGCTTTTCCAAGAAATCTTTCAGTCTACAGTATGTCCTGTGCCCAGACGCCTATAATTCAGAGAAGTAACAGTGATCTATTATTTTGGAATAACCATTGGTCTCTGCGCACTTTTTGCTTTAATTATAATGAAATCTTTGACAGAATGTTGTGCCCTTTACAGCGTGCTCTCGCATCCTTTATCTCTAGCAGAAATGGCCACTTATTCCTAAGAGAGAACTCCTTGTCTGATTTACTATCCTCTGCTGAAAACCAAAAAGAAAAAAGTTGCGGAGCACAATGTAGAAGAATGCCATCTGGGTTGCCAAGGCACTGTGCTGAAAAATATGTTCCAGAAGCTGGTGGCGCGGTTACTAGGGAAGTGATGGACATTAGTCATAGTAAATGCCACATATTTTTATATTAGGCAAAGTATTCAATAAAGTGCATATATAGAAAAGTAATATATTGTGTTCACAAAAAAAATAAATAAAATCAATCTAATCTTTGAGTATGGGGACATTATGTCATTTTCCAAAGGTGTTTAGAAACCCATCCTTCACGACCTTAAAATAAAAGGAAAAGGGGTTGTGTCACAGCAGGCATTGGTTATATATTGCTAAGGGTTATGAGTACGAAGCAACCACGTTCAAAACGTGTCAACTTGTAATGTTTCTTCTAGGATCTGTTTTCCTACAGGACAAATAGTCACAGTATGAAATGATTTCCTTTAATTTTTAATGGATACTTAATAAAAGACAGATTTATTTTACTGTCTGGACCTGGCTTTCGTGGAGTGTTGCCTATTGGTTGCTAAGATATACCACTAATGTTCAATTGGTGTGGGTCAGACTGTTGTGACCCCCGCTAATCAATATAACAAAGTGTCAGGAAAGTGTCATACGACTTCATCCGCTGTGGTTGGAGTTTGGTTTTACCCATGGACAGCTGTTATAGCAAATGGTTATCAATCTGGATGCCCAAAAGAAAGCTATGTGAAGGAACCATGTGAAATGGTACGGCACACTACTTGCACCACTTCCACTTCGTTTGACGAACTGTTGGTGGTCACAGCAGATGGACCCCGATGATTGAACCAGTAGCATAATTACCAGAGGGGGAAGAGGATGCCGTTACCCTGGGGAATGTTCTCTGCGGGGTCCACCCGTAGCTTCACTACTTTTAACTGTATCGGTATGCGCAGTGCACCGATACAGTTAAACTCTATGGCAGAGGAGTGAGACATGATCTCCATGAACTGCCACGGGAACACTATGGGTTCCATGAGTCCCCCAGCAGTAATCGCAGGTTCATCCAGGATGCCACTACAGTTGAGAGCAATGATGAGAGAGGGAGCATCATTAAACACACCCTCTCCCATCATCCCTCCTCTGGGTATGACATTACAGCGGGTGTGATGACGTCACTACATGGCACCTGCTGTGCTGAGATGTACAGGAGCTCAGAGCACTCCCTGCAGAGACTGAAGCAGTGGGGGAACAAGGAGAGGTGAGAGTTGTATTTTTTATGGGCAGTGCATTATACTGTATAGAGGCCTATAGGGAGTGTATTTTACTGTATATAGGCCTATAGGGAGTGCATTATGCTACATAGAGGCCTATGGGGAGTGCATTATACTATATAGAGGCCTATGGGGAGTGAATTTTTCTATATGGAGGTCTATGGGGAGTGCATTATACTATATAGAGGCCTATGGAGAGTGCATTATACTGTATGGAGGCTTATGGGGAGTGCATTATACTATATGGAGGCCTATGGGGAGTGCATTATACTGTATGGAGGCTTATGGGGAGTGCATTATACTGTATATAGGCCTATTAGGAGTACATTATACTATATGGAGGTCTATGGGGAATGCGTTATACTGTATGGAAGACTATGGGCAGTGCAATATACTTTATGGAAGCCTATGGGGAGTGCATTATACTATATGGAAGCTAGTTAAGGGGCCATCAAACAGTGTGGGTATTACAGTAAGGGGGCCATCATACAGTAAAAAGGTGTCATGGGAAGCCTAGGTAACTTTAGGCTGAAACCCCGGGGCCCCTGCGGTGTCCCTCAGACTAGGGGAAACCCTGTCTGTCCCTCAACCCAGGGTTTACACTGAAGGTGTGCCTGCCTGGGCCTCCACCCTGTCCTTGTCTCGTGTCCAGCCCTAAGCTGAACCCACCACCCTCCACCCTGTGAGGAGACCAAACACCAGACCCCACAAATAAGTATGGACAGGGATAACGGAAATGCACCACACCGCGTACACACAGGGGAATACAGTAATGTGCAAGGGCAACCAAATAATACAACACAGGGAGGCAAAATGGCAACAATGGAATATACTACACCAGCAACCGTATGCTCCTTAGACCACCACTCCAGAGCGGTATCGCTTAGCACAAGGCAAGAGCTATAGTCGGCGACGCCCATAGTCACACAGGGCAATTTAAAGACAGAGGGCATGGCTAAGCCCTCAGCTAGAATGACAACCTGGTTAACCCAATCCAAGCCGGATCAGAAGACCAACCAGCGCCGCTGAGAACCATGTGGTAGGATGGGGTATTACTGCTGACTGCTGTCTGACACCCTGGTGCGAACAGTGTCCGACATGACAAAAGGTCATCATACAGTGTAGGAGCTAATGTGGGGTCTTTGTATAGTGTGGAGGCCATTAAGCAGTGTTGGGGCCATCAAACATTAACGAATCAGAATACTGTGTGGGGGTGCCCTACAGTGCGGGGATCATCATACTGTGTATAAGAGAACATCATACTGTGTAGAGGGGAGATGTAAAGCGGGAGACTCGGGACATTATTAAATGTTAAGTGGGCACTTTTTGTTCTAGGGGAACTCAAGTTATTGTGACTGTCAAAGGGGCACACAGAGGGCATTATTACTTTCTAGGGTGCAAAATGTGGGCACTGTTTTCTTGGGCACTTGCACAAGGCATTAATGAGGTTTGTTTTTCTATCTAGAGGGCACACAGTAGGTGCAGTAATAGGGACTCAAGTATAATGTGTTTATCTACCTTTACATCCAATCAATCAACTTACTGTATTTACTTGCCCATGACTGAGAACTTGTCGTTATGTTCTATGTCACCTCCTATACTGCTTTGGGGGCTACCTGTCACGTGAAAAAAAAGTTATCAACCTGCAGATATTGGGTTAATCTGCAGGTCACATTTTTTCATATGACAGGTTCCCTTTAAGCTTTAAACACTTGCTACATGTTATAAAAAGCAGTTGTAAAAAAAGTCTCCTTTACATCTTGGTGGATTGCCTACAGGTAATTATATTCAAGTAGTATCATATTACTATTAACATTACATTTCACAATAAATAAAACAGGTCAATGCTTTTAACAAGGTTGCAGTTTGTAATTATTCTGCTATCTGTCAAAGTGGATTTGTCACCAGATTTCACAATACAAACCATATATATTAAGTAGATCGCTTGTGTCTGATGAGACACATGTGGAGATGAGCGGATCTTTTGAAATTCGAATTCGACACCTTTGTTGAATTTTCACCAAAAAATTCAATTTGCAGTGAAAAAATTTACACAAATCTCAATACTGGAAATCTTGCAACTGCTCATAAAATACACGTAGTGGAAAGGAGGTAGGAACCACACTGACTATAAGGGCTTACGCTTTACAAGAGAGAACCCCGATGTCCATAAGAGCTTACAAGAGAGAGAGGGTCGAGCTTACCATAAGAGCTTACACTTTACAGGAGAGAGAATAGACCCCCCACTGACCAAGATAGCTTACACTCTACAGGAGAGCGGACCCCCCACTGACCATAAGAGATTAGATTCTACAGGGGAGAGGACCCTGCTGACCATAAGGGCCCCATCACACACAGCAATTTCGCTAGCCAGATCGCTGATTTTTTGACATCACAGCGATTTCACCAGCGAGATCGCTGTGTGTGACGGGGATCAGCGACCGGCCCCCCCGCCGGGTATCGCTGATCGTGCACGGCTGTTTTTTGATCGGTGCTCTCCCGCTGGCCAGCGCGCATCGCTGCATGTGGCAGCGGGAGCAAACGATCAGCGACGCTTCCAGCGCTCTAAGCAGGCACTGGGAGCTGGTAACCAAGGTAAATATCGGGTTACTAAGCGGCGCGCGTCACTTAGTTACCCGATGTGTACCTTAGAAACCTGCGTGCTCGCAGGTATTTAGAGAGTGACTGTTAACATTACAAAAGTAGAACAACTTGTGCGCATGTAACCGTGGGTCGGGATGTACGGTGTAAGGAGAGTATGTATTTTGCTTGGAGCAACCCAGAAGTAGATCAACTTTCATGAATAGCAGATCGCTGCTTCTAGAGAAGACTAACATGATCACAATCTCCTTACGTCTTGCCCTGCATTGAACTATAGAAAATTAAAAATCAGCATGTGGTCGCCGCAAGAGAATTATCTATTTGTAAAAGAAAGATTGTATATTTCATTCTTCAGCGTTCTACATAGTATATGCCTGGCAGACTCTACCTAAAAATGTAGTAATCATGTCTTTAGAGTACAGCTCTATGCAAGAAGGGAAAATAGGTCTTTGTAATGGTAAACAATCATTTTCTCAATGAGTATGCATTTCTCTGAGGCTTTGTGTGAGAGCAGAGTATTAGCGGAGACTTTCTCAAAGCAGCTTCAGATTAACCGATTTTTCTTTAACCCTCCGTCAGGCGCAATAGATCTGACAGGCACACAGTAATTAGTTTCACTTCTCTCTCCTTGCCCACTTATCAGAAAACCCCACCCCTCCTAGTTATCTCCTGACTCTACAGGCTCTGTGAAACCTGATATCACAGTGACTCAGCAGACCTTCTAGTGAGCAGATATCAACACTTTGGCTTCTCAGGCACATTGCGCCTGATTTCAACACAAATTGAAAGGTTAGTATTTTCTTTTTTTATTCATCACGATTGTGTATTTAGCTTGTTTTATGAAGGATTAATGCTAAGTTAGTGTACATAAGTACTGTTTTCTTAGACAAAAGGAGGGTGGCTTCTAAGGCACATTGCGCCCTAACACATACTCTTTCTCTCTTGCTTCAGATTTTCTGCTGCAATGGCCAGAAAACAGTATGATTCATCTAAACCCCTTCATTTAGAAGAAATGAAGATTTTTTTGTTAGAAGATGATGAGGAAGAACCAGCAGTAACTGAGGATTTAGAGGAATCTAGTGACATTTCATCTGAAGATGAGGTAGCAGAATGTAACACTGATTCTGGAACAGAGCAGGATGGTGATGACACTGATACAGAGGAAACAGACACAGATCTAGCTTATTATTTGGGCAAAGATAAAAATACAAAGGACGTCCCAAGGACGTTCCAGAACAAACACCGACTCTACCACCTTCTAAAAGACGCAGTTGTACTACCTGCTCATTTGTATCTGGTTTCAGAAGGCTTTCTAAATATGACTGCAAAATATGTAAAGAATCAATCTGCCTTTCCCATGCAACTTTGGTCTGCCAGCCTTGCTTTTCTAAGTGTACCTGTGCTGCTTCTGCTGCAATTGAAACCACTGAAGATGAGTAGAAAATAATTAACATCTAAGTGCAATATCCTTTAAGTTTTTTTCCATAATTTTATATTTAAGCAATAGTTAAGTAAAGATAACTGGAGCCTATTTGGCGGTACTACCGAAAAGTGGTACTTTTAGTTTTAATAAGTTTATGGTTAATAAATGTTTTTTTTTGCATCTGATTTGGTGTAATCTCTTTTAATACATTCCTATGAAGGTCACTGACTACTTCTATAGTCCTGAAATTGAAATATGTAGCTACTATAGGTGGTTTTCTGACCTGTGCTTGTCAGGCACATTGCGCATGAACTGAGGAGAATCTATATTGCGCCTGACGGAGGGTTAATACATAGACTGTGTAACCTAATGTTCTCCTGACCTTGAACACAAAAACCCTGTCCTCCATGAATCAGATACTGCGCTAAAGCACCCAATTTATCAGGAAGAGATTTTCCTTTGATTTTCATGGCACAGCTTTTTCCTTAGAACTATCGCTGTTTTATTTTTTATTTTGCTTTTCCAGTATAATGTAGCTAACATTACATTGAAATATAGAAACGGAGGGGCTAAGAGTTCCATTTTATTACCGCCAGTGTTAAGCGGAGTAAGATGAGCCAAATTTATTAAGCACCAGCTGAAGAGCCCGGCGCTGCCCGGGCATAGCAACTAACTATGGTTAGTTATATCAAATTAAAATTAATATATACAGTACAGACCAAAAGTTTTCACACACCTTCTCATTCAAAGAGTTTTCTTTATTCTCATAAGTATGAAAATTGTAGATTCACTCTGAAGGCATCAAAACTATGAATTAACACATGTGGAATTATATAATTAACAAAAAAGTGTGAAACAACTGAAAATATGTCTTATATTCTAGGTTCTTCAAAGTAGCCACCTTTTGCTTTGATTACTGCTTTGCACACTCTTGGCATTCTCTTGATGACCTTCAAGAGGTAGTCACCGGAAATTGTTTTCACTTCACAGGTGTGCCTTGTCAGGTTTAATAAGTGGGATTTCTTGCCTTATAAATGAGGTTGGGACCATCAGTTGTGTTGTGCAGAAGTCTGATGGATACACAGCTGATAGTCCTACTGAATAGACTGTTAGAATTTGTATTATGGCAAGAAAAAAGGAGCTACTTAAATAAAAACGAGTGGTCATCATTACTTGAAGGTCAGTCAGTCCGAAAAATTGGGAAAACTTTGAAAGTGTCCCCAAGTGCAGTGGCAAAAACCATCAAGCGCTACAAAGAAACTGGCTCACATGAGGACCGCCCCAGGAAAGGAAGACCAAGAGTCACCTCTGCTGCGGAGGATAAGTTCATCCGAGTCATCAGCCTCAGAAATTGCAGGTTAACAGCAGCTCAGATTAGAGACCAGGTCAATGCCACACAGAGTTCTAGCAGCAGACACATCTTTACAACAACTGTTAAGAGGAGACTTTGTGCAGCAAGCCTTCATGTTAAAATAGCTGCTAGGAAACCACTGCTAAGGACAGGCAACAAGCAGAAGAGACTTGTTTAGGCTAAAGAACACAAGGAATGGACATTAGACTAGTGGAAATCTGTGCTTTGGTCTGATGAGTCCAAATTTGAGATCTTTGGTTCCAACGACCGTGTCTTTGTGCAACACAGAAAAGGTGAACGGATGGACTCTACATGCCTGGTTCCCACCGTGAAGCATGGAGGAGGAGGTGTGATGGTGTGGGGGTGCTTTGCTGGTGACACTGTTGGGGAGTTATTCAAAATTGAAGGCATACTGAACCAGCATGACTACGACAGCATCCTGCAGCGGCATGCTATTCCATCCGGTTTGTGTTTAGTTGGACCATCATTTAGTTTTCAACAGGACAATGACCCCAAACACACCTTCAAGTGGTGTAAGGGCTATTTGACCAATAAGGAGAGAGATGGGGTGTTACGCCAGATGACCTGGCCTCCACAGTCACCAGACCTGAACCCAATCGAGATAGTTTGGGGTGAGCTGGACAGCAGAGTGAAGGCAAAAGGGCCAACAAGTGCTAAGCATCTCTGGGAACTCCTTCAAGACAGTTGGAAAACCATTTCCGGTGACTACCTCTTGAAGCTCGTCAAGAGAATGCCAAGAGTGTGCAAAGCAGTAATCAAAGCAAAAGGTGGCTACTTTGAAGAACCTAGATTATAAGACATATCTACAATTTTCATAGTCATGAAAATAAAGAAAACTCTTTGAATGAGAAGGTGTGTCCAAACTTTTGGTCTGTACTGTATATATATATATATATATATATATATATATATATATATATATACACACATGTATATATACATATACACATCTCACACACACATACTGCTTGAGAAAGGTCCACAATTCCCAGGAGCGAAACGTCGCTGTATGGGCAACTAGCCAGATGGGCTAATAAATAGCACTTTGACTGGAACTCTTTTGGTGTGCTGCTTTCATCTTGAGGACTATATATATTGTAAGGTAGCGCTGTCATTCAAGGTTGGGGACACTCGCTTGGCAGCCAAATAATCACGTCCGGCACGGGTTTTCCATAAAACAATAACAATCCATGCGGTTTATTCAGGCATCATAAACCCACAGCAGCAACATAAAGTTCATATAAACAGCATAGCGTCCATGACAGAGCTTCCCTTTTAGCCCTGTGGTCACACAGTATTTACATCATCTAGCCAACAGGCTATACAGTCTCTTAGTAACACCCCCGTGTCCGGGTTACCTCATCGTTGCTTCACCACGCTGCACACGTTCATTCCCTCCAGGAAACTATCAGGCACACGTCGCCATTACTCACAGCCACTTCACACACGTGCTGTCAGGCAGGAAGGCACACTCATCTTCCTAGCACAGTTGGTCTGGCGAGACCTTCCATACGGACCAACCGGGTCCCAGAATTCCCTCAAGTGACCTACCCTGGCCACCTTATATGGTTCGTGGCCACGCCCACTGGTTCACATGGCTATGACCTCATCACAGGTCCTTCACACTCACCTAGTCTTTTACTACCAGCGTTATCAGACACACCCCTAGGTGGATTTGTAGGTTGCTGGTCCCGCACATCTCTCCAGCTACCTGAAGACTTCCCTAAGACATTGACACGGAACCTCAGCAGTATCACTGCTGATCAACACATACACAAGTCTTCATCTCAAGGCCACCCACCTTGAGATACATTACGATCATTCAGCATCCTACCCCTATCAGGACACTGGAAATGCTTATACGCCTGTCCTGGACAACCCACACTGCGCCCCCTAGTGGACACAGTGGCCACTACACCACATTATATATATATATATATATATATATATATATATCCAATGAGAGGAAAGAATAGCATAGCACTCACCGATCCAGGTGAAAAAGTCCGCTTTATTTAGCAATCCACATTAAAACTTCATGGCCGGGAGGCTGGAGGCCGTCATCAGACATTGCTCACTCCTCCCTCCAGCCTCCTGGCCATGAAGTTTTTATGTGGATTGCTAAATAAAACAGACTTTTTCACCTGGATCGGTGAGTGCTATGCTATTCTTTCCTCTCATTGGATTTATACATTGTGTTTTCTGCACCAGAACCCGAGATCTCGGGGTTCAGCCTCCACAAGCAGTATGGACATGGCAGTCTCACATCGGCAGTAGTATTGGCAGTGCCGACTTGCTTTCTTTTTCTTTATACGTTAGAGATATATATATATATATCTCTATCTCTCTATCTGAGTGTAGAGTCCCGCACACTCTGCATAGCCACACTCACTATAATATCCCACACAATCCCGTCAGCCAGAGCTACCGGACTACTAGCCCTAATATCCCACATCATCCCGTCAGCCAGAGTCACCGGACAACTACCACTAATATCCCACATCATCCTGTCAGCCAGAGCCACCAGACTACTACCTCTAATATCCCACATCATCCCATCAGCCAGAGCCACTGGATTACTACCCCTAATATCCCACATCATCCCATCAGCCAGAGCCACCAGACTACTCCCCTTAATATCCCACATCATCTCATCCTGTCAGCCAGAGCCACTGGACTACAACCCCTAATATCCCACATCATCCCGTCAGCCTGGGGTCAGAACCAGAGCGCTGAGTGGAACGGTCCTAACTTTCATACTGGGGATCCCTTTAAGAGGCCTGGCATCAGAACCAGAGTGCTGAGTGGATTTGTCCTGATTTCCATACTAATGATCCCTTTAATAGAAGCCTGGGGTGAGAATCAGAGCGCTGAGGGATTTACCATAACTTCCATACCAGGGATCCCTTTAAGAGGGACCTTAGGGCAAATCAACTCAGCATTCTGGTTCTGACCCAACTTCCATAGTGGGGATCCCTTTAAGAGAGCCTGGGGTCAGTACCAGAGCATTTGAAGGCAATTTCCCTGAGTTCTAGACCGGGGATCCCTTTAAGAGAGGTCTGGGGGTCAGTACCAAACCGCTCGATGGATTTGCCCTGACTTTCATACCGGAGATCCCTTTAAGAAAGGCCTGGAGTCAGTACCAAAGCGCAAAGTGGATTTGCCCTAACTTCCATACCAATGATCCCTTTAAGAGAGAAGATATGCCTCTGGGATGGGGGATGTGTCATGTGTATTATGGGCACGGGAGGGGGTGATTCATTTCTGTCATGTTCTCTCTGCTCCTTTCTGGGGACAGACAATGGCTGGGATCTTATATTCCCGGGGATGCTAGATTTCTCCCACCATGTCAGTGTCTGCTGAAGTGTTGTCAAGTGGGAAAACTTGCCCATAGCAACCAATCACAGCTCAGCTTCTTTTAACCAGCTCTGGTGAAATGAGAGCTGCTTGGTGATTGGTTGCAAGGAAAACTGTTGCTCATAGCAACCAATCACAGCTCAGTTTCTTTTGAACAGCTCTGGTGAAATGAAAGATGTTTCGTCACACACACACACACACACACACACACACACACACACACACACACACACACACACACACACACGCACGCACGCACATGCACATTCAGTTTTATATATAGAGATTGCGCCCCTCATGGGCTATCCGTGAACTACAGGCTGAAATGTAAACACACGCTTAGTGCATATTTTCACAGTAATTTTTAATACATGCTTTATTTTTAGTAAATCTGTCATACTATGGTTGACAATACTTGTATTGCTAAGTCATTCTCACTTGTTAAAAAAATGGCAAGAGTGGCATAAAATACAAATAAAAAAATCTCTATTTGTGAAAAAAATAGGCTTGTGTCATGGTTTGAACAGGGTTCTTGCCCTGCACTCACAGGGTTAAGTGTTCGTGGCCTCTTTCTGGATCTGGGAGGGGTATTTATACTCACTCTTTACCAGGGTTCTCTGTCAGCTATACTGTTGTTCTGGTGTGTCTGACCCCTGGTGTGCGTGTATTCTGCGTTGCTTGTTTGATTCCCATGTATGACCCGGAGTGTTCCCTCACTCTGTACTCCGTCTCTCGCTTTCGTACTACTGTCTTCTCCGGTTCTGACCTCCTGGCTTGGCTATCGTTACTCCGTTACAGTTTGTCCCTATTGTACCGTCTATTGCCCGTTCTGGTTTTCTGACCTATTGCTACGTCCTGACTATCCTTTCTGTCTAAACCCCGTGGTACTGTATTGCTATCTGGTGCTTTGACCCTGGCTTCGTCTGGTTTCTGTCTCTGTCTATGCCCCTTGGTAACATTGCCCCGTAGTTACCTTTCTAGGAGTTTCCCTGCAGCTCCTAGATCTGTGGAGCTTAGGCCACGCCCCCAGCAGTCATGTGCTTCAGGTCCTGATACTCTGAAGCACGCATCGTCACCGCTGCTGCCCTGCTCCACAGGTATCTGTGAGTACTGTCTTTGTACTCAGGACACCCGCACTGGCTCAGTGAGCAAGTGCAGGGCGGTGTTCCTGACATTATAGCTGACAGAGAACCCTGGTAAAGAGTGAGTATAAATACCCCTCCCAGATCCAGAAAGAGGCCACGAACACTTAACCCTGTGAGTGCAGGGCAAGAACCCTGTTCAAACCATGACAGCTTGCAATAAAATCTGCAATTTTTTTTAAAGAAAATTGTGCAAATATTTTAACCCGTTCGTTACATATCACGTACATATACGTCATATGTTGGGTTACATTCTTTGCTAAAAGCTCAAAATCTGAGGATGCCTAATTCTTGGCAACTCATCCAGCATCTATAGTGAGTGGAACTGAGCTTCAGTTGCTGCTGTTAACCTCTTGCATGCTGCTCTCTCTGACAGCAACATTTAATGCGGTCAAACCGAGGAGCGGCCTATTCTGCTCGTCCATTGACCCCACTGCAATGTGAACTCAGAGTACTGATGATTGCTAGGGCAGATTAGAGCCTGCTGAAAACCTCTTTCCCGGTCATCTTTGCACCACTCATGTGAAGTGAGAGACTTACACAAGAGACTGATTTTTACTATATAAAGAAATTCCTTTCTATTGTAGAATATAGTAGAAGTGATCAGATGATCTCAGGTTCAAGTTCCCTAAAAAGATTAGAAAATAAAGTCAAAAATATATATAAAATAAAAAACTAACTAACAATTTGAATCACCACCCTCTTACCCCATTAAAAAGAAAGAAATAATGAAAATTGCGGCATCGGAAAAGTCTGATCTATCAAAATATATGGAAATATTCAAGTATTCTGGGTGATCATCATTAAAATAGTAACAAGAACCTAAAAATCAAGCTAAAAAGTACCAAACTCTACCTTCCGTATTACTGCAGCACACATACTGTAGCATAGTGGTGAAAAGACAGGGAGTTGACACAGACACTTTTTTTATATTAAAACAAAGCTGCATCTTAGGAGGCACCTCGAGTCCTCCTTTATTATGAGAGGACCACTGCAGAAAAGCACTCTTGAGGCCTAGCGGGAACAAAGAGGACCATGTAAACGGGGTGGGGTTGGGTGCTTGGGGGTTTGCTCTCAAATCTTGGTGGGATAACCCATTATTTATGCCATTTAAAATGTAAACCACAATAACAGGCATGGTTATGTGGAGTTGGTAAAGCCCTTACTGCAGATTGTGCACAGCAAGTGCAAGGAATATTGATTTTACAAGCAGGATGGAGATCATTTTAGAGCTGTCGCTGAAATAAAGGGAGTGTTTTAATAATATTAGGAGGTTAGTTTTATGCACATTTTGAAGGTGGAACTTCACTATAAATGAATAATGCTGCGTCTAGGATTAAAAACTGTATTTAGATTATGAGTCACTGGTTGTTCTATCCCATGCACCTCATGTACTCTTCACAGAAAGCGCAAATGTATTACAAAATACAAAACCTAATTTGGTTTCTGACAAGGCGTGTCTAGCAAACCTCAGCGAATTTCAATATCTAATCCAAAACCTGCCCTATCGTCAGTGGTGTAGAGTAGAGGATTGTTGCCCCAGGTGCCATATCTATGGTGACACAAAATTTCAACCACACCTTCAACACTCTGCTTGCACTTTGACGTGAATAACATCCGCAAGAGCCGCACTGAGTGCCTGCTAATATAGGCGGTAGCAGAGGGAAGGAGTTTGTCGTCAGCTACTGCACTCAACATAGGCAGAAAGCAAAATCACAAAGCTCAATTTAATGGATCTCAGCTGACGATGACAAATAAATGTTCACTGAACAGCGACGGAGATGACTTAGGCTTAGACTAAAATGAATAATTTGCACATCGCTCAATGCAATTTTCATTCCTAAGAGATACTTTTACTTTACACTTTTTCTAACCTTTCTAGGGTTAGGGCTAGAAAAAGGCTTAAGTTTTGACTTACTGCTAGCGTTAGATGGGTCACACGACTGTTTTCTCTCCGTCCGTGAAAAAAAACAGTCAGGTTATGCTAATCAGAGTTTGATCAGAGCGGGATCCAATTTTCTTTGTGGTGGAGAAAAAAAAAAGTTTATCTACCTGCTCCATTATGTCAGTCCATGAAAAGTGTTATTCAGGTGCAGCACAATTTTATTCACGGCCCATAGACTTCAGTGAGCCAGTACCGGAGGCAAACCATGCTGTTATGACTGTGCCAACCCATTCACACTGGTAACATATAAACCAGGAAAGACTCAACACCTACACACAACAGGTCCCTGTCAGACAAGGAAAGTCTTAAATCTGACCCTAATTTGTCCCTGCCTTTACTGTTGTGAGTTCATTTTCCCCCTTCATCACTGAGGCCCGAGGAATTCCCTCTTCTGGTAAGGAGAGGTAGTGAGTCTGATTATCAGACACCTGAGATTAATGATGATGACTGGCTGAGTGGAGTCACAGACTGGATATAAGGCTGCATACGCCCATTCCTCCCTGCGGGTGATTTCTCTGTGGTATCCTTGGAGTCCAGTCTGAATTCCTGCTCTGCTAAAGCTAAGTTTTCCTCCTGGCTTTTTGCATTTGTGCCTTGCTTTGTTTTTTCTGGATTTCAGCCATTCCCTGCTGGGGTGAGCTGAACTCCTTAGCTCTGTCTTCTGAAAATACCAGAGTGCTGATTTAGTTTTGAAGCTTAGTTGCTTCAGGGTCTTTTTCCATTTCAGCTTGCTGGCCTATGTTTTTGATAGGGTTTTTTGCCGATTGCAGACAGCAGCTTTCCTTTCCTTTTCTGTTTAGATTAGATTGGGCCCCAACGTTTGCTCAGCCTATCTTTCTATCTGTGTCAGTGTTTTTTCATCTTGCTTCACCGTCATTATATGTTGGGGACTGCCTTTTACTTTGGGGTCTGCTCTGGGGCAGTTTAGATTTCCCTTTCTATCTTTAGGCTATATAGTCCTCCGGCTGTGTTCGAGGGGTCTAGGGCACCGTAGGTACCCGCCACGGCTACTGCTAGTTGTGTTGATAGGTTCAGGGGTCTGCAATCGGATAGTTGCCAGCTCCTCTGGTTTTCTGGACGTAGCTTCTATTTTTGTGTCTGCCTCCTACGGTCACTCAATCATAACACTTTACCATGGAGGTTTTTACCCTAACTAAACGTAACTGTGCCCCCATTCAACATCGACTGACCCTGCGTGTCCTTAACCCTCTCTATAGATAATGTACAACACAAAAACAACTATACCTATAAAATGAAATACACATAGATTAGGATGAGGCACAGGCCTATGAATGTGTTCACACAGCCACATGCTAAAGATGGAGGAAGATAAGAAGAATCAAAAAACAAAATGGAATATGTGGAAACTTCCCAGACCCTAAATGTAGAAGAAAGGAAATGGTACTGGGGAGGAAGACTCACAAACAAACTGTAGGAAAACCAACAGTGATTAACAAGGCATGATAATCCATAGCTGAGAGGCTGTAACTCCAAATACCAATCTATGTTGAAGTATAACCAGCAAAGGAGGTAGGTGCAAGGTTAGTATAAATAGTCACTCGCAAGATGTGACTGGACAGAACCAAATGGGGAAGTGAAAGACACCTGAATAGAAGCAAACCAAGGAAAGACAAGCAAAGACAAGAGAATTATCAGTTGGAAAGAGATTGAACAGGCTATGGCTCAGCAGAAAGGGAAACCGATCACATACCAAGAGGTCACCAGATTGAGTAAAAAAAAAACAATCCATGACACATACGTACTGTAATTTTTTTTCCTTAGATCATTCAGTCTGAGGAAAAAATCAGACAGTGCACAACCCCACAAAATAACATGGGTACGAGTGCTATCTGTCAAAACCATGGATAGCAGTCTTCTGATTTAAATGGTAGTATGCACGAGCCGTTAGGCTTACGGCTAAGTTTTAGCTTAGTGCAAGGGTTAGACTTAAGGTTAGAGCTTGACTAATAAAATTGTTACCTAAAAAATACAAAATCTGTATTAAAAATATAAAAAAAGTATATAATAAAGCAACTTTTTCTCCTAAATTTGAGCAAATAACACGGAAAAATAGGAAGTCAAATCACAAACTGTAATTACAACAATATTTGACTCAAACTACAATACATGTGTTTGGAGAATAGCGGTTCAATCCTGTAAAGGATTCTGGGTGCGCTAACCGTTCACAGGCTATGGAGCACAAAATACTTGCTCTGCCCCAGGCACTGGCAACCCACACTGCGCCACTGACTAAAGTCTAAAACTTTGTATCTCTTCAGAATACAATACATTCAGAATAAGTTACACTGTTTGTCCCTTATTTTGTAAAAAAAAAAAAAAATTATATATATATATATATATATATATATATATATATATATATATACACTCACTGGCCACTTTATTAGGTACACCTGTCCAACTGTGTGTTAAGACTTAATTTCTAATCAGCCAATCACATGGCGGCAACTCAGTGCATTTAGGCATGTAGACATGGTCAAGACAATCTCCTGCAGTTCAAACCGAGCATCAGTATGGGGAAGAAAGATGATTTGAGTGCCTTTGAACGTGGCATGATTGTTGGTGCCAGAAGGGCTGGTCTGAGAATTTCAGAAACTGCTCATCTACTGGGATTTTCACGCACAACCATCTCTAGGGTTTACAGAGAATGGTCCGAAAAAGAAAAAAAATCCAGTGAGCGGCAGTTCTGTGGCCGGAAATGCCATGTTGATGCCAGAGGTCAGAGGAGAATGGGCAGACTGGTTCGAGCTGATAGAAAGGCAACAGTGACTCAAATTGCCACCCGTTACAACCAAGGTAGGCAGAAGAGCATCTCTGAACGCACAGTGCGTCGAACTTTGAGGCAGATGGGCTACAGCAGCAGAAGACCACACTGGGTACCACTCCTCTCAGCTAAGAACAGGAAACTGAGGCTACAATTTGCACAAGCTCATCGAAATTGGACAGTAGAAGATTGGAAAAACGTTGCCTGGTCTGATGAGTCTCGATTTCTGCTGCGACATTCGGATGGTAGGTCAGAATTTGGCGTAAACAACATGAAAGCATGGATCCATCCTGCCTTGTATCAACGGTTCAGGCTGGTGGTGGTGGTGTCATGGTGTGGGGAATTTTTTCTGGGCACTCTTTGGGCCCCTTGGTACCAATTGAGCATCGTTGCAACGCCACAGCCTACCTGAGTATTGTTGCTGACCATGTCCATCCCTTTATGACCACAATGTACCCAACATCTGATGGCTACTTTCAGCAGGATAATGCGCCATGTCAGAAAGCTCGAATCATCTCAGATTGGTTTCTTGAACATGACAATGAGTTTACTGTACTCAAATGGCCTCCTCAGTCACCAGATCTCAATCCAATAGAGCATCTTTGGGATGTGGTGGAACGGGAGATTCGCATCAGGGATGTGCAGCCGACAAATCTGCGCCAACTGTGTGATGCCATCATGTCAATATGGTCCAAAATCTCTGAGGAATGCTTCCAGCACCTTGTTGAATCTCTGCCACGAAGAATTGAGGCAGTTCTGAAGGCAAAAGGGGGTCCAACCCCTTACTAGCATGGTGTACCTAATAAAGTGGCCAGTGAGTGTATATATATATATATTTGTTAACTAGCACTTTCTCATTATGGTGTCCATTGAAATAATAATCTCCACATGAAAACACTGCAACGACGCTCAGATCATTACATGTGCTCTTTCTTTCGTCTCTCACATACTGTCAGTACTATGTGTGCAATTAGTAAGTGTACCGCACATTTCACAGAGGGTGTCGCAGGAGGTGGCATGTAAGAACCTATGTGCCACATCAATATTTAAAGTACATTATAAATGTGTGGGTTAAATAATAAAAAGGATATCTTCTTTAGTAATTGCTAGCTTTATTATTATTGACACCTAGATAATACAAGCGTTAGTGTTAGTTATTAGTGTTAGTGTTAAAGAGTTAGTTAGTGTTAGTGTTAAAGGGAATCTGTCACCCTATTTTTGGCCTATAAGATGCGGCCACCGCCATCAGGGGCTTATCTACAGCATTCTGTATTACCTTCAGAGTTATGTAACATCCTCCTTCTTACTTCTGCTGTGGCTCCTGCGCAGGCGTACCTCCTCTGCCCTTTTGAGGGCAGAGTAAAGTATTGCAGTGCGCAGGCACTGGACCTCTTTGACCTTTCCCGGCGCCTGCACACTGTAGTACTCTGCTCTGCCCTCAATAGGGCAAAGTACGTCTGCGCAGGAGCTGCGGCAGAAGTAAGGAGGACGACGTCGTCATCGCTAGAAGAGGGGAGGCGCCGGACCGGATGGCGACACCCATCGCACCGGACCGCACCCCGGTGAGTATAATCTAACTCGTTTTTCTTATCTTTCAGGTTACATTGGGGGCTTATCTACAGCATTACAGAATGCTGTAGATAAGCCCCTGATGGCGGTGGCCGCATCTCATAGGCCAAAAATGGGGTGACAGATTCCCTTTAAAGACGTGATTTTTTTCCTCCCCTTCTTCTAAGAGCCATAACTTTTTATTTTTTCAATCAACAGACATATGAGGACTTGTTTTTTTGTGGGACAAGTTGTACTTTTGAATGACACCATTGATTTTACCATGTACTGTACTGGATAATGGGAAACAAATTCCAAGTGCGGTAAAACTGCAACAAATGTGCAATTCCATAATTGTTTTGGGTGTTTTTTATTTTATAATGTTCACTATATGGTAAAGCTGACCTGCCATCATGATTCTCCAGGTCAGTACAAGTACGCAGACACCAAACAAGTATATTTTTTTGTTTAAGCGATGAATAAAAAATCCAACATTTGTATGAAACATTTTTTTTGCTTTTGTGGACATTTTCCAACACTCACAGCATTTTCATTTTTTGGGATCTGGAGCTTATTTTTTGCACCCTAAGCTGATGTTTTTACTGATACCATTTTTGGGTAGAGATGATGCTTTGATTGACTCATTGCATTTTATTGTGATGTAATTTTGGAGTGTTAATTTTCTTCTTGTTACACTGTTTACCAATCGGATTAGTTTATTTTATATTTTGATAGATCGGACATGTCTAAATATAGCAATACCAAATATGTGTATCTTTTATTTTTTTTAATTGTTTTATTTTCAAGGGTGGTGGCAACAGGGGGGCGTGATTTGAAATTGCTTTTTCTATTTTTTTCATATTTTTAAAAACTTTTTTTTAACTTTTTACTGTATTTAATAGTCCCCTTAGAGGACTTGAAGCTGCGATTGTACAATTGTTGTCCTATAAATAGCAGTGCTTCAGCCCTGCTGTGTATAGCAGAAATCATGATCTCGTATGGGCCATCATTCACAGAAGGACCATAAAGACAGAAATGGGCATCATCAGCAGACTCCTGGCTGTCATAAAGACCCACCGGAGTCCCACGATCATGTCTCACTGGAGTATGGAATGACATGCGCCCCAGTTGACATGTGTTAAATACCGCTGTCAGAGATTGGTTGCAGGATTTAACAGTTCCACATCCATGGTTGGAGCACAGCCCCAAGAGTGGTGGTGAAAAGCACATGATGCCTGATTAAATCAGCCGTCATGTGTCGGGAAAGATGCAGGTTCAGCTTGTGAGCCCGCATCAAAGTTAGAGACATGACATATAATGTAAAAATAAGTCATATGTTGTGAAGGGGTGAGATATGAACATACACAGCTCCAATTGAATTTCAAGGGCTTTTCCATTTTAAGAAAGCCCCTTGTTCCCAGATGCAGAGTGTTTAAAAAAAAAAAAAAAAAAGAAACTCAGCTTTACACACCTTCCTTGGGTCCACCACCGAGTCTCAGCCGCTACTGCTGGTGTCTTGTATTGTTGGCAGTGGAGATGTCATATTGACAGTGTTTTAACCAATCAGTGAGCTCAGTTCAAGTAGTTGGAAAGAGCTGATCAGAGCCACTGATCTCACTGATTGGCTGCAGCTCTGTCGATGTGATATCAGTGCTGCAGACAATAAAAATCACCAAGAACAAAGGTAGATACTTAGCTTTGGATCCAGGAATAGTGAATAACAGTGAGCTGGTACTACTGTACTGCACATTTCGCATTTGTATGTTTATTGGACACTTGCTTATACATTTTTAGTTTTGTTTTTATTGTACACCTGCTTATAAATTTGATCTAAATATATTAAACGCTATAAGATCAGCAAAGTGAAATGCCCAATCCCTATTAGCTGACATTCTCAAGTCATATTAGAAGACTTCCCATCATCTGCACACAAAAAGAGGTGTATGTATTAGTATTGCAATGAATCAGTTGCACAACATCCTTAGACAAAGAAAAGAGTTGAGCAAATCTTGTATATACCATGAGCAGTTGTATATAGCGATCTACACAACTGGCACTAAGACAACACATCTATTCCAGCACACATCTGATCCAAGTGATGGCAAAGAAAAGAATAATGCAAAGTATTTATAAAAAAAAGGCCTTTCACTGAAAGGCCACATAGTAGTGTGAGAAGAACAAAGAACAAGAGCTGAGAGCAGCATTCATCATGGCTTTGTTTGTGACCTCCCTGGAAACCTTCCTTCACAATGAAAGCAGTAGCATCCAAGTATCCACTATCAGTGGCTGAAATAATATCAGGACTGACAGCCTTTAATCATGGAGTTATACCATGTTCAATAGCTTAGCTGATATTATTACATCGTTCATTTACGACAAAGATACAGTGCTACACAGAGTTATGTTTACCGGTATTTATCACTTACAGAATAGCAAATGCTGTGTTCTTCAGACTATATAATCCTGGATGGAATCATCTTCCTAATAAATAGGGGCAACTAATAGAAAGCATCATAGGCATGATCCTATCACCCTCAAATACTATCCACAGTGAATTTCTTGTTAATTTAGAGCAGCAAAATAATGTATTGAGCATTGCAAAAGAGCTTGACTTGAACCCCACGAAAGCTGTAAAAGTACCAAATTTCAAATTTTTACAATTTCTTCCTTACAAATTTACCAAAATTGCTGAGCAATCTGTTTTGATGTGAATCCCAATCTAGTGACTTAAAAGGCTAACCACCTTTCCATTTAATGGGTGATGATAACTCAAGTTACTGCTAGGGCCTCCAACATTGCACCACTGTTTCGTTTATTGTCTATGGGACTGTCGGACAAATTCAAGTGCTGTCCCAGTAACAGAGGCAAGAAATTGCAAGAAGCAGCAAGTGCTCTACTACTGTTCAATTTTGATGGAGCATTCAGATCTCTACTCTCAGGATAAAGTGTGACTGCGACTCCTATCACATAGGATACACAGAGACTGCTGCACAAACATTACAAAGGATACTGTTATGACTACGACCAAGCTCGCGGCCGAGCCGGCGCCTCCACATCGACCAACCACGCCGACATGGGGCGAGCGTCTCAGGTGGGGACGGAATGTGGACCCACTGGACCACAGGGAGGACCCGGGCCTACCCGGACTAGGGAAGAAGCCAGAAGTTTGGCAATATTTGATTGTAGATGTTTTGTATAACAATAGTTTTCCGCTTTGAGGCCATTCACAAATTCTTACATCTCAGCTATAATGCACAGTGTCCAAAGATGACCCAAAATTTGACTGACTTTGACCGACTATTCAAAATTCGACTGATCATTGATCACTTCAGCAACAAATTAGCTGAAGTGTACATTCCCCAAAGGGACATTTGGGTAGATGAGTCTCTAATACACTTCAAGAGGAGGATTAAATTCCAGCAATACCTGCCCAGTAAGAGGGCCAGGTATGGAATTAAATTAATCAAATTGTGTGAGAGTACCTCAAGGTACACCCACAGATTTAGAGTTTATGAAGGGAACAATACCTGGATTCAACCCCCTGAGTGCCCCCCTTTCCTGAGAATAAGTGGAAAACTAATTGTGCAGTTGCTCAGAAAAGGTAAGACAAGGACCCAATGTAACAACAACATGCTGGTGGTCAAGTATAAGGACACTAGGGATGTACTTTTCTTGAAAAACATACATGGTAATGGCAGCACCCTCACTGCTGTATGAGGTACAACTACACAGGTCCCCAAACCAGACTGGGTGGAATTGATTTCTCCGATCAAATCCTCCAGACATACAGTGCCATGAGAAAAGTCAAGGTGTGGTCGAAGAAGCTGGCCGTGAATATCATACAGATGGCAATGCACAATGCTTTTGTGCTTTCATTTCCAGGAGGTAGTAATCAAGGTCCTGTTTTTTGGAAGTCAGGAAATGGTGATGTTCAGTACTTCTGGAACTGAAGGTGCCCGTATAATACCAGGGCAACATTTTCCAGGTGAGGTCCCTCAAACTGCAAAGAAAGGATGGTCACAAAAAAGGTGCAAAGCGTATTACAGAGGAGGGATAAGAAAGGACACAACTTGACAATGTGAAACCTGCCCCCCCCCCAAAAAAAAAAAAAAACTGGCCTGTGTATAAAAGACTGCTTCAAACTGTACCATGCATCCACGGATTACTAAATTTTTTGCCGATTTACTCTAATTTATTGCATAAATTGATGAACTCTACACAACTCACATATGCCAACCAGATGCACTCTACACATTTTACATATGCTAACCTGATGTACTCTACACAACTCAAATATGGTGACCTGATGCACTCTACACAACTCACATATGCCGACTTGATGCACTCTACACATCTTACATATGCCAGCCTGATGTACTCTACACAACTCCCATATGCCACCACATCATAAAATTCACATATCAAGAAAGCACTAGAAAAATTCCAATATAGGGTCACTTTGTGATGGGCTACTACTGTTTGGCACCTCAAGGACTCTGCAAATGCAACAATACGCCCACAAACAATTTCATCAAAGCCTTTGCTCCAAAACTTCACTCCTTCTATAGAAACTTGGTAGCATGCCCAAATAGTAGTTTTCCACCACATATGGGGAATCATTGTACACAGGAGAAATTAAACAGCAGATTTTGGATTCCATTTTCTCCTGTTACCCTTGGGAAAATGAAAAATTTGGGGCAACATTTAAACAAATCTTTAGTGGTCAACCAGGAAAACTATCTGTTTTCTGTATTAATTTTATAATCACTAGGTGTGATTAATTTTTTTTTTTTTTTTTGGGGGGGGTATAATATAATTTATGTACTATAACAGTGGCACTCCAACCTGGTAAAAAAAAATTAAAAATAAAAAAAAAATTGAAAAATATATTTATTTTAAGCATGTTAGCCATGTGAAAAAAAAAAAACCAGAATAAACACCTAATGCGTTTCTGGTGCGTACACAGTGCCCTTAGTCATTAGTCATATTCCTATGACTAAGGGCGCTGTGTATGCACCAGAAATGTGTCAGGTGTTTATTCTGTTTTCAAACATGGCTAACATGCCTTAAATAAAGTTTTTTTCTATTTTACCAGGTTGGAGTGCCACTTCTATTCCTGTTTCCTTCTGCTAACTGCTGTGCTCACCAGCAGAATCTGGCACCCACCTATGTTTTCCTTGATTGGACCCAGCCACATTTGGTCGTATGTTTGGATCACGTGTCAAGATCCCATACCTCTTTCTCCTGCTCTATTACGGTGTTCCCCAACACCGGTCAACAAGAGCCACCAATGGTTCATGTTTTCAGGATTTCCTTAGTATTATACAGGTGATAATTGCATTACCTGGACAGGCAAGAATTCCATCACCTGTGCAATACTGAGGAAATCCTGAAAACATGAACCATTGGGTGGCTCTTGAGGAAAACTGCACTATAAAATATTAAGCAACCCTTTGAACTAGACAAAAAGGTATCCTATTAATATTACCTAAAATTGCCACACAATTGTCCATATTTACAGGGCTCAATTTCTCCTCCCAAAATTAAAAAGTGGAGTGGAGCACGCTCAAATCTTTGATTCATTCAAACATTATAAAGTTTAGATGTCAGCTCCCTACTATGAGTAGTCATCATTAATTTTTATAAGATTAGATATCTCACTAGCTCTTAAATAATCCCATTTCTCATTTTTCAAAGCATGAGCCAATTGATGATGTGAAAAATAAGAAACAGGGGCCAAATTGTATATCAAATCCAGATTTTAAATAAATCCCCTTACTGTATAATCTGATCTTTATTATAACTACACTTTCCCAATTTAACAATTCTGTTAGATTAATCTATCTTCTTTATACCATATATCTATTCCTCCATAGGAAAGACGAGGGAGGAAAAACAGCCTTCTATACCCTCTAGATCTCTAATTTGGATCCAAATCTTATGTATAATTTTAATTGCTCCCATCCTATTTAATGGGGCAACAGAGAATATGCCTTGCTCAAGTATCTGATATATACAGTATTATTGCATCTAATTTATGCATGCACCAGATTTTTAATTCTATTGTGTAGTTTATTGCCTTAGTAACTTTGTAATGAATCAGAGGTGGCCAGTGTCCCAAGCAAAGACTGCAGCGCTTGAAAGTTCTTTGCTATAGAGCTTGCAAGCATTGCTGTGAAGCTGGCCAAATTACTTACTCAGCCAGCTTCAGTTCCCCTGCTTCTTGGTTGCTGTAAAGGCAAAGCTGCCTCTACATGCAGTATGGGAGAATGTACAGTTCAAGCTATCGGGTCATCTATTTCTCTTGTCCAAATTGTCAATTTTCAGGAGTCCACTGATCCCTGATGAGTAGGAATCCACGAAGTAGGGGCTCAGTACTCTCATCTGCAATCGTGAGAACTTTCATTAAGACAAACAACTTGTATAAATGAAGAAACCAAGTCCCATAAGGGATGTACCCAGCTTCCCTACACTCTCCACTCCTCAACTCCATAACTAGCAAGATTTGTTTAAAATATTCCAGATGGAGAACACATAGGGTCAGAGAAAAATAATTTATTTTTGAAGTTGTTTAAAAATTCATTAAAAGAATTTCATCTTCTGAAAGAATCAGAAATAAACACATTTCCAACCTTGCAAACAGTTTATGTAAAAGGCACTCGACTTTCAGAAATTTTCTTTGAATGAATATGCATTTGCATCCCCAACAACTCACCGTTAGTTCACTTCTAAGCATAATAATACAGTCTGTCCTCAACTCCACTGCCCGACTAATCCACCTCTCTCCTCTGCAAATCCCTCCATTGGCTCCCAGTTCCCCAGCGAATCCAGTTCAAACTACTAACACTGACCTACAAAGCCATCCACAACCTTTCCCCTCCCTATATCTCTGACCTAATCTCCCAATATCTTCCCTCACGTAATCTTCGATCCTCCCAAGACCTCCTACTCTCCTCCACACTTATTCGTTCCTCACACAACCGCCTCCAAGATTTCTCCCAAATATCCCCTATCCTCTGGAATTCCATGCCTCAACACGTCCGATTATCCACCACTCTCGGATCCTTCAAACAGAACCTGAAAACCCATCTTTTCAGGAAAAGTTACAGCCTGCAATAACCATTCTGCCGCCTCACCACCGCCTCAAAACCACCAGAGCTGCTGCACCCCCGACCTTCTGTCTCTTCCCCACTATCCGATAGAATGTAAATCCGCAAGGACAGGGTCCTCTCCCCTCTGTACCAGTCTGTCATTGTAAATTTGTTTACTGTTAACGATATTTATAACTTTATATGTAATCCCCCTTCTCATGTACAGCCCCATGGAATTAATGGCGCTATATAAATAAAATAATAATAATAATAATAATAATACATATGTGAGAGCAGAGACCCCTCTGAGTTAGGCTAGGTTCATATTGCGTTAGGGGCATCCGTTTCACGGATCCGTTAAACAGATGCGCTAACGCAGACGTCATTTTTTACATCTTATGTGCACCTAGTGCTAACGTATGCGCCAACGCATGGTAGCATTTTGCTACCATGCGTTAACCATACAGGTCTATGCACAGCGAACATCTAGACCGCATTCTCGCATCATCGCTAATGCATGCTGAATTAGGCATGCGTTAGGATGGGCTACTATCATTGTGGCCAATGGGTGCGTTAACGCATCCGTTACATAGCGTTAGTGCCGTTATGTAACGGATGCGTTAAATGCATACCCATAACACAATGTGAACCCAGCTTTATAGAAAATGTGACTAGCCAGATCAAAATGCATAATTAATAGGACCTCTCAAGAGTCTAAGTCCTTACAATGTGTTATTTGGAGCCTACCCAGACTGCTCACTAGTTACCTGACTATTATTGAATTAGTGGCTGCCCAGAACCGGACAAGTTCTAAAATAATTAGATTTCCATCAAAATGTTTATCCACTTAGTATATTGCAGTCATCATATTATACAGCACTATACACTTACAATTTCTCATTTTGCCCTTCTACCCAGCTAATTTTTCTCTTTTCCATTAGTTCAATTATATCATGTGATTAAAAGCTGACTATCTAAATTCTTCTAAGCACTATGGTCAATTTTCCCTGTATGAGTCATAATCACTCCAAAAGTTCCTT
The DNA here is from genome assembly GCF_039654945.1 of Dendrobates tinctorius. NCBI lineage: Eukaryota > Metazoa > Chordata > Amphibia > Anura > Dendrobatidae > Dendrobates > Dendrobates tinctorius. The sequence continues at coordinate 33,064,516 of NW_027361703.1, read as the reverse complement.
ACAGGGTGAGGAAGAAGCTGCTGGGTCAGGAGGTGATGAGGGAAATGATTTCTGCAGAGACTAGACACTTCCTGTTTCTACATAGAGCAGAGAAAACAGAAGAATTAGGCTAGTTTCACATTTGCGCTTTTGAGTGCAGCGACGGCCTGCGCACGGCTGCCGCTAAGCCCCGCCCCCTGCCCCGCCTCCGCCGGTAGCTCCGCCTACCGGCGCATAACGCTGCATGTGTCCCCTATCTTTATCACTGGGGGTGCAGTATGCGTTTGGCGGCGCATGCATCCTTTTCACGGTGCGCCGACCTTAAAATATAATAGACCTCACTCTTACAGAATTTCAACTTAATTTCCTGATTCTGTCATACACATTATTGCACATTCATAGAAGAAACTATCTGTTCTACGAAAAGTTATATCCAGAAAGGACATATTTATAATAAATGAAAAATTGTCCAACATTTTTGGATAAATATGACAAATTCATTGAGATCTGGACACCATGTATCGAATTTGCTTATCCCCATTTATCTACCGTATATACTCAAGTATAAGCCGACCCGAGTATAAGCCGAGGCACTTAATTTTGCCACAGAAAACTGGGTAAGCTTATTGACTCGAGTATAAGTCACCTTCTCCCTGTCCTGCTATGCGTGGCTCCCACTGATGTATGCATGGGTCCCCGGTCTCGCCTGGCCCCCCCGCGCCCGGATGGCTCGGCTCCCCCGGTGCCGCATGGCTCACCCCCGTCCTATCGGTGTATGCATGGCTCACCCCCCCCCCCCTGGTCCTACTCACCTTCCTCGTGCCGACGCTGCATCTCCGTTGTCCTGGTGGCAGCTCTCCTGTCCTAAGCGGTCACGTGGTACCACTCATTAAGGTAATGAATATGCGCTCCATGCCTATGGGAGTGGAGACACGTGCATATTCATTACCTTAACGAGTGGTACCACGTGACCGCTGAGCACAGGAAGACCTGTCAGCGCCGGGATGGAGATGCAGGGTCGGAGATGCAGCGGCGGCGCGAGGAGGGTGAGTATTATGTCTCCTGTTAGCCATTGGCAGAAGCTGCACCTGTCACTGTGCAACAGCCGTTGGCTCCTGCAGCTGCTGCGCCGTTTCCCCTCCCCCTGGCTTTCTGGACAATGACTCATGTATAAGCCGAGAAGGACATTTTCAGCACACAAAAAAATGTGCTGAAAATCTCGGCTTAGGCTAGTTTCACACTTGCTTTTTTTTGCAGCGCGTTTTTCCCGCAAAAAAACGCATTGAAAAAACGCATACATAAGCATACAACTGCTGCGTTTTTTTCAAGCATTTTTATGAGCATGCATGAAAAAAACGCAGCGTTTTTATGCGTTTGTATGCGTTTTTAGCGCGTTTTTACCGCGTTTGCGTTTTTTTCCAACATTTTTAGGTGGCCCCTCACACTTCCCAAACCATGACTTTACTAACCCTAACCCTGACCCTAACCCTAACCCTAACCCTGACCCTAACCCTAACCCTAACCCTGACCCTAACCCTTAACCAAATCATACTTAACCCTAACCCAAACCCTAAACCCTAACTAACCCTAACCCTAACCCTAACCCTGACCCTAACCCTAACCCTAACCCTGACCCTAACCCTAACCCTAACCCTAACCCTGACCCTAACCCTAACCCTGACCCTAACCCTTAACAAAACCATACTTAACCCTAACCCTGACCCTGACCCTAACCCTAACCCTAACCCTGACCCTAACCCTAACCCTAACCCTAACCCTAACCCTGACCCTAACCCTAACCCTAACCCTGACCCTAACCCTTAACAAAACCATACTTAACCCTAATCCTGACCCTAACCCTGACCCTAATCCTTAACAAAACCATACTTAACCCTAACCCTGACCCTAACCCTAACCCTGACCCTAACCCTAACCCTAACCCTGACCCTAACCCTAACCCTAACCCTAACCCTGACCCTAAACCTTAACAAAACCATACTTAACCCTAATCCTGACCCTAACCCTGACCCTAATCCTTAACAAAACCATACTTAACCCTAACCCTGACCCTAACCCTAACCCTGACCCTAACCCTAACCCTAACCCTGACCCTAACCCTAACCCTAACCCTAACCCTGACCCTAACCCTTAACAAAACCATACTTAACCCTAATCCTGACCCTAACCCTGACCCTAACCCTTAACCAAACCATACTAAACCCTAACCCTGACCCAAAACCCAACCCTAACCCTGACCCTGACCCTAACCCTAACCCTAAACCCCCTTAACTAACCCTAACTCTAACTCAAACCCCTAAATTCCATGGTTAAAAAAAAAAAACGCATATGCAAAAAAACGCTTACATGAGCATGCCAGTGCGCACATATGCGCATCCATAGGCTATAATGGCCCTTTTTAGCGCAAAACGTGCGCATATGTGCGCATGCGCTTTTTTGCAGGGCCAAAAAATGCAACATGATGCGTCTGGAAAATCCAATCGCACACCCCAAAAAAACGCAGCGCATGAAAATCGCATACATGCGCTTACAAGCGCGCAAGTATGCGCACCCATGTTAAAGATAGGGGAAAAAACGCATGCGCAGGTTAGCGTTTTTTTCCAGCGCTAAAAAACGCAAATGTGAAACCAGCCTTAAACACGAGTATATACACGGTATATTTCAATTTGCTCTGTCATGATGTGAAAACCATTCATTTTTTTACAAAAACATGCATTTTGGATACATTTCACCATGTGATTTTTATTGATTTGAGTGAAGTCAGTGATTTAAAATGCAGGGCAAAAATGCATAGAGAGTTGACATGCTGCAGGTTATTTTCTGCACAAAATGTGCAAGTCAATAATACGTAACGTTGCATGGCACTTTTTACTTTGAATTATGTTTGCTTACTGAAATGAATCCTTAAACACCTTTCTTTTTCTCTTCTCTCGCCTGTTTCTCCTTTTCCCATTACATTCTGTTATATCTGACTTCACCCCCATGGACACAGAAATCCTTTGTTCTACTTTACCTTGAATTGAATTCCAATAATACGATTGGTCTAATTAATTTCTGTCACTCCAGGCTATTGCTGATGTCGTGTCATTGTTCATACACCTTTTATTAAACCAATAAAAAGTTTTGTAATAGAAAATGTTACAATAAGCAATTAATGGATTCATTATAGACAGCTCTTATAGTATTTTTACTGTATCTCCAGCTCAGGAGACCTTTTGTCAGTGTCTGGTTTCTGATTGATTTCATGATAGAAATCTGATGAAGTTGCAGTTCTGATGATCCTATGAAGTTCTGACATTACCATGATCTGGTGACCAGTTGATTTGTTAAGTCTTTTATTCCAATGCCTTGATATTATTCTCCAAGCTTCTTGCGAGCATGCAGAGCAAAGTGTTAATCATCATTATCAGCACATTGTGGGTCATTTACATGCGTTTTTTTCCCAATAAATGCCGACAGGATTGTCTTGTGATGTCGACTAAGATTCATGTGCCCAGTTTACTAGGGGATATGGGTGTAATAGTCAGGATCCTCTGTTTGAATCTTTACTCTATAAGCCAAAAACATTCAGACGCTCTATAGCCTGCAATGATCCTCGGTTTACTGAACCACCGCACGACCTGCTCTACCCTCTCCTACTGTATCCTCACCCATCCCTGTAGACTGTGAGCCCTCGCGGGCAGGGTCCCCTCTCCTTATGTACTTGTGTGTCCCTTGTCCGTTGTCTTACACTTGTATATATTACACTTGTCTATATTTCCCCTTTTCACATGTAAAGCGCCATGGAATAAATGGCGCTATATAAATGCATAATAATAATAATAATAATATTATATCCTGGTGGATTTAGGATGTCTGTGTCAACATGTCCTGAGTGATGAACAAATGAGGGTTCCAAACTTTTTATTTCTTTGTGTAGTTTATTCACTATTGATGATCATGGTAAGGGATTGGTCACTGTACTTGGATTTCATTTTTGATTAATGGGATCCTGTCAGTAAAAAAAGCAGTGTATACCTTACCTTCAGCCCTAGAGGTTATCTGCAGTAATTGCAATGTTACGCATGTCTAGCTGTCTAATGGGAGGTGGAGCTGTAGGAAGAAAGTAAAGTATATTCTTTCTGCAGCTGCTCGCTTCCAGTCATTGGGGCAGAGCACAAGGTTGTAACAGGCACTGGTCTCTATGTTGTTGTGAGTAATCATTAAACCTGCTGTGTGTTGGACAGTGTGCTCCACAGTGTGTACACTAGGCAGGATGCAAGCCAAAGCATGGTGTGCGCTAAGCAGGTACGGACTGGAACTGAAATTCATCCCTGGCATTTGAAATTACACAGGCCCATGAGGTCACTGACCCCAAACACCAGATGTGGATATATTACCAATATTACCAAAATTTACTACAAGACCAATAATTCTAATGGTATCCGTGGTCCGCTGGGGTAAGTGACTGAGCCAGCGACTTTGTGCATCATCATAACTCTTAACAGTATGGGTGTCTTGAGACCACCGATTCTGTTAACAACACAACCAGACAGGCTCTTCTGGCATTTGCCAGACTTGCCAGATGGCCAGTCCGGCTCTGGTGCTAAGGAGGATGCAAGCCAAGGCACGGTGTGTGTGCTAAGCAGGATGCAAGCCAAGGCGCAGTGTGTGTGCTAAGCAGGATGTGTAAGGGGAACGACCAGACTGCGGGCACCTGCTTGCCGGGGCTGGAATTATTGAGGCTGCATCCCCTGTTACCTGGGGAAGCTTTAGCAAGGTGGACCTTCCTCCTGACCTAGGGGGTGGGGGATAAGAGGGAAAAGCACACGCAGCAGCGGAGTTTGGCGCAAACCGAGGGCAGCATGCAGTCAGGTGAGCAGCGCGCTCTGCTTCCCCTCCCCACTGAGTACTGGCACTGCAGCAGGGCCCCACCGTTGCAGAGGGACCGCTGCCAGAAGAGAAGCCGGGCGTGCTACAGCAATCAAGAGAGAGGGACTGCTTCGCTCAGGGAAGACGCTTGTTCAGCAGCAGCCAGAGAGAGGAGTGCTCCGTCCTGGAAGCACCAGCACCGTGCAGGCTAGCGTCTGCCCTCTCCTGCCGTGGGGACTAGAGAGCGAGAGACGTGTAGTGTGTGCCCGGTGACTACCAGAGAATAAGACACCGTATGCTCCATATCCATGAGTACAGTGCACGTGCCACATAAGAGTGACCGGGTACGGGACAGACACTTGCGCCCTGACTTTGCCAGTGTACAGCTCTGGCGGAAATTAAGAGACCACTGCACAGTTTTCTAAAAATCACCATCTCTACCTATCTGACAGCCATTCCATCCAGTGTCAGTTGAATTCCAGCCAAAGTACACCTCATTCTACTTAATGTGCTTCTGTTTAGGTGTTCACCTGAACCAAACTTTCTTATTTAATGAGGGAAAGTATAAATAACACTGTTGTGGTCTTCACAATCCTCTTGCAATACGATAAGCTGGATGGCCAAACAAGTGCTAGGAATAGCCCAAAATTAATTTGAATGAAAAAATAACTATGCCAAAGGAGTTGAAAAGAAAAGTCTTGAGTGAGGAAAAGAAGGGCTCAATTCTGGCTTTACTAGCAGAGGGATACAGTGAGAGTCATTTTGCCTCCATCCTTAAACTTTTAAAGATGGCAGTCCATTACAACAAGGTCAAGCAGCAGACATTGAGGACAACAAAGCTACAGACCAGCAGAGAGCGAAAGAGACTCTCCACTGACCGGAATGACCGTCATGTCACTCAGCAATCGCAGGATGACATCTAGTGACCTACAAAAGGAATGGCAAATGGTAGCTGGGGTGAAGTGCACAGCAACAACAGTTCGTAACATGCTCCTGGAGGCAGGACTCAAGTCATGCAAAGCTAGAAAAAGCCTTTCATCAATGAGAAGGAGAGCCAGGCTGAAGTTTGCCAAAGACCATAAGGATTGGACCATAGAGGACTGAAGTAAGGAAATCTTCTCTGATGAGTCTAATTTTCAGCTTTGCCCAACACCTGGTCATCTAATGGTTAGACGGAGACCTGGAGAGACGTACAAGCCACAGTGTCTTGCACCCACTGTGAAATTTAGTGGAGGATCGGTGATGCTTCAGCAAGGCTGGAATTGGGCAGGTTAATCTTTGCGAAGCATGTATGAATCAAGCCGCATACAAGGTTATCCTGGAAAAACAGTTGATTCCTTCTGCTCAGGCAATGTTCCCCAACTCAGAGGACTGTTTTTTCCAGCAGGACAATGTGCCATGCCACACAGCTACAGTTGTGGCCAAAAGTTTTGACACCCCTGCAATTCTGTCAGATAATACTCGGTTTCATCCTGAAAATGAGTGCAACACAAATTCTTTGGTATTATCTTCATTTAATTTGTCTTAAATGAAAAAACACAAAAAGAATTGTCCTAAAGCCAAATTGGACATAATTCCACACCAAACATAAAAATGAGGGTGGACAAAAGTATTGGCACTGTTTGAAAAATCATGTGATGCTTCTCTAATTTGTGTAATTAACAGCACCTGTAACTTACCTGTGGCACCTAACAGGTGTTGGCAATAACTAAATCACACTTGCAGCCAGTTGACATGGATTAAAGTTGACTCAATGTCTGTCCTGTGTCCTTGTGTGTACCACATTGAGCATGGAGAAAAGAAAGAAGACCAAAAAACTGTCTGAGGACTTGAGAAACCAAATTGTGAGGAAGCATGAGCAATCTCAAGGCTACAAGTCCATCTCCAAAGACCTGAATGTTCCTGTGTCTACCGTGCGCAGTGTCATCAAGAAGTTTAAAGCCCATGGCACTGTGGCTAACCTCCCTAGATGTGGACGGAAAAGAAAAATTGACAAGAGATTTCAAAACAAGATTGTGCGGATGTTGGATAAAGAACCTCGACTAACATCCAAACAAGTTCAAGCTGCCCTGCAGTCCGAGGGTACAACAGTGTCAACCCGTACTATCTGTCGGCGTCTGAATGAAAAGGGACTGGATGGTAGGAGACCCAGGAAGACCCCACTTCTTACTCCGAGACATAAAAAAGCCAGGCTGGAGTTTGCCAAAACTTACCTGAAAAAGCCTAAAACGTTTTGGAAGAATGTTCTCTGGTCAGATGAGACAAAAGTAGAGCTTTTTGGGCAAAGGCATCAACATAGAGTTTACAGGAGAAAAAAAGAGGCATTCAAAGAAAAGAACACGGTCCCTACAGTCAAACATGGCGGAGGTTCCCTGATGTTTTGGGGTTGCTTTGCTGCCTCTGGCACTGGACTGCTTGACCGTGTGCATGGCATTATGTAGTCAGAAGACTACCAACAAATTTTGCAGCATAATGTAGGGCCCAGTGTGAGAAAGCTGGGTCTCCCTCAGAGGTCATGGGTCTTCCAGCAGGACAATGACCCAAAACACACTTCAAAAAGCACTAGAAAATGATTTGAGAGAAAGCACTGGAGACTTCTAAGGTGGCCAGCAATGAGTCCAGACCTGAATCCCATAGAACACCTGTGGAGAGATCTAAAAATGGCAGTTTGGAGAAGGCACCCTTCAAATATCAGGGACCTGAAGCAGTTTGCCAAAGAAGAATGGTCTAAAATTCCAGCAGAGCATTGTAAGAAACTCATTGATGGTTACCGGAAGCGGTTGGTCACAGTTATTTTGGCTAAAGGTTGTGCAACCAATTATTAGGCTGAGGGTGCCAATACTTTTGTCTGGCCCATTTTTGGAGTTTTGTGTGAAATGATCAATGTTTTGCTTTTTGCTTCATTCTCTTTTGTGTTTTTTCATTTAAGACAAATTAAATAAAGATAAGAATCGCAGGGGTGTCAATACTTTTGGCCACAACTGTAGGTCAATGTGTGTATGAAGGACCACCACATCAAATCCCTGTCATAGCCAGCCCAATCTGCTCACCTGAACCCCATTGAAAATCTCTGGTATGTAATCAAGAGGAAAATGGATAGTTACAAGCCATCAAACAAGGAAGAACTGCTTAAATTTTTGTACCAGGAGTGGCATAAGGTCACCCAAAAGCAGTGTGAAAGACTGGTAGAAAGCATGCCAAGACGCATGAAAGCTGTGATTAAAAATCATGGCTATTCCACAAAATATTGATTTCTGAACTCTTCCTGAGTTAAAACATTAGTATTGTTGTTTCTAAATGATTATGAACTTGCTTTCTTAGCATTATTTGACGTCTGCAAGCACTGCATTTTTTTTTTGTTGTTGCTATTTTGACCATTTCTTATTTTCTGAAAACAAATACAAAACTTAGTGCTTGGAAATTCAGAGACATGTTGTCAGTAGTTTATAGAATAAAAGAGCAATTTACATTAATACACCTATAAAGAGAAAAATCAGACAAACTGAAAATTTTGCAGTGGTCTCTTAATTTTTGCCAGAGCTGTATAGTGGCCAAGCCACGTTGGGCTCGTACAGGACTGTGGCCCACACCATTGTGAGCCACTGCAGCATATGGACTAGGGGCTCAGCGGAAGATGCCGGAGAATGACCGCTGCCGCCAGAAGACGGGGCATTGCTGTCCACAGTATCCCATTGGAAAAAGACACCGGGACTGCTGTTGTCGGCACTATTGACTTCATAGTCTGAGGAACTACTGACTTTCTAGCCAGAATTCAACAGGCGCAGTGTGTGTGCTACACAGGATGCAAGCCAAAGCAGTGTGTGTGCTAAGCAGAATGCAAGTCAAAGCATGGTATGTGTGCGACACAGGATGCAGGCCAAGGTGCAAGCCAAGGCGCAGTGTGTGCTAATCAAGATTCTTCTTCTTTTGTGGCCACAATCAGTATGGACCTCCTGGCGCAGTGGCCACCATGTTTGGCAATGCCTCTTTTAGATACAAATATCCAATTCAATCCCTCCCAGGGTGACTATGGGTATAGTCAGACGGCCGTATACATTGTGCCGCGAATGGAACGCAGTGCACAGACTGACTGGTGGCTCTTGCGACTCGAGCGTGACAGCTGCATTGAAACACATGAAGCTGTCAAGCTTCATGTATCAAGGAGAGCCGCTGGCCAGTCCGTGCACCGCTTTCCAATCTCAGTCCGATTCATACGGCAATCTGGCTGAGCCCTAAAAGTGGGAAATTAACTTTTTTAATAAGGTCCATGCCAGTATCTAGTCAGGGATTTTGTGCTCCTATTGAACTTCAACCACAGATCAATTCCCAGACCAATCAAATGATATCCTACTCACAATGTAGTGCCTGGAGCTGACATTTCTGATCACCATGTACTAAGAGACATGGGCATGCTCTGCAATGGATATACCATTACTCCAGTGTCAACTAACAGGAACAATTCCCAAACATAAATAATGTATGCAATCATTTCGCAGCTTATCAGTACTAATAAATTGTATGCATAGCATCAGATAAGCATACCACAGTACATATTATCACTCGGCCGTAAATGGTACATGCCGGAATACCTAGCCAAAGTTAGACAACTTCATAAATCCTTAGTAACACGTGACAATCTAAATTTAAGAGGAGGGGACCCTCCAAATCTTACAGATGGTAGGTGGTATCAGCTTAAAGGGTAATTAACAAATAACAACCTCACAATGGTGTAACTAATTCCCACCTTACTACCCTTGTGCCTCTCTGGTCCCTGTAATTCTTGGGTCTGTAGTAGTCTTATGTCCATACAGACCGAGCACGAAGCACAGAGACCAGTGGGACCTGAAAAGGATTAGAATGGAATTGGCTGGGGATTGATAAAGTGAGAATTACTCCTTTTATTAGTTTACACCTTTCTTAGTGGGCTTTAAAGTGGTTGGACAACGCCTTGTATTAATGGCAGATACTGTATTTCATTGTGCACACTGAAGGGAAGAGCTGTCAATCACTGAGTGTGACCACCCACAGGTTAAAGGGGTTGTCCACCACTGGACACCCTCTCTTAACTGTTAAAGCGCCTCAGATAGCAGTTGTCACGTGACTGTCCTGGATTCAAAGTGCTGACATTGCTGGCACGGCGCTGGTTCGAAAGGTGAGGATGTGGGTTTTCTTCATTTTATCAAGGGCATTTTTAGCAGTTATGGGGGTCCTCCATTAGTTGACAACCTCTTTAAAGACTGAAATAAATACATAAATATTAATTTTGACTGTTTACGGCAAAACTATGCAGATATCTACTCAGTTTCTTCTGTTCTACCCAATGCTGTCTGCACATACAACTGCCTGCTTAACATCACAGCTTCACTTTAGGTATATATTTGTCTTTCACACCATAAAGACAAGTTTCCATGGCAGTATATTAATGATCCTATCATGGGTGCAACACTCAAATTGGTTGTCCACAACCGGATGACCCCTTCTTAATAGCTTCATGACATAAAGCAAATACTCTACACACTTTTATAACATAAAGGTGCCATTCCTGCAATGTTCTTGCTGCATCTCTTGGGCGATTGGGGACATTATAAGTGTGAAGTGTTCTTGTTTTATGTTGTGCAATGAAGATTTTAAGAAAGGATCCACTGGCATAAGACCTCTTTAAGATGACCATACACTTTAAAGGGATGTGGGGAGCAGACCGTTATCTTTCCGATACTCCCAAATATATAAATACTAGCTGCTGGCCCGATTTTAAAGCATTGAGTACTCTAGACTATGGCCAGCGGGAGAGTAAAATAAAAAAAGTGATATACTCACCATCCGACAGTCCCCGGACTGTGTCCCTTCTCTCCACACTCCCGACATCTTCCGTTCCCAGTAATGCTTTGCGACAAAGACTGCTGCTGACGTCACTCTCGCGAGAGCGCGATGTCCTCAGTGGTCTTTGGCGCAAAGCATTACTGGGAACGGAAGATGCTGTGAGTGTGGAGAGAAGGGACACAGTCCGGGGGCCGTCGGATGGTGAGTATATCACTTTTTTTACTTTAATTCTATTTTTACACGTTTATGGTACCTAGGGTCAGGAGGAGTCTCCTCTCCTCTGGACACTGGGTACCGCTAGCCGGTCACCTCCCGGCTGCGTCGCCGCTGACGCCCGTGTGCCCGGAGATGACCTGTGGCAACCGTCGGGAAATCAGCGACTAGCGCCGCTGATCTCCTGATGGTAGCAGTGGCGTGCGTCCTTCTAATTGAGGCCTGCTCACTGCGCCTGTCGATGATTGGTCGCGGCCGCCAGGCCTCAACCAATCAGCAACGCAGGATTTCGGTTACAGACAGACACCATAAGACGATTATATATATAGATTCAGCTCAGCCAAACACTTGTTTTCACTATAGGAAGTTAGAAGCTGCTACCCATTACCACTACTAGTAAAACCTAGCGATTGTATATGAACAATATGGCTGCAGTGAAATAAATGTTACCCACCGTAAATCCAGCAACCATGAGCCTATGTTCAATGGTTCTAGCTCCAAGGCCATATTAGATAGCTGTTAGTTGGGTGATCTTGTTCGTCTGATAGCTATATCTCCTGTTGCCCCCCAAACACAGGAATGCTTGGCTCTCCAGAGCATTCTTGTATTGACTGTGAGAGAGCCGCTGCCATACTCCTCTGAAAATGGCTTACCTCCCCGGCCAAATAAAAGTGTCGGGAGACTTAATTCCAACCACCTGATCATTAGGTTGCCCAACACAATCTGTGAGAGCACAGTTGAGAACCTCCCATGCCCATTAGATGGTCTGTTGATCCTGATGAAATTGACCTTCAGGTTAGAAATGCGTGAATTATGTTAGAGCAAATGAATTAGAGTGGAACTAAATTTTACAAAAATCTGCATTCACCAAAATACATATTATTTGTAATTCTCTTCTGTGCGGGTTCAGCAAAATGCCATCAGCCCCCATGTTTCTGAATTGTAAAGAGCCACCAAATGTAAAAAAACAAAAAAAAAATACTCCCACTCACCAATATGGAACTCTGTTCCTCACAGTCACCCTTCCAGTTGTCATTGAATCTTCTGATCACTGATTCTCGTGCTGAAAACCCCAGGCCTCTCCCCATAGGTCGGGACTTCCGTTTCTGCACAGGTGCCAGCAAGGTCACGGAGCATGATGCGACGTCATGATGCTGTGGCCTTTGGTGCACTTGCATGAGTGGTGAAGATGTGGCGAGAACCCGACTGGTGATGGTGAGGAGTGGATTTTTTTTCATTTTTAATCTTGGGGTTTGTAGAAACCCCAGAGCATAAGAAAAGACATTAAATTCTAGGAAAACCAGGCAAATGTGAACTTCACCTGATCTGTTCATCACTGTTTTAGGTGCAAAATATCACAGTAGGCAGCACATCGCCTCTATGGTACAAAACTTCATAAAATGCACAGAATGTTAATCTATAAAAATATTACAATTCATGTTCTCTCTTCTGCAATATTTTTTAACCCATTACTAAATATGGTCTTCTACAAACACCGTAAAAGAATATAAAACATGGAAAAGATATGAGGGTTCAGTCCAATATGCTTTATTTTAAAGAGGATGTCAACTACTTTAACATTGATGGCCCATCCTTAGGATAGATCATCAATATCTGATCGGTGGCGGTGCGACACCTGGCCTGGCAGCCTTGGCGATCAACTGTTCTCTGTGTCAGGGGCTACTGGAACTGACCAGTAACAGAGGTGCACAGCACAGCTCCGTCTACCGAATAGTGGCGGCGGCCAGATACCGCACATCCGCCCTCTATTGACTTGATTAGGGGACGGAGGCGCACTACCCAGCCGCGGTCACTATACAGCTGTGCCTTTCCGTAACTGAGCAGCAACGAGAACAGCTGATTGGTGGAGTGTTGCAACCCCACCGACATTGTTGACCTATCCTAAGGATAGGCCATCAATGTTAACGTAGTGGACAACCTCTTTAAAATAAAATGCACATTCCAATTTATTTTGCTATATGTGATGAACCTCCTCATTGGTTGCCATTTACAATCTTTGCCCACTGATTTGCTTTCAGGTTTTGATGTCCATAAAACAGATCTTATGTACTCTGATTTTTCTTTGTGCTGCTGAGCATTTCGTACCATTTCACGTACGGTGTGGTGCATTTCATGTGTGACAGTAGGGTACGTTAGGTAACAAAACAAGCCTTCTCCAGCTCTTTGTCTACACATGATCCTCAGGATGAGAAAGCCCAGACCGTCTGTGGCCGGTAAATGATGCCAATGAAAGAATAATTAAAGGGCAAGCAATGCAGCGGAGGAGAATAGCCATACACTGGATGCTACAAAGCCTCCTCGTCTCCATATTCCGGCACAGAATAAAGAGCAGCGCTGGGTCCTGATGAAGATTAGATCAGCTCCGAATAGGAAAGGCTGAAAATGTGATCTGGCTAAAAAAGGCAAATCTGGCTGGAACTAAGGATGTGATGGGATAATTATGATTTCTACGGATTCGTTATACCCCTGGGCTTCCGTCTAGATATTGTTCCAAAGCCGACTTGAGTGAATTGACATATTAGTACGTGAGGGCAGCAGGCGTCTCCGTGCAGCCACCATCTGGCCAGCAGACAATGCTCAGTGAATGGGTTTAATGCACGGAGCTTTCATTACCTGATTTAGCTCCGGCTTTTCGGAATTCGCCGTGGCACATGCACACAGGTAATCACCCTGGCGTAGCTACCAGCGAGGGGGAAACGCACTTGTAGACCATCGGACGCCCCTGGGCTAGTGAGGGGGAGCGAGGCTGTTTGTGCTCACAAAAGAAAATCAATGGTATAAGCATGCTGTATCCAGGAGACATTGCGGGAGGCGATCCGCTGCTCAGATCTCTGCTATTAAAGTCAACGGAGCGAGGAATGAATTGGGTTCTACTCTATACGCTGCGTCCAGTACACAGGATCCATTGTGGATGCTCGTCTCTTGTTTAACCCCAAGCCGGCCAGGGATGGAAAAAGGGACCGTGTACCTATGATGAACCTCTATATGTACGAAGGAAAGCCATGTACAAGGCTATGTAATAGCTGATGTCTTCTATGACCCAGATCACTGGAGGAAAAAGCCATTTACAGCTATTCCCCCAATATATAAGTATGCATATAGTCGTCATATAGTCTATGACCAACATCACTGGCGATCTCCACTAATAGCTATATATTAGGGGAAAGCTTCAGTTTCAATAGCAGGGATTAGCACACGCTTTATTGTCACCGCGTGGACCGGTTCACAGAGAGATATGGTGACCCGAAAATACAGGATAATGGCCAATCAGAATAGTAAAACGCGTCCCCCGAGATCGCATACAGATTGATCATTACTAGCACATCTAACCCCTCCTGACAGAGCAGAGGGTCCCTGAGAAGGACCATTATGTCTGGATCACGCAGTGTGATGTGGAGCGTGGCACCTGGTGACAGGTCAGTGCGATCACCTGTGACCTCCTCACAGGCCGGGCGGAGCCGTCATGTAGGACCCAGGGTGACTGCACCTGACAGGCAGCACGGTGCCCGCAGCCACCCGGCTCTAGCACGGTGCATCACTCACCCACTCGCCAGGCAGACAGCAGCTGCAGACACGCCAGCAGGCAGCGGACGTGGAACATCTCCGGGGCTGTGTGGGGAGCGCCGACTGCCAGGAGAACGTAGATCCCGAGCGCTGATGTGGATCCCCGTGTGCCGGTGCCGTCTCTAGCAGCGCGTCATGGCCGGCTCCCACTCCACAGCTCCCCACTCACAGGATCACAGACAACGAATGGAAACTGCCTCGCAGGGCAAAAGCGCAGCCAGGGAACAGGGGGTTAACCGAGGCACAAGTCACACCCCCTGCACCCGATTGGCTCATCTCTAGAGCTCCCTTGTAGCAGGTTTTTGGGAAATGATACGGGGGCCACACTGTGGAAGAGTGAGAAGCGGAGGCGTGAAGGGTTAAATCATTTCTGGCTTACACGAAAGCCCACAGGGATGGGTAGCTGAGGTGCGGGGAAATGTTACATGGTCTCCTTCCAGATCCCACTAAGCCAGTGGTGAGAAGCTAGCAGCCCCCAGAAGCACGGCTGACCCCCTGGGGATGGAAAGAGGAAGAGGAGACAGGTGCAGACCGGGGTAACACAGAGCGTAGGTCGCTGGGCAGGACGGTCACAGGCTACCTGCATGCTTCAGCCCCACTCACACCTGTCACACACACCCCTGCAAGGGTTAACGCCGCCCCCTCCCTCCTCTGTTCTGACACATTCCTGAGCTGGTGCTCTCCCCTGACAGTGTGCTTCCATCCAGTAGTGTGCTCTCCTGCTGAGCCACCTCTGTCCTGGCCCCATCCCCTCTCCTACCCCTGCCCTGCCCCACAACAGGTAACCACACAGCCCTCCCCTGCCCCACACAGTAACCACACAGCCCTCCCCTGCCCTGCCCCACACGGTAACCACACAGCCCTCCCCTGCCCTGCCCCACACGGTAACCACACAGCCCTCCCCTGCCCTGCCCCACACGGTAACCACACAGCCCTCCCCTGCCCCACACGGTAACCACACAGCCCTCCCCTGCCCCACACGGTAGCCACACAGCCCTGCCCCACACAGCCCTCCCCTGCCCCACACGGTAACCACACAGCCCTCCCCTGCCCCACACAGTAACCACACAGCCCTCCCCTGCCCTGCCCCACACGGTAACCACACAGCCCTCCCCTGCCCCACACAGTAACCACACAGCCCTCCCCTGCCCTGCCCCACACGGTAACCACACAGCCCTCCCCTGCCCCACACGGTAACCACACAGCCCTCCCCTGCCCCACACGGTAACCACACAGCCCTCCCCTGCCCCACACGGTAGCCACACAGCCCTGCCCCAGCCCCACACAGTAACCACACAGCTCTCCCCTGCCCCACACGGTAACCACACAGCCCTCCCCTGCCCCACACGGTAACCACACAGCCCTCCCCTGCCCCACACGGTAACCACACAGCCCTCCCCTGCCCCACACGGTAACCACACAGCCCTCCCCTGCCCCACACGGTAGCCACACAGCCCTGCCCCACACAGCCCTCCCCTGCCCCACACGGTAACCAGGGCTGTGGAGTCGGTAAGCCAAACCTCCGACTCCGACTCCTCAATTTCCCTTACACCGACTCTGACTCCAACTCCGACTCCGACTCCACGACTCCGACTCCGACTCCCACACATATTGCTTATATTTAAGTGAAAAATTTATTGTAGTACAATGTGAACCTCAGACATTTAATCATTTTTATGATCCAATAATCAAGATATTTATATAGAACAGAATATATATTGGTGTACTACCCGGTTTTCATTCTTTTTGGTACAGATACGATATGGATAGACAGATATGGATAAATGGATAGATAGAGCAGATTTCTAATCTGCTTTTGCTATTGAAAACATTATCTATGAGCTCAAAAACCTTTCAGGTGATGCAGTTTTTTAAAAAGATGATCAGCTTTTGCAGCTGAAAAACGTATCCTCAAAAAACACAGGAAAAACGCTGTGTGTGAATGTAGCCTTAGATCAGGAATATAACAGCCATTTATAGGACATTTCATAACTTTCCCAAACTCCTATGAAAAAATATTCAGCACATGCTGCATTGAATTACTGTACCCAATTTATTATATATTTTAGGAGTCGAAGTCGGTCGATTTTATACCGACTCCAACTCCGACTCCACCAAAATGAGCACCGACTCCGACTCCACGACTCCGACTCCGACTCCACAGCCCTGACGGTAACCACACAGCCCTGCCCCACACAGCCCTCCCCTGCCCCACACGGTAACCACACAACCTTCCCCTGCCCCAAACAGTAACCACACAGCCCTCCCCTGCCCCACACGGTAACCACACAGCCCTGTCCCACACAGTAACCACACAGCCCTCCCCTGCCCCACATGGTAACCACACAGCCCTGCCCCACACAGCCCTCCCCTGCCCCACACGGTAACCACACAACCTTCCCCTGCCCCAAACAGTAACCACACAGCCCTCCCCTGCCCCACACGGTAACCACACAGCCCTGCCCCACACAGTAACCACACAGCCCTCCCCTGCCCAACACGGTAATGACACAGCCCTCCTCTGCCCCACACGGTAACCACACATCCCTGCCCCAGCCCCACACGGTAACCACACAGCCCTCCCCTGCCCCACACAGTAACCACACAGCCCTCTTCTGCCCCACACGTTAACCACACAGCCCTGCCCTAGTCCCACACAGTCACCACACAGCCCTCCCCTGCCCCACACGGTAACCACACAGCCCTGCCCCACACAGTAACCACACAGCCCTTCCCTGCCCCACATGGTAACCACACAACCTTCTCCTGCCCCAAACAGTAACCACACAGCCCTCTTCTGCCCCACACGGTAACCACACAGCCCTGTTCCAGCCCCACACAGTAACCACACAGCCCTCCCCTGCCCCACACGGTAACCACACAGCCCTCCTCTGCCCCACACGGTAACCACACATCCCTGCCCCAGCCCCACACAGTAACCACACAGCCCCCCCCTGCCCCACACGGTAACCACACAGCCCTCCCCTGCCCCACACAGTAACCACACAGCCCTCTTCTGCCCCACATGGTAACCACACAGTCCTGCCCCAGCCCCACACAGTAACCACACAGCCCTCCCCTGCCCCACACAGTAACCACACAGCCCTCCCCTGCCCCACACGATAACCACACAGCCCTGCCCCAGCCCCACACAGTAACCACACAGCCCTCCCCTGCCCCACACGGTAACCACAAAGCCCTGCCCCACACGGTAACCACAAAGCCCTGCCCCACACAGTAACCATACAGCCCTCCCCTGCCCCACACAGTAACCACACAGCCCTCTTCTGCCCCACACAGTAACCACACAGCCCTGCCCCAGCCCCACACGGTAACCACACAGTCCTGCCCCAGCCCCACACAGTAACCACACAGCCCTCCCCTGCCCCACACGGTAACCACACAGCCCTCCCCTGCCCCACACAGTAACCACACAGCCCTCTTCTGCCCCACACGGTAACCACACAGCCCTGCCCCAGCCCCACACGGTAACCACACAGCCCTCCCCTGCCCCACACGGTAACCACACAGCCCTGCCCCACACAGTAATAATAATAATAATAAATTTTATTTCTATAGCGCCGACATATTCCGCAGCACTTTACATTTCAGAGGGGATTTGTACAGACAATAGACATTACAGCATAACAATAATCACATACAGTAGATTATAACAAATACCAAGAGGAATGAGGGTCCTGCTCGCAAGCTTACAGTCTATGAGGAAAGAGGTAGACACGAAAGGTGGGTGGTAACAGTTGCCCTGATTGTATGGACCAGCCATAATGTTAAGTGTGTAACAGTACAGACAGAGGGCAAATGGATGCATAAAGCATGTGGGAACATGATGCGGGAAATCTGGTTGTGGTAAAACTTTTGGCTGTGCCACACAGGGATAGATTAGGTTAATGTGTTGAGGCGATAGGCCAGTCTGAATAAATGCGTTTTCAGGGCACGCTTAAAATTGTGGGGATTGGGGACTAATCGTATTGACCTGGGAAGTGCATTCCAAAGAATTGGCGCGGCACGTGTAAAGTCTTGGAGACGGGAGTGGGAGGTCCTGACTATTGAGGATACTAACCTCAGGTCATCAGCAGAACGGAGGGCGCGGGTAGGGTGGTATACTGAAACAAGGGAGGAGATGTAGGGTGGTGCTGAGCTACAGAGGGCTTTGTGGGTGAGGGTAATAAGTTTATACTGAATTCTGGAGTGGATGGGTAGCCAGTGTAATGACTGGCACAAGGTAGAGGCATCGGTGTAACGATTGGTGAGGAATATGATCCTGGCTGCAGCATTCAAGACAGATTGGAGAGGGGAGAGTTTGGTAAGAGGGAGACCGATTAGAAGAGAGTTACAATAGTCGAGACGAGAATGAATAAGAGAAACAGTAAGAGTTTTTGCAGAGTCCAAAGTAAGAAAAGGTCGAATTCTAGAAATGTTTTTGAGGTGCAGATGACAAGAGCGAGCCAGTGATCGAATGTGGGGGGCAAAGGAAAGCTCAGAATCAAGTATGACCCCAAGACAGCGGGCCTGTTGCTGGGGAGTAATAGTGGAGCCACCCACAGAAATAGCAATGTCGGGTATAGGTACATTAGTAGAGGGAGGAAACACCAGGAGTTCAGTTTTTGACAGGTTCAGTTTCAGATATAGTGAGGACATGATGTTAGACACAGCGTTTAGACAATCGCCGGTATTCTCTAGAAAGGCTGGCGTGATGTCAGGAGAAGAAGCGTATAATTGGGTGTCATCAGCATAGAGATGGTACTGGAACCCAATTCTACTGATTGTTTGACCAAAAGGGGCAGTGTACAAGGAGAAGAGGAGGGGGCCTAGAACCGATCCTTGGGGGACCCCAACAGTAAGGGGAAGGTGAGAGGAGGAGGAACTGGCAAAAGATACAGTAAAGGAGCGGTCAGAGAGATAGGAGGAGAACCAGGAGAGAACGGTGTCCTTGAGGCCAATGGAACGGAGCATAGTGAGGAGGAGCTGATGATCCACAGTGTCGAATGCTGCAGAGAGATGCAAGAGAATTAGCATGGAGTAATGACCATTTGATTTAGCTGTTAGCAGATCATTAGAGACTTTATTGAGGGCAGTTTCAGTGGAGTGTAAAGAGCAGAAACCGGATTGGAGAGGGTCGAGAACAGAGTTTTCTGAGAGATAGCGGATAAGACGGGAGTGGACCAGGCGTTCCAGGAGTTTAGAGATGAACGGAAGATTAGAGACAGGTCTATAGTTAGCGGCACAGTTTTGGTCGAGGGATGGTTTTTTAAGTAGTGGATGTATGATGGCATGCTTAAATGAGGAGGGAAAAATACCAGAAGAGAGAGAGAGGTTAAATATTTTAGTTAGGTGAGGGGTGACAGCATGGGAAAGGGACTGGAGGAGATGTGACGGAAATGGGTCACTGGTGCAAGTAGTTGGGCGAGAAGATGCAAGGAGCCTGCTTACTTCTTCTTCTGTGACTGGTTCAAAATCAGAGAGTGAGCTAGATGCAGTGGGGGAGGGAGGACAGTGCGTGGTATGAGGTGATTGGGAGATAATTTCCTGTCGAATCTGGTCAATTTTTTCTTTGAAGTAATTGGCCAGATTGTCAGCTCTGAGCTCTGTGGTTGGGGCCTGTACTCTTGGATTGAGTAGAGAATGAAAAGTGTCAAAGAGACATTTTGGGTTATTTGATAGTGAGGTGATGAGGGTGTTGAAATAGGTTTGTTTGGAGAGGTGAAGGGCAGTGTTGTATGTCCTAAGCATAAACTTAAAATGTATGAAATCTTCGTGTAGATTGGATTTTCTCCACAGATGTTCGGCGCACCTGGAGCACCGTGTGCCAGGGTTGTCGCCGTCTGCGTTGTGGTGTTCTATTTATAGGGGGTGCAAATTCATCCAGGGCACTTTGAAGTGTTTCATTGTAATGCTTCAATGCAGAATCAGGACATGAGAGGGAGGAGATATGGGCCAATGAAGACTGCAAGTTCTTCATAAGTTTCTGGGTGTTAATGGCCTGTATGTTTCTATAAGTATGGACAGTGGGGGTGACCTGAGCAGCCTGGCAGTTCTTGATAGAGAATGAAAGAAGATTGTGGTCAGAGAGCGGGAGAGGGGAGTTTGCAAAATCATCCACTGCACAAAGCCGAGAGAAGACCAAGTCGAGGGAGTTTCCGTCTTCATGCGTTGGAGAATTAGTAAGCTGCGAAAGGCAAAATGAGGAGGTTAGAGATAAAAGGTGAGTAGCAGATGGTGAGAGGGGAAGAGCAATGGGGATGTTGAAATCTCCCATGATGAGGGTAGGGATGTCACAGGAGAGAAAATGTGGAAGCCAAGTGGCAAAATGATCCAGGAACTGATGGGAGGGGCCGGGAGGACGATACACCACCGCCACTCGCATGGAGAGGGGGGTGTAGAGTCTGACGGCATGGACCTCAAAAGAAGGGAAGACAAGTGAGGGTACTTGAGGGATAACCTGAAAGGTACATTTTGATGATAGGAGCAGACCAACGCCTCCACCTGCTCTATTGTCTTATCTTGGGGTATGAGAGAAGTGTAGCCCCCCGTATGAAAGAGCAGCAGCAGCGGTAGTGTCTGACTGCTGGATCCAGGTTTCAGTAAGTGCCAGGAGGTTAAGAGAATTAGAAAGGAAGAAGTCATGGATGAAGGAGAGTTTGTTACACACTGAGCGAGAATTCCAAAGTGCACAATTAAGAGAGACAGATGGCAGGCAGGGAATATTAATCAGATTAGAGGGGTTTCTAAGTGTAGCAGTTGGGGGGTTTGACTTTCTATAACATGGGGGACCAGGATTGGGAGCAATGTCTCCTGCGACTAGGAGAAGGAGGATAGAAAAAGTGAGCAGATGGTTAAGTGATTTGTGAGAGCGTCTCTGATGTTGAATGGTGGGACTGACTGGATCTGTGCAATTTAACAACGTGAAAAGAGCGTGAGTGCTATACATAGGAGAGGAAAGAAGCGAGGGGCCGATATGGATGGAGTGTAGAGAGTTAATGCCAGGGCGGTGGATGTGTGTGAATGCAGGAGCCAGGATTAAAATTACACAAATGCATATGGTATACACTCACTGGCCACTTTATTAGGTACACCATGCTAGTAACGGGTTGGACCCCCTTTTGCCTTCAGAACTGCCTCAATTCTTCGTGGCAGAGATTCAAGAAGGTGCTGGAAGCATTCCTCAGAGATTTTGGACCATATTGACATGATGGCATCACACAGTTGGCGCAGATTTGTCGGCTGCACATCCCTGATGCGAATCTCCCGTTCCACCACATCCCAAAGATGCTCTATTGGATTGAGATCTGGTGACTGAGGAGGCCATTTGAGTACAGTGAACTCATTGTCATGTTCAAGAAACCAATCTGAGATGATTCGAGCTTTATGACATGGCGCATTATCCTGCTGAAAGTAGCCATGAGATGTTGGGTACATTGTGGTCATAAAGGGATGGACATGGTCAGCAACAATACTCAGGTAGGCTGTGGCGTTGCAACGATGCTCAATTGGTACCAAGGGGCCCAAAGAGTGCCAAGAAAAAATTCCCTACACCATGACACCACCACCACCAGCCTGAACCGTTGATACAAGGATGGATGGATCCATGCTTTCATGTTGTTTACGCCAAATTCTGACCCTACCATCCGAATGTCGCAGCAGAAATCGAGACCCATCAGACCAGGCAACGTTTTTCCAATCTTCTACTGTCCAATTTCGATGAGCTTGTGCAAATTGTAGCCTCAGTTTCCTGTTCTTAGCTGAGAGGAGTGGTACCCAGTGTGGTCTTCTGCTGCTGTAGCCCATCTGCCTCAAAGTTCGACGCACTGTGCGTTCAGAGATGCTCTTCTGCCTACCTTGGTTGTAACGGGTGGCAATTTGAGTCACTGTTGCCTTTCTATCAGCTCGAACCAGTATGCCCATTCTCCTCTGACCTCTGGCATCAACAAGGCATTTCCGGCCACAGAACTGCCGCTCACTGGATTTTTTTTCTTTTTCGGACCATTCTCTGTAAACCCTAGAGATGGTTGTGCGTGAAAATCCCAGTAGATCAGCAGTTTCTGAAATACTCAGACCAGCCCTTCTGGCACCAACAATCATGCCACGTTCAAAGGCACTCAAATCACCTTTCTTCCCCATACTGATGCTCGGTTTGAACTGCAGGAGATTGTCTTGACCATGTCTACATGCCTAAATGCACTGAGTTGCCGCCATGTGATTGGCTGATTAGAAATTAAGTCTTAACACACAGTTGGACAGGTGTACCTAATAAAGTGGCCAGTGAGTGTATATTTGTTGTACTCCAAATGTAGAGGGAGTAGATGGATATAAATGTCTTACCTGTCTAACTGCCATGTTATAACTGCCAATAGTACTTTGATACATGTACTTCGATTACATGTGCATAAATGCTTAACTGCCAAGAGCAAGCGACACTACTCTGTCCTCCTCCTCCTGGACCTGTCGGCTGCCTTTGACACAGTGGACCATTCCCTATTATTACAGACCCTCTCATCCCTCGGCATCACAGACTTGGCCCTCTCCTGGATCTCATCATACCTAACAGACCGGACATTCAGCGTCTCCCACTCACACACCACCTCCTCACCTCGCCCCCTATCTGTCGGAGTCCCACAAGGTTCAGTCCTAGGGCCCCTGCTGTTCTCTATTTACACCTTTGGCCTGGGACAGCTCATAGAATCTCATGGCTTTCAGTATCATCTTTATGCTGATGACACACAGATCTACATCTCTGGACCAGATATCACCTCCCTACTAACCAGAATCCCTCAATGTCTGTCCACTATTTCATCCTTCTTCTCCACTAGATATCTGAAACTCAACATGGACAAAACAGAATTCATCATCTTTCCCCCATCTCACGTGACCCCCCCTACGAACCTATCAATTACAGTAAATGACTGCCCACTCTCCCCAGTCCCACAAGCTCGCTGCCTCGGAGTAATCCTTGATGCTGATCTCTCCTTCAAACCACATATCCAAACCCTTTCCACTTCCTGCCGACTTCAACTCAAAAATATTTCACGCATCCGTTCATTCCTCACCCAAGAATCTGCAAAAACCCTAGTCCATGCCCTCATCATCTCTCGCCTTGACTACTGCAACCTCATGCTCTGCGGCCTCCCCTCAAACACTCTCGCACCCCTCCAATCTATTCTAAACTCTGCTGCCCGACTAATCCACCTGTCCCCCCGCTATTCCCCAGCTTCTCCCCTCTGTCAATCCCTTCACTGGCTCCCAATTGCCCAGAGACTCCATTACAAAACCCTAACCATGACATACAAAGCCATCCACAACTTGTCTCCTCCATACATCTGTGACCTCGTCTCCCGGTACTTTCCTGCACGCAACCTCCGATCCTCACAAGATCTCCTTCTCTACTCCCCTCTTATCTCCTCTTCCCACAATCGCATACAAGATTTCTCTCGCGCATCACCCCTACTCTGGAACTCTCTACCACAACATATCAGACTCTCACCTACCATCGAAACCTTCAAAAAGAGCCTGAAGACCCACCTCTTCCGACAAGCCTATAACCTGCAGTAACCACCGATCGACCAAACCGCTGCACGACCAGCTCTACCCTCGCCTACTGTATTATCACCCATCCCTTGAAGATTGTGAGCCCTCGCGGGCAGGGTCCTCTCTCCTCCTGTACCAGTTATGACTTGTATTGTTTAAGATTATTGTACTTGTTTTTATGTATACCCCCCTCACATGTAAAGCGCCATGGAATAAATGGCGCTATAACAATAAATAATAATAATAATAATAATAATAATAATAATAATGCCCCCTGCATAATGCTCCCCCTAGCTAGGTCTGAATATATAGGAGGTTAAGGCTAAGTTTTTTTGTTTTTTTTTCTTTTTTGTTGGCTCTCTTCTCGTTAATCAATCACACTAAATTGAGACACCAGGACCCAATAAAATGTTGTGGTCAAATAAACACATGCCCAGCACTACATGGATCATAAAGCACTTTGAAAAGTTTCTTGACCTCACAACATAAGGGGACAAGCAGAGTAAGTTGAAAAAAAAAACTATATACCAGATATAAGCTTGCAGAGTTGAAAACACAGAGATAGCATTCAGGATTAACTGCTTGCTGACATTGAATGGAGACACAGGAGTGGATTCAGAGCAGAGATTGGAAAAGCTGGTTACCAGATATAAGCTTGCAGAGTTGAAAACACAGAGATAGCATTCAGGATTAACTGCTTGCTGACATTGAATGGAGACACAGGAGTGGATTCAGAGCAGAGATTGGAAAAGCTGGTTACCTGTATGAAGAGAATAGAGATGCGTGTCACATTCATCCATGTTATAACTGCCAATAGTACTTTGATACATGTACTTTGATTACATGTGCATAAATGCCCCCTGCATGTATAAATGCCCCCTGCATGTACAGTAACCACACAGCCCTCCCCTGCCCCACACGGTAACCACACAGCCCTGTCCCAGCCCCACACAGTAACCACACAGCCCTCCCCTGCCCCACACGGCAACCACAAAGCCCTGCTCCACACAGTTGTGGGGAGGAGGACCCCCATGTAGTGATTGGGCCAGAACTGGGGAGACCGCCATCAGGGTTATTGAAGGAGCCACACCAGGGGGATTACAAAGGGAGACATGCGACTGAAGTTGTCAGGGCAAAAGGGGGCGGGGCTAGGAGACAAGGAGCAGGGGGCGCGCTGAGGTGGCAGTTGGGAGAGAGACTGGGAGGAGGCAGGAAGCAGGGTGACTTGCTGGGGCACCGACGGGAGTCTGTGAGGAGAAAATTGCGCATTTACCGTCGTGAGAGACTGATACCGGAGATTGCTCCCCGCCCCCGTTCTCAGAGAACCATCCCCGCCGCCACCCGCCTTTGTGGGAGAGAATCTTTACCTCAGGTTGAGGCCGTGTATACACGTAACCAGGTCACAGAGGCCTGGACACTTCCCCCCAGCCTTACCCCACCACGGCAACCCTGCCGTCACCGGCCTGAAGATACGCCACCTCGTCATAGGCGAGATTAAAGGCCTGCGACCCAGCTTTGGGGAGAGACTCCTTGAAAAAGGACGTATACGGGTCATCTGGGGAACTGCGTCATCACCGCGTGCCACCATCATCACTTTCTTCAGGGCCTGTTGCGCCCCACCGGCATCGCTTTCTTCAGGGCCTGTTGCGCCCCACCGGCATCGCTTTCTTCAGGGCCTGTTGCGCCCCGCCGGCATCGCTTTCTTCAGGGCCTGTTGCGCCCCACCGGCATCGCTTTCTTCAGGGCCTGTTGCGCCCCGCCGGCATCGCTTTCTTCAGGGCCTGTTGCGCCCTGCCGGCATCGCTTTCTTCAGGGCCTGTTGCGCCCCACCGGCATCGCTTTCTTCGGGACCTGTTGCGCCCCGCCGGCATCGCTTTCTTCAGGGCCTGTTGAGCCCCATTCCTTCCAGGAGTAGCGAGGCGTCAGGACAGCCGCCTCAGCGACCTCTACGCGGCCACGCTCACGAAACCGACAGCCCCTGGAAGGCTAAGTTACTAAATAGTTTTGTTAAGATTGTTGAGTCCCTGCGTGGACTGTTTGTTTATTCTTATTTTTAGGCTTGTTCAGCCAAGCCCCAGTGGCTACAGTTTTGATTAAAGTTATTTCACAATCCACCATCCATCTAGTGTCTCATCACTGCATCCTGCGAACCTGCTCAACCCAACACAGTAAACACACAGCCCTCCCCTGCCCCACACAGTAACCACAGAGCCCTCCCCTGCCCCACACGGTAACCACACAGCCCTGTCCCAGCCCCACACAGTAACCACACAGCCCTGTTATGAGCTCATTCTCTCCTTCACCTTTGATGTCCGATGAACTCCCTCTGCTGGTGAAAGGAGGTAGTGAAATTGATTTGGATGGGAAAAACCTGTCATCTGAACAGGTGGAGTGTGATTGGACATCCGGAATCTCTGAGTGGATATAAGGCCGCCTACTCCCTGCTGGGTTGCTGGTGATCCTCTCTGCTCTGAGCTCTGGCCTCCAGTTTAGTCCTGTCTACTAAAGCTAAGTTTTTGCCCTGCTATTGTTCCATGAGATTTTGTCTGTTTACTTAGTGTTTGTGTTCAGCCAGCCCTGGTTGGGACTGGCTGAACTCCATTTTTTTCTCTGATCAGTTGATCTCTTTGCTCTGTTTTCAGAATATACCTGAGTGCTGATATAGTGATTTTGAAGTCTAGTGACTTCAGGGCCTTTTCTATCAGACGTGTTGGACATTATTTTTGGCAGGGTTTTTGCGTGATTGCAGACAATTGCTTTTCTTTCCTGTCCTATCTAGTTAGTGAGGGAACCATTGTTTGCTCAGCCTGTCTTTCTGTCTGTGTTTGTGTTTTCATCTGTTTTCACCGTCAATACATGTTGGGGGCTGTCTATTGCATTGGGATCTGCTCTGGGGCAGTTTAGATTTCCCCTTTCTTTAGGTTTATTTAGTTCTCCGGCTGTGAAGGAGGTGTCCAGGACCACGGTAGGAACACCCCACGGCTACTGTTAGTTGTTGTGAATAGGATCGGGGTCTGCAATCCACTAGCTACCAACCTCTCCGGTTTTCTGGACTTAGCTTGTATTTTTGTTTTTTCCTCCTCCGGTGACTCATTCATAACACAGCCCTCCCCTCCCCTACAAGGTAACCACACAGCCCTGCCCCACACAGAAACCACACAGCCCTCCCCTGCCCCACATGGTATCCACACAACCTTCCCCTGCCCCAAACAGTAACCACAAAGCCCTCCCCTGCCCCACATGGAAACCACACAGCCCTGCCCCACACAGTAACCACACAGCCCTCCCCTGCCCCACACGGTAACCACACAGCCCTGCCCAACACAGTAACCACACAGCCCTCCCCTGCCCCACACAGTAACCACACAGCCCTCCCCTGCCCCACACGGTAACCACACAGCCCTGTCCCAGCCCCACACAGTAAACACACTGCCCTCCCCTGCCCCACACGGTAACCACACAGCCCTGTCCCAGCCCCACACAGTAAACACACAGCCCTGTCCCAGCCCCACACAGTAAACACACAGCCCTCCCCTGCCCCACACGGTAACCACACAGCCCTGCCCCACACAGAAACCACACAGCCCTCCCCTGCCCCACACAGTAACCACACAGCCCTCCTCTGCCCCACATGGTAACCACACAGCCCTGCCTCACAACAGGCATCCACACAGCCCTGCCTGTTGTGAGCTCATTTTCTCGTTCATCTTTGATATCCGATGAACTCCCTCTGCTGGTGAAAGGAGGTGGTGAAACTGATTTGGATGGGAGAGACCTGTCACCTGAACAGGTGGATTGCGATTGGACATCAGGAATCTCTGAGTGGATATAAGGCAGTCGACGCCCTGTAGGGTTGCTGGTGATTTCTCTGCTCTGAGCTCTGGCCTCCAGTTCAGTTCCTGTCTTCTAAAGCTAAGTTTTGCTCTGTTATTGTTCCATGAGATTTTGTCTGATTTGCTTAGTTTTGTGTTCAGCTGCCCCGGCTGGGGCTTTGCTGAATTTCCATTTTGTCCCTGTTCGGTTTAATCTCTTTTGCTCTGTCTTCAGAATATATCGGAGTGCTGATATAGGGATTTTGAAGTCTAGTGACTTCAGGGCCGTTTTTCCTATCAGACGTGTTGGAACATTTTTGGTAGGGTTTTGCGGATTGCAGCCAGCATCTTTTCTGTCCTGTCCTATCTAGTTAGTTGGGCCCCATCGTTTGCTCTGCCTGTCTTTCTGTCTGTGTTTGTGTTTTCATCTGTTTTCACCGACAATACATGTTGGGGTCTGTCTATTGCTTTGGGGTCTTCTCTGGGGCAGTTTAGATTTCCCCTTTCTTTCTTTAGGCTTATGTAGCTCTCCGGCTGTGACGAGGCGTCTAGGACCACCGTAGGAACGCTCCACGGCTACTGTTAGTTGTTGTGAATAGGATCAGTGGTCTGCAATCCGCTAGCTACCAACCTCTCCGGTTTTCTGGACTTAGCTTGCATTTTTGTTTTTTCCTCCTCCGGTGACTCATTCTTAACACATGCCCCACACAGGAACCACACAGCCCTGCCCCACACGGGAACCACACAGCCCTGCCCCACAACAAGTAACCACACAGCCCTGCCCCACACGGTAACTACAAAGCCCTGCCCCACAACAAGTAACCACACAGCTCTGCCCCACACAGTAACCACACAGCTCTGCCCCACACAGTAACAACACAGCCCTGCCCCACACAGTAACAACACAGCCCTGCCCCACACGGTAACCACACAGCCCTACCTGCAGTGACATCATCCACAAGGTACACCACGAACACGTCTGATAGAAATAGTGTCAGCTTTGCAGATATTACCGACTGTGGAAGCAGAATCCAAAAACCGACACACTCATTTAGTGTAGATGTGGGACACACAAAAAATGAAACAGAACGTAAAGTCCTAATTACTATGGATGCTCCCCAGAGAGAAATACGCTGAAGGAATCAGAAGCCCGTTGGAGCTAGAAAACCTTATAACGTTATGTAGCAAAATAAATGATTGCAACAGATTTAAAGATAAAAAACACAACCACTAACATTATTAGAGTTTGCTGCAGTCTGGAATGGCGAACACTGTGCTCACGTACACGAAGAGGACGCGGTGTTAGAACCCTCCAGGACAGGTTACCACCGTACAAGCCGATCATAGAGCTCTGTGCACATGCAGGAGCTCAAATTCTTAGATAAGAAAAACAATAAGACACAAATCAAGGGTATAATATTTCCTTTAACCCCTTCACTACCAAGGGTGGTTTGCACGTTAACTCCCGGGCCAATTTTTACAATTCTGACCACTGTCCATTTATGAAGTAATAACTCTGAAACGCTTCCATGGATCCCGGTGATTTTGACAATGTTTTCTCGTGACATATTGTACTTCATGTCAGTGGTAAAATTTCATTCAAATAACTTGCGTTTATTTGTGAAAAAAACAGAAATTTGGTGAAAATTTGTAAAATTTCGCAATATTCCAAATTTGAATTTTTATGCCCTTAAATCACAGAGATATGGCACACAAAAAACTTGATAAATAACATTTCCCACATGTTTACTTTACATCAGCACAATTTTGGAACCAAAATTTTTTTTTGTTAGGAAGTTATAAGGGTTAAAAATTGACCAGCGATTTCTCATTTTTGCAACACCATTTTATTTTTACGAACCACATCACATTTGAAGCCACTTTGCGGGGTGTATATGATAGAAAATACCCAAAAGTGACACCATTCTAAAAACTGCAAACCTTAAGGTGCTCAAAACCACATACAAGAAGTTTATTAACCCTTTAGGTGCGTCACAGGAATTTTTTGAATATTTAAAAAAAAATTAACATTTAACTTTTTTTCACAAAAAAAATACTTCAGGTTCAATTTTTTTTATTTTACCAAGGGTAACAGGAGAAATTGAACTGCAAAAGTTATTGTGCAATTTGTCTTGAGTACGTTGATACCCGATATGTGGGGGGGAATCACTGTTTCGGCGCATGGCAGAGCTCAGAAGGGAAGGAGCGCCATTTGACTTTTTCAATGCAAAAGTGGCTGGAATTCAGATCGGACGCCATGTCGCGTTTGGAGAGCCCCTGATGTGCCTAAACAGTGGAGACCCCCCACAAGTGACCCCATTTTGGAAACTAGACCCCCCAAGGAACTTATCTAGATATGTGGTGAGAACTTTGAACCCACAAGGGCTTCACAGAAGTTTATAACGTACAGCGGTACAATTAAAAAATATTTTTTCCACAAAAATGATCTTTTCACCCCCAATTTTCATTTTCCCAAGGGTAACAGGACCCTAAAAGTTATTGTGCAATTTGTCCTGAGTACGCTGATACCCCACATGTTGGGGTAAACCACTATTTGGGCGCAAGGCAGAGCTCGGAAGGGAAGGAGCGCCATTTGACTTTTTGGCTGGAATTGAGATAGGACACCATGTCGCGATTGGAAAACCCCTGATGTACCAAAACAGTGGAAACCCCCCACAAATGACACCATTATGGAAACTAGACCCCCCAAGGAACTTATCTAGATGTGTGGTGAGAACTTTGAACCCACAAGGGCTTCACAGAAGTTTAGAACGTACAGCGGTACAATTAAAAAATCATATTTTTTCATAAAAATGATCTTTTCACCCCCAATTTTCATTTTACCAAGGGTAACAGGACCCTAAAAGTTATTGTGCAATTTGTCCTGAGTACGCTGATACCCCACATGTGGCGGTAAACCACTATTTGGGCGCATGGCAGAGCTCGGAAGGGAAGCAGCGCCATTTGACGTTTTTGGCTGGAATTGAGATCGGACACCATGTCGCGTTTGGAAAGCCCATGATGTACCAAAACAGTGGAAACCCCCTACAAATGACACCATTTTGGAAAAGTTGTTAACCAATTTGTCCTGAGTACGCTGATACCTCATATGTGGGAGAAAACTACTGTATGGGCACACGACGGGGCTCGGAAGGGAAGCAGTGACGTCTTGGAATGCAGACTTTCATGGAATGGTCTGCGGGTGTCATGTTGCTTTTGGAGAGCCCCTGATGTACCTAAACAGTGGAAACCCCCCACAAGTGACCCCATTTTGGAAACTAGATCCCCTAAGGAACTTATTTAGATGTGTGGTGAGCACTTTGAACCCCCAAGGGCTTCACAGAAGTTTATAATGCCCGGGCATGAAAATAAAAAAATCATATTTTTTCCACAAACATGATCAATTAGTCCCCAATTTTTTTATTTTCCCAAGGGTACCAGGAGAAACTGGACCCCAAAAGTTGTTGTCCAATTTTTCCTGAGTACGCTGATACCCCATATGTGGGAGAAAACTACTGTATGGGCACACGTCGGGGCTCGGAAGGGAAGTAGTGACGTTTTGGAATGCAGACTTTGATGGAATGGTCTGCGGGGTGTCGTGTGCGTTTGGAGAGCCCCTGATGTACCTAAACTATTGAAACTCCCCACAAGTGACCCCATTTTGGAAACTAGACCCCCCATGGAACTTATCTAGATGTGTGGTGAGCACTTTGAACCCCCAAGTGCTTCACAGAAGTTTATAACGCCCGGGCGTGAAAATAAAAAAATCATTTTTTTCCACAAAAATGATATTTTTGCCCCCAATTTTTTATTTTCCTAAGGGTAACAGGAGAAATTGGACCCCAAAAGTTGTTTTGCAATTTGTCCTGAGTAGGCTGATACCCCATATGTGGGGATAAAACACTGTTTGGGCGCATGGCAGAGTTTGGAAGGAGCACCATTTGACTTTTTCATCGCAGAATTGGCCGGAATTGAGATTAGACGCCATGTTGCATTTGGAGAGCACCTAATGTGCCCAAACAGTGGAAACCCCTAATTCTAACGCCAACCCTAACCCCAACACACCCCTAACCCTAATCCTAGCCCTAACCCTAGCCCTAATGGGAAAATGGAAATAAATACATTTTCTTTTTATTTTATTATTTTTCCCTAACTAAGGGGGTGATAACGGGGGGTTGATGATTTACTATTTACGGCGGTTTTTATGTTTGGCAGCTGTCACACGCTAAAAGACACTTTATTGTAAAAATAGTTTTTGCATCACCACATATTGAGAGCTATAATTTTTCCATATTTTGGCCCACCGAGTCATGTGGGGTCTTATTTTTTGCGGGACGAGTTGTCGTTTTTATTGGTACCATTTTCGGGCACGTGACATTTTTTGATCGCTTTTTATTTTGTTTTTTGGGATGCAGAATTTATAAAAACCAGCGTTTCATGAATTTCTTTTGGGTGGTGTGTTTACGCCGTACCGGGTGCGGTAAAATTTATAAGGCGGTTTTATTCTTCGGGTCAGTACAGTTACAGCGATACCTCATTTAGGTAGTTTTTTTATGTTTTGGCGCTTTTATGCTATGAAAACAATTTTATAAAAAAAATAATTATTTTTGCATCACTTTATTCTGCGAGCTATAACTTTTTTATTTTTTCGCTGATGATGCTGTTTGGCAGCTCGTTTTTTGCGGGACAAGATGATGTTTTCAGCGGTACCATGGATAATTATGTGTCTTTTTGATCGCGCGTTATTGCACTTTTTGTTCGGCGGTATGATAATAAATCATTTTTTGCTTCGTTTTTTATTTTTATTTTTTAAGGGGTTCGCTTAAGGGGTTAACTATTGGGACAGTTTTATAGGGCGGGTCGTTACGGACGCAGCGATACCAAATATGTGTACTTTTATTGTTTTTTTTTTTATTTCCAAAAAATGAATTTATTGGGGAATATTTTTTTGTTTGAATTTATTTAGCAATTTTTTAAAAATTATTTTTACACTTTTTTTTTTACTTTATTACAATGTTGATCAGCGATTTGTCACAGGCAGTCCAGAAGGCTTCCTCATGCCTGCACTTTGCAGGCACTGAGGAAGCCAGCTTCCTGCAGGGCCCCGGAGGTCCCCGCCGCCATATTGAATCTGGGGACCTGCAGGAAAGGAGCCTCCGCAGCAGCGCTGCACATTGCGCTACCGTGGGGGGCTCAGGGAAGCACGGAGGGAGCCCCCTCCCTGCCGATGCTTCCCTTTAACCCCCGGTACACCGTAATCGCGTTTGATCGCGGTGTGCAAGGGGTTAACGTGCGGGGGGCGGTCCGTGACCGCCCCTGACACATTGTGCCGGGTGTCAGCTGTGATAATCAGCCGACACCCGGCCGCGATCAGCGGCGCTCACCACGTGGGCGCCGCTGATCGCTGTGTCGTAATATTCCGTCCATGGAAATTAGGTCCAGGGTCACATGGACGGAATATTACGTCCATTGTAGGTAAGGGGTTAAATGTACTGGCATTTTAGAGATACCTCACACATTACAGAATTAATGTAGTGCAGTAGCTTGCAAAAGTATTCACCCCTTGGCTTTTTACCTATTTTGTTACATTGCAATCTGTGTTTAAATATTTTTATAATCCGATTTGTGTGTGATACATCAGTACTAAATAGTCTGTGTGTGAAGTGAGAAGAATATAGGCATAAATTAAAGTTATGGGATCAAATAACTTGAAATTTGCATATGTATTCACCCCTTTTGTTATGAAGCCACTAAACATTTCTGGCGCAAGCTATTACCTTCATAAGTCACACGCTTAGTGATAGAATGCGCACAGGTGGATTTCCTAAGTGTCACATGATCTGTCAGTATATACACACCTTTACTGAAAGGCCATAGAGGCTGCAACACCAATAAGCAAGAGGCACCACTAACCAAACACCATGAAGACCAAGGAGATCTCCAAATGTCTTTATGCCGGTACTGCAACTGTGATGGTTACATGTGACTGGACACACCGCCTCCAGCAGGGTGAATTTCTCTGACACACGTGACCCTGGATACACCGCCTCCAGTAGGGCGAATTTAAATAATATAACGTGCAGCCGGATACACCGCCTCCAGCAGGTGAATTTCAGAATTACACGTGTATCTGGATACACCGCCTCCAGCAGGGCGAATTTAAATAATAAGGGGAAACACCTGGGAAACCGATACAATGGAGGGCCCTGCGATAGGGAACGGGGATATGGAGACCTCCTGCACTCCCCTGAGTCAGTGTCTCTACACTCCTAACAGTCCCTATGCAGGTTCCGCACCTGGCGACGAGCAGGATACCTAAAAACCCTAGCTTGCCCTGCACCTAGCCCTTTCTAGTGAAATGGACGGTACAGAAACTAATCCCACCACTGCACTGAAACACACAAAAGGAAAGGTACAAACAGGGATAACACCACTTAGCTTTGCTCTGTTGCTCTTGCTCCCAGCAACAGAGTCCAGCACCGGAATGCAGCTTTCCTCCTGAATAGCTGCTACCAAGCTTTGTCAGAGCTGCAAGGAACTCCTCTCTGTGGCTCCTTCCACACCAGGTCTCTGACTGAGCTGCAAGGAACTCTCTCTAGCTCCTTCCTCCACCAAGGATGGTTGAAATGACAAATATCACCAACAGTGAGTGAGAGCACATGACACACCTTTATAGTTAAGCCAGAGGAATCACACCTGTTAGTGATTCCCGAGTAATAACGCTAACCACAACCGGGGGCAAACTAGAACAAAAGACACCACTGTGTAATGACCCTAATGGCCACCGGGGGCAAAACTAACTTTAAGCAACAGCTTAAAGAAAAAAAAAGGTTACAAGTGCTTTTATCTGTCACAATCCAGCATAGATCGTGACAGCTACACTGTCATGTGTATTACCTTTTCGTGTGTCACCTAGGTACTGCTACACTAATGTTTATTACCTTAAGAGTTAAATGTGTAATGTAAATGTATATGTTGTTATGTATAAAGTTAGGGAAAGTGCAGTTTGAAGGATTGGCCAATAGATGGGGGCATCCTAGTGCACACGGTTCGTAGTTAGTGGATAGAGTAAGTACATGGTTAAAAGTAGGAGAGGCTGCTGCATAGTAAGCCAGTGTATAGTCTTATAAGCTATAAGCCCAGGACGTGGCAGCAGTCTCTCAAATGTAAAAGTGATAAGCCCAGCCATCCACAGCACCAGCACAGCAACGTGCTAGTACAGCAGAATGTGGCAACTCATTGCTTTTGGCACATACCCTTAAGACCAGGACGAAATGGCCAGGGGAACCCACAGAAGCAGTGAGTACAGATGGAGAAGAAGCGGGGCCAGTACAGAGGGCAGTACATCAGATCAGGTCTCAGAGGCTACTGACTCCAGCAACTAATGATCTTGTGTCTGGGGCGAAACAGACCGAAGGATGCTTAACCGTAGCAGAGCTGAACAAAGAGGAAACTGAGAAACCGTTAAGGGATGGTCCGACCTGGGTCCGTGCAAAGTAACTATGAATGCAGTGCAGGGAAAAGAGAAGGAACCTTGTTGTGTGAAGCCTGTTGTAAACGCTGTGAAGACTTTGGAAGTGCTGTGTAATGAACCAAGTAAAGATGTCTTTGTTGAAGTTATGATGGACTGTGTCTCAGTTGATGTGAATTTTCCTGGAGACGGTCTCCCACTGCGTAGGGAGGACCCTAAAGGAGTTGAATCCGGAGACACAGGTATGCTGACTAGTGAGCATAATTTTTCTGCGAGGAGAGGCCAGGACACCAGAGCTCTGGTGTCCTCGGCTACGACTATGATCCTGGCCGACCCTTACACTTATGCACAAAAATTGTAAGGCTTGTTTTGAGTTTCCCAAAAGTGTATAATCTTCTGCTGAAGAAACACAGATTGTATTGAAACTGCAACACACAGTCCAGTAATTGACACATAGCTGGAATTAGAGTCTCTTCATGGTGCTCTCCAACTATGTAGCAAATACCTGGTGACAGATTCCCTTTAAAGCAATGTTTCTCAACTCCAGTCCTCAAGACCCACCAACAGGTCATGTTTTCAGGATTTCCTTAGTATTGCACAGGTGATGCTGTTAATGCTTGAGCAGGTGATGAAATTATCACCTGTGCAATACTAAGGAAATCCTGAAAACTTGAGCTGTTGGTGGGTCTTGAGGCCTGGAGTTGAGAAACACTGCTTTAAAGGGTTACCCTAAAGTTGTCATTTGAGCAGCACATGGCTTTCCTTTCATGTTCTATTTTCAGGCAGGTCAGGCATTGCTTCTTGGTGCTTGGTATTAGTAGAACTACAGTATAAAGCTCAGCACTGATTCTGCTGTAACATATTCAGCTATCAGTGGTTTATTCTGAGATGTACACTGCTATCACTATATTTATACATATCAATACAAAATGGAACAGCACAATACTTATCTTCGGGTGCAAAGCCCCCAGGCAACCAGTCCACTCATTGCCCAAAGTATACAAATTTCAAAAAAACTAAGGCAGCACTCCATAGTCTTGATAGAAAAAATGTGCAAAATTTATTCAACCCACATTTCAGGGCTGGGCGACGTTTCGGCTCTATCTGAGAAAGGCTATGTGTTAATTTAACCCCTTAACAACTATAGAATTAGTAATGGATAGGTGTCTTATTGACACATCTCCATTACTAAGCCGTGGGCTTGATGTCACCTTACAAAAGAAAGGTGACATTAACCCCACAAACAACCCCACTTGCCACCGTTACAGGACAAGTGGAAAGAGCTGGGCAAAGCTCCAGAATTGGCATATCTAATAGATGCGCTTTTTCTGGGCAGCTGCGGGCTGCTGTTTTTAGACTGGGGGGGTCATATCCATGGCCCCTTACCAGCCTGAGAATAGCAGCCCGCACCTGTGAGTTTTGCCGGGTTGGTTCAAAAACATAGGGAGAACCCACGTCGGGTTTTTCATTCATTCGTTCTCCTCTGCTTGCGCCAATCACCGGCAGAGCAGGGGAGAATGAGAGCCATGTTCAGTACCTGCAGTCGGGGAACAGCGCTTACAGTGGCGCTTTTTCCCTGGCCGTCCATGTGGTACTGACTAGACTTGGCCGCAGGTAGTCGTCAGTTACCACTTCAGGGCAGTCGCGGAGTTTGCAGCAGCTAAACGGAAAGTCAGAAGCGCAGTATGGGAAACTAGCCAGGTCGGGAACGAAGAGTAGAATACTGAGAAACATGCAAGAAACAAATGGGGTAGGAACCAAGCGCTCAAACAAGGAGTGGTGGGAGGAGTTACCTTATATAGAACCTGCTCTCATGGGATAGGCTAGGGAACCAGATCTCTTCAGGATGCAGCAAGGTTAAATACCTGCAGAGACCAGCCATGCCCTAAACCAGATGTAAACCCGATGCTGTAACAGCCTTTGCAGGGTAGTGCAGGAGAAAACAAACTTTAGCGGAACGGCCTTCCACAAGAAGAAATCACACAGTGATTAGAGTGGCGTTGAGGAGCCATACAAATTGTCGCCATGACAATACCCCCTTGTGTGCGGAGCAGTGTGGGTGTTAGCGATCCCGTGCAGTCTGATCAACTACAGCCTGCGACCGGCTATCAGTTAACTGAAGGCAGCGAATCTGTTCTTACTGGGCCTGGACTCTTGTTCCCTGCGGCTGTATGATGGCTGCTGTAATACCCGTATGTGGTACAGTCTGGGTGGTAGCGGTCCCGAACAGTCTGTGCAATCACCGCGTGTGACCGGCGGTTCCGTTTTTACTGTTCTGCCTTCCTCCACATGTGGTGCTGTGTGGATTTCAGCATACAGCTAAACTTCATCCACTTCCCCAGTAGACAGACTGTATGGATGCTTAAGTCTATATTTATCGAGGTGATGATGTGAGCTTGATAACAGTGAACGATGACAGTGGACAGTCACGGACAATAATGGACTATGTAAATGATATAGTGGATGATATTGTGTGATCACAGAGTGGATGGTAATGGAGTGGTAAAAACTACAAGGGAATAAACAGTGTATCAGTACTGGCAGATAACAGGGATAATAGCATGATACAGGGTACAATTAACATCAGTAACTGGGGCTTTACAGAGATAGCACGTAACACAGCATAACACAAAGATACAGTTATCATGGCTTTCTAAAGCGAGTTCAGGCTGCCAGCATTGTATTACTTATACAGACATGTATCTATCTGCATACAGAGAAAACAACAATATGGTACAAAGCACAACATGCCTAACTACAGAGTATGCTACACGGTGGCTGCATAACTGTTCTAACACATACATGTAAGTACATTTGACCCTCACCAGAATCCGCTTGTCAGGAGCAGCGATTTGTAAGGAGAGAGTACCAGAACATGTGTGTAAGACTCAAAGGTCTGGGGGAAAATGTCTGCAAGCCTTCTGGCCTGGGTGGCTAAGGGAGCGGTTCTAATCAGAACACAGTTAAAGAGAAATGCTCACTTTATCCAGGAACAGGATAAATGGGCAACTTATGACATCTATAGGTTATAACTGGTACTGTACACCATGAATTAACTTGCTGCACAATAATGGGCAGAACAGTAGCTCTCGAGGATCTGGTTTACCTGTACTACTTCTTCATTGTTCTCCAGATGGTACATGGAGAAGTCCAGCTGGACATCCAGTGATTTGCACAAGGCTCTCCAATCTGACAAGAGAATTGGACTATCGGATCAGAGACTACATTGGCATGTAAAAGTTTGAACACCACTGGTCAAAATTACTGTTAATGTGAACAGTTAAGCTAGTTAAAAATGAAATGACCTCCAAAGGTCTAAAGTTAACAATGACACATTTCCTTTGTATTTTAGGCAAAAAAATATATTGTCATTTTTTTCAGTTTAAAAATTAAAAAACGGAAAATGGGCTGATGCAAAAGTTTGGACACCCTGCATGCACAGTACCTGGTAGCACCCCTTTTGAAAGTGTCAAAGCTTGTAAACGATGTTTGAAGCCATCCAAGAGTCTTTCAATTCTTGTTTGATGGATTTTCATCAATTCTTCAGTGGAGAATTCTTCCAGTTCTATGAGATACTTGGGTCATCTTGCATGCACTGCTGTTTTGACGTCTAGCTGCACATTTTCAATGATGTTCAGATCAAAGGACTGTGACGGCCACTGGGGTCAATGAAGCAATGTTCAACGGCACAGGAGGTGGAGTCTTGACTGTAATCATAGCAGTGAAGTACCTGTCCAGAGGGCCAGTCGATAACCAGCATGTGTAGACCCAGTCATGGAAGGCCCAGGAAAACAGAATTCACGGATTGGAATGCAGTACACTGATCTGCAGCATAGCTGGCAGCATAATGTAATGAACAAGTTCAGTTTTCCATCTTTGGAGGCAATAGTGAA
Source organism: Dendrobates tinctorius (assembly GCF_039654945.1). Lineage (NCBI taxonomy): Eukaryota > Metazoa > Chordata > Amphibia > Anura > Dendrobatidae > Dendrobates > Dendrobates tinctorius. The sequence continues at coordinate 33,025,331 of NW_027361703.1, read as the reverse complement.
GTGATGATCCAGCTGTTATTTAGGAAGCTGAAGTCAACGGACCAGATCCAGTTGAATGAATTTGCCCGTGTGTCAGGAATCCAGATTGACAGAGAAAGTGAGGAACCTCTCCTGCCAAGTCAGGGTAACTTCAGACAATAGTCTTGGAGAGCAATCACTCTCATCTATGATCATCTCTCCTGTTAACCCTAGGTGTTGGAGTTTCCCGGTCTCACGGAGTCCTGGCGAACAAAATGTCCCTTGCCTCCACAATACAGATAAATGTTCTCTCTGTACCTCCACTGTCGTTCCTGTACAGTGCACTCAACTTGAATTGGTTCAGGAGTCGTTGGTGACATTTGCAATGGCAAAGGAGCCCAGAAGTTCAGAGCTAACTTGTTCCAGATTTCGCTCATGGAAGCGGAGATCAGTCCTAGTGGCCAGGTGTATCATGGTGTCCAGCAAGGAGGGTAAGTCTCTGCCAGCCAGCACATCCTTAATTTGCCTAGAAAGACCCTGACAAACATCATGGTATAATATGCCCCATCCTGGTCTTGTGCCACTAATATCTCTGCGGCTCTTCTGTGAAAAAAAAAATGTAGAAAAAAAAAATGATTCAACTCACTCTCGCCTGCTCTTACGACATGTGGTGTACTCTTTCAAAGCGGGTGACAATCAGCACATAATGTCACCGTCATGCACTACCAGTGACTTGCACACTGACGTCAGCTGCTGGCCTCTGATTTGCCGGAAGTGTATATTGCGGTGCAGGAACCTGGCGTCCTCAGTTGAACATCAAACTGAAATGGCTGCAGGCATTGGTGCACAACTGTACACTGAGATGAAAGGAAAGAAATTTGTCACTTTGCCCTGAAGGTGGAGCACTGGAGCGCATTCCACATGATGCAGGGGGCACATAGACCACTTCCTGCTCCATGGCTTATCTTTGACATGTGCATTACTGGTGGAAAGCATGCTGCTCATTATGTGGAACACATACGTCACCTCCCTCTCTAAGACTATATGTAACATGCATATTTGCAGTGTAATGCACGCAACCCCTTGAAAAAACAAGTTTAATGTAATGTGATATATATTGTGAGTTATGATGTGCGTTAAAGATATTAGTAATATTGACAGTATGAGTAGTCTGACCAAAGAAATAGTGAAGGTTAAATTTTGGAACTAACCCAGAGTGGGAGGGGCTGAGTTGAAGGGATTTTGCCAATTTCCTGTTAGGAGTTCAGATATGGCCTGGAGTGCATAGAAAGATGACCTAAAGCCCATGGTGAGCAGTGCCGTATTCTGGAGTGTCCCTAAAGTGAGAGGAGACCGAAGGAAATAAATAGTGAGATCCGAAGACAGAAGTGGCTAAGAAATAGATTCATAAATCAGAGATGGGTTCTGAGGGTGGATGGATGCCTAGCAGTAAGGCCCAGAGTTCATAACTTCAAGAGTTAACAGGGAGACACAGGCCTGAGTAAGGCTGGTTTCACACCTGTGTTGGGCAGAGCTGAGGAGTGCTGCGTACTTCCTCCGTTAAGCCCCTATCACTGCCGCAACTCTTCCATTCAGCTCCGCCTATGTCTGCCTGCATCCTGCGTGCCTATATTTAACATTGGGTACGCACGCCATGTGGATGTATGCAGATGCCTCCAATTGCGTCGTTTTGACGCTGCACCAAACTTCGTCGGCGCAGCGTCAAAACGACACAAGCGGAAGCATCCGAATACATTTGCATGGCCTGCGTACCCAATGTTAAAGATAGGTGCGCAGGATGCAGGCAGACGTAGGCAGAGCTGAATGGAAGAAGTGCGGCAGTGGCGGAGCTTAAAGGGAATCTGTCACCCATATTTAGTGATATCATGTAAAGATATCACTCAATTGTGCGTCCCATAAGGATTCTATTAGGATTTTTTATTCCCCCTGACCCCGCACCTTTGAGGCATAAATACCTTTTTTATCTTATTGGGGATGTATGCAAATCGCCGCGGTCCGGTCCGATGGGCGTGGCTTAGTCGCCTTCTCCCCCTCTCGGCTTGCTGCATGTAATCATCTGTGAATATCACAGATAACGTTGGTTTCCGTGCTTGCGCATTGTCAAGGCCTCTGGCTCCTGTGCAGTATGCTTTGCCCAACTGTGGGCGAAGCATATAATCACTACTGCGCATGCGCTGGTATTTTCCAGGGTGGTCTATGCCCCGGAAGTGTGTCCTGCATGTGAAGACTTCCAGAGCATAGACCGCAGTGGAAAATACCGGTGCATGCACAGTAGCGGTTATAGGCTTCGCCCACAGTTGGGCAACGCATACTGCGCAGGCGCCGGAGGCCTTTACAATGCGCAAGCACGGAAACCAATGTTATCTGTGATATTCACAGATGAAGATTACGTGCAGTAAGTCGATGAGGGGGGAGAAGGTGACTAAGCCACGCCCATCGGACCGGACCGCAGCGATTTGCATTCATCCCCAACAAGATAAAAAAGGTATTTATGCATCAAAGGTGCGGGGTCGGGGGAGTCATAAGCCCTAATAGAATCCTTATGGGACGCACAATTGGGTGATATCTTTACATGATATCACTAAATATGGGTGACAGATTCCCTTTAAACCTTCTTTCCTCCAGACGTAGAGGATGCCCCCTTGTCCCCGTCACAGGTCTAAGAATAAAAAGATCATTAGATAGGTCTTTGTACTGTCCCCTCATGTATTTATACATTCCTCCCTCTCCACTCATCTCAGCTGAAGACTTTGCCTCATTTTTCAAGGAGAAGATTGATAACATCAGAGACAGTTTTGGTCAACAACCCCCAGTGCCCTTCCTCCTACCTGCCCTGCCCTCCTCCCCCAAAACCAACTTCTCCACCATTACAGAAGATCGACTCTCCACTCTACTCTCAAGATCACATCTCACTACCTGTGCACTTGACCCGATCCCATCCCACTTCATCCCAAACCTCACCAGTCTTCATCCCAACCCTAACCCATCTCTTCAACCTATCACTAACAACTGGTGTTTTCCCCTCAAGCTTTAAACATGCCTCAATCACACCTATCCTCAAAAAGCCCTCTCTTGACCCATCCTCTCTATCTAGCTATTGCCCTATATCACTTCTCCCCTATGCCTCAAAACTACTGGAACAAAACGTCCATCTTGAACTATGCTCCCACCTCTCTTCTTGCTCCCTCCTTGACCACTTGCAATCCGGCTTCCGGCCACACCACTCCACTGAAACTGCCCTAACTAAGGTGATCGATGACCTACTAACCGCCAAGGCCAAGCGACACTACTCTGTCCTCCTCCTCCTGGACCTGTCCTCTGCCTTTGACACAGTGGACCATTCCCTATTACTACAGACCCTCTCACCTCTTGGTATCACAGACTTGGCCCTATCTTGGATTGCGTCATACCTAGAATCTCATGGCTTTCAGTATCATCTCTATGCTGATGACACACAGATCTACATCTCTGGACCAGATATCACCTCCCTACTAAACAGAATCCCTCAATGTCTGTCTGCTATTTCAGCCTTCTTCTCTGCTAGATTTCTAAAACTTAATATGGACAAAACAGAATTAATCATCTTTCGCCCATCTCACCTGACCCACCCAACGGACCTATCCATTAAAGTAAATGGCTGCCCACTCTCTCCAGTCCCACAAGCTCGCTGCCTTGGGGTTATCCTTGACACTGATCTCTGTTTCAAACCACATATCCAAGCCCTTTCCACTTCCTGCCGACTTCAACTCAAAAATATTTCACGGATCCGTACATTCCTCAACCAAGAATCTGCAAAAACCCTAGTCCGTGCCCTCATCATCTCCCGCCTTGACTACTGCAACCTCCTGCTCTGTGGCCTCCCTATTCTTAACTCTGCTGCCCGACTAATCCACCTGTCCCCACACTATTCCCTGGCCTCTCCCCTCTGTCAATCCCTGCACTGGCTCCCCATTACCTAAAGACTCCAGTTCAAAACCCTAACCATGACATACAAAGCCATCCACAACCTGAGTCCTCCGTACATCTGTGACCTTGTCACCCGGTACTTACCTGCACAAAACCTCCGATCCTCTAAAAGATCTTCTGTACTCCCCTCTTATCTCCTCTTCCCACAATCGCATACAAGATTTCTCCCGTGCATCCCCCCTACTCTGGAGCTCTCTACCACAACATATCAGACTCTCACCTACCATGGAAACCTTCAAAAAGAACTTGAAGACCTACCTCTTCCGACAAGCCTACAACTTGCAGTAACCACCGATCCACCAAACCGCTGCACGACCAGCTCTACCCTCACCTACTGTATCCTCACCCATCCCGTTGTAGGGTCCTCTCTCTTCCTGTACCAGTCGTGACTTGTATTGTTTAAGATTACTGTACTTGTATGTGTTATGTATACCCCTCCTCACATGTAAAGCGCCATGGAATAAATGGCGCTACAATAAATAATAATAATAATAATTGTAATAAGATCACCCCTAAGCCTTCGTTTTTCCAAACTAAATAACCCCAAGTGTAATAACCTGTCTTGGTATTGCAGACCCCCAGTGCTCTAATAATCTTGGTCACTCTTCTCTGCACCCGCTCCAGTTCAGCTATGTCTTTCTTATACACCAGAGACCAGAACTGTATGCAGTATTCTAAGTGTGGTCACACTAGTGACTTGTATAGAGGTAAAATTATGTTCTCCTCATGAGCATCTATGCCTCTTTTAATGCATCCCATTATTTTATTTGCCTTTGCAGCAGCTGCCTGACACTGGCCACTAAATGTGTGTTTGTCGTCCACCCATACACCCAGGTCTTTTTTCAGTGACAGTTTTGCCCAGTGTTTTACAATTAAGCACATAATTATTCATCTTGTTTGTTCTACCCAAGTGCATGACCTTACATTTATTGCCATTAAAGCTCATTTGCAATTTATCAGTCCAAGCTTCTAGTTTACATAAATCCTCCTGTAATATAATATTAATATATTGATTACCCTGCAGAGTTTAGTGTCATCTGCAAATACTGAAATTCTACTCTCTATGCCCCCTACAAGGTCATTAATAAATATGTTAAAAAGAAGCGGACCCAATACTGACCCCTGTGGTACCCCACTGCTAACCGTGACCCAGTCCGAGTGTGCTCCATTAAAAACCACCCTTTGTTTCCTATCCTTGAGCCAGCTCCTAACCCACTTACTCATATTTTCCCCTATCCCCATTGTTCTCCCTTTTGTGTGGCGCCACCATATCAGAAGCTTTTGAAAAGTCCATGTACACCATGTCCACTGCATTTCCTTGGTCCAACCGGAACGGTCTGACAGGAACGGTCCCTCGTAAACCCATGTTGATATTGGGTCATGAGGTTATTCTTCTTCAGATACTCCACTATAGCATCTCTTAGAAAACCCTCCAGGATTTTACCCACAGTTGAGGTTAAGCTCACTGGCCTATAATTTCCAAGTTCAGTTTTTGTCCCCTTTTTGAATATTGGCACCACATTTTCTATACGCCGGTCCTGTGGTACAGACCCTGTTATTATGGAATCTTTAAAGATTAAAAATAATGGTCTATCTATGACTGTACTTAATTCCTGCATTACTCAGGGGTGTATCCCATCCGGACCCGGGGATTAGTAATTTTTAGACACCCTCGTACTTCCTGCTGGGTTAAGCAGGTGACATTAAATGGAGAATTTTTTTATCACTGATCATGTTATCTGTCATGGGATTTTCTTGTGTAAATATTGTTGAAAAAAGTCATTTAGCATATTGGCTTTTTCCTCATCCTCATCCATCATTTCACCCAAACTATTTTTAAGGGGACCAACACTATCATTTTTTTAGTTTCTTACTATTTATGTAGTTAAAGAATATTTGGGGATTATTTTTACTTTATCTGGCAATGAGTCTTTCTGTCTCAATCTTTGTTGTCTTTATTTGCTTTTTACAGAATTTATTTAATCTTCTGTATTTATTTAATGCCTCATCATTACCTACTTGCTTTAATTCTCTAAATGTTTAATTTTGTCACTTATCGCTCCCCTTACAGCTCTATGTAGCCACAGTGGTTTCCTCCTATTTAGTGGTCTCCCTCCTTGAACACTCCAACACTTGATCCTGGCTCACCCACATGTCACGGGTTTACAGCGACAAAGAGGAGACCGAAGACTGCAGCGTCTGATTTCTCCTATTCCTGCACTGATTAGAAGCACTTCACCTTTATATTTAGGCTATGTGCCCACGTTAGCGTTTTTAAATGCTCAGGAAACTGATCCCCTTCCCAGAAAACGCGCGTTTCTTGCACGTTTTTTGCACAAAAGATGCGCGTTTTTGATGTGTTTTTTTCCGCGCATTTTCTGGGAACATTGGAAAAGGCTAAAAATGCTCAGCAATGCAGAAATTAATGAGCATGCTGCGTTTTTAGCCGCAAAGCGATTCCTGAGCGTTTAAAAACGCATGCATTGGCACAAAAAGCCAAAAGCGCATGCAATTTAACGTGAAGCTTCTTTTAAGCGTTTCTGCAGCGTCTGAGCCGGCACAAACGCTGCGGAAATGCTTAAAAAAGCGCAACGTGGGCACACAGCCTAAATGGTGTAAATTTATTTTAGCAGTGCAAGGGTTAATTTTCTCAGTTGAGAGCTTCTGAAAGCTTTCCCGCATTAAGGTTCCCAGCTGTGCACTGTTAACCACTCCCATTCTCCTATACAAACTGGGTCCTGGCTAGCAATCATTGTCTGAGATAGCTTATGCTGCATGGCTGAAGGTTTTTGGTGGTTGTTGTTGGAGAAGGCTTTTGGTGGATCTATCTGTGATGGTTGCTAGCTTTTGAGTGTGTGATAATTCCTTCTTCTCCTACTTTGGTTTAACCCCATCCTCCACTTCCCAGTGTTTACCTCTGTTGTTTATGTGTGTAAATGTGTATGTATTTTCCTTTATCCCTGCTCATATTACCTTGTTAGTATGGTTGGTGTATTATTACACTACTACTCCCCTCTTCCTTGAGTGGGGAAGGGTACAGAATGAGGGCGGATTCAGGAGCTAAGGCAAGGTACTTGGCCCTGGCATCTTCACCATCTGAAGTAATCCGGGGAACTGGACAAGCTAGGGTGCCCCTAGTGTTAGGGACAAAGAAGGAACCTTTGGTCCTGGGACCCCCGACAACAGAATCTTGACAGCCACAACATAGGTTACATGCAGTCTGCACAGGTGTAGCACCTTCAGAGGATAAGTCCACACACCCAGCAAGGACCCCTACTTTCTTGTAACGTGTTGGGGCGTAAGAGATAAATACTTTGCCCACATCTACTGCCCCGCACTATGTTACACAAGCAACCATGCTGGGTACACCTACAGGCAGCTGATTGTGGGGCTCTATAATGGGGTGTTCTTTTGAAGACCTTTTTTTCTCCAGAGAAACCTCTCATACTGAGAGAGGAAAGGGGCTGAGATTTAGATGAGTAAAGCAATTTATGATTTATATGTAGCACTGACATTTTGTTATACAGGTTTATGTATACCATTTTTTAGGGGACCATTTCAGATCGATTAGTCTACAAACTATTGGCATTGGTCATCTAATGTTTTCAATCTGATGTAGATTTTATGCCAATTGTGTGAATACTGAGGGCTGATCTAGGGATTACCAGGGCCAGTCGATATTAACTGGGACAGCCATCATAATGTCATCTTAAGGGCGCCAGCTCTTAATACACACTCCTTTTGCTCTTTTTTATCAGACCGTCTTCTTCTGAGCGAGTTCTTTAATGCATATCTAAGAAATTTGTTTTTTAGAAGGTTTTCAAACTGAGTTTTTTTAAACATCTAATTGGATTAAAAAATGTAAAACACAAAATAATTAGCAATTACAAAAGACTCATAATAAAAAAGTAATTGAAAATACAATAAATAGTTAATTTAGTTAAATGAATAAGCAGTAAAAACATGTTCTGCTGAATTCTGTTCCCAGGTCCAATGACAGGTTTATCTCTACTTATTGCTCATAACCATGTTCTCTTGCAATCATATTTATTAGAAATGTGTGAATATGTTTCACTATGTCTACTTGCACAGGAAACAGAAGGTGGTATGTCAGCTGTAAAAAACTGGTGCTACAACTTGTGTTGCCTGTCATGACTAAAATGTATATTGCTGGAGGCTACTTACTCATGAGATGTGCAGGGTCGAGCAGGTGAGGAAACTCATTATTATTTCTTGGGATTGTTTTAATAACTGCGACATTCAAACTGTTTTCAAGCACAGCAGTTGCATTACAGGTTCAGAATGGGTTTTCTTTTTTCAATGTAACATGGTCTATGTATCCCAAGTCTTTAAGATCCTTAACCCGTTTGCGTTTTCATTTTTCGCTCTCCTTTCCAGAGCCATAACTTTTTATTTTTCCGTCAATATGGCCATGTGGGGCTTATTTTTTGTGGGACAAGTTGTACTTATGAACGATACCAATTGGTTTTACCATGTCGTGTAACAGAAAGCGGGAAAAAAAATTCCAAGTGCAGTGAAATTGCAAAAAAAAGTGCAATCCCACACTTGTTTTTTGTTTGGCTTTTTTGCTAGGTTCGCTAAATGCTAAAACTGACCTGTCATTATAATTCTCCAGGACATTACGAGTTCATAGACACCAAACATGTCTAGGTTCTTTTTTATCTAAGTGTTGAAAAAAAATCCAAAGTATGCTAAAAAAAAAATAAAATTGCGCAATTTTCCGAGACCTGCAGCGTCTCCATTTTTCGTGATCTCAGGTTTGGTTGAGGGCTTAAGTTTTGCATGCCGCGCTGACATTTTTAAGGATATTGTTTTTGTGCAGATATGATCTGTTGATCGATATGATCCATTATTGCATTTTAATGCAATGTCGCGGCGACAAAAAAAGCGTAATTCTGGCATTTTGACTTTTTTCTCGCTACGCCGTTTAGCGATCAGGTTAATCCTTTTTTATTGATAGACCAGGCGATTCTGAAAACAGCAATACCAAATATGTCTATGTTTGATTTTATTTTTATTGTTTAATTTTGAATGGGGCGAAAGGTGGGTGATTTAAATGTTTATGTTTTTTTTATTTTTTCATATTTTTTTTTAAATTTTTTTTTAACTTTTGGCATGCTTCAATAGCCTCCATGGGAGGCCAGAAGCTGCCATAGCTTGATTGGCTCTGCTACATAGAGGGGATGCTCAGATCGACCGACCACAGGGTGGCGCTCACAGCAATCCGACATAAACCACCATAGAGGTCTCAAGAAGCCTTCTGGTTGTTATGCCGACGCACCAATGACCCCTGATCACGTCACGGGAGTCAGCGGTGTGCGTAATTCCGGAAGCGCCATTTAAATGCCGCTGTAAGCTGATATTAATAGCCTGGGAATCAACATAGGTATTACCCTTTTCCCAGGCTATAAACATCAGCCTCTAGCTGTGGACTTTCCCTCTGTTGGTAATGAAAATTCCGAGGGAGGTCACACCATTTTTTTTCTGAAAAATATAAATTTATTAATAAATACAGTAAGCTGCACACACAGTAAGCTGCACACACACTGCACTAATTATATATGTGACTATCATATTTATTTCTATTCTATCTATTCTATTCTGTCGGGTCACGCTGTGATTCTACTGTACACGGCAGATCAATTGCAGGCTTTTCAAAAGACAACAGTGTGTAAAAATCGGACAGCACTCGCATGGTCGAAGTGCTGTGTGATTCTTTTTCTAGCACTCATTGCGTTCGCGAGTCTTGCCTGAGATACAAGGACATTCGCAGCATGCTGCAATTGTTTTCTCAGTACGATTTTACATGAGAAAAGTCGCAGATGAGCTGTGACTCATAGTTTAGCATTGCCCAGAGTGCAATCCAATTTTTTATTGGATTGCACTCGTCCATTTTCCTCACAGATGAGTATGATCCTTTAGGGTTCCATCTTTAAAGTGCAGTCCTGTTTAAGGCCCCCATGACCACAGGTTTCATAGGAGACCATCATTTTGACTGTACACTGCAATACAGTGTAATAAGAAGCCATCATATCTCTTGCAGGATGGGCCATCTGCTGGCTAGTCTAAATCAAGCAAAAACAAACGGTGCTGGAAGATTTACAGGGGGATCGACCTCGTATGCTTGACTGGATCAGGTGACCCACAGGAAGGACTTCTCTGGTATAAAAGCTGTGCGCGCCAAACTAAGAGGAGATTTGGTGGCAGGGAAGAGAGAGGAACAGACGTACTAAAGAGAACGCCATTGTGAATTCGCTTTCTGGCCTACCTCTGGTTACAACTAAAGGTAGTGGAGCTGGTCAAATTGACAGAGGGGTTGCGAGTTCTCTTTCTGGGCTCCCTCTGGTGGTTACTGGAGGTAATGGAGCTGATCTGATTAACAGAGGCTTGCCACCTGATAATGAGGACGACGATTGGAGATCTGGGGTTTCAGACTAGATTTAAGACAGCCGACTCGCTCTATCCCTGCTGGTGATTTTCTTCCTGCCTCCTGAGGTCTTAGTTTCCTGCTAAGTCCATGCATGTTCAGCTAAGTGTTCATTTGCTATTCTTTTTACATTTGATCTGGTTTTGTCTATTTCAGTTTTGTGTGGGTCAGCCAGCTCTGGCTGGGGCTGTGCTGAATCACCATCCATATGTTACTGCTTGTGCCAGTTTGTTTTTGTCCCTTATTAGATTGGCCTTTTTTTGCTCTGCTTTCAGAATATACCAGAGTGCTGATATAGTGAGCGAAGTCGTGCGACTTTAGTATTTTTTACATCAGACGTGTTGGACTTTTTTGCAGGGTTTTTTGCGTGATTGCAGACAGTGTCTTTCCTTTCCTGTCCTGTCTAGTCAGTGTGGGCCCCATCATTTGCTCAGTCTATTTTCCTACCTGCGTTTGTATTTTCATCTTGTCTCACCTACAATATATGTTTGGGGCTATCTATTTCTTTGGGGCCTGCTCTGGGACAGTTTAGATTTCCCCTTTCTTGCTTTAGGCTTAGTTAGCTCTCCGGCTGTTCCGAGGCATCTAGGATCATCGTAGGCACGCTCCATGGCTACTGCTAGTTGCGTGGATATGATCAGGGGTCTGCAATCCGCTTAGTTACCAACCTCTCTGGTTTTCTGTGGCTTAGCTTGGGCTTGTTCTCCTCCACGGTGACCCAATCATAACAGAATCACCAGCCTAACTGCAGACTCTAGGGTACTCAAAAGAAGGAAAGAATTGTAAAAAAAAAAAAAAAAAAGTGTCAGAATTTTTTTATATATTTTTTCCTCTTTTTCTCTGAGGCCGTAGGAGGATTTTTTCTTTAATGGAGATTAAGCAATTGTCTGATCGGGTTGAGCAGCTCACTGCTGAAGTGCAGGGAATTTCTGCCTTTCTCGCTCAATCATCTGCTGTTGAACCAAAGATTCCTACTCCTGATGTGTTTTCTGGGGATCAGTCTAAATTTTTGAATTTTAAGAATAATTGTAAACTATTTCTTGCCTTGAAGCCTAACTCATCGGGGAGCTCTGTGCAGCAGGTTAAAATTGTCATCTCACTGCTGCGCGGCGATCCCCAGGATTGGGCTTTTTCTCTGACTTCTGGAGATCCTATTCTGACTAATGTGGAGGCATTTTTTCAAGCCTTGGGGTTGTTGTATGATGAACCTAATGCTATTGATCAAGCTGAGAAAACCTTATTGGCATTGAACCAGGGTCAGGATTCTGCAGAGTTATATTGTCAAAAATTCCAAAAGTGGGCGGTTCTTACTAAATGGATTGACGATGCCCTAGCAGCTCTCTTTCGGAAGGGTTTGGCAGAAACCGTAAAAGATGTTATAGTGGGATTTCCTGTTCCCTCTGGTCTTGACGATTCTATGTGTCATTGGCCATTCAAGTTGATCTTTTCGTTTACGTGAACGTAAAACTACACGAGAGGCGTTGCCGCCTTTTGAACAAACATCTGAACCCATGCAATGTGATAGGGTTTCGTCTAGGGCGCAACGTCAGGAGTTTAGAAGGCGTAATAAGCTGTGTTTTTTCTGTGGAGACGCCTTTCATACTATTTCTGTCTGCCCTAAATGAGAAAAACGTTTTGCTCACACATTTGCCGTGGGCAGTGTACAGCCTAAGTTCTTTTTGGCAATTACTCTTATCTGCTCCTTGTCTAGATTTTCCGCTAAGGCTTTTGTAGATTCAGAAGCAGCTTTGAATCTGATGAATTTAGACTTTACTAAACGTTGTGGTTTTCCCATGATACCCATGTGAACTCCTATCCCTTTGAGGGGTATTGATGCTACTCCTTTGGCAGAGAATAAACCCCAGTTTTGGACCCAGGTGATAATACGGGTCACCCCGGACCACCAAGAAAATTGTAAATTTTTGGTGTTGCACAATTTGCATGATTCTATTGTTCTGGGTTTTCTGTGTCTGTGGTGAGTTGGGGTTGTCAATGTGTTCTTAGTGACACTCCTGTTTTCTCCATCTCTCCCCAGTCTCATGATATTTCTAATTATTTGGCTGATTTTTCTGATGTATTTAGTGAGAGTAAGTCTGCGTCTTTGCCTCCTCATAGTAGTTATGACTGTGCAATTGAGTTAATGCCCAGGTGTAAATTTCCCAAGGGTCGGCTTTTCAACTTATCGGTACCCGAACATGATGCTGTGCGATCTTATATCAAGGAGTCGTTGGAGAAGGGTCATATTAGACCATCCTCTTCACCTTTAGGTGCTGTTTTTTTTGTGGCCAAGAAAGATGGTTCATTAAGGCCACCTATTGACTATCGTTCCCTTAACAAAATCACTGTTAAATATCAGTCCCCTTTATCCCTGATTTCTGATTTATTTTCCAGAGTTAAAAGTGCCTGTTGGTTTACCAAGCTTGACCTCAGGGGGGCGTATAATCTTATTTGCATCAAGCATGGGGATGAATAGAAGAAGGCGTTTAATACTCCACAGGGACATTTTGAGTACCTGGTGATGACTTTTGGGCTCACTAATGCCCCTTCTGTCTTCCAACCTTTTATGAACGATATTTTCCGGGACTTTTTGGATAAGTTTTTGATTAGAGTTGAGCGAAATGGGTCGGTCATATTCAAAAGTCGGCGACTTTCGCTGAAGTCGGGTTTCATGAAACGAAACCCGACCATAGCGTGAGGTCGGCCACGAGGTCGGCGACCAGAGAGCCAAAGTCGCGTTTCAAAAGATGCTTCCAGTGGCCTTTTTCAGCCAATGATGGAGGACGCACACTGTGGGCAACACGATGACATAGGCATCGGTCACCACCATCTTTGAGAAGGGCATGCAAGTGATTGGCTGGCTTTGTGTGGCGTCACAGGGGCTATAAAAGGGCATGCATGCCGACCGCCGTCTTACTTCTGCCGATCTTAGCATTAGGGAGAGGTTGCTGCTGCTGATTCGGAATAAGGGAGAGCGTTAGGCAGGGAAGAAGAACCAAAAAACTGCATCTGCTGTTAGCGATTTCCACTTACAACACAACACTTTGTGTGCAGTGACAGGGGAGGCTCTATTTTTGTGCATCAGCTCTGTTGGTTATTAGGCTGCCTTATAAGGCTCCCTGATAGCTGCATTGCTGTTTACACACTGCTGTGCAAACTGCTTTTTTAAGAGCAAAAATACTTTTCTTCCTCTTTTATGCACAGTTACCAAGCGTTCATTTTTCCACCCTTTTGTGTGTGCAGCAGTCCTGCTTATTAGGCTGCCTGCATCCATACTTGGACTGAGAGCATCATTGTCAGCGTCCTCAAATCTCTAGTGAGATCCAAATTCTCACCAATCCTATGGACACCCTCCACCTTGTCATACACCATCCAATTTCAGCCTGATACATTGAGGTGTAATTTCTACTGGGCCTGAGACAATAGTTCAGCGTCCTCAAATCTCTAGTGAGATCCAAATTCTCACCAATCCTATAGACACCCTCCACCTTGTCATACACCATCCAGTTTCAGCCTGTTACATTGAGGTGTAATCTCTCCTGAGCCTGAGACAATAGTTCTGTGTCCTCAAATCTATAGTGAGATTCAAATTCTCACCAATACTATAGACACCCTCCACCTTGTCATACACCATCCAATTTCAGCCTGTTACATTGAGGTGTAATCTCTCCTGGGCCTGAGACAATAGTTCAGCGTCTTCAAATCTATAGTGAGATTCAAATTCTCACAAATAGAGTTGAGCGATACCAGCCGATACTTGAAAATATCGGATCGGAATGGATCGGCCGATCTTAAAAAAAAGTATCGGTATCGCCGATTCCGATACCGGGAACCAATGCAAGTCAATGGGGCCAAAATATCGGAATTAAAAAAAACCCTTTCTTTCCTTGTAGGTTAATTCTACATGAAGAAAAACAACTAAGAATAATGTAGAATGTATTGTGGGAGGTGGAGGAGACATTAAAGCCATAGAGGTTTAGCCCAATCAAATGGAATAGCAGGAATTAAACTTTTTTTTTAAAGATGTTAGGAGTTACAAAGATATTGACTATGTTAGCCTCATTTATATTTTGCCAGACATGTATGTCTTCTTCTTCTTTCTTCTTTCTTCTTCTTCTTCTTCTACTTCCTTTTTTTACATTCTTCTTCTTCTTCTTCTACTTCCTTTTTTTACATTCTTCTTCTTCTTCTTCTACTTCCTTTTTTTACATTCTTCTTCTTCTTCTTCTACTTCCTTTTTTTACATTCTTCTTCTTCTTCTTCTACTTCCTTTTTTTACATTCTTCTTCTTCTTCTTCTACTTCCTTTTTTTACATTCTTCTTCTTATTCCTTTTTTTACATTCTTCTTCTTCTTCTTCTACTTCCTTTTTTTACATTCTTCTTCTTCTTCTTCTTCTTCTTCTTCTTCTTCTTCTTCTTCCTTTTCTTACATTCTTCATATTCTTCTTATTCAACAATTATTATTCTACATATTCAGCTTCTTCATCTTCTTCCTATTCTTCTTCATCATATTCTTGTTTGTGTCAGGCATTCCTGTAGTTGTTATCTAGAAAAGTTAGAAGTTTACACCTTCCGTTCTGCCTGTCACAAAAGATTTACAACAGGATTTGTCCGCGTTCAGTTTGGCCTGCAGCAGCAGGCCTTTTCCAGGGGCACCATGAGGAGGAACGGACTCACCCCCATACACTGCTTAGTCTTCTTCTGCTTATAAATAAGATAATATCATTTGCTCAGAGTATTAGTCTTATGCTTAATGTTCTTCTGCTTTGTTTTTTTTATGCTTCTTTGTCTTCTCTCTCTTGTTGTTCTGCATCTTGGTGGTTGTCTTCCTGTTCTTTGTCCTCTTGAACCAGCTGACGGTACTGGCACCCGGAGGGGCAGCAGAAGGAACAAGAGCCAATGGCACTACCGAGGACCAGCTGACGGTGCTGGAACCCGGTTACTAAGCAGGAGGTACCTGTGCTACAAAGCACTACCAAGGACCAGCAGACGTTGCCGGAACTCGGATACCGAGATGGAGGCACCTAGGCCAAAGGCTCTGACGAGAACCAGCTGATGGTGCTGGAACCCGGAGGGGTAGCATAAGCTGCAAGAGCAAATGGAAATAGCGAGGACCAGCTGACAGTGCTGGCACCCGGAGGGGCAGCAGAAGGAATAAGAGCCAATGGCACAACCGAGGACCAGCTGACGGTGCTGGAACCCGGTTACTAAGCAGGAGGTACCTGTGCTACAAAGCACTACCAAGGACCAGCAGACGTTGCCGGAACTCGGATACCGAGATGGAGGCACCTAGGCCAAAGGCTCTGACGAGAA
Organism: Dendrobates tinctorius; assembly: GCF_039654945.1. Taxonomy (NCBI): domain Eukaryota; kingdom Metazoa; phylum Chordata; class Amphibia; order Anura; family Dendrobatidae; genus Dendrobates; species Dendrobates tinctorius. Next base: position 33,009,627 of record NW_027361703.1, on the reverse strand, counting down.
CCAGCTGACGGTGCTGGAACCCGGAGGGGTAGCATAAGCTGCAAGAGCAAATGGAAATAGCGAGGACCAGCTGACAGTGCTGGCACCCGGAGGGGCAGCAGAAGGAATAAGAGCCAATGGCACAACCGAGGACCAGCTGACGGTGCTGGAACCCGGTTACTAAGCAGGAGGTACCTGTGCTACAAAGCACTACCAAGGACCAGCAGACGTTGCCGGAACTCGGATACCGAGATGGAGGCACCTAGGCCAAAGGCTCTGATGAGAACCAGCTGACGGTGCTGGAACCCGGAGGGGTATCAGAAGTTACCCCTGAAAAGCAAAGTTGGCATGCCGCAAGCTGGCCGCAGTTACCGAATCACACTGTCCTACAGGGGGTGCTTGTCCTACTGGCACTATGGAACAAACCTTTCTTACCAGAACCCGCAGTCCACATAGGAAGCACCTAAACTGCTGGCACCCTAGCCTCGGCTAACCCAACCGCAACACGACATGGCAACTTGGGGTGGCAAACTGACATTGACACTTCCCGGAAACAGCAGGCAGGGCTGGAACCAAGCTGGGCAGGAGGGAGTACCCGTGCCAAAGTCAGTTATGAGCAGCAACTGGCGATGTTGGAGCCCAGGACAAGCACTTAGCAGGCTGAGGCCTGATGTGCTGTCAATTGGGAGGCAGCAGGACAGATTGCCATCAAAACAGCAGGGGAACAGCTGACGTTACTGAACCCCACAAACACAGGAGCTAGTGTTTTACTCTGTGAAGACGGCACTTCCGAGCAACAACTGGCTGTGTTGAAGCCCAGGGACAAGCACGGAGCAGGCTGAGGCTGCATTGAAGAAATTTTAAGATCGGTTGTAGACTACTAATTTGAACCAAGCTCCACTTAGGCCTGTGGCTTCACTGATTTTCGTATTTCCCCTGTCCTCCAACCCCGCCAGTTACAGCTCCGAAGTGGCGTCTGCACAATCCACACTTATTCCTGTGTTACAGGTGTTCAGTCCGGTCAGTTAATCCCCTGATGTGTGTCCAGCAATGTCGCCTGCTCTGTCCACATTCCCATAATGGGAATGTGGACAGAACAGGCGACATTGCCGGACACACATCAGGGGATTAACTGACCGGACTGAACACCTGTAACACAGGAACAAGTGTGGATTGTGCAGACGCCACTTCGGAGCTGTAACTGGCAGGGTTGGAGGACAGGGGAAATACGAGAGACAGTGGAGCCACAGGCCTAATTGGAGCACGGTTAAAAATCAGTAGTGGTACGACTGTGTAGGCAGCAGGAGACTTTGCCATCCACACAGCAGGGGATCAGCTGACATTACTGAACCCCACTGAGACACGGGAGCAAGTATCTCTTTCCGTGTGGACGGCACTTCCGAACTACAACTGGCTGTGTTGAAGCCCAGGAAATAGGAGGGTGTAGGCAGAGGCCTACTGTATTTTGAATGAGGTGACAGCAGGAGAGACTGCCATCCACACAGCAGGGGATCAGCTGACATTACTGAACCCCACTGAGACACGGGAGCAAGTATCTCTTTCCGTGTGGACGGCACTTCCGAACTACAACTGGCTGTGTTGAAGCCCAGGAAATAGGAGGGTGTAGGCAGAGGCCTACTGTATTTTGAATGAGGTGACAGCAGGAGAGACTGCCATCCACACAGCAGGGGATCAGCTGACATTACTGAACCCCACTGAGACACGGGAGCAAGTATCTCTTTCCGTGTGGACGGCACTTCCGAACTACAACTGGCTGTGTTGAAGCCCAGGAAATAGGAGGGTGTAGGCAGAGGCCTACTGTATTTTGAATGAGGTGACAGCAGGAGAGACTGCCATCCACACAGCAGGGGATCAGCTGACGTTACTGAACCCCACTGAGACACGGGAGCAAGTATCTCTTTCCGTGTGGACGGCACTTCCGAACTACAACTGGCTGTGTTGAAGCCCAGGAAATAGGAGGGTGTAGGCAGAGGCCTACTGTATTTTGAATGAGGTGACAGCAGGAGAGACTGCCATCCACACAGCAGGGGATCAGCTGACATTACTGAACCCCACTGAGACACGGGAGCAAGTATCTCTTTCCGTGTGGACGGCACTTCCGAACTACAACTGGCTGTGTTGAAGCCCAGGAAATAGGAGGGTGTAGGCAGAGGCCTACTGTATTTTGAATGAGGTGACAGCAGGAGAGACTGCCATCCACACAGCAGGGGATCAGCTGACATTACTGAACCCCACTGAGACACGGGAGCAAGTATCTCTTTCCGTGTGGACGGCACTTCCGAACTACAACTGGCTGTGTTGAAGCCCAGGAAATAGGAGGGTGTAGGCAGAGGCCTACTGTATTTTGAATGAGGTGACAGCAGGAGAGACTGCCATCCACACAGCAGGGGATCAGCTGACGTTACTGAACCCCACTGAGACACGGGAGCAAGTATCTCTTTCCGTGTGGACGGCACTTCCGAACTACAACTGGCTGTGTTGAAGCCCAGGAAATAGGAGGGTGTAGGCAGAGGCCTACTGTATTTTGAATGAGGTGACAGCAGGAGAGACTGCCATCCACACAGCAGGGGATCAGCTGACATTACTGAACCCCACTGAGACACGGGAGCAAGTATCTCTTTCCGTGTGGACGGCACTTCCGAACTACAACTGGCTGTGTTGAAGCCCAGGAAATAGGAGGGTGTAGGCAGAGGCCTACTGTATTTTGAATGAGGTGACAGCAGGAGAGACTGCCATCCACACAGCAGGGGATCAGCTGACATTACTGAACCCCACTGAGACACGGGAGCAAGTATCTCTTTCCGTGTGGACGGCACTTCCGAACTACAACTGGCTGTGTTGAAGCCCAGGAAATAGGAGGGTGTAGGCAGAGGCCTACTGTATTTTGAATGAGGTGACAGCAGGAGAGACTGCCATCCACACAGCAGGGGATCAGCTGACGTTACTGAACCCCACTGAGACACGGGAGCAAGTATCTCTTTCCGTGTGGACGGCACTTCCGAACTACAACTGGCTGTGTTGAAGCCCAGGAAATAGGAGGGTGTAGGCAGAGGCCTACTGTATTTTGAATGAGGTGACAGCAGGAGAGACTGCCATCCACACAGCAGGGGATCAGCTGACATTACTGAACCCCACTGAGACACGGGAGCAAGTATCTCTTTCCGTGTGGACGGCACTTCCGAACTACAACTGGCTGTGTTGAAGCCCAGGAAATAGGAGGGTGTAGGCAGAGGCCTACTGTATTTTGAATGAGGTGACAGCAGGAGAGACTGCCATCCACACAGCAGGGGATCAGCTGACATTACTGAACCCCACTGAGACACGGGAGCAAGTATCTCTTTCCGTGTGGACGGCACTTCCGAACTACAACTGGCTGTGTTGAAGCCCAGGAAATAGGAGGGTGTAGGCAGAGGCCTACTGTATTTTGAATGAGGTGACAGCAGGAGAGACTGCCATCCACACAGCAGGGGATCAGCTGACATTACTGAACCCCACTGAGACACGGGAGCAAGTATCTCTTTCCGTGTGGACGGCACTTCCGAACTACAACTGGCTGTGTTGAAGCCCAGGAAATAGGAGGGTGTAGGCAGAGGCCTACTGTATTTTGAATGAGGTGACAGCAGGAGAGACTGCCATCCACACAGCAGGGGATCAGCTGACATTACTGAACCCCACTGAGACACGGGAGCAAGTATCTCTTTCCGTGTGGACGGCACTTCCGAACTACAACTGGCTGTGTTGAAGCCCAGGAAATAGGAGGGTGTAGGCAGAGGCCTACTGTATTTTGAATGAGGTGACAGCAGGAGAGACTGCCATCCACACAGCAGGGGATCAGCTGACGTTACTGAACCCCACTGAGACACGGGAGCAAGTATCTCTTTCCGTGTGGACGGCACTTCCGAACTACAACTGGCTGTGTTGAAGCCCAGGAAATAGGAGGGTGTAGGCAGAGGCCTACTGTATTTTGAATGAGTTTACAGCAGGAGAGACTGCCATCCACACAGCAGGGGATCAGCTGACGTTACTGAACCCCACTGAGACACGGGAGCAAGTATCTCTTTCCGTGTGGACGGCACTTCCGAACTACAACTGGCTGTGTTGAAGCCCAGGAAATAGGAGGGTGTAGGCAGAGGCCTACTGTATTTTGAATGAGGTGACAGCAGGAGAGACTGCTATCCACACAGCAGGGGATCAGCTGACGTTACTGAACCCCACTGAGACACGGGAGCAAGTATCTCTTTCCGTGTGGACGGCACTTCCGAACTACAACTGGCTGTGTTGAAGCCCAGGAAATAGGAGGGTATAGGCAGAGGCCTACTGTATTTTGAATGAAGTGACAGCAGAAGAGACTGCCATCCACACAGCAGGGGATCAGCTGACATTACTGAACCCCACTGAGACACGGGAGCAAGTATCTCTTTCCGTGTGGACGGCACTTCCGAGCTACAACTGGCTGTGTTGAAGCCCAGGAAATAGGAGGGTGTAGGCAGAGGCCTACTGTCTTTGTAATGCGGAGACAGCAGGAGAGACTGCCATCTCCACAGCAGGGGATCAGCTGGCAATGATGAACCCCACTAACACTTGAACGAATGTGTTTGGCTCTGTGGAGACGACACTTCTGAACACCAACTGACGCTGTTGGAGCCCAGGATTAGGCGAGGAGCAGGCTGTGGCCTACTGGATTTTGGCAGGTGAAGGCAGCAGGAGACTTGCCATCTCCACAGCAGGGGAACAGCTGGCAGTGCTGAACCCCACTAACACTCTAACGAAGGTGTTTGGCTCTGTGGAGACGACACTTCTGAACACCAACTGACGCTGTTGGAGCCCAGGATTAGGCGAGGAGCAGGCTGGGGCCTACTGGATTTTGGCAGGTGAAGGCAGCAGGAGACTTGCCATCTCCACAGCAGGGGAACAGCTGGCAGTGCTGAACCCCACTAACACTCTAACGAAGGTGTTTGGCTCTGTGGAGACGACACTTCTGAACACCAACTGACGCTGTTGGAGCCCAGGATTAGGCGAGGAGCAGGCTGGGGCCTACTGGATTTTGGCAGGTGAAGGCAGCAGGAGACTTGCCATCTCCACAGCAGGGGAACAGCTGGCAGTGCTGAACCCCACTAACACTCTAACGAATGTGTTTGGCTCTGTGGAGACGACACTTCTGAACACCAACTGACGCTGTTGGAGCCCAGGATTAGGCGAGGAGCAGGCTGTGGCCTACTGGATTTTGGCAGGTGAAGGCAGCAGGAGACTTGCCATCTCCACAGCAGGGGAACAGCTGGCAGTGCTGAACCCCACTAACACTCTAACGAATGTGTTTGGCTCTGTGGAGACGACACTTCTGAACACCAACTGACGCTGTTGGAGCCCAGGATTAGGCGAGGAGCAGGCTGGGGCCTACTGGATTTTGGCAGGTGAAGGCAGCAGGAGACTTGCCATCTCCACAGCAGGGGAACAGCTGGCAGTGCTGAACCCCACTAACACTCTAACGAAGGTGTTTGGCTCTGTGGAGACGACACTTCTGAACACCAACTGACGCTGTTGGAGCCCAGGATTAGGCGAGGAGCAGGCTGTGGCCTACTGGATTTTGGCAGGTGAAGGCAGCAGGAGACTTGCCATCTCCACAGCAGGGGAACAGCTGGCAGTGCTGAACCCCACTAACACTCTAACGAAGGTGTTTGGCTCTGTGGAGACGACACTTCTGAACACCAACTGACGCTGTTGGAGCCCAGGATTAGGCGAGGAGCAGGCTGGGGCCTACTGGATTTTGGCAGGTGAAGGCAGCAGGAGACTTGCCATCTCCACAGCAGGGGAACAGCTGGCAGTGCTGAACCCCACTAACACTCTAACGAATGTGTTTGGCTCTGTGGAGACGACACTTCTGAACACCAACTGACGCTGTTGGAGCCCAGGATTAGGCGAGGAGCAGGCTGTGGCCTACTGGATTTTGGCAGGTGAAGGCAGCAGGAGACTTGCCATCTCCACAGCAGGGGAACAGCTGGCAGTGCTGAACCCCACTAACACTCTAACGAATGTGTTTGGCTCTGTGGAGACGACACTTCTGAACACCAACTGACGCTGTTGGAGCCCAGGATTAGGCGAGGAGCAGGCTGTGGCCTACTGGATTTTGGCAGGTGAAGGCAGCAGGAGACTTGCCATCTCCACAGCAGGGGAACAGCTGGCAGTGCTGAACCCCACTAACACTCTAACGAATGTGTTTGGCTCTGTGGAGACGACACTTCTGAACACCAACTGACGCTGTTGGAGCCCAGGATTAGGCGAGGAGCAGGCTGGGGCCTACTGGATTTTGGCAGGTGAAGGCAGCAGGAGACTTGCCATCTCCACAGCAGGGGAACAGCTGGCAGTGCTGAACCCCACTAACACTCTAACGAAGGTGTTTGGCTCTGTGGAGACGACACTTCTGAACACCAACTGACGCTGTTGGAGCCCAGGATTAGGCGAGGAGCAGGCTGTGGCCTACTGGATTTTGGCAGGTGAAGGCAGCAGGAGACTTGCCATCTCCACAGCAGGGGAACAGCTGGCAGTGCTGAACCCCACTAACACTCTAACGAAGGTGTTTGGCTCTGTGGAGACGACACTTCTGAACACCAACTGACGCTGTTGGAGCCCAGGATTAGGCGAGGAGCAGGCTGTGGCCTACTGGATTTTGGCAGGTGAAGGCAGCAGGAGACTTGCCATCTCCACAGCAGGGGAACAGCTGGCAGTGCTGAACCCCACTAACACTCTAACGAAGGTGTTTGGCTCTGTGGAGACGACACTTCTGAACACCAACTGACGCTGTTGGAGCCCAGGATTAGGCGAGGAGCAGGCTGGGGCCTACTGGATTTTGGCAGGTGAAGGCAGCAGGAGACTTGCCATCTCCACAGCAGGGGAACAGCTGGCAGTGCTGAACCCCACTAACACTCTAACGAAGGTGTTTGGCTCTGTGGAGACGACACTTCTGAACACCAACTGACGCTGTTGGAGCCCAGGATTAGGCGAGGAGCAGGCTGTGGCCTACTGGATTTTGGCAGGTGAAGGCAGCAGGAGACTTGCCATCTCCACAGCAGGGGAACAGCTGGCAGTGCTGAACCCCACTAACACTCTAACGAAGGTGTTTGGCTCTGTGGAGACGACACTTCTGAACACCAACTGACGCTGTTGGAGCCCAGGATTAGGCGAGGAGCAGGCTGGGGCCTACTGGATTTTGGCAGGTGAAGGCAGCAGGAGACTTGCCATCTCCACAGCAGGGGAACAGCTGGCAGTGCTGAACCCCACTAACACTCTAACGAAGGTGTTTGGCTCTGTGGAGACGACACTTCTGAACACCAACTGACGCTGTTGGAGCCCAGGATTAGGCGAGGAGCAGGCTGGGGCCTACTGGATTTTGGCAGGTGAAGGCAGCAGGAGACTTGCCATCTCCACAGCAGGGGAACAGCTGGCAGTGCTGAACCCCACTAACACTCTAACAAAGGTGTTTGGCTCTGTGGAGACGACACTTCTGAACACCAACTGACGCTGTTGGAGCCCAGGATTAGGCGAGGAGCAGGCTGGGGCCTACTGGATTTTGGCAGGTGAAGGCAGCAGGAGACTTGCCATCTCCACAGCAGGGGAACAGCTGGCAGTGCTGAACCCCACTAACACTCTAACGAAGGTGTTTGGCTCTGTGGAGACGACACTTCTGAACACCAACTGACGCTGTTGGAGCCCAGGATTAGGCGAGGAGCAGGCTGGGGCCTACTGGATTTTGGCAGGTGAAGGCAGCAGGAGACTTGCCATCTCCACAGCAGGGGAACAGCTGGCAGTGCTGAACCCCATTAACACTCTAACGAAGGTGTTTGGCTCTGTGGAGACGACACTTCTGAACACCAACTGACGCTGTTGGAGCCCAGGATTAGGCGAGGAGCAGGCTGTGGCCTACTGGATTTTGGCAGGTGAAGGCAGCAGGAGACTTGCCATCTCCACAGCAGGGGAACAGCTGGCAGTGCTGAACCCCACTAACACTCTAACGAATGTGTTTGGCTCTGTGGAGACGACACTTCTGAACACCAACTGAAGCTGTTGGAGCCCAGGATTACGCATGCCGCATGCAGAGGCCAATGGGCAGCGGTTTTTATGGAGGTTGTGGACTACTACTGATTCTAACCATGCTCCACTTAGGCCTCTGGCTCCACTGTCTCTACTATTTACCCTGGCCTCCAACCCCGCCAGCTACATCTCTGAAGTGGCGTCAGCACAATCTACACTTGTTCCTGTGTTACTGGTGCTCAGTCCCGTCAGTTGATCCCCTGATGTTTGTCCGGCAAGTTCGCCAGCTCTGTCCTCATTCCCACTACTGGTTATGGGAATGTGGACAGAGCAGGAGACCTTGCCGGACACACATCAGGGGATAAACTGATGGGACTGAGCCACAGGAACAAGTGTAGATTGTGCTGACGCCACTTCAGAGATGTAGATGGCGGGGTTGGAGGTCAGGGGAAATAGTAGAGACAGTGGAGCCAGAGACCTAAGTTGGGCACGGTTAAAAATCAGTAGTGGTTTGAATGTTGATGGAGCTGGTGACTTTGCCGTCCACACAGCAGGGGATCAGCTGGCATTACTGAACCCCACTAACACAGGAGCTAGTGTGTTTCTCTGTGCAGACGACACATCTGAGCGACAACTGGCTGTGTTGAAGCAAAGGGATTATAGTTCAGGTGGTAGAAAAATGAACACACCAGCAGACCTGGATACAGTTGCCAACCACTAATTTAGTCTGTAAGAGGAATGGCAAAGTCTTTGGAGATCCAGGCCTTGTTCATTTTCAGAAAAGTCAGCCGGTCAACATTATCGGAAGATAGTCGCGTGCGACGGTCTGTTAGTACACCACCTGCGGCACTAAAGACACGTTCCGATAATACACTGGCAGCAGGGCAAGCCAGCACCTCCAATGCATACTGGCTAAGCTCTGGCCATGTATCCAGCTTAGAGACCCAAAACTTGAAGGGGGAAGAGCCATCTGGGAGTACAGCGACAGGGCAAGACATGTAGTCTGACACCATCTGACGGAAGCGTTGCCTCCTGCTGACTCGAGGCGTCGCTGATGGTGTAGACAATTGTGGTGGACACACAAAACTTTGCCACATTTGGGCCATAGTGGTCTTGCCTTGTGCTGCGGCGCTGCCTCTGCTCCCTCTTTGTGCAGAGTTTCCTCCACTGCCTCGACGCACAGAGCTGCTTTGTAAAGCACTAGCAACAATGCTGTCGGGTGGAATGGAAAACATTATGGACTGCACCAGTGACTCTTCGTACTCCCGCATTTTACGCTCCCGGTTCAACGTTGGTATGAGCCTTTGTACGCTGTCCCGGTAGCAAGGATCTAGGAGGGTGTACACCCAATAATCAGCCGAGACGAGAATGTGGGCGATGCGGCGGTCGTTTCTCAGGCACTGCAGCATGAAATCAACCATGTGCTGCAGACTCCCAACTGCCAAAGAACCGCTGTCCCCTGTTTGAGGCGTGACCTCGGCCTGCTCTGCATCACCCCACCCTCGCTGTACATACTGAGTAGAGGTTTGTGTACCTCCCTCCTCTGGAGAGATGTCTTCCTCCTCCATCGACTCCTCCTCATCCTCCTCACAAAGTGTCCCCTGCCTAGGCCTTTGTGAGGAAACACGCAGCGCAGACTGTCCAGAAGCAGATGGCATTTGGGACTCCTCATCCTCCACCTCTTCTGAAACCTCATCCCTTAGTGCTTGCAGTGTTTGTTGAAGCAGGCAGATAAGGGGGACAGTCATGCTGACTAGTGCATCATCTGCACTCGCCATCCGCGTGGATTCATCGAAGGCACGCAAAACGAGGCAGATGTCCTTCATAGAGGCCCACTCAATGGTGCTGAAGTGTGAACGGCGCACAGTGCGACTTGTTTGCGCCTGATGCAGCTGGTACTCCATGACTGCTGCCTGCTGCTCACACAACCGCTCCAACATATGTAACGTTGAATTCCACCGGGTGGGTAGGTCACATATGATGCGATGTTCCAGAAGGCCAAATCGTCGCTGCAGAGCAGCGAGGCGCGATCTTGCCGTGCTGGAACGTCGCAAGTGAGCGCACTCTATGCGGACCTTGTGCAACAGTGCAGCAAGATCCGGATAGTCCCTCAGAAAGCTCTGCACGACCAAGTTAAGAACATGTGCCAGACATGGGATGTGTGTGAGGTTGCCTAGGCCAAGAGCTGCCACCAGATTTCGGCCATTGTCACACACTACCAAGCCCGGCTGGAGATTCGCTGGCCCAAACCACACATCGCTCTCCAGCTTGATAGCATTCCAGAGCTCCTGCGCTGTGTGGCTTCGATTCCCCAAAGAAATTAATTTGAGTACAGCCTGTTGACGTTTGGCCACGGCTGTGCTCATATCGGTCGTAACAGGCTCCTGCTCTGCTGTTTCTGAGGAACTTGAGTAGGAGGAGGAGTCTATGTGTACAGACTGGAGTCCTGCAATCCGTGGCGTTGGAAGAACACGTACAGCGCCACTCTCCAGATCCGTACCCGGCTCCACAACATTGACCCAGTGGGCAGTGAGGGAAAGGTATCGTCCCTGTCCATGGTTACTGGTCCACGCATCGGTGGTCAGGTGGACCTTGCTACTAACGGCGTTTAGTAGCGCATGTTTTATTTTGCCCTCAACATGTTTCTGCAGGGCAGGGACGGCTCGCCTGCTGAAATAAAAGCGGCTGGGCACGTTGTATTGGGGGACTGCCAATGCCATTAAGTCCCGGAAGGTGTCAGTGTCCACCAGCCTGAATGACAGCATTTCAACTGCCAGAAGTTTGGCAATGCCAGCATTCCGAGACTGTGCTCGGGGATGGTTTGCCGAGTAAGGGCGCCTTTTATCCCATGTCTGTGCTACCGATGGCTGTGATGGATGGGAACGTGCTGCTATGGGTGTAATCTGACAGGGTCTCCGGACAACAGTGGCAGAGGTTCTTCCTTGGCGATCCTGTGAGGAAGCCGAACCAGCAGTGTGTGAGCTGGAGGAAGAGGGCCCAACACGAACTGAAGAGGTGGTAGGTGGTGCTGTACGTTGGCCTACGTCTTCAGGGTGTCTCTGCAACTCCAACTCGTGCTTGGTGCGCACATGTTTCCACATATTTGTGGTATTGAGGTTGCTGACATTTCTCCCTCTTTTGACTCTCTGATGACACAGCTTGCATTTGACAAAGCAAATGTCATCTGCAACTGTGTCAAAAAAGGACCACGCACTGCAACTCTTGTGAGCGCCCGGTTTGCCTTTGGAAGGAGGAATGCTCCTAACGGGTGCCGAAGTGGAGGGTACAGGCAACCAAGTCTTCCCCCTCCCTCTGCCTCCTGTTTTGGCCGGTAGGGGAATCTCTTCCTCCGAGCTGCTCCCACCACCTTCCTGTTGCTCACGCCATGATGGGTCAAGGACCTCATCATCTTCCCTCCCCTCTTCAAACAGCTGCTTCTCCGGGGTTGTCTCGCCAGCACCGTACGCACCAGAAAGTGGCAACTGAGTCTCGTCATCATCTGATGCGTACTGAGGTGTGCTGACCATAGGCACTGGCCCACTCGCCTCTTCAGATTCAGAGGGACAAAGAAGTTGCGCATCACTGCATACTCCCTCTTCTTCACATTCAGGAATGCTGCTTGGCTGGCCCCCTCTTTCCAAGCCAACAGATTCCGAGAACAGAAGTAGAGACTGTGATGGCTCCTGTCCATGTCTCTCTGACTGCCTGGGCACTTTGGCAGGTGGTGAAGAGACAGATGGTTGCTCTTCGGTGCTCTGACCCTGAGAGGATGCGGAAGTAATTGAAGTCAATGCGTTAGCTGCCATCCATCCGACAACGGCTTCAATTTGTTCCTCCCGCAGCAGTGGGGTACGTTGAGGTCCTACAAAGCTGCGCATAAAGGACTGTTGCCTGCTAAAACTGGGGGATGCTGATCCACTGGTGCCCGCAGCAGGCCCAGAATCCCCACGTCCTCTACCTGTAGAATCCCCACGTCCTCTCCCTGCAGAATCCCCACGTCCTCTCCCTGCTGAAACTCCACGCCCACGCCCATGCGCCTTACTCCCTGCCTTCTTCATCTTGCAAGACTGCTTAAGATAGGCAAAAAAGTACAAAGGGGGGCCTTAGTGTGCTTATTCCTGAACAGCTGGTTACAGGTACAAGAAACACTAATTTTATGAAGTGTGTGTGTGTGTGGACTAGACTTTAATAGGAGCTGATGTGGCCTACACAAGTTCAAAATGTAGTGTTTGGTGAACTTTTTTTGTGGTTTCTTTGTTGGAAACAAACTCAAAGTATGTGAACAAAGAATTGGAACTGATAGTATCACCAACTTTTTGGAGCTATTACAATGCAGGCAGGTAACCTACAATGCAAAAGATGAGGCTCCAAAAAAATTGGGTAATACTAATCTGGCTTTTTTTCTGGCACAAGCCAGAAAAAAAGGCTCCTCTATCTACTCCTATATAGTGTTTGCAACCAACCAATGTTGATGGATACGGATGGATGCACACTAATAGGAGAAGAAAAAATGAGCTGCACTCAAAGACAAATATGTGTGAGGCAGTGACGCACGTTGAGCGTCCTACAACCAGACGTAGCTGCAGGACACTCTACTCAGCGTGAGCTGCACTCACACACAGTCAGAGGCCTCTCAGACAGCCGTCAACAGTGCAGCTAAGTGGGCACTGGCACTGACAGGCTGCAGAAAGGCTCCGCTGTGTACTCCTTTATAGTGTTTGCAACCACCGTAGATGGAGACGGATGGATGCACACTAATAGAAGAAAAAATGAGCTGCACTCAAATAAAAATATGTGTGAGGCACTGACGCACGCTGAGCGTCCTACAGCCAGACGTAGCTGCAGGACACACTACTCAGCGTGAGCTGCACTCACACACAGTCAGAGACCTCTCAGACAGCCGTGAACAGTGCAGCAAAGTGGACACTAGCACTGAAAGGCTGCAGAAAGGCTCCGCTGTCTACTACTAGTGTTTGCAACCAACGTATATGGATACGGATGGAAGCACACTAGATTGAAATTATGTAAAAAATGCAGCTCAAAAAATAAAAGATGTATGAGGCAGCAGTGATCACACTGGGTGGCCTACAGCCTGACGTGGCTGCAGGACCCACTCCACAGCGTGAGCTGCACTCACACAGCCCTTGCAGACAGCTGTGAACACTGCTGCTAGGGCAAAGAAGGCTACAGTGGTGGTTTATGTAGCCTGGGTAAAGCACTAGATGTTTGGTGGAATCGCTATTTCTAACTGTCCCTCACAGTCTTCTACAGCAGCCTGTCCCTAACTGAATTCACAGCAGAGTGACCAGAAATGGCGGCTGCGGTGGCTTTTATAGTGCATCATGACATCATTTCGGCAGCCAATCACAGCCATGCCAATAGTTAACATGCCTACATGCCTAACAGGATGTGCCCACACTTCGGAGGATTCCCATTGGCTTAATCAAAGCAAGCAGGCTCATAGCATGATGGGAACTTCCTATTCCGATTCCGATTCCGGAATCCGATATGACAAAAGTATCGGAACTAAGTATCGGAATTCCGATACCGCTAATATCGGCCGATACCCGATACTTGCGGTATCGGAATGCTCAACACTACTCACAAATCCTATAGACACCCTCCGCCTTGTCATACACCATCCAATTTCAGCCTGTTACATTGAGGTGTAATCTCTCCTGGGCCTGAGACAATAGTTCTGCATCCTCAAATCTATAGTGAGATTCAAATTCTCACCAATCCTATAGACACCCTCCACCTTGTCATACACCATCCAATTTCAGCCTGTTACATTGAGGTGTAATCTCTCCTAGGCCTGAGACAATAGTTCTGCATCCTCAAATCTATAGTGAGATTCAAATTCTCACCAATTCTATAGACACCCTCCACCTTGTCATACACCATCCAATTTCAGCCTGTTACATTGAGGTGTAATCTCTCCTGTGCCTGAGACAATAGTTCAGCGTCCTCAAATCTCTAGTGAGATCCAAATTCTCACCAATCCTATAGACACCCTCCACCTTGCCATACACCATCCAATTTCAGCCTGTTACATTGAGGTGTAATCTCTCCTGGGCCTGAGACAATATTTCTCTGTCCTCAAATCTATAGTGAGATTCAAATTCTCACCAATCCTATATACACCCTCCACCTTGTCATACACTATCCAATTTCAGCCTGTTACATTGAGGTGTAATCTCTCCTGGGCCTGAGACAATAGTTCAGCGTCCTCAAATCTATAGTGAGATTCAAATTCTCACAAATCCTATAAACACCCTCCGCCTTGTCATACACCATCCAATTTCAGCCTGTTACATTGAGGTGTAATCTCTCCTGGGCCTGAAACAATAGTTCTGCGTCCTCAAATCTATAGTGAGATTCAAATTCTCACCAATCCTATAGACACCCTCCACCTTGTCATACACCATCCAATTTCAGCCTGTTACATTGAGGTGTAATCTCTCCTGGGCCTGAGACAATAGTTCTGCATCCTCAAATCTATAGTGAGATTCAAATTCTCACCAATAGTAGATACACCTTCTACCTTGTTTTACAGTACCATATAGCTGGTGGTATTTTGGGTACATTTTCACAAAAATGAGGAAGTATGGTGGAAGACGCCATGGAAGTGGGCGGGGGTTGCTAGCTGGTCCCGATGGTGGTGGTGGTGGTGTTGCATCTGTTGGTAGTGGCAAAAGCACAATAGCACCTAAGGCAGGAGGAGTTGAGCCTGCATCATCGTCTGACTCCACAAGGCCTCGAAGGCTCTCTTTTCTGGGAGTAGGTAAACCACTTTTAAAGCCTGAGCTTCAGGAACAAGTTTTGGCTTACATTGCTGACACAGCCTCCAGCTCTCTCGCCTCCTCTTGTGAAGCTTCAAAAAATAAAAGCACTGAGTCGTCAGTGGAGGCTCCTGGTCAGGAACACCTTTCCTTGTGTCCTTCACCCCTACCAAAAGTGAAGGATGTGGCAGGCCACACTACCAATTACTCCATGGAGCTCTTTTCACATACCATGCCTGGGTTAGCAAGTCAAATCGTGAATTCCCCAGTCCAAGATGAATCTGACATGGAGTACACTGATGCACAGCCACTGCTAGATTTCTCTGCTGGTACATTCACTCAGAGCACTACATTGTCCTCGCAGTGTACTGAGGCAGAATCAGACCCTGATGAAACTCAGGTGCCCCTTCCCGCATACTATACCACCTTACACGGTGACACAGAGGAAGATGCACATGAAATTGAAGAGGAGGTGATGGATGACCCAGTTGTTGACCCAGATTGGCATCCATTGGGGGAAGAGGGTGCCGCTTCCAATAGCTCAGAAGAGGAGGAGGAGGACCCGCAGCAGGCAACGACATCGCAACAGCTGTTATCTGGCAGGACCGTAGCAGTCCAAAAACGTTTTACAAAAACCAAAAGAGTTGCAGGACAGCTTGGCCAGACGGTCAAATTAGCACAGCGTGCAAGGTCTCAAAATGTCTTCCATAGTAGGAAGAGTGCAGTGTGGTACTTTATTGAACAAAATTCTAATGATCAGGCAAAGGTAACCTGTAAGAAGGGCGCAAAGACCTTTAGCCGAGGGAAAAATCTGAGAAATTTGAATACCAGTTGCATGCTTAGACATTTAACCACCATGCACTTGCAAGCGTGGACGGACTACCAAACCTCACGTACCACATGTGCACCTGCTCCCAATGAAGGTAGTCAGCAACGCTACATCGCTTCCCCCACTGGTAGCCCACCGTTAGCACACCACCAGCAGCAAATGTCGAGGTGTCATCGCAAGTGCAAAGCAGTCATGGAATCACAATGTTATTGCTACGAAAGACTGAATCTAGGCCATCAGCAACACCACCAACACCATCACCAACCCTCTCTCAGTCTGCCATGTCCACCACTAGTTCCACCATATGCAGCTCTCAAGTCCAGCTCACCCTACCAGAGACTCTGAGTAGGACAAGAAAATACTCATCCTCTCATCCGCGTACACTGGCTTTGAACGCCCACATTGCCAAACTAATCTCGTTAGAGATGATGCCCTACCGGTTGGTTGAAAGCATAGCTTTCCGCAAGCTCATGGCCTATGCAGTACCACGCTATGACCTACCCAGTCGGCACTTCTTTTCATGAAAAGCCATCCCAGCCCTCCACGTGCATGTGAAAGACCGCATTGTCCATGCACTCAAGCAATCAGTGAGTGGAAAGGTGCACCTCACAACAGATGCATGGTCCAGTAGGCATGGCCAGGGTCATCACTGCGCACTGGGTTAATGTGGTGGATGCAGGGTCCACAGGGGACAGCAGAGGTGGGACAGTGCTGCTTAGCCCACGGTATAGGAAACAGTTGGCTGTAGGCGTTCGACCCTCCTCCTCCTCCAGAAGGGAAAGCTCGTCCACAGAGCGCAGTCGCACGAGGACTCCATCCGCAGCTGCCAGTGTTGCACACGAGGTGTCCCACTATCGAATAGCTAGTGGTAAGTGTCAGCAGGCTGTGTTGAAGATGATGTGTTTGGGCGACAACAGACACACCGCGGAGGTACTGGCTGACTACTTGCAGCGACAAACTGAGTCATGGCTGGGCAGTCTACATCTTGAGGCAGGCAAGGTAGTTAGTGATAACGGCCGGAATTTTGTGGCAGCCATAGCCCTTTCAAAACTCAGACACATACCTTGCCTGGCTCACACCTTGAACATGCTCCATAAGGTGCGAAGACTGTGCTCGCACATCCGCCGGTCGCCCATACACTCCAGTCGTATGCAGAAGCTGCAGCGATTGCTCCACCTTCCCAAACACTGCCTAATTATCGACGTGGCAATAAGGTGGAACTCCACCCTGCACATAGTTCAGTTGCTGTGCGAACAGAGGCAGGCTGTAATTCATTTGTGGGAGGATACACAGGCAGGCAGTTTGCAGGCAGACATGGAATTGTCTGGTGTGCAGTGGTCGAACCTGAAAGACCGCTGTAAAGTCCTTCAGTGTTTTGATGAATGCACACGGCTGGTAAGCGCAGACAACGCCATCATAAGCATGAGCATCCCACTTATGCGTCTGCTCATGCAAACTTTTATGCACATTAAGGAGCAGGCGTCTGCAGCCGGGGAGGAAGAGGAGGAGGGAAGCCTTGATGACAGTCAGCCATTGTCTGCTCAGGGAAGTCTCGTGGACGAGGTGGAGTAGGAAGAGGAGGATGATGGGGATGATTATTTTGGGGAGAAGGATGCTTCTCAGGGGGGCAAGAAAAAATGTTGGCGTGGCAAGGTTAGGTACAGGGTTTGTGCGTGACTGTAGGGATGTTGATTTGCCAGAAAGTGCTCCTCCACCCAGCACTCGCAGTGCATCATTGACATCTGGAACATTGGCCCACATGTCTGATTATGCCTTGCAGATCCTAAAAAGGGACCCCCGCATTGCCAAAATGATGAACGATGACTACTGGTTGGCAAGCATCCTGGATCCACGCTATAAAGGCAAATTCCAAAACATCATGCCACAGGAGAACCTAGAGCTAATATTGGCTAACAAACAAGCAACTCTGGTAAACTGTTTGTTTGAGGCATTCCCAGCACACAGTGGCGGTGATGTTTTTCCAACAAGCCGTAGGGGGCAACATGGAAGAGGTGTTCGTGGTGCACACAGCCGAAGTGGCGTTGGACACAGGGGTTTCATGACCATGTTGTGGACTGATTTTTGAAATACCGCTCACACGACTGGTAATACTGCATCGATCGAAAGTGACAGGAGACAGCAGTTGTCAACTATGGTAACAAACTACTTCTCCTCCCATATCAATGTTCTCCCTCACCAGTCATTCCCCTTTGACTATTGGGCCAGTAAACTTGACACCTGGCCTGAATTGGCACAATATGCCTTACAGGAGCTCGCTTGCCCTGCTGCTAATGTGTTACCTGAACGAGTCTTCAGTGCTGCTGGATCAATCCTGACAGAAAAAAGGACCCGTCTGTCGACCCAAAATGTTGATGATCTAACCTTCATTAAAATGAACCATGCATGGGTTTCAAAGGATTTTGTCTCACCCTCCCCTGCTGACTTCCCCTGACGAAGCCACACGGGTTGTGGCGATACGCGTGGGGTATGGTCCTGGGTCAGCACCCGCTTCTTATATTTCTTATTGCAGCCTCATTTTTCCCTTAGCGGTTCTGAGGCTGTCTGATGGGGCATAACTGAATATTGGTTTGTTATTTGGGCCACCTTGTTTTGTGGCCGCTTGTGGCATACATGTATTATCAGGTAGTATGCAGGGCTTGTTGCGTTGATTGATTTCATGTGATTACTGTGCAACATTTGGGCCTCTGGTCTCCATGAGCCTAGTTATAGGGTGGTGGTTGTGGTTATTATAGTAGGGTTGAATTGCATATGGATTGTATATGGGTTATTATACCAGGTCTGATATGTTGTATATGCCATATTTGACTTTATATACATTGTGGGATGCTCACCATGTTTTATTATGTTTTTAATGTTTAACCTTTTTTGCATCAATAAAATTAATTTCTATTTGGTTTAGTGTGCGCTTGTTGCAGTGGTGTCTTTCTCCTTCCTTTCTTGTTGATTGTTTATCCCACTGTTGCAAGAGAAAACAAGGGCGGGGGCGCAGACATAGGGCTTCACCTGGTATAAATCAATTAAAATATAAAAGTACTCTGGAGTACTCACCCTTTATGGATTGTGTTCAGACACAACCACTCTCAACGTTTGTTGCAGTCATATAGCTGCTGCAGAGCTCGTGCAGGTGGACAGCGTCCACTAGGTATCATAAGTTGAGAATCCAAGAAAAGCACATCTGAGCATCCGCGCTGCTTTAGTGATAAGCATTCTTCAGAAATCCATATAAATCTTTCAAGTTCTTTATTATATGTACTACAGAAACTACACGTTTCGAGGTGACAAACCGCACCTCTTCTTCAGGTTACAGTACAGAGTTGTGATCGGTCTATACAAGTGACAGCTTTATATGCTGTGTGGGCGTAACCCCCCGTTGTGAGAAAAGGGCGTCAACCTGCACATGCTGCACATAAAGATATTTGGAAAAGACAAGCAAAGTGACATATATATATAGAAAAACATATATTCGGGATAGTGATAGTATTGTGTATCCTATTCAGACAATCAATGCAATAACATGGACTTTTATAATTAAATAAAAAGAAATATATGAAATATGTAGAACACAAAAAAAGGGAACAAGAGAGGATAAGAACCAGTTTCATTGTGGTGAGTTTGAGACAAATGTCTGGCGGTTTCACCACAGAGCTATCATGAGTGATGAGCTACCAGTGGTGAGGACTGAGGAGTAGTGAAGAGTAATTACTCATTTGATATAACTAGTGAAGATAGAGAGTGCAAAAAGTTTCCTTTCACCAATAGTAGTGATAAATGGGAGTGTATAAAAGGAGCTATATTTGGAGAAATTGTGTATTTTAAACCGAAATATACATCGGTATATTTCTTTTTATTTAATTATAAAAGTCCATGTTATTGCATTGATTGTCTGAATAGGATACACAATACTATCACTATCCCGAATATATGTTTTTCTATATATATATGTCACTTTGCTTGTCTTTTCCAAATATCTTTATGTGCAGCATGTGCAGGTTGACGCCCTTTTCTCACAACGGGGGTTACGCCCACACAGCATATAAAGCTGTCACTTGTATAGTCTGATCACAACTCTGTACTGTAACCTGAAGAAGAGGTGCGGTTTGTCACCTCGAAACGCGTAGTTTCTGTAGTACATATAATAAAGAACTTGAAAGATTTATTTATATGGATTTCTGAAGAATGCTTATCACTAAAGCAGCGCGGATGCTCAGAAGTGCTTTTCTTGGATCCTCAACTTATGATATCCCACTGTTGCGGCACCTATACCTCCAATTATATACTGGTCTATTTACACGGTTGGTGCGCCCTATTTTTTCTATTAGTACCCTCCCCTGCTGACACGTAGGTTGCCAGAAAAATGGCTTGCTTTTGTCCTCTTCCGCGGACTTATCCAATTACTCCATTTGCAGCTGCTGAATGTCCAACATCAACATATGCCATTTTTTCCACCTCCCTAACTGGGCTGCCTCCCTCCACAGGTCCGGGGTCACCACCTGGCGCACGCACCCATGCGAGTGCCGTTGCCCTGGACAGGTGGGTGGGCACACTCTTTGGCAACGGCACTGGCACAAGGTCCCTCATAGTAGAATCAAGTGTCTCTGACGGTGGGAGTGCACACCCGCCGTCAGACACACCGGCGTACTATGAGGGGCCCTGTGCCAGTACCGCCGCCCACGAGTGGGCCCCCCCTGCTTGCTCAGGGCACAAGCACTTGCAATACTTACCTCTCCCTGCTCCACCACTGTGTAGTCTGTCCTGTTAAATACTTCACTGGGACTGCCAATACAAATTTGGTGAAATGATAGATGATGGTTAAGACGTAGCTATGCCCTGTCCTGCTGGGCTCTATCTTCAGATGATCAATGGCTTCCATTTGTTATGGACGTTGACTCACAATGAGATGCATTGGTGGTTTATCATCACCTTTCACGGTTTTCCGACATGTGACATTCCTGCCCACATTTTTAAATGTGTCCTCTCATGCCAATCCAATAGAATCGCCTATGGCCTGTGGCTTCTGTCTTTTGCACTCCAAAGTTACCTGACAGATCATGATAGGCAGTGAGGACAAAGTCAACATCTGTCCCTGTGATCACAATTTGATGGAGATATGTAACGGTGATGGGTTCCATGGTACTGCGATACAGCACACCTTTCTTCACAAGAACTGTTTTCGCTGTCTCCACAGTAATTGAGGGTCAGCATCGCCTCTGAGAATTCTCCCGGGAGTTTTTACCGTGATTAGTAATTCCAAAATTTCTGCAATCAGTTGACTTTCCGTCTGTACTTGTATCCATCTCGTTTCCTTTTGCGGAGAGTCTGGACTGTCTTACTGAGACTGAAATATATATGAAGATTGAAAAATACCCCAACAATGTATACTGGTGTACGCTTTGAATACAGAACCCTTTTTCTAATTTTTAGATTCTTGTCTAATCCATACTGAGGCTGTGAGTGTCTTTGTCGGACTTCGGAAATATACACGCAGATTTTTAATGTTTAAACTATGCTATATATACCTGCTATCCAGTGATACTGTACCCTTTCTCAACTTTCTACAATCACGTCGAATCCATACTGGGCCTGAGACCGTCTGAGTCTGCCTAATGATATATAGACATAGGTTTTTAATGTTTAAACTATGCTATATATACCTGTTATCTGGTGATACTGTACCCTTTCTCAACTTTGTACAATCACGTCAAATGCATACTTGGCCTGAGACCCTCTGAGTCTGCCTCCTGATATACAGACATAGGTTTTTAATGTTTAAACTATGCTATATATACCGGTTATCCGGTGATACTGTACCCTTTCTCAACTTTGCACAATCACGTCAAATCCATACTGGGCCTGAAACCCTCTGAGTCTGCCTCTTGATATATAGACATAGGTTTTTCAGGTGTACACTATTCTACATATATACCTGTTATCCGGTGATATGTTACCCTTTCTCAACTTTGTACAATCACGTCAAATCCATACTGGGCCTGAGACCCTCTGAGTCTGCCTCATGATATATAGACATAGGTTTTTAATGTTTAAACTATGCTATATATACTGTACCTGTTATCCGGTGATACTGTACCCTTTCTCAACTTTCTACAATCTTGTCGAATCCATACTGGGCCTGAGAACGTCTGAGTCTGCCTCCTGATTAGAGATGAGCAGTGTTCGAGTCGAACTGTTCGCCAATTTAAAATTTCAATTGTTTTGGGTGGTGTTCGAGCCGTTCGTCGAACTCGAACACTTTGCTTAAAATTCGGCTGTTCGAGGTTCCGTTCGAGAATGGTTTGTTCACCAAAAGCGTAACTTCATTTTCACATTAATAATGGTTTTCCATGTTAATAGACTGTTTCATGGCATAGTAGCGATGTGTGGTAGCAAGCAGTCTAGTACACCTGTCAAGGAGCTACACCCTGTGTGTTGCTAATTATTTTTTACTGCATCTTGTCCAGAAAATCCTTTTGGGCCTTGTAGCACTGTCTGCTACTCAGCAGAGGAGCCCACTAGTGAACCTAGCTATGCCGTCTGTTTATGAAAGAACCAGTTTTTGACTGCATTTAGCACAGTTAATACTTTGGACCTAGTAACTGTGTCTGCTACTCATCAGAGGAGCCTACCCGTGAACCAAACTGTGCCGCCTGTTTATGTAAGAACCATTTTTTAACTCCATTTAGCCCAGTGAATACTTTGGGCCTAGCACCGATGTCTACTGCTCAGCAGAGGAGCCCACCTGTGAACCAAGCTATGCCGCCTGTTTATGTAAGAACTGTGTGCTACTCAGCATAGGAGCTCAGCTGTTAAGCAAGCTACAGCACCTGTGGTTTGGACACTTAATTTTTTCATTTTCTCTGGAATCCCGGTTAGGCCTAATTCCGGTTGACCTGCACTTACTGGGAAATCCTCGTTCGCGGGGAAGAATTTGAATCCCAGATCCCTATCACTAACGGGGTTCAGCAGGTTATCTGCACCTGTAAGCAACACACGCTGGACCTTTCAGTGTAGCGCGCAAGCAGCCCCGGACATGTAAGGGCATGACAGACCTGTTATTGATCAATCTCGCGTGCCAGAGCCTCGCGTGTCCCTCTTGTAAGCTTGACGCGTACTGTGGGGGCATGCTGGAGTGTCGTTCGTTAACGGAATTAAGCTGACAAATCGCTAGCACAACTAAAAACGGACATCCACCACCACCCACAGAATCGACAAAGCTTGCAATCTGTCAATCTTTTCTGTAGCTGGCATGGTTGAGGTTTCCCGGGTGGAGTCGAATTAAGCCGCAGGCTCCACTCCTGGTGGTGCCCTTCTGGACTTTCCTTTAAGGTTCAGCTTTGCAACCATACTGCCCCCCCCAGAAACCAAACACTTTGCCTTCATGGACACTGTTCGGAGGTTCATGGGAATAACGCCGCCTGATCGGCAGTTGGCCTAATTTATGGTGGGAAGTCCGACGGTATATGATCGTCTTTGATTTCAGATTTTTACTGTTTTTTGGTATTTTACATTTTTATTCCAGCCTTTCTTGACTTCATAAGGGCATGGCATGCTCAGTATCACAGCACTTGCAAAGTTGAAATACATACCTCTCTCTGCTCCACCGCCGTGACGTCTTCTGCGTTTCCTGACAGTGACATTCTGGTCAGAGAGCGCAATGACATCATGTCTGTATGCCCTCTGCCTAAACAGTCCAAGTGCAGTGAGATGGAAGATGGGGACGACGAGGAGTCCAGACTAGTACAGGGATTCCCTAGCGAGGAGACTTATTTAATTGTTTTCAATGTTGGGACAGCTATTTTTGGGGAGCATTATACTCTGGAGAATGATATATGAGGCCCACCATACACTGGAGAATTCCAAAGGTGGACATCAGACACTAGAGCAGCATTTACAGGGCCCATTATGCACTTGAGCATTAGAAATGGGGCCCATTATATATGGAGCATTATTTGAGCTCATAACACAGTGGAACTTCATCCATGGGGACCAACATATACTGTAGCATTATGTGGAGCTCATCATATACTGTTTCAAACATTATATGGGACCAATGATTCTGTGTGGAGAAATATATGGGCCTCATTACTCTGTATAGCGCACTATGCGGTGGCCATAATACTGTATGGAGTAATATACTGTCCGTTTTTGGAGCTATTTGAGAATTTAAAATGGATATCAGTCATGAGATGTAAGAAGTGAAGTATTTTTCATTGTACTATACCGCTATTTCTCTGCCGTATCAGAGGATCATAATTTGTGGCATGTGTTAAAAGAGCCCAGTGACACTCTTTGGCCCAGGGCCCACGAAAATCTGGAGCCAGCCCTACCCCCCCCCCCACAACTTTAGCCAAATAACCCCCAGTTTTCAATGCCTAACTATTATTATAAAGTAAATTAAGGTTGACAAGCTTAAGTAGTAAGAATTGATGTTTTTGGCATTAAAATGGGCACTGTAGGTGTGATTCCTGTCCTCCACTCCCTGCCGACCTTGGTTCCCCATTGACTTGCATTGGGCTTCGTGTTTCAGTCGGCCTTCGACTTTTCACGATAATCAGCCGATTTCATGAAACCCGACTCGACCCGAAAAAAGGCAAAGTGGCTCATCTCTATTTTTAATCATTTATCTGGAATGATATTTTGATCTTTTCCAGTGATTGGGATTCTCATGTGGAACATGTCTGGACTGTGTTCCGGATTTTGAGGGAAAATTCCCTGTATGTTAAGGGATCGAAGTGCCTCTTTGGTGTACAGAGGATTTCATTTTTGGGATTCATTTTGTCCCCATCGGCTATTGAAATGGACCCGGCCAAGGTACAGGCCATTTATGATTTGGTTCAGCCCACTTCTTTGAAGGCTCTCCAGAAGTTTTTGGGTTTTGCTCATTTCTACCGTAAATTTATAAGTAATTTTTCTGGTATTGTCAAACCACTGACTGATCTGACCAAAAAGGGCGCTGATGTGGTGAATTGGTCTCCAGAGGCAGTCTCGGCATTTCAGGAGCTTAAGCGGAGATTCACTTCTGCTCCGGTTCTACGGCAACCTGATGTCTCACTCCCATTTCAGGTGGAGGTAGATGCTTCTGAGATTGGTGCAGGAGCCGTTTTGTCCCAAAAAGATCCGGTGACTTCTAAAATGAATCCCTGTGCCTTCTTTTCTCAAAAATTCTCCCCATCTTAACGTAACTATGATGTGGGGAATTGGGAATTGTTGGCCATGAAATGGGCATTTGAAGAGTGGAGACATTGGTTGGAGGGAGCTAGACATCAAGTTGTGGTCCTCACCGACCACAAGAATTTGATTTATCTTGACTCAGCCAAACGCTTAAATCCTAGACATCCTAGGTGGACCTTGTTTTTCACGCGTTTTAATTTTGTGGTCTCTTTTCTTCCGGGCACTAAGAATGTTAAGGCGGACGCCCTTTCTTGGAGTTTCTTTGCGGATTCTCTTATTGTGACCGAGCCTACTACCATTCTAAGGCTAGTTTCACACTTGCTTTTTTTTGCAGCGCGTTTTAATCCCGCAAAAAAACGCATTGAAAAAACGCATACATAAGCATACAACTGCTGCGTTTTTTTCAAGCATTTTTATGAGCATGCATGAAAAAAACGCAGCGTTTTTATGCGTTTGTATGCGTTTTTAGTGCGTTTTTACCGCGTTTGCGTTTTTTTCCAACATTTTTAGGTGGCCCCTCACACTACCCAAACCATGACTTTACTAACCCTAACCCTGACCCTAACCCTAACCCTAACCCTAACCCTGACCCTAACCCTAACCCTAACCCTGACCCTAACCCTTAACCAAATCATACTTAACCCTAACCCAAACCCTAAACCCTAACTAACCCTAACCCTAACCCTAACCCTAACCCTGACCCTAACCCTAACCCTAACCCTGACCCTAACCCTAACCCTAACCCTAACCCTGACCCTAACCCTAACCCTAACCCTGACCCTAACCCTTAACAAAACCATACTTAACCCTAACCCTGACCCTAACCCTAACCCTGACCCTAACCCTAACCCTAACCCTAACCCTGACCCTAACCCTAACCCTAACCCTAACCCTGACCCTAACCCTTAACAAAACCATACTTAACCCTAATCCTGACCCTAACCCTGACCCTAATCCTTAACAAAACCATACTTAACCCTAACCGTGACCCTAACCCTAACCCTGACCCTAACCCTAACCCTAACCCTGACCCTAACCCTAACCCTAACCCTAACCCTGACCCTAACCCTTAACAAAACCATACTTAACCCTAATCCTGACCCTAACCCTGACCCTAACCCTTAACAAAACCATACTTAACCCTAACCCTGACCCTAACCCTAACCCTGACCCCAACCCTAACCCTAACCCTGACCCTAACCCTAACCCTAACCCTGACCCTAACCCTTAACAAAACCATACTTAACCCTAATCCTGACCCTAACCCTGACCCTAACCCTTAACCAAACCATACTTAACCCTAACCCTGACCCAAACCCCAACCCTAACCCTGACCCTGACCCTAACCCTAACCCTAAACCCCCTTAACTAACCCTAACTCTAACCCAAACCCCTAAATTCCATGGTTAAAAAAAAAAATGCATATGCAAAAAAACGCATACATGAGCATGCCAGTGCGCACATATGCGCATCCATAGGCTATAATGGCCATTTTTAGCGCAAAACGTGCGCATATGTGCGCATGCGCTTTTTTGCAGGGCCAAAAAATGCAACATGCTGCGTCTGGAAAATACCAACGCACACCCCAAAAAAACGCAGCGCATGAAAATCGCATACATGCGCTTACAAGCGCGCAGGTATGCGCACCCATGTTAAATATAGTGGAAAAAACGCATGCGCAGGTATGCGTTTTTTTCCAGCGCTAAAAAACGCAAATGTGAAACCAGCCTAAGTGAGGGTGTAGTTCTTTCCGCCATCTCACCCGATTTGAGACGTGCTGTGGAGGAATTTCAGGAGGACAAACCTGAACATTGCCCTATGGGAAAATTGTATGTCCCTGACCAGTGGAAGAAGAGAGTAATGTCTGAAATTCATTGCTCCGCGTTGGCTGGTCATCCAGGTATTTTTGGTACCAGAGATTTGGTGAGTCGGTCTTTTTGGTGGCCTGCCTTATCTCGTGATGTCAGCAATTTTGTGCAGTCCTGTGGGACTTGTTCTCGGTCCAAGCTCTGTTCTCATTCTAGTGGGTTGCTGATGCCCCTGCCAGTGCCCAGGAGGCCATGGACCCATATCTAAATGGATTTTATTTCCGATCTTCCTGTCTCTCAGAGAATGACTGTTATCTGGGTGATTTGTGTGATAGATGTTCTAAGATGATCCATCTTGTACCACTCCCAAAGTTGCCATCTTCTTCTGAGTTGGTGCAATTGTTTTTACAACAGGTGGTTCGGTTGCACGGGATTCCTGAGATCATTGTGTCGGACAGAGGAGTCCAGTTTGTTTCCAGATTTTGGAGAGCTTTTTGTTCCAAACTGGGAATTCAGTTATCTTTCTCCTCTGCATTTCATCCTCAGACAAATGGGCGGGCTGAGAGAACAAACCAGACTTTGGAGTCCTATTTGAGATGTTTTATATCTGCTGATCAGGATGACTGGGTCTCATTTTTGCCCTTGGACGAATTTGCGCTAAACAATAGAGCTAGCTCTGCCACTTTGATGTCGCCCTTTTTCTGTAACTTTGGGTTTCATCCTCGATTTTCTTCAGGGCAGGTGGAATCTTCGACCTGCCCAAGTGTGGACACTGTGGTAGAGAGAATGCAGCAGATTTGGGACCAAGTGGTGGATAAGTTGTTCCTCTCTCAGAACAAAGCCCAACGGTTTTCCAACCGGCATAAGACCATTGGTCCCCGGTTTAAGTGGGTGATATGGTTTGGTTGTCGTCAAAGAATATTCCTATGAAGGTTGCGTCTCCAAAGTTTAAGCCAAGATTCATTGAACCTTATAAGATTTTGGAGATCCTTAATCCTGTTTCTTTTCGATTGGCTCTTCCAGTTATGTTTACGATTAGAGTTGAGCGATACCGTCCGATACTTCAAAGTATCGGATCGGATGGTAATTCCCACACAGCAATGGCATAAAGTGAGACTAGGGACTTTTTTTTTTTAAGTGGCGGAGGAATACAGTGCGGAAGGATACCTACCTTCCGTCATTGGATTCCTGCAGCCCGTAGAGAACGGCAGCATCATCTGATGCTGCAGTTCTCTACCCAAGATCGTCGTGGGACACACTCGTGGACTGCTTCGGATCGTGGGTGAGTATTTTTGTGGTTTGTTATGTTAATATTTATCCCGGAAAAGACAATGGCTTCGGGGAACAATGTGACAAGTATTGGTAAGTATGTTACTCTATGTTATATGTACTGTATGTCTATGTATGTATTGTATGAATGTATTGTATGTATGTAGTATATATGTGGTATGTATGTAGCATGCATGTAGTATGTATGTAGCATGCATGTAGTATGTATGTAGTATGTATGTAGTATGTATGTAGCATGCAGTATGTATGTAGCATGTATGTAGTATGTATGTAGTATATATGTAGTATGTATGTAGCATGCATGTAGTATGTATGTAGCATGCATGTAGTATGTATGTAGTATGTATGTAGTATGTATGTAGCATGCAGTATGTATGTAGTATGTAGTATGTATGTAGCATGCATGTAGTATGTATGTAGCATGCATGTAGTATGTATGTAGCATGCATGTAGTATGTATGTAGTATGTATGTAGCATGTATGTAGTATGTATGTAGTATATATGTAGTATGTATGTAGTATGTATGTAGCATGCATGTAGTATGTATGTAGTATGTATGTAGCATGCAGCATGTATGTAGCATGTATGTAGTATGTATGTAGTATATATGTAGCATGCATGTAGCATGCATGTAGCATGCATGTAGCATGCATGTAGCATGCATGTAGTATTTTTTTTTTTTTTTTTTTTAACATTTAACACATTAGCCGGATGATGGGACTACTACTGTCCCATCATTGGCTAATGTGTCAATCACTGTCATGGTAGCAGGCATCGCCCGATGGGACTTGTAGTCCCATCGGACG
This sequence comes from Dendrobates tinctorius, assembly GCF_039654945.1. Lineage (NCBI taxonomy): Eukaryota > Metazoa > Chordata > Amphibia > Anura > Dendrobatidae > Dendrobates > Dendrobates tinctorius. The sequence continues at coordinate 32,980,900 of NW_027361703.1, read as the reverse complement.
ATGCTTGCACAGACCCCCGGACATCAGCACAGCCCCCCGGCAGGCCGGCACAGCCCCCCGGCAGGCCGGTACAGACCCCCACAGGGTGCACAGACCACCGGCAGGCCGGCACAGCCCCCCGGCAGGCCGGTACAGACCCCCACAGGGTGCACAGACCACCGGCAGGCCGGCACAGCCCCCCGGCAGGCCGGTACAGACCCCGGGCAGTCCACACAGCCCCCCGGCAGGCCGGCACAGCCCCCCGGCAGGCCGGCAGAGACCCCCGGAAGGCCCGAAATGACGGCGCATCATGATGCGCACACACCGCGCATCATGATGACGTCAGGCCGTCAATCAACTGAACTTCCGATTCCGATGCCGAATTCCGATATTGAAAAAATATCGGAAGTCGGTATCGGAATTCCGATACAGCAAGTATCGGCCGATACCCGATACTTGCGGTATCGGAATGCTCAACACTATTTACGATCCATAACGTGTTTCATAAATCTCTGTTGAAGAGGTTTGTGGCGCCAGTAGTTCCTATGGCGGCGCCTCCTGACCCTGTATTGGTTAAAGGCAATGTGGAATATGATGTAGAGAAAATATTGGATTCTCGCTTGGCTAGACGGAGACTCCAGTACTTGGTCAAATGGAAGGGTTATGGCCAGGAGGATAATTCTTGGGTCTCTGCTTCTGACATTCATGCCGATAGATTGGTTCGTGCTTTTCACCGGGCCCATCCTGATCAGCCTGGTGGCATGGATGAGGGTTCGGTGACCCCTCCTCAAGGGGGGGTACTGTTGTGAATTCGCTTTCTGGCCTACCTCTGGTTACTACTGAAGGTAGTGGAGCTGGTCAAATTGACAGAGGGGTTGCGAGTTCTCTTTCTGGGCTCCCTCTGGTGGTTACTGGAGGTAATGGAGATGATCTGATTAACAGAGGCTTGCCACCTGATAATGAGGACGACAATTGGAGATCTGGGGTTTCAGACTGGATTTAAGACAGCCGACTCCCTCGATCCCTGCTGGTGATTTTCTTCCTGCCTCCTGAGGTCTTAGTTTCCAGCTCAGTCCCTGCATGTTCAGCTAAGTGTTCATTTGCTATTCTTTTTACATTTGATCTGGTTTTGTCTATTTCAGTTTTGTGTGGGTCAGCCAGCTCTGGCTGGGGCTGTGCTGAATCACCATCCATATGTTACTACTGCTTGTGCCAGTTTATTTTTGTCCCTTATTAGATTGGCCTCTTTTTGCTCTGCTTTCAGAATATACCAGAGTGCTTATATAGTGGGCAAAGTTGTGCGACTTCAGTATTTTTTAGGGTTTTTTGCGTGATTGCACACAGTGTCTTTCCGTTCCTGTCCTGTCTAGTCAGTGTGGGCCCCATCATTTGCTCAGTCTATTTTCCTACCTGCGTTTGTGTTTTCATCTTGTCTCACCGACAATATATGTTTGGGGCTATCTATTCCTTTGGGGTTTGCTCTGGGGCAGTTTAGATTTCCCCTTTCTTGCTTCAGGCTTAATTAGCTCTCCGGCTGTGCCGAGGCGTCTAGGATCATCGTAGGCACGCTCTACAGCTACTGCTAGTTGTGTGGATAGGATCAGGGGTCTGCAATCTGCTTTGTTACCAACCTTTCTGGTTTTCTGTGGCTTAGCTTGGGCTTGCTCTCCTCCCGGTGACCCAATCATAACAGAACGCATAAACAAACATGACAGGCCTCAGCAGGAAGTCTGCACCACCCAGCTGCCGGATGCTGCCTGCCAAGGGCCTTATTCCCCGCGGAAGAGCTCCAAGTACCGCTTATGCTTGTCAGAGCCAGGATCTGCACTCTAAGTCGCCTGTCAAGAGTCGAAGCCCAGTCCACTCGACACCAAGGCATAAGAGACTTCCGCCAACAGTCAAGCCGATAAGATCCGTGAGGAGACTACTACAGCTGACTCCCGATTGTGATTGCGGAAAAACAGTGAGTTAACAGGAAATTCACTTCCAAATATCATCTAGGGTGCCAGGGTCGGCTGGGACTACTATTACTGGTTGGGGGGGGTGGTTATTGTGTGGGAGGCTGAACGGGCTTTGATAGACTGTCAGAAAGCAACTTGCAGCCTAGTGAGAAAACCCTGGTGATCTCCACTAGGGCCAGAGCTTCAGAGAGAACTTACGTGGTGATTCCCATGACTGGGTGCACCACCTTTTGTGAAAAGAGCATTAACGTTAAATAGCGAAAGATTTTCTTGGGTATTCTAAACTTCATTGCATCCAGTCACCTGCATTACAAAAGCAGTGTTACAATATGTAGAACCACATATCAAACAATCCTCTGATGGGGTAACAAAAGACTAAAAAATGTATTTTAAAAAATAGCTTAAAAATATAAAAAATTAAAAGAATATCAAAATTCTAATCACCTTCTCTTAGGGCTAGCGGAACGCACCAAATAATAAAATAATAGTAAGGTGCGTTCGCAGCCCGGGGTCCACCGTGCAGGGGTGGTAAAATGCTGCTTAGTAATGGCGGAAGTATAAAGCGGTGTACAAAAGGTCACACATGGGTTAACGTCAACCAGTGTGAACAGAAGCGAACTCTGTTAACTCACAGAGCCGCGCTACCGCAGAACATAAATGCCGGTGCCTGTTTAGCTGACAGAGCCCGGCCACGGAGCGTACAGAAAGCGGTCACAGAACTCTGCCCCAAGGACATGGGGTCAGAGTCCCTCTAGACCTTCTGAGCGTGCGGCATCGCACCTGCGGACGCCACTATAGACGCTGACTATGGAGTGTCGAGCACGTGCACCGTGGACACTGATGCCTGTCTCAGACTCTGTCCTACCTACACCTAAGCTTGGGCGCTTAACAGGCTAGGCTGCACAACACATGTGTACCAAGGGTAGGGGTTTCTTAATGAGTCATTCACCAGAGGCATTCATACATGCATACGACACTCACTCCTCATAGTCTGATAATGCAGTCTATACTAGCGCATGGCCGAGCGGCCATGCAAACCTTTTATAGCTGTGTCCTTCTGGGACCTTTCTGACCATTCTGATGGTCCAATCCGAGCTGGAGAAGGACCTGAGCATGTGACCTCCGATCTCCAATGAGAGATCGTCCCACGGGCATGCTCAGTGGACCGAAAGGAGGACTTCGTCCCTGGAGTAGCTTGTTGCTGACCAGCATGCGTTGCTATAGCTGGACCAGAGGTGGCAGAAGCAACCAAACCCACAGAGCTGGTTTGAGCAGAGCGCCGGGATCGATGAGTCTGCTGAGCAGGTTCCTCTGCAGCCGAAGTGGAATGGGAGACTGCCGGACGCAGGGCTCGGGACTTCTGCTGTACAGCGACAGGAACCTGACGCCTAACACCTTCTTTGTCCCTCTTAAAGATAAAAAGGTAGATTTATTAAAATTGCTTCCAAAAAGTACTGGCTATCAAAAAATAAAATTGATTAACTCGGATAGTAGACACTGTATACAGAAAAAAATCAACTTGCCAGAACAGCATTTTTTGATTGCTTAAAAAATGGTTAATGGTTTATTTAAAACATCAGCTCTCTATGGAAAAAATGAGCCCGTCAAGAGAAAAAAAGTTACATATCTCAAGAAATATCAACACAAACCACTTTTTTTTCACAAATTCCAGAATTTTTCTTTACTACTTAAATGAAAACCTATGAAAGTTTGGTATTGCAATGACCTGGAATATCATGTTGCTTGGTAATTTTACTGCACAATGATCTTGGCAAAAACAAAACAAAAAAATGTTAGAATTGCAGGTTTTTTTTTACAATTTCACTGTGTTTGTAATTTTTCTACTGTTTTTCAGTACATTATCTGGTAAAAGGAATGGTCACGTTCACAACAACAACTTGTCCCTCAAAGAACAAGCCCTCACATGCATGTATTGCGAAAACATTTAAACAGTTGTGGCTATTGGAAGAAGGAGTGGAAAAACTAAAGTGATATAACAAAATTTGGCCATGGCAGGAAACGGTTCATGATATAAAATTCTCTCTAATCCATAAACCCTACTTCCATTATATCAACTGGTAAACAGACTGTGGTATAAAAATGAATGAATAAAAAATTATACTTGTTACAGTTAATTTTGGGGATTTTTCTTCTCTTTGTGCCATGGATCACTAAACATTGCAATGTTTTTGTTCCATAAAGGTGAAAATTACCTCTGGTAGTTATGGTAAAGCAAAATAAGAAGTCAATAGTCTTAGGCCTATAAAATCAATAAAAAAATTGTAAATATTGTATACCTTAACCTCTTCCCGATCGCCCACAGTAGATAAACGTTCGCGCTTGCTGGGCTTTGTGCAGCGCCGACGTTTATCTACTGTCTGCGGTTTTGTGCCCCCCGGGACCCCCACATACCTTACAACGCGGGGATCCCGGTGCACAATGCATGCTGGGACCCCCGACGTCATCGAGACCTGATTGGTTCAGGTCCTGATGACGTCAGCGTCACAGCAGCCAATGGGAGCGATCGCTGGGAAAGCTGCTTGTTTCCCGGCGATCTCACTCATTGTAACGCGGCTTCTCCTCTGATCTAACACTGACAGATGATCAGAGGTGAAGCAGCGTTACTGTGTGACTAGATCGCTGCCTGGCACAGCTGATCGCTGCCTGGCACAGCTGTGCCAGGCAGCGATCTTGTCACACAGTAACGCTGCTTCTCCTCTGATCATCTGTCATTGTGAGATCAGAGGAGAAGTGGCGTTATTATGTGCCAGGCAGCGATCTTGTCACATAGTAACGCTGGTTCACCTCTGATCATCTGTCAGTGTGAGATCAGAGGAGAAGTGGCGTTACTATGAGTCAGATCGCAGGGCAGCAATCTTGTCACAAAAATAAAAAAAGTAAAGAAAAAAAAAAGCAGGTACACAGGTTAGGGCTAGGGCTAGGGCCAGGGTTAGGGTTAGGGTTAGGGTTAGGGCTAGGGCTAGGGTTAGGGCTAGGGTTAGGGTTAGGGCTGGGATTAAGGTTATGGGTGTGTTGGTGTTACGTTTTTGGTTAGGGTTATGGTTAGGGCTGAGATTAGGGTTAGGGGTGTGTTGGGGTTAGGGTTGGAATTAGAATTGGGGGTTTCCACTGTTTAGGTACATCAGGGGCTCTGTAAATGCAATATGACGCCCGCAGACCATTCCATCAAAGTCTGCATTCCAGAACGTCACTACTTCCCTTCCGAGCCCCACCGTGTGCCCAAACAGTAGTTTTCTCCCACATATGGGGTACCAGCATACTCAGGACAAATTGGACAACAACTCTTAGGGTCCAATTTCTCCTGTTACCCTTGTGAAAATAAAAATTGGGGGCTAAAAGATCATTTTTGTGGAAAAAAATGATTTTTTTATTTTCACGCCTCTACATTATAAACTTTACTGAAACACTTGGGGGTTCAAAGTGTTCACCACACATCTAGATAAGTTCCTTGGGGGGGTCTAGTTTCCAAAATGGGGTCACTTGTGGGGGGTTTCCACTGTTTAGGTACATCAGGGGCTCTGCAAATGCGACATGACACCCGCAGACCATTCCATCAAAGTCTGCATTTCAGAACATCACTACTTCCCTTCCGAGCCCCACCGTGTGCCCAAACAGTAGTTTTCTCCCACATATAGGGTACCAACGTTCTCAGGACAAATTGAACAACAACTTTTGGGGTCCAATTTCTCCTGTTACCCTTAGGAAAATAAAAATTGGAGGCTAAAAGATCATTTTTGTGGAAAAAAATTATTTTTTTATTTTCACGGCTCTACATTATAAACTTTAGTGAAACACTTGGGGGTTCAAAGTGCTCACCACACATCTAGATAAGTCCCTTGGAGGGGTCTAATTTCCAAAATGGGGTCACTTGTGGGGGGTTTCCACTGTTTAGGTAAATCAGGGGCTCTCCAAATGCGACATGGCATCCGATCTCAATTCCAGCCAATTCTGCATTGAAAAAGTCAAACGGCACTCCTTCCGTTCTGAGCTCTGCCGTGTGCTCAAACAGTGGTTTAGCCCCACATACGGGGTATTGGCGTATTCGGGAGAAATTGCACAAAAAATTTTGTGGTTCATTTTCTCTTTTTACACTTGTGAAAATAAAAAAAATGGTTTTGAAGTAAAATGTTTGTGAAAAAAAGTTAAATGTTTATTTTTTCCTTCCATATTCCATTCATTCATGTGAAGCACCTGAAGGGTTAATAAACTTCTTGAATGTGGTTTTCAGTACATGGAGAGGTGCAGTTTTTAGAATGGTGTCACTTTTGGGTATTTTCTGTCATATTGACCCCCCAAACTCACTTCAAATGTGAGGTGGTCCCTAAAAAAAATGGTGTTGCAAATTTTGTTGTAAAAATGAGAAATCGCTGGTCAACTTTTAACCCTTATTACTTCCTAAAAAAAAAAATTATGTTTCCAAAATTGTGCAGATGTAAAGTAGACATGTGGGAAATGTTATTTATTAACTATTTTGTGCGATATCACTCTCTGATTTAAGGGCATAAAATTTAAAAGTTTGAAAATTGCAAAATTTTCTAAATTTTCACCAAATTTTGATTTTTTTTAACAAATAAGCGCAGATCATATCTAAATTTTTTTACCACCATCATGAAGTACAATATGTCATGAGAAAACAATGTCAGAATCAGTAGGATCTGTTGAAGCGTTCTAGAGTTATGACCTCATAAAGTGACACTGGTCAGAATTGAAAAAATTGGCCCGGTCACGAAGGCAAAAACAGGCTCGGGTGCGAAGGGGTTAAGATGTCTAGACTACTCATGGTTCATACTGCTTAAGATTACAGTAAAAATTTATTCATCCGAATTGTACTTCAGAGTAATGATTTGCTTACTATATGTTACCCTTGTTCAAAAGAATAACATATATACACAGTGTGTCCGTAAAGTCATGGTGCACTTTTGACCAGTCACTGGAAAGCAACAAAAGATGATAGAAATTTGAACTCTGCACCAAATAAAAGGAAAACCTCCCAGTTTGGGGTTATGTGAAGCAACATGTGTACATTGAACGTATCAACTATATTAATCACTTAAAACAGAGAATCACAGTCGTTATTCACTCTGTTACACCAGACGTCTTTACTCGTGTGTGGTAAGAACTTCACTATCATTTGGATGTGTGTAGGGCAACAAATGGAGCCCACATCAAACTGCACTTAATAGGTATGAAACTGGGAGAGGTTTTCTTTTATTTGGTGCAGATTTCACATTTCTATCACCTTTTGTTGCTTTCCAGTGACTGGTCAAAAGTGCACCATGACTTTACAGACACACTGTATATATATATATCATTAGCTAATGAGAACCATTTACTTCCATTTAAGGAGAAACTTTCATCACTTTTGCTATGTTAACCTTTTCACTTCCCAAGCCTGTTTTCACCTTCTTGAGCAGGCCAAATCTTACAATTCTGACCAGTGTCAATTTATGTGGTAATAACTCTGGAACACTTCAATGGATCCCACTAATTCTGAGAACGTTTTTCCATGACATATTATACTTCATGATAGTGGTAAAATTTCTTCAATATGACTTGCGTTTGTGAAAAAATTGGAAATTTGGCAAAAATTTAGAAAAATTTGCAATTCTCAAAATTTTATTAAATTTTAATTTTTATGCCCTTAAATTTGAGAGTTATGTCACAAAAAATAGTTAATAAATAACATTTCCTACGTGTCTACTTTACATCAGTACAATTTTTGTGTTAGGAAGTTAGAAAGCATAAAAGTTGACCAGTGATTTCTCATTTTTCCAATAAAATTTACAAAGCCATTTTTTAGGGACCACATCACAATTAAAGTCACTTTGAGGGATCTATGTGACAAAACCAAAATTGACACCATTCTAAAAAACTGCATCCCTCAAGGTGCTCAAAACCACATTCAAGAAGTTTATTAACCCCTTCACTACCAAGGGTGGTTTGCACGTTAACTACCGGGCCAATTTTTACAATTCTGACCACTGTCCATTTATGAGGTCATAACTCTGAAACGCTTCCGTGGATCCCGGTGATTCTGACATTGTTTTCTTGTGACATATTGTACTTCATGTTAGTGGTAAAATTTCATTCATATAACTTGCGTTTATTTATGAGAAAAACGGAAATTTGGCAAAAATTTTGAAAATTCCGCAATTTTCCAAATTTGAATTTTTATGCCCTTAAATCACAGAGATATGGCACACAAAAAAGTTAATAAGTAACATTTGCCACATGTTTACTTTACAACAGCACAATTTTGGAACCAAAATTTTTATTTGTTAGCAAGATATAAGGGTTAAAAGTTGACCAGCGATCTCTCATTTTTATTTTATTTTTACGGACCACATCACATTTGAAGCCACTTTGAGGGGTCTATATGATAGAAAATACCCAAAAGTGACACCATTCTAAAAACTGCACCCCTTAAGGTGCTTAAAACCACATTCAAGGAGTTTATTAACCCTTCAGGTGCGTCACAGGAATTTTTTGAATATTTAAAAAAAATTAACATTTAACTTTTTTTCACAAAAAAAATTACTTCAGGTTCAATTTTTTTTATTTTACCAAGTGTAACAGGAGAAATTGGACTGCAAAAATTATTGTGCAATTTGTCCTGAGCACGCTGATACCTGATATGTGGGGGGGAACCACTGTTTCGGCGCATGGCAGAGCTCAGAACGGAAGGAGCGCCGTTTGACTTTTTCAATGCAAAATTGTCTGGAATTCTGATCGGACGCCATGTCGCGTTTGGAGAGCCCCTGATGTACCTAAACAGTGGAAACCCCCCACAAGTGACCCCATTTTTGAAACTAGACCCCCCTAAGGAACTTATCTAGATATGTGGTGGGAACTTTGAACCCACAAGGGCTTCACAGAAGTTTATAATGCACAGCGGTACAATTAAAAAATCATATTTTTTCCACAAAATGATCTTTTCACCCCCAATTTTTATTTTCCCAAGGGTAACAGGACCCTAAAAGTTATTGTGCAATTTGTCCTGAGTACACTGATACCCCATATGTGGGTGTAAATGACTATTTGGGCACATGGCAGAGCTCGGAAGGCAAGCAGCGCCATTTGACTTTTTTGGCTGGAATTGAGATCAGACACCATGTCGGGTTTGGAAAGCCCCTGATGTACCAAAACAGTGGAAACCCCCCACAAATGACCCCATTTTGGAAACTAGACCCCCCAAGGAACTTATCTAGATGTGTGGTGAGAACTTTGAACCCCCAAGTGCTTCACAGAAGTTTATAATGCCCAAGCGTGAAAATAACAAAAAAAAATTTTTCCACAAAAATGATATTTTTGCCCCAAAATTTTTATTTTCCTAAGGGCAACAGGAGAAATAGGACCCCAAAAGTTGTTTTGCAAATTGTCCTGATTAGGCTGATACCCCATATGAGGGGGTAAAACACTGTTTGGGTGCATGGCAGGGCTTGGAAGGGAAGGAGCACCATTTGACTTTTTCAACGCAGAATTGGCTGGAATTGAGATCAGATGCCATGTTGCGTTTGGAGAGCACCTGATGTGCGCAAATAGTGGAAACCCCCAATTCTAGCCCTAGCCCTAACCCTAACCCTAACCCTAGCCCTAACCCTAGCCCTAACCCTAGCCCTAGCCCTAGCCCTAACCATAACCCTAGCCCTAACCCTAATGGGAAAATGGAAATAAATACATTTTTTTAATTTTATTATTTTTCCCTAACTAAGGAGGTGATAACGGGGGGTTTGATTTACTATTTATGGCGGTTTTTATGTTTGACAGCTGTCGCACGCTAAAAGACGCTTTTTATTGTAAAAATAGTTTTTGCATCACCACATATTGAGAGCTATAATTTTTCCATATTTTGACCCACCGAGTGATGTGAGGTCTTATTTTTTGCGGGACGAGTTGAAGCTTTTATTGGTATCATGTTCGGGCATGTGACATTTTTTGATCGCTTTTTATTTCGTTTTTTGGGACGCAGAATTTACAAAAACCAGCGTTTCATGAATTTCTTTTGGGTGGTGCGTTTACGCCGTTCCGGGTGCAGTAAAATTTATAAGGCGGTTTTATTCTTCGGGTCAGTACGGTTACAGCGATACCTCATTTAGGTTGTTTTTTTATGTTTTGGCGCTTTTATGCAATGAAAACAATTTTATATAAAAAATAATTGTTTTTGCATCACTTTATTCTGCGAGCTATAACTTTTTTATTTTTTCGCTGATGATGCTGTATGGTGGCTCATTTTTTGCGGGACAAGATGACGTTTTCAGCGGTACCATGGATATTTATATGCGTCTTTTTGATCGCGTGTTATTGCACTTTTTGTTCGGCGGTATGATAATAAATTATTATTTTTTGCTTCGTTTTTTATTTTTATTTTTTAAGGGGTTCGCTTAAGGGGTTAACTATTGGGACAGTTTTATAGGGCGGGTCGTTACGGACGCGGCGATACCAAATATGTGTACTTTTATTGTTTTTTTTTTATTTCCAAAAAATGAATTTATTGGGGAATATTTTTTTTTTTTTTTTTAATTTATTTGGCGATTTTTTTTAAAATTATTTTTACACTTTTTCTTTATTTTTTTTTTACTTTATTACAATGTCCCATGGGGGACATCACTGTCCTGTGACAGATCGCTGATCTGTCACATCACAGGTCACTATGACAGATCAGCGATCTGTCACAGGCACTGCACAGGCTTCCTCATGCCTGCGCTTTGCAGGCACTGAGGAAGCCAGCTTCCTGCAGGCCCCCGGAGGTCCCCGTCGCCATATTGGATCCGGGGACCTGCAGGAAAGGAGTCCCCCGCAGCAGCGCTGCACATTGCGCTGCCGTGGGGGGCTCAGGGAAGCACGGAGGGAGCCCCCTCCCTGCCGATGCTTCCCTTTAACCCCCGGTACACCGCGATCGTGTTTGATCGCGGTGTGCAAGGGGTTAATGTGTCGGGGGCGGTCCGTGACCGCCCCTGACACATTGTGCCGGGTGTCAGCTATGATAATTAGCTGACACTCGGCCGCGATCAGTGGCGCTCACCACGTGGGCGCCGCTGATCGCGATGACGTAATATTCCATCCATGGTAATTAGGTCCATGGTCACATGGACGGAATATTACGTCAATTGTAGGTAAGGGGTTAAGCATTCAGATGCTTCACAGAAACTGAAGCAATGTGGAAAAAAAGATTTAAAAAACGTTTTTCACAAAAATTTTACTTTAGACCCAAAGGACAAAATGGACCCCAAAATTTGCTGCGCAATTTCTCCTAATTGCACCAATACCAAATATGTGGGGAAAAACTACTGTTTTGGTGCACTGCAGGGCTTGAAAGAATAAAAACGTTGCTGGAATCATTAGGGGATGCCATGTAGTGTTTGGAGAGCCGCTGATGTGCCTATAAAGTGCAACCCTTCAACAAGGGACTGTTGTGAGTTCATTTTCCCCTTCACCGTCGATGTCTGATGAACTCCATCTTCTGGTGAAGGAAGGTAGTGAGGCTGATTACCAAACACCTGATCTGGTAGATGATGACTGGGTAACAAGAAATTCTGACTGGATATAAGGCAGCCGACGCCCTTCTGAGTCGCTGGTGATTTCTCTGCTGGATTCTTGGAGACCAGTCTGATTCCTGCTTCCCAAAGAGAAGTTCAATAGCAGAGCAAAAACTTATTAGTTTTGTTTTGTTTACCTTGTTTTTTGGAGTTCAGCCATCCCTGGTCGGAGGTGTGCTGAGTTCCATTTTTGTCTCTGATCAGTTTGTCTCTTTGTTCTGTCTTCAGAATTTACCTGAGTGCTGATATAGTCTTTTTGAAGTCCTAGCAACTTCAGGGCCTGTTTTTCCTATCAGACGGTTGGGACATTTTTTGGTAGGGTTTTTTACGGATTGCAGACAGCAGCTTCTCTATCCTGTCCTTTTTAGTTAGCTTGGGCCCCATCGTTTGCTCAACCTATCTTTCTATCTGTGTTAATGTTTTCATCTTGCTTCACCGTCATTATATGTTGGGGGCTGCCTATTGCTTTGGGGTCTGCTCTGGGGCAGTTTAGATTTCCCCAGAATTCTTTGGTATTATTATCTTCATTTAATTTGTCTTAAATGAAAAAACACAAAAGAGAATGAAGCAAAAAGCAAAACATTGATCATTTCACACAAAACTCCAAAAATGGGCCAGACAAAAGTATTGGCACCCTCAGCCTAATACTTGGTTGCATAACTTTTAGCCAAAATAACTGTGACCAACCGCTTCCGGTAACCATCAATGAGTTTCTTACAATGCTCTGTTGGTATTTTAGACCATTCTTCTTTGGCAAACTGCTCCAGGTCCCTGATATTTGAAGGGTGCCTTCTCCAAACTGCCATTTTTAGATCTCTCCACAGGTGTTCTATGGGATTCAGGTCTGGACTCATTGCTGGCCACCTTAGAAGTCTCCAGTGCTTTCTCTCAAACCATTTTCTAGTGATTTTTGAAGTGTGTTTTGGGTCATTGTCCTGCTGGAAGACCCATGACCTCTGAGGGAGACCCAGCTTTCGCACACTGGGCCCTACATTATGCTGCAAAATTTGTTGGTAGTCTTCAGACTTCATAATGCCATGCACATGGTCAAGCAGTTCAGTGCCAGAGGCAGCAAATCAACCCCAAAACATCAGGGAACCTCCACCATGTTTGACTGTAGGGACTGTGTTCTTTTCTTTGAATGCCTCTTTTTTTCTCCTGTAAACTCTATGTTGATACCTTGCCTTTGCCCAAAAAGCTCTACTTTTGTTTCATCTGACCAGAGAACATTCTTCCAAAACATTTTAGGCTTTTTCAGGTAAGTTTTGGCAAACTCCAGCCTGGCTTTTTTATGTCTCGGGGTAAGAAGTGGAGTCTTCCTGGGTCTCCAACCATACAGTCCCTTTTCATTCAGACGCTGATGGATAATACGGGTTGACACTGTTGTACCCTCGGACTGCAGGCAGCTTGAACTTGTTTGGATGTTAGTCGAGGTTCTTTATCCAACATCCGCACAATCTAGCGTTGAAATCTCTTGTCAATTTTTCTTTTCCGTCCACATCTAGGGAGGTTAGCCACAGTGCCATGGGCTTTAAACTTCTTGATGACACTGCGCACGGTAGACACAGGAACATTCAGGTCTTTGGAGATGACTTGTAGCCTTGCGATTGCTCATACTTCCTCACAATTTGGTTTCTCAAGTCCTCAGACAGTTCTTTGGTCTTCTTTCTTTTCTCCATGCTCAATGTGGTACACAGAAGGACACAGGACAGAGGTTGAGTCAACTTTAATCCATGTCAACTGGCTGCAAGTGTGATTTAGTTATTGCCAACACCTGTTAGGTGTCACAGGTAAGTTACAGGTGCTGTTAATTACACAAATTAGAGAAGCATCACATGATTTTTCGAACCGTGCCAATACTTTTGTCCACCCTCTTTTTTATGTTTGGTGTGGAATTATATCCAATTTGGCTTTAGGACAATTCTTTTTGTGTTTTTTCATTTAAGACAAATTAAATAAAGATAATAATACCAAAGAATTTGTGTTTGCAATCATTTTCAGGAAGAAACTGAGTATTATCTGACAGAATTGCAGGTGTGTCAATATTTTTGGCCACAACTGTACCATTGGGCAGTGAATAAAAAATAATTACATTTTTACCACAACAAAATGGTTTTAGCCTCAGATTTTACATTTTCACAAGGGAAAATGGATAAAATGGCACAAAAATTTGTTACCCAATTTCTGCTGAAAGTGGAAATACCCCATTTTACAAACTAAACCTCTCAATGAGTTCATCTGGGGGTGCAGTGATCATATTGACACCACAAATTTGTCACAGAATTTTATACCATTGGGCAGTGAAGAAAAAATAATTACATTTTTACCACAAGAAAAATAGTTTTAGCCCCAGATTTTACATTTTCACACTGAAATGGGTATAAATGGCACAAAAATGTGTTACCGAATTTCTGTTGAACATGGAAATACCCCATGTGTGGCTATACAATACTGCTTAGCTACATGGTGAGTGTTCTGTCCTCACTGAATGAGACAGACATCATTGTAGCTTATACAGGCAGCTAAACTGCTATACCGGGGTCCAATAAGAAGACTGTAGGTTGAATCTGTGCTTTATTAAACGTGATGGTATATTGGCGCGGTGAAACTACAATATAAACATATATGAATACAATCGATACTGGGTTCATCAGGGATTCATATATACATAATACGATGTAAATCAACATCTGGACTACTAGCTAACCAGGGGAGAACTAACTAAGAAGGCTAGTATGAGACAGGAAATGGATACAGGAAGCATAAATGCATACCAGCAATGCTATCACAAGGGGAGAAGAGAAATGAGATGCTTCCTGAATGCATTCTAAAGGAAAATGGTGGACTGGAGGGAATTACCATAATCCTTTGCAAACGGGTACCAGGGTGCATTGCAAAACTTACCAGGTTGCACTGCAACAGAGGGAAATACAGCAAAGTGAAAGTAAAACACAATAACACGGCGGTTATGACTCTGGTCACTAGATGGAGCCAGAAACACTGAAAACATTAACTAGCAGAATAATCACGATTATGAATCAGATGTTGGAAACAGAACAGTGAGACTAGTGAGGCGCGGAACGCTATTTGCCTTCTCCAGCACTATTTGCTTCCTGGAGCACAGATTTTCTAAGAATAGTTTGCAGACACCATATACACAGGCCATAAGTGCTAGAAGAACAGAATACCCCCTTCAAGTGACCCCATTTTGTAAATTATACCCCTTTGGGAATTTATCTACAAGTGTAGTGATGATTTTGACTCTGTATATTTTCCAGAAACAAGCAGCAGTAGATATTGCTGAGTGAAAATTTACTATTTTAGTGCCCGTACATTGTAGTTCTTAGTATGTTGTAATGCCCAGTACGTTATGCCCAGCTCGTGCTTCTGGAGACTAAAAACTAAGCAGGCTCTCATCACTGAAGAAATGCCAAACATATGGATGCTAAATGCACATGGTGGTTAATGCACTCGGTGAGGCTGAGAAGGAAGAGGGGCATTTGGATTTGGGAGTACAGAATTCGCTGGATTTCTTGTGGGGCATGAGGAACCAAAATGCTTTTCCAGAGCCTTTGTACTACCAGTAACGTGGAAGCCCCTATATTTCTGTTAACAGATAATGGACCTGAGCTGGGACTTGCTTTTTTTGTGGTTTGAATCAAAACTTTTATTGGGAGCATTTTACATAACTATTGGGATCACATTTATCCTGTGCTCTACGCTGAGTAGTTATATTGGGGTTTCCATTTAAAGGGAATCTGTCACCTGGTTTTGGCGGGCTATTTAAATTATGTCTGTCTGGTCCGATGGGCGGTGTTTCAGATCTTTGCCGCCTCACCATCCTTGGCCGCCGTCCGCAGTTTTTTCATGAATAGGAGTAGGTGTCCGCCATCTTTCGCGTGTACTCTAAGCATTCTTGGCTCGCGCACGCGCAGTATGCTTTGCCCAACTGCGGGCAAAGCCGAAAAGCCTTACTGCGCATGCGCCGGTTAACTAAGCTCCGGAAGTATTTTGCTGTGTTCCGGGGCCTTTAAATCTCCAAATGATGTGTAAAACTGTGTTTCGGTGGCATATCAGAAGGCCAGATTCCCACTTAAAAATTGTTATGCCTGATATAGTGGTGAGTAGAGTTGATCGAAACGGGTTGAAAAATGTCAAAAGTCGCCGACTTTTGGCAAAGTCGGGTTTCATGAAACGAAACCCGACCCTAGGATGAGGTCGGCGACTTACGCGCCAAAGTCGCGTTTCAAAAGTTTGTTTTGCGCTCTTTTTCAGCCAATCAGGATCCACGGACACTGTGGGCAACGTGATGACATAGGCAGGGGTCACCACCATCTTTCAGAAGGGCATGCAAGTGATTGGCTTGCTTTGATGGGCG
Organism: Dendrobates tinctorius; assembly: GCF_039654945.1. Lineage (NCBI taxonomy): Eukaryota > Metazoa > Chordata > Amphibia > Anura > Dendrobatidae > Dendrobates > Dendrobates tinctorius. The sequence goes on along the minus strand of NW_027361703.1, from coordinate 32,965,025 downwards.
TCACAGGGGTTATAAAAGGGCGTGCACGCCGACCGCCATCTTACTTCTGCCGATCTTAGCATAGGGAGAGGTTGCTGCTGCTGATTCTGTAGGGAGAGCGTTAGGCAGGGAAGAAGAAAAAAAAACTGCTTCTGCTGCTAGCGATTTTGCCTGTACAACACACCAGTCACTGTGTGTGCAGTGCAAGGGGAGGCTATATTGTGGTGGATCAGTGGTGTTGGTTGTTAGGCTGCCTTCTAAGGCTTCCTGACAGCTGCATTGCTGTTTACCCACTGCTCTGCAAACTGCTTTTTTAAAAGCAATCTCAATTTTGTTTTTTGTCCTGCTGAGGTACTGAGCGTGCATTTTTTCACACCATACAGCGGTGTACGCTCCTCACACAGTACCGTGTAACGGCTGTTGTCACAGCCACAGTGAAGTTATCTGTGTGTTACTCTGTGAGAATAAGTCGAGGACATGTTCCGTTCTTACAGACCTGCACCTACTAGTTTTGTCTAGCTTTCAAACAGTTAAATATATTTGCTGTTTGATCACATTCAAAACTATAGAGAGACAGCGTGTGTCAGTCCGTATACTTAAAAAACACGGAGCTTGACAATTTTACGTACACCGGACAGCCGTGTACGTGCACGCTCCTCTCAGTACCGTGTAACGGCTGTTATCACGGCCACAGTGAAGCTGTGTGTCACTGTGGAAGGATAAGTGGAGGACTTGTTCCGTTCTTACAGACCTACACTCTAGGGAGATTCCTATTCTGCCCAATTCTACATACACCTTGTAGTTTGTGATACACTAGCCAATTTCTGCCTGTGACATAGCGCTCTGATATTCAGTGGGCCTCACACAATCCAAAAGTGTCCAGTGTCCACTAGTGTGTGCAGAAATTCAAAATCTCTGTGATCCTGTAGTCACTTTTTTCACACCTGTGCCATCGAGCCTGTGACATAGCGCTGTGATATTCAGTGGGCCTCACACAATCCATAAGTGTCCAGTGTCCACAAGTGTGTGCAGAAATTCAAAATCTCTGTGATCCTGTAGTCACTTTTTTCACACCTGTGCCATCGAGCCTGTGACATAGCGCTCTGATATTCAGTGGGCCTCAAACAATCCAAAAGTGTCCAGTGTCCACTAGTGTGTGCAGAAAATCAAAATCTCCCCTGTCCTATAGACACCTTGTACCTTGTTTTACATTACTATATAGTTTGTTGGATTTTGTCTACATTTCTACAAAAAATGAGGAAGGCTGGTGGAAGAGGCCGTGGAATTGGGCGGGGGTTGGCAGCTGGTAATGATGGTGTTGGTGGTGGATCTGATGGTAGTGGCAAGAGCAAAAAAGGACCGAATGCAGGAGGTGTTGAGCCTGCATCATCGTCTGCTCCATAAGGCTTCGAAGGCTTAGTTTTCTAAAAGTTGGCAAACCGCTTTTAAAGCCAGAGCATCAGGAAAAAGTTTTGTCTTACATTGCTGACTCAGCCTCCAGCTCTATCGCCTCCTCTTCTGAAGTTGTAAAAAGTAAAAGCACTGAGTCGTCATTGGAGGCTCATGTTCATGAACCACACCTTTCCTTGTGTCCTTCACCCCAACCAAGATTGAAGGATGACGCAGGCCATACTACTGATTACTCCATGGAGCTGTTTTCACATACCATGCCTGGATTATCAAGTGAAATGGTGAATTACCCAGGCCAAGATGAATCTGACATGGAGTGCACTGATGATAGATGATTCTGCTGGTACATTCACTCAGAGCAATACATTGTCCTCGCAGTGTACAGAGCCAGATTCTGACCCTGATGAGACTCAGGTGCCCCTTCCCACACACTATACCACCATACACGGTGACACAGAGGAAGGTGCACATGACATTGAAGAGGAGGTGATGGATGACCCAGTTGTTGACCCAGATTGGCATCCATTGGGGGAAGAGGGTGCTGCTTCCAATAGCTCAGATGAGGAGCATCCACAGCAGACATCGACATCGCAACAGCTGTTATCTGGCAGGCCCGGAGCACTCCAAAGACAGGTTCCAAAAATCAAAAAAGTTGCTGGACAGCTTGTCCAGAGGGTCAAAAGATCACAGCGTGCTAGGCCGCAAAGTGTCTGCCAAAGTAGGAAGAGTGCAGTGTGGCACTTTTTTGAACAAAATCCTCATGATCAGGCCAAGCTTATCTGTAAGAAGTGCGCAAAGACCTTTAGCCGAGGGAAAAATCTGAAAAATTTGAATACCAGTTGCATGCTCAGACATTTAACCACCATGCACTTGCAAGCGTTGACACAACACCAAACCTCAAGTGCCACATGTGCAACTGATCACAAAGAAGGTAGTCAGCAACGCTACATTGTTTCCCCCACTGTAAGCCCACCGGTTAGCACAGCAGCAAATGTTGAGGTGTCGTTGCAAGGCCACAGCAGTCATGGAATCCCACTGTTACATCAACGAAATACTGAATCTAGGCCATCAGAAAGAACACCAACTCCATCACCATCATCAACCCTCTCTCAGTCCGCCCTGTCCACCGCTACTTCCACCATATGCAGCTCTCAAGTTCAGCTCACCCTCCCAGACACTATGAGTAGGTCAAGAAAATACTCAGTCTCTCATCCGCGTACACTGGGTTTGAACGCCCACATTGCCAAACTAATCTCGTTTGAGATGATGCCCTATCGGTTGGTGGAAAGCGCAGCTTTCCGCGAACTCATGGCCTATGCAGTACCACGCTATGACCTACCCAGTCGCCACTTCTTCTCTCGCAAAGCCATCCCAGCCCTCCACCATCATGTTAAAGACCGCATTGTCCATGCACTCAAGCAGTCAGTGAGTGGAAAGGTGCACCTCACAACTGATGCATGGTCCAGTCGGCATGGCCAGGGCTGTTACGTGTCCATCACTGCGCACTGGGTTAATGTGGTGGATGCAGGGTCCACAGGGGACAGCGGTGGTGGGACAGTGCTGCCTAGCCCCCGGTATAGGAAACAGTTGGCTGTAGGCGTTCGACCCTCCTCCTCCTCCTCCAGAAGCGAAAGCTCGTCCACAGAGCGCAGTCGTACGAGCACTCCATCTGCAGCTGCCACTGTTGCACACGAGATGTCCCCCTATCGAGCAGCTAGTGGAAAGCGTCAGCAGGCTGTGTTGCAGATGATGTGTTTGGGCGACAGACACACCGCCGAGGTGCTGGCCGAGTACTTGAAGTGACAAACTGAGTCATGGCTGGGCAGTGTACATCTTGAGGCAGGCAAGGTAGTTAGTGATAACGGCCGTAATTTTGTGGCAGCCATAGCCCTTTCAAAACTCAGCCACATACCTTGCTTGGCTCACACCTTGAACCTGGTGGTGCAGTGCTTCCTCAAATATTATCCGGAGTTAACAGCCCTGCTCCAGAAGGTGCGAAGACTGTGCGCGCACATCCGCCGGTCGCCTGTACACTCCGTTCGTATGCAGAAGCTGCAGCGATTGCTCCACCTTCCCAACCACCGCCTCATTATTGACATTGCAACAAGGTGGAACTCCACCCTGCACATGGTGGAGCGGCTGTGCGAGCAGAGGCAGGCCATAATGCATTTGTGGGAGGATACACGGCCAGGCACTTTGAGAGCAGACATGGAGTTGACAGGTGTGCAGTGGTCGAAGCTGAAAGACCTCTGTAAAGTCCTTCAGTGTTTTGAGGAATGCACACGGCTGGTAAGCGCAGACGACGCCATCCTAAGCATGAGCATCCCACTTATGCGTCTGCTCATGCAAACTTTGACGCACCTTAAGGAGCAGGCGTCTGCAGCCAATGTTGACGAGGAGGGAATCCTTGATGACATTCAGCCATTGTCTGCTCAGGGACCTCTCCTGGACGAGGTGGAGGAAGAAGAGGAGGAGGAGGATGATGATGGGGATGATTACTTAGGGGAGGAGGATGCATTTCGTGGGGCAAGTGAAAATGTTGGCGTGGCAAGTTCTGGTACAGGGTTTGTGCGTGACTGGAGGGATGTGGATTTGCCAGAAAGTGCTCCTCCACCCAGCACTCGCAGTGCATCATTGACACCGGGAACATTCGTCCACATGTCAGATTATGCCTTGCAGATCCTAAAAAGGGACCCCCGCATTGCCAAAATGATGAACGATGACGACTACTGGTTGGCCAGCATCCTGGATCCACGCTATAAAGGCAAATTACAAAACATCATGCCACAGGAAAACCTTGACCTAATATTGGCTAATAAACAAGCAACTCTGGTAAATCGGTTGCTTGAGGCATTGCCAGCACACAGCAGCGGTGATGGTTCTCACACGAGCCGTACGGGCCGGGGGCAGCTTGGCAGAGGTGTTCATGGTGCACACAGCAGAAGTGGCGTTGGAGACAGGGGTTTCATGACAATGTTGTGGACTGATTTTTCAAGTACCGCTCACACAACTGGTAATATTGCATCGATGGAAAGTGACAGGAGGCAACAGTTGTCAACTATGGTTACAATCTACTTTTCCTCCCATATCGATGTTCTCCCACACAGGTCATTCCCCTTTGACTATTGGGCCGCTAAACTGGACACCTGGCCTGAATTGGCACAATATGCCTTACAGGAGCTCGCTTGCCCAGCTGCAAGTGTGCTATCGGAAAGAGTCTTCAGTGCAGCTGGATCAATCCTGACAGAAAAAAGGACCCGTCTGTCAACCCAAAATGTGGATGATCTAACCTTCATTAAAATGAACCATGCATGGGTTTCCAAGGATTTTGTCCCACCTTCCCCTGATGACACATAGGGTGACAGAAAAATGGCTTGCTTTGGTCCACCTCTTCCTGGGACTTGACCTATTTCGCCTTTTGAATCAGCTGAATGTCCAACATCAACATATGCCACTTTCTAAAACTCCCTAACTGTGCTGCCTCCCCCCCCATGGCCGGGGTCACCACCTAGCGCACGACACCGTGCGAGTGCCGTTGCCCTGGACAGGTGGGTAGGCCGACTCTTGGGCGCGGGCACTGGCACAGGGTCCCTCATAGTGCAATCAAGTGTCTCTGACGGTGGTGGTGCACACCCGCCATCAGACACACCGCCGTACTATGAGGGGCCCAGTGCTAGTACCGACGCCCACGAGTGGGCCCCCCTTGCTTGGGCAGGGCCCCAGCATTTGCAATTTTTACTTCTCCCTGCTCCTCCGCTGTGTAGTCTGGGACGTCAAATCCATACTGTGCCTGACACCGTCTGAGCCTGCCTACTGATGTATAGACATATATTTTGAATGTGTACGCTATCCATACATGTTATCCGGGGATACGGTACCCTTTCTCACCTTTGTGCAATCACGTGCAAGCCATACTGGGCCTAACACCGTCTGAGCCTGCCTCCTGATGTATAGACATATATTTTTAATGTGTACGCTATCCATACATGTTATCCGGGGATACGGTACCCTTTCTCACCTTTGTGCAATCACGTGTAATCCATACTGGGCGTGAGAACGGCTGGCGAGCTGTTAAGCAAGCTACAGCACCTGTGGTTTGCACACGTAAGTTTTTCATTTTTTCAGGAATGACGGTTAGGCCTAATTCCGGAACTGCGGTTGACCTGCACTTACTGGGAAATCATCGTTCGCGGGTAATAATTGTAATCAGTGATCCCCATCACTAACGTTGTTCAGCGGGTTATCTGCGCCTGTAAGCGACAAACGCTGGCCTTTTCAGTGTAGCACACATGCAGCCACGGACATGTAAGGGCATGACACACCAAGTTATTGGCCAATCTCATGTGCCAGAGCCTCACGTGTCCCTCTAGTAAGCCGAACTCGGACCGCGGGGCATGACGGAGTCTTGTTCATTAACGGAATTAAGCTTGCAATGTGTGCATCTTTTCTGTAGCTGGCATGGTTGAGGTTTCCCAGGTGGAGTCGAATTTAACCGTAGGCTCCACTCCTGGTGGTGCCCTTCTGGACATTCCTTTAAGGTTCAGCTTTGCAACCATACTGCCCACGTAAAACAAACACTTTGCCTTCATGAACGCTGTTTGGAGGGTCATGACTCGTGGGAATAACGCCGCCCAATCAGTTAACCTACTAGAGAGATCCTTCGTTGCTCCCAAGCATGACATCACACTCCCTAGGAGGAAGGTAATGCCACTGTGGCGACCGTACTCCTGGGGGCGACACAAGTGCACTGATGCCCAGCCACTGCTCGATGAATCTGCTGGTACATTGACCCAGACCACTACATTCCCCTCGCACGCTACACGGCCTGAATCTGACCCTGATGAAACTCAGGTTACCCTTCCCATATACAGTTCCATCTTACACGGTGACAAAGAGGAAGCTGCAGATGAAAGTGCAGGTTCGGCCCACCCGCCATCAGACACACCACCGTACTATCTGGGGCCCTGTGCCAGTGTCGTCGCCAACGAGTGGGCCCCCCCTGCTTGCTCAGGATCACAGCACTTGCAAGGTTGAAATACTGTGCAGTGAGATGGAAGATGGGGACGACGAGGAGTCCAGACTAGTACAGGGATTCCCTAGCGAGGAGACTTATTTGATTGTTTTCAATGTTGGGACAGCAATTTTTGGGGAGCACTATACTCTGGAGAATGATAGATGGGGCCCACCATACACTGGAACATTCCAAAGGTGGACATCAGACACTGGAGCAGCATTTACAGGGCCCATTATACACTAGAGCATTAGAAATGGGGCCCATTATGTTTGGAGCATTATTTGAGCCCATAAGACAGTGGAGCTTCATCCATGGGGACCAACATATACTGTAGCATTATGTGGAGCTCATCATATACTGTTTCAAACATTATATGGGACCAATGATTCTGTATGGAGAAATAGATGGGCCTCGTCATGAGATGTAAAAAGTGAAGTATTTTTCATTGTACTATACCGCTATTTCTCTGCCGTATCGGAGCATGATGAGTTGTGGTATGTGTTAAAGGGGCGCTCTTTCGCCCAGGGCACATGAAAACCTGGAGCCAGCCCTACCCCCCCACAACTTTAGCCAAATAACCCCCATTTTTCAGTGCGTAACTTGTATTATGAAGTTAATTAAGGTTGACAAGCTTAAGTAAGAAGAATTGATGCTTTTGGCATTCAAATGGGCACTGTAGGTGTGTTTCCTGTCCTCCTCTCACTGCCGACTTTTATTCCCCATTGACTTACATTGGGTTTCGTGTTTCGGGACGACCCCGACTTTTCCCTATAATCGGCCGATTTTGCTCGACCCGACTTTTGGAATAAGTCGGGTTTCACGAAACGAAACTCGACCCTAAAAAAACAAAAGTCGCTCAACTCTAGTGGTGAGCCAAGAGGCCCAATTAGCTAATCCAAATAGTTTGTGCTAAAACTGTATTTCAGTGGCAAATCAGAAGTCCAGATTTCCACCTAAAAATCATTAGGCCTACTATAGTGTTGCATCCAAGAGGCCCAATTAGCTACTCCTAATAATTTTTGCTGAAACTGTGTTTCAGTAGCAAATCAGAAGGCGAGATTTCCACATAAAAATTGTTAGGCCTAATATATTGTTGCAGCCACAAGACCCAGTTAGCTACTCCAAATAGCTTGTGCTAAAACTGTGTTTCAGTGGCATTTCAAAAGAGCAGTTTTCCATGTAAAAATCATTAGGCCTACTATAGTGGTGCATCTGCGATGCCCAATTAGCTACTCTGAATTGTTTGTGTGTGCTAAAACTGTGTTTCAGTGACAAGTCAGATGGTCAGATTTCCACTTAAAAATTGTTAGGCCTAATAGTGTTGCAGCCATGAGGCCCAAATAGCTACTCCAAATAGTTTGTGCTAAAACTGTGTTTCAGTGGCAAATCAGAAGGCCAGATTTCCACGTAAAAATCAATAGGCCTAGTGTAGTGTTGTAGCCAGGAAACCCAATTAGTTACTCTAAATTGTTTCTTCTAAAACTGTGTTTCAGTGGCAAATCATATTTCCACTTAAAAATCGTTAGACATAACAGTGTTGTTCAGGCACACTATTTAAGAAAATAAGTGCCTAAGGTTGTGAAACAGCAGGGTACAAGAGGGGAAGGCTACTTACAGTGTGAGTGGGGAAAAACTGAGGTTATGGAGGAAGGGAGAATAGGCTTGGTGTTCAATGTGTATGTGGGTTAGGTGTTAATGTGAATGAAAGCTCAACTGAACAAACATCTTCTCGGTCTATCCAAAGACCACTGACATCTGTTACTGGCCGGCCTACTCGACTTCCTGTCTTTGGCAGGTGCACAATGGTATGCCTTGTAGATGACACTCCGAAAGAGCATGTGCTCCAGTGGATGGCAAATGCTGCATCAAGTGGCCTCTGCTCCTCTTCCTCCACCTTAACATCACATGCAGTACAATCCTGAGAGGTGGCACTGGCATCCTTATTTCCCCCATGTCAAATATTTCTAAATGTGCAACTGACTGTGGGGAACCATGTTAACACATTCTATTCCATAAGCATCAGAGGTCTGCTCTGAGGAATCACAGAATCCAGAGGAGAAAAGCATCTGCACAAATGCCCAAAATTAATTCTTGTTGGGTCCGGGCCTGGCGAAGTAGAGTCCGAGCAGAATCCAGACCCTCGTCACCGGACATTTACCACCAAGGGTGGAGGTGATCCTGATGAGACTTAGATACTAAAGGTGCACGTGGACTGTACTGTGGTGGCAGGGCAGGAATAGGAGGAGGGTGACTCTAAGGGTGAGGAGTGTGAGAACAGAGAGACGATGAGGTTGTAGATCCCACTTGGCGTGAATCCAGAGGTATGCAGCTGAGTAGCCCAGTAGAGGAGCAGGAGGAAGAGAAAGATGAGGAGGTTACATTGTGGCTTCCCACACAGACACGAAGTGATACAGCCACGACAAGCATTGCTTCCTCGGTGTCAACTCTGCCTGTGGCCAGCAACAGTCGATAGTGTGCAGTTCCCAGGGGAGGCAAGGGTTGCCTAGCCTGATCATTTTTTGAGACCGCAAAGGATGACTCAACACAGGTTATGTGTCAAATTTGCAAAAAAAAAACCTCAGTACAGGCAAAAATTGCAATAATTTGACAACTGCATGCGTGAATCACCACATGCGCGATCAACATGTCTTAGAGTGGGAATCTCACTGCACTAAAATGTGGACTAGTGGGCCTCGCTAACCACTGGCCATCCCATCAACTCTATCTGCTGCTTCTTCCTCCTTCATCACTATTCCAAGTATTCACACACAGGTCTGTGGCCACAGAAACTACAATTGTTTACCCACCACAGACGGGGTGAGTGAGAGCCGGTCTGCAGCTTTTATGTCCCCTAGCACAACACATCTTTCTCAACCCACCATAACATCTTTGCTGCACCTCACTCACAGTCCAGCAGTTTGTCCTGTTCTCCGTAATCCAGCCTCTCTTAGCACAGCAGCCAGTTCTCAGTCCTGCAGTTGTGGTTGTGTAAAAGAATGTTTCCTCCTACACATGACAAAGCTAAGCACTTGATTCATCTCCAATCTGTTGCTCATAGAAATGCTGCCTTTCCTCCTGATGGATACAGACGGTTTCCAAAAGTTGGTGGCCGTCAAAGTCCCCCAGTACCAGTTGTTCATTTACCATTACTTCTCTAAGAAAGCTGTGCCTGCACTACAATAGGATGTCACCAACAACATTACCCATTCCCTAAAATAATCTATGTCTGCCAGGGTGCATTTCACCACTGACACTTGGACAAGCAAACATGAGCAGGGGCGTTACATCTCACTGACCGGGCACTGGGTGACTCTGTTGGCTGTGGGGGTAGGCGGTCAAGTGGCTGCTCCACAAGTCTTTGAATCCCCAAGGCTTGCAGGAGAAACCTCTGTATCTAACAGTTCCTCCACTGCTTCTGCCTCCTCCACCTCCTCTAGGACCTCCACCTGTGCATTCAACCTCTCCCTTAATCATACACGAATTCCCACATTGCAGATAGAATCTCCCCCAATGCCATTCAGCGCAGCCATGGCTCACCGCTATCAGGCAGTGGTTAAATTAATATGCCTTGGAGATCACAGTCACACAACTCAAGAGTTGTGGACAGGTATCCAGGCTGAGTTAGGCAATGGCTGTCTCCAATAAATCTGAAGCCAGAGTAGAACATGTGCAATAATGGTGCAAACCTAGTGGCGGCCCTAGGCCATGGCTACCTCACACATGTGTCTTGCATGGCTTAACCTGGTGGTACAGCAATTTCTACACCACTATCATGGCCTGGATATGCTGCTGCAGAAAGCATGGTCACTGTGTGCTCACTTCTGACGATGGCACCCCTGAGGTCATCGACTTGCATTGCTACAGAGGTCTTTCATCCTACCGGTTAACCGTTTGATTAGCGATGCTCCGACACAGTGGAATTCCATTCTGCACATGTTGCAGCGCCTGTGGCAGCAGCAACGAGCCCTGGTACAGTATGTCCTCTTGCATAGCCTGGGCCAATGCAGTCTGGACGTGATGCAAATCACGCTTGTGGAGTGGGCACAGGTGAAGGACCTCTGCACCGTTCTGCACAGTTTTGAAATAGCTACCAAGATGGTTAGCGCTGACAGTGCCAACATCAGCATCACTATTCTGGTCATCTACATGCTAGAGCACACTTTGAATAGTCTGCATGAGGAAGTGATGGTCCCAGAGGAAGAGTTGGAAGCAGAGGAGAATACGGAAGGGATAACAATATCTCAAATTTCTGGACTGGCGCTGCACAGGCTAGTGCCATAGGAGGGTGGCTTTCAGCATTCAATGGGGGCCTTATAGTACCAGACAAACAGTTAGTGAAGATGCAGGAGCCGAGAAACAAATGGAGAAGGGCGAGGTGATGAACACTCATCAATCAGGAGATGAAGAGGATAATGATACGCTCTCTGTTTTCCCTGGTTGGTGGGAGAGGACGGAAGAAGCAACCGTGAATGTTACCCCACCATCAACACAGCATTGGACCTCATGGAAGCATCCGACACATGACACCTTCTTACTGCACTATTTTCAACATGATGCCCGTATTCTTAGAGTTAGAAATGGTGCTGACTATTTGGTTGCCACTCTCTTAGATCCATGGTACAAGAGTAAATTTAACCTGATGCTTCCCCCCTGGGAAGGGATGTGCGCATGCTGGAGTATCGAAATACACTTGTACACAATCTTAAGAGTGGTTTTCCCCAAGACAGTAGTGAGGCACACAATGTGCATCCCAGTTGTAGATGTCCAACCCCGGGAACGTCAAGGTGTCATCGCCAAAATATTAGCACTGTCTTTCATTAAAATGAACATGTCATGGATCTCAGATTACTTTTGCACTCCAACCACAGATTGGGTAGCCTAGGCGATGGTGTCGTTTTTAGTGTCATGTATTGATCTTGCATTATTGCAGTCTGTGCCATCTTTGTGGTGTCTTCTGTGCCTACTGTTGCTACTGCAGATGATGTTACAAACAAATTTTTGAAATGTGAAGACTCCAAGTTGGATCTCCATCTGGTGGGTTGCCTGTGGTTTGTCAGAGGTCTATTATAATATTTCTACTCTGTGGAAATTGATGCCACTTTTGTGCTGTGTGACAATTTTTTTTTTTTAAATGTGGAGACTCTAAGCTTGGTCTTCATCTGATGGGTTGCTCATCTAAGTAGGTCTCTCACACTGAAAGGTCTGCACTTTCTTTCACTCAACTACCTGTGTTGATTTCCTTACATTTTTTACTACCAATTTTAGTGTATGAAACTAATGTTTGTGCCAACTGAGTGTGGCTGGAATAAAAAACAAAAAACATTAGAGGTGCTGCATGAGGTATGAGGTCTCCCAGGTAAGAAGGCTTACACCACTCCCTTAACCACCAGGTCCTCATTGAAACTTCAATTCCAAGCTGTAAAAGCTGGGTGAACCCTGATATCTCATGCATGGCCCATGGCTGACTGCTTTTGTGCCATTATAACTGGTTCTACTGTGGGTCAATTGAGCAGTCAACTACCTGTGTTACTATTCTTATTACTATTCTTACATTTTTATATCAATAGTAGTCTATGAAACTGATGGTTGTGCCATATGAGGGTGGCTGGAACAATAAAGAAAATTAGAGGTGTTGAATGAGGTGTGAGGTCTCTCAGCTAAGAAGGCTTACACCACTCCCTTAACCATCAGGTCCTCATTGAAATATCAATTTCAAGCTGTAATTACTGGGCCAAACCCTGATACCTCATGCATGGCCCATGGCTGACTGCTTCTGTCCCAGTATAACAGGTTCTACTGTGGGTCAACTAATCAGTCAACTACCTTTCTTACTATTCTTATATTTTTCTACCAATAGTAGTCTATGAAACTGATGTTTGTGCCATTTGATTGTGGCTGGAATAAAAAAAATAAATTGGAGGTATTGCATGAGGTGTGAGGTCCCCCAGCTAAGAAGACTGACACCGCTCCCTTAACCACCAGGTCCTTATTGAAACTTCAATTCCAATCTATAAATGCTGGGCCAGGCCCTAATACCTCATGCATGGCCCATGGATGAGTGCTGCTGTGCCATTTGTAAATTTCTGCTGTGGGTCAATTGATTCCACTTTTATTGGTGTCTACCCCTAATTTTAGCTGTTTGGGAAGCTTTTTATCACCCCTTAAGGTGTTGTCTATGTGTTTGGTTTTGCCTCGCATTGAATCCAATGGGTTTCGGGTACATTCGTACAACCGTTCATCGAACAGTTCGACAAACAGAGGTCCAATTGGCAAATCTGAACCTAACCTTGAAAGGTTCGCTCAATTCTACTCTGGATTCTGTTTTGCCTTTGGTCAGCATTATCCTTCCTTTCAGAAGTGCACAAAACTGTGGCAACAGCATTTTTATGTATAAGTATAACTTTTTTATTTTTTTTTTGCAGGACAAGATGACGCTTTCAGCTATACCATTTTTATTTAGTTTTGTCTTTTTTTTTCATTATTTGTTCTATGGTATGATGAAAAAGCATAGTTTTTTGCCTTTTTATATATGGTGTTCACTGAAGGGGTTAACTAGTGGGACAGTTTTATAGGTCATGTGATTCTGATACCAAATATGTGTACTTTTTTTCAGAAAAAATACTTATTTATTGTGTCACGGATGGGGGGTATGACCTTTGGCCAGCACACGGCTATCACCTATGCAGGGGGCTTATCTTAGTTATCCCACTGCTGCCACAATGTGATGAAAAACAGCAAGCTAGTCTTGACCTATCAATTTACCGGAGGGGCTTATTTTAGTTATCCCACTAAAATAACCACTGTAGTGAAGCTCTATCGAAGCACGTCCCAATATGTCATTTTCAGTTCTCTATCATAAACTGCCATCGAGTTATGTCGAAATGATTAGCTTCAGTGAAGAAATCTCCCCTGGAGCAGGGGGCTGCGAGGGGGGGGGTCACCCTCACCACTGGTATAGCAGAGTTCAGTATGTGAATAGAAGATCCTGGAATGTTCCAGAAGGTGTGATAATAGAGAAAATCATACATGAAATTTTATACATTATCATGACATATTGGTACAATATATTAATATATTTTCATCTTTTTTTATTATTTTGTGATTTTTTGAAAAAATTTTTACATTTTTTTTAAACTTTTTTATGTAGTCTCACTATGGGACTTTCACTTTCAACACTCTGATCACAGTTATAAAGCTTAGCAATGTAGGAGCATTACTATGTTTTATAACTGTCCGTGCTGCACTTTCTCTTACTGTCTTCAAAATGTTGCAATCGATATCGATCGCAGCATTTAGAGGGATAAACTGCGAGAACAGGACAGCCATCGCTCTTGACAGCGAGTGCCGTGTGTCAGCTGCCAAGTCAGTACATCCCAACCTGGAAGTATGGATACATCTGAAATTGTGAAGGGGTTAAATATATGGCAAAAAAGTAAATACAGTGTGAACCAAGCCTTGTTTTTGAGAGCTTTATCTAAAGTGCAGACATTTATGATACAGTAGAAGGTTCCGTGTACAGCATATGCAAGCCTTTTGTTGGAGGTATACTGTACATTTGTAAGATTTCTGGACATATAACTCAGACTAAAGGCTCTGATTTATTGACTCCAATTATAAGTTGTTTTTTAAGTGGCCCTATAAAGTAGTAAAAAAAAAATATTCTGGCCCGGCCTAAACCAAAGAGCAGTTTTATGGCATCTGTCTAATGATTGAAAATGTCTGACAATATTTTTTCTGGCTTTTTTTTTTCATCATTAAATGTAAGTCTGAAACACAATCTACACAGAGCTTTTGAAGGCTAACATATGCATATACTAAAGCAGGGGTAGGGAACCTATGGCTCGAGAGCCAGATGTGGCTCTTTTGATGGCTGCATCTGGCTCTCAGACAAATCTTTAACAAAAAAAATTATGAAGGAAGCCGCTTATTTCAAAAACGCGTAGGATAGGTTTGGTCCTTACGGCGCCTCGTACCTGCGGCAGTCACGTGTGCTACATGTGACCACTGATGTCGCACAGGTCCTGCAATCTCTGGTCACCATCCTACCACAGAACTCGACTGCAGCACCTGAACATCCACGCCTTCCCGGTAGAGCCGCACGGAACGTCTGTCACCTGCCGGGACAGCTCAAGAGGGGACGATTTATTCAAGTTTTTTACTGAGCTCGCTAAAGAAAAAAATCTACCTATGGATAAACTTATTTTGGTGTGCACTGATGGTGCTCTGTGCACGGTGAGGAACACCAAAGAATTCGTAGTGCTTCATTGTGAACATGAAAAGAGACCTATCCTAAGCTTTCACTGCATCCTACATCAGGAGGTGCTTTGTACACATATGTGTGGTGAGCAGCTTGGTGAGGTGATGTCGCTGGTCATTCAGGTAGTCAACTTTATTATTGCCCAATCTTTAAATGATCGCCAGTTTAAAACACTGCTGGATGAAGCTTGGAATAATTATCTTGGTCTGCTTCTGCACAGCAATGTACATTGGCTGTCAAGAGGGAAGGTGCTCAGCCATTTTGCGGCTTGTCTGAGCGAAATCTGGACTTTTCTTGAAATGAAAAACGTTGAGCATCCTGAGTTAGCTAACATTAAGTGGCTCCTGAAGTTCTATTAGCTTGTGGACAAGACTGAACATCTGAAACAGCTTAATGTGAAAATGCAAGGTGTTGGAAATACAGTCTTATCTCTTCAACAAGCAGTGTCTGCATTTGAAAACAAGCTAGAACTCTTTATCACTGACATTGAAACAGATCATTAACAACACTTTGAAAAACTGGTAGAGTTTAAAGATTCATGCACAGCAAGTGACCTTGCTCAACATCTTGATCTTCAGCAGCTAGAGGGCTTCACATGTAATCTTCTGCAGTCATTCAAAGCGTGCTTTGGAGAATTTCGTGAGCGCACTCGTCTTTTTAAGTTCATCACTGTTGGAATATGTTTGGTGCAACAACTCCATTCCTGTCTATGTTTAGTTGCTAGATTTGTAAGTTGTTCATAAAGTTAGAACAAAAAAAAACCTCCCAGAGTCTCACACAGTGAGAGCATGTGACTGTATTTCCTGTTTTTTTCCAGTCTGTGTATGAGCTAAGCAGCCTACTGTAGATGCTGCACATATATAGATATACAAATGATTTATTCCTGATCTATTAAGATTATCATATATTGTTCCTGACTGTTCCTGAATAAAGAAGCTCTGCTGTCACATGCTTGGAGAGTATCATGAGTAATCCACTGCCAATAGCTTATGGGCCCAGAGTGACACAGAACTACCCCAGGGTAACATAGCAACAGAAGCCCAAAGCAAAAGCAGCACAGAACAACAGAGAAGATGTCCAATACGTAGTAAAAAAAATCCAGCAACAAGAGGTTGCACTCCAACTACCGACAATAGAAAAAATGGCAGAAATAGCATTGGTCCCAAACAATGGCTTACGCGTTTCAGGGCCAAATATGCCCCTTAGTCATAACCTAGTGTTGTACCAGTGAGTCAGGGTTTTATATTGACCAAGGATTCAAAGAAACCCAGCCCCCATCACATGGTTCAAATTTTTCACACCCACAAACATTAAAAATCTTTTACCAGTGCAAAAATACAAACTTAAAACCAACAATATAATGCAGACATTATATACAGTCAAAAGGTCAGTGAACAGTATTAATAAAACAATATTACATCTGTGCTCTTATTTGAACGGTGGGATGGGTGGTCTCCATCATCAGGATCCAATGGGTTTCTCGGCTAAGAAGTTTTTGTAGCCAAGCTCCACCCCTTCTGGGCTTAGTGACCCTTTCCATTCCGAAAAACTGGAAACCGCTCAAATCACCACCAATGCACTTGATAAAAATGTTTTGATACATTAGAGGGATTAGGTGCATTTCTGTTCACTGAATCCCTAAGGTGTTCACTGGTGCGCTGCCTTGGTTTTCGTGTTGTGCAGCTTATATAGGAGAGATCACAAATATTGCAGGTAACCATATGTATGACATATGTACTACTGCAATTCATAAAGTCACAAATAACAATTGTTTCAGACCTCGCTTTCTTAACAAATTGCTTGGTATTTACTGCACATTTGCATGCTCCACATTTGCCACCCCAGCATCTAAAGAAACCTTTAGTAGACAGCCAGGATGTTTTAACAGGATTATCCAATACCATACTAGGTGTTAACAGATTAGAAAGAGTAGGAGCTTTCCTTGTGGAAAATAAACACCATTCCTGAAGAATACTTTCCAAAGCAGGATCGCTTTTGAGCATTAGCAAGTATTTTTTAATAATCATCTTCATCTAGTTGTACTCTTTGCTATAGGTGGTAACAAATATGGGTTTTTGATTCTCCTCCTTTTCGGTCTTTTTTATGGAATTTTACCATCCATTTCAGTTCTGGGAATTTTTTCCACAGATTTTTTTTGCTTTTTCCAAAGGCCAATTCTATCCCTCCAACGTGCACAGATTTCTTCTCTCTTTTGAATATAAGATTCATGGTCACTGCTTTAGTGATTGATGAAAACTCTGTATCACTCAAATTCCATGAAGTTACACCAGTTACTCAAACTAAGATGCAAGAACAAGAATCTCAATCACCAAACCCAGATGCAGAAAAGGAAAACAGAAGTGTGGATAAGCTCTAAAGCCCCCAAGGAAGACACAGAAGAATCAAGTCAACCTCCAGTCAGGAGATCAGAAAGGCCAAACAAAGGTATCTCAGCTAGATGCCTTTATTATATGGTCAGAACACTTTCTGACCCAGAGTCACAGTCATGGCAAGATATGCAAAAACTGCCTGTTCACAAGACACAGAAGTGGATAAATGCTGCTAATGAAGAGAACTCAACAACTCCAGACATGGGAGCTTACTGAGCTACCATAATGAAAGGAAATTGCAAACCAGCACTTTGAGACTACGGTCCTTGGAAATGTGATCCAAATGCAGCGAGAGGAAGATGGGAGTTTTCTTCTCAATGAAAGTTCTAATATTTCCGCAATACTAAACCATTTTGGAATGTCAGAAGCCAAAGGTGCGTCAACACCAATGGATCCTTCCTACTTAAAGTTGGAAGGAGAAGATCTGCTACCCAGCAATGAGAGTTACAGACAAGCAGTAGGGGCACTTCTGTACATAGCAACCACAACTCGTCCAAATATCACAGCCACAGTCGAAATTCTCTGCCAATGTGTGAGCAAGCCACGCCAAAGAGACTGGAATGCAATTAAGACAATTTTTCAATATCTTAAAGAAACTCAAAGGCTAAATCTTAACATATCTGCATCAGGAGATGTCACTCACAGAGGTTATGTGGATGCAGATTGAGCTGGAGATTCAAGTGATCGGAAATCAACAAGTGGTTAATTGTTCAAGTTAGGAGAAAATTATCTTCTACAGAAGCAGAATATATGTCTGCTGCTTATGCAAGTCAAGAAGTAATTTGGTTGGAACAATTTTTGGAAGATTTCGTCAAGCCATTAGCTCAACCAACAGTTATCTCTGAGGACAACCAAGGATGCATTAAACTTGCCAGCAGTGAGATTAGTGCAAGAACTAAGCACATTGATGCTTAGATGACTTAGTGGAACGTGGTGTACTCAAGTTTGTTTATTGCGAGTCTGACAAGATGATATATGGTGGTATGACAAAGCCATTATCAAGTTTGTGGACTTCAGAACCACAATGGGACTAACAGGATAAGTAGTTGTTGAGTGGAGGTGTTGGAATATGTTTGGTGCAACAACTCCATTCCTGTCTATGAGTGTTTGGTTGCTAGATTTGTATGCTGTTCATAAAGTTAGAACAAAAACAACCTCACAGAGGCTCACACAGGGAGAGCATGTGACTGTATTTCCTGTGTCTGTATAAGCCTGATCTATTAAGCTTATCATAAATTGTTCCGCTTTGCTCCTGAATAAAGATGCTCTGTTGTTACATGCTTGGAGAGTATCCTGAATAATCCGCTGTCAACAATCACCCATCCACACGGATGTGCAGTGGACAGCGCCGACCTGAGTTACATCCCCGATGTCTCCATCAGAGATTTTGAGCTACAAGCTGCTGACCTAAAGGCCTCAGACATGTGGGTGAATAAGTTCAAGTCACTGAGTGAAGATTTAGAAAGACTTGCACGACAGCAAGCAGAGTTGGCGAGCAAACACAAGTGGGGAGAAATGAAAAAACTTCAACCCGCGGACCAGCTGATTGTCAAAACTTGAAACGTGCTTCCCGTCACATACCACACACTGCAGCATGTGAGTATTGCTGTACTAACCATGTTTGGCTCTACGTATGCATGTGAGCAGTCTTTCTCAAATCTAAAGAACATTAAGACCAACCTACATTTTTTTTTATAATTCTTTATTTAAAGACTCACAACGAAATCCAGGTTAACATAATAATTGAAACCAGACAAGTAGACGAATACAAGCAATACAACTTAACTCCTGAAAAAGACAATCGTCCATGAGTCCGAAACATCTGGGGAGCCGATAGTAGAGGTCAATTTGGAGGGTAAGACCAACCTACGTTTAACGGATGGAAGTCTCAACGCCTGCATGAACCTTAACCTCACCCCGTATCAACCAGACTACAAAGCCATCAGAAAACCATGCAACACCAGAAGTCACATTAATGGTAAGAATTACTTTATTCATCACTGGCTAGCAACAGCATAACAGCGTTATTTAAAAGAATTCAGAGACTTATTGTACTTTAAAAGTGTTGGTCTTACATAAAATGCACACATTTACTTGTGTTTAGTTTTAAACATATTGTATGGCTCTCATGGAATTACATTTTAAAATATGTGGCATTTTTGGCGCTCTCAGCCAAAAAGGTTCCCAACCCCTGTACTATAGTGTAATTATTATTTTATAGTCAAAGCCCTATCTTCTCCATCATGATTGTTTAAGACTTAAAGTGCATAAAATAAAGATGATGGTGAAGTTAGTATTGAATGAGCTCCAAAGAAATGTGCTCATACAAATATTCTCATCTGTTTTTGAGACAATAAATAAATTGACATGTGAATTCTGCAGATTCCTGTGCATCCAGAGAGAACAGCTGAATGATTCAATGTCAGGTAATGAATAAGGCAAAATATCCATTCAGCGGGGAACACACACATCTGTCTGATGCTGCATGATAGGCCCTTAAGACAATAATTGTCTCAAAGGAAATATGAAAATATCTGAACAACATCATTCCAAGCATAAAAGATCCTAATGCTTATTTTATTGCTTCATTTTATGCACAAAATTAAGGCTTAGTGACCCCATAACAAAAAGTAAATTTGCGCATTCACATTATTTATACATTGTTTCAAAAAGAACTATGTACTGTTGTGGTTTTTATTCCAGCCTACGGAACATTCATGAAAATATTTAGACTTCTTTGTTTTTTGCACGTTAAGTTATATCAAGTTACTACTGGTGTTTATACACAGGCATTGCAAAAGGAAGAAGCCATGGCATTTTCACATGGATGCAAAATGTATCCCTGTTTGTGGGGCATCAAGAGCTTTGTTTTTAGCTAAAGAAGTAATGGTATTATAACAAGGCATCCAAAATGATCCCTTTATTTAGTTAGCAAAAACAGCTCTCCTTTTTTCAACATGAATGAGTAATGGCTTCTCAACCAGAAGTGAAAAAATATCCTTCTTTTGGGATCCGCAACAGGTTTGATATTATCAAAATAATTAAGCACTTACAAATGCTTTTTATCAAGCTGTCCAAAAAAAATCTCTTTTTACTAAGCAGAACAGGCTGGCTGTTTTAAAAGTGAAGAAGCAAAAGTTTGTCAACAAGCCTTTTAAAAAATAAGGCAATTTGTGTGACCAATTCTGGTGTTTCGCCTTGGGTCTTCTCAATTGACAGCTGACATCAATCCCAAGCCCCATCACACCAATTGCCACCGCACCAGAGAAATTGGGAAGAGTCAAAGCGTACCGTCAGAATTTGAACATCTCATGTGATGCACCAGTTCTGGGGTGGCTGCAGGCTGGTATTTTTAGGCTGGGAATGGCCAAATAACCATGGACCTTCCCAGTCTGATATCAGCTCACAGCTGTCTGCTTTACCCTTACTGATTATCAAAAATGGGTGCGACCCCACTTCATTTTTTTATTTATTTATTAGCTTAAACCATGTAGAGTAAGCTACCCACTCAAGGCACTTTTTTTTTAATCTCACAAATATCTATCTGTCTATCTATATATTTGCACATATTTAATATCTAAATATCTATCATTTCTATTTTCATTCTTTCCCAATACATGTCACGCGGAAAGCACACTGATGTCGCACATGTTTACACGGATGGCGCACATGTACACACGGACAATACCGGTGCTGGTTTTTCTAATGTCGGAAAATCAGAACGTATAAAGGGGGCCTAAGACAGACAATGGACAGTTAGGAAGGCAGATAGTATCTCTAATATAATCATTGGCATCAGCAGTAGTTGAATGAAAGTTGGCACTGATCCATGCCTGATTCATTTTGATACATGTAAGGTTTTCCACAGTGTCGGCAGATAACATGATCTGCTTAAGATGTGACAAATACACCTGCTGTTTTGAATCCACTCTTTGACATTATACTGAAGGCTAGATATGATAGTTCACCCAGAGGAAACTGTTTCATTTCTTTTCACAGCTTCAATCTGCTGAGCCAGAAGTCCATGGCAATGGAGCTCTCGGTTTCTGTAGGAGAAAGGACATAGTGCAGGTTCAACTGAACCCTGCTGTTCAAACGGTCCAACTCTGTTTGCTGATATGTTATTACCTTGGCAGATAAAACATCTGGTCCATCGTGTCATAATGTCATGAATCATGAATTGGTGCCGAATAGTGATGAGCTCGGGTGTCCTCTGAGTATTCTCTCGTGGTATTGACCTATTGTGCTTGAGGAAAGAAATAGGTTCCAAGATGACCATGTGGAATAGTATTTTTTTAAATACCGTAATTATTTCTTAGAGCATAAGAATGTTCAAAAGAGTTTTGGGTAGACATTCTCTTCATCATTTCTGAAATAGAGGGAAAATCTCTTGATTTCCACTTAGATGCTAAAAGTATTTTTGTTACAGCAAATAGATGGATTGCGAGATATTTAATTTTTGGTGGGGGAGTCAATTTGAATTAAGTGAGAACAAAACCAGTTGAGGAGACAATTCAACTACACAGTTGTTAATATTGCTCAATAAATTAGCTACTTCTTTCCATAGGTTGATTATTTTAGGACATGACCAGCAAATATGTAATATGTTAGCTTTTTAAGTACAGTTCCTCCAGCATAAGTCCGACCCATCCTCAAAAATCTTCTTCAATCTGACAGGTGTATAGAACCAACGAGATAAGATTTTAAAATAATTCTCTTGAATATTAGCATTTATATTTGATTTGTATGTTATTTGAATTGCTTCTTTCCATGATTCATATCTTCTTCCCAATTAACCATGTGTATTGACTTTTTAAGAGTTACGTCACTATTGAAAAGTGCATACAGATTTTTAATGTTCCAAATAGTATTTATTAAGGGATGTTCCAGAGGAGATATGATAACTAGAGTTGAGCGATACCGTCCGATACTTCAAAATATCGGATCGGAATGGATCGGCCGATCTTTAAAAAAAGTATCGGTATCGCCGATGCCCATACCGGAAGTCCCATTCAAGTCTATTAGACTTCCGGTATCGGAATTGGAAAAACCCTTTCCTGCCCTTGTACAGCCTCTCAGAGGTCTGTACGGGCCTTCCGGGGGTCTGTGCCGGCCTGCCGGGGGTCTGTGCCGGCCTGCCGGTGGGCTGTGCGGACTGCCCGGGGTCTGTGCACCCTGTGGGGGTCTGTACCGGCCTGCCGGGGGGCTGTGCCGGCCTGCCGGGGGGCTGTGCTGATGTCCGGGGGTCTGTGCAGGCATCGTCCGATGGGACTACAAGTCCCATCGGGCGATGCCTGCTACCATGACAGTGATTGACACATTAGCCAATGATGGGACAGTAGTAGTCCCATCATCCGGCTAATGTGTTAAATGTAAAAAAAAAAAAAAAAAATACTACATACATACATACTACATGCATGCTACATACATACTACATGCTACATACATAGTACATATATACTACATGCATGCTACATACATACTACATGCTACATACATACTACATACTACATATATACTACATGCATGCTACATACATGCTACATGCTACATACATACTACATACATACTACATACATACTACATATATACTACATGCATGCTACATACATGCTACATGCTACATACATACTACATACATACTACATGCTACATACATACTACATACATACTACATATATGCATCATACATACTACATGCTACATACATACTACATACTACATATATGCATCATACATACTACATGCTACATACATACTACATACATACTACATATATACTACATGCATGCTACATACATACTGCAAGCATGCTACATACATACTACATGCATGCTACATACATACTACATACATACTACATATATACTACATGCATGCTACATACATGCTACATGCTACATACATACTACATACATACTACATGCTACATACATACTACATACATACTACATACATACTACATATATGCATCATGCATACTACATGCTACATACATACTACATACACTCACTGGCCACTTTATTAGGTACACCATGCTAGTAAGGGGTTGGACCCCCTTTTGCCTTCAGAACTGCCTCAATTCTTCGTGGCAGAGATTCAACAAGGTGCTGGAAGCATTCCTCAGAGATTTTGGACCATATTGACATGATGGCATCACACAGTTGGCGCAGATTTGTCGGCTGCACATCCCTGATGCGAATCTCCCGTTCCACCACATCCCAAAGATGCTCTATTGGATTGAGATCTGGTGACTGAGGAGGCCATTTGAGTACAGTAAACTCATTGTCATGTTCAAGAAACCAATCTGAGATGATTCGAGCTTTATGACATGGCGCATTATCCTGCTGAAAGTAGCCATCAGATGTTGGGTACATTGTGGTCATAAAGGGATGGACATGGTCAGCAACAATACTCAGGTAGGCTGTGGCGTTGCAACGATGCTCAATTGGTACCAAGGGGCCCAAAGAGTGCCCAGAAAAAATTCCCCACACCATGACACCACCACCACCAGCCTGAACCGTTGATACAAGGCAGGATGGATCCATGCTTTCATGTTGTTTACGCCAAATTCTGACCCTACCATCCGAATGTCGCAGCAGAAATCGAGACTCATCAGACCAGGCAACGTTTTTCCAATCTTCTACTGTCCAATTTCGATGAGCTTGTGCAAATTGTAGCCTCAGTTTCCTGTTCTTAGCTGAGAGGAGTGGTACCCAGTGTGGTCTTCTGCTGCTGTAGCCCATCTGCCTCAAAGTTCGACGCACTGTGCGTTCAGAGATGCTCTTCTGCCTACCTTGGTTGTAACGGGTGGCAATTTGAGTCACTGTTGCCTTTCTATCAGCTCGAACCAGTCTGCCCATTCTCCTCTGACCTCTGGCATCAACATGGCATTTCCGGCCACAGAACTGCCGCTCACTGGATTTTTTTTCTTTTTCGGACCATTCTCTGTAAACCCTAGAGATGGTTGTGCGTGAAAATCCCAGTAGATCAGCAGTTTCTGAAATTCTCAGACCAGCCCTTCTGGCACCAACAATCATGCCACGTTCAAAGGCACTCAAATCACCTTTCTTCCCCATACTGATGCTCGGTTTGAACTGCAGGAGATTGTCTTGACCATGTCTACATGCCTAAATGCACTGAGTTGCCGCCATGTGATTGGCTGATTAGAAATTAAGTCTTAACACACAGTTGGACAGGTGTACCTAATAAAGTGGCCAGTGAGTGTACATACTACATATATACTACATGCATGCTACATACATACTGCAAGCATGCTACATACATACTACATGCATGCTACATACATACTACATACATACTACATATATACTACATGCATGCTACATACATACTACATGCTACATACATACTACATACATACTACATGCATGCTACATGCTACATATATACTACATACATACTACTTATATACTACATGCATGCTACATACATACTACATGCTACATACATACTACATACATACTACATGCATGCTACATACATACTACATACATACTACATGCATGCTACATACATACTACATACATACTACATTTATACTACATGCATGCTACATACATACTACATGCTACATGCATGCTACATACATACTGCATGTATGCTACATACATACTACATGCATGCTACATACATACTACATACATACTACATATATACTACATGCATGCTACATACATACTACATGCTACATACATACTACATACATACTACATGCATGCTACATACTACATATATACTACATACATACTACATATATACTACATTCATGCTACATACATACTACATGCTACATACATACTACATACTACATGCATGCTACATACATACTACATACATACTACATGCATGCTACATGCTACATATATACTACATACATACTACATACATACTACATATATACTACATGCATGCTACATACATACTACATGCTACATGCATGCTACATACATACTACATGCATGCTACATACATACTACATACATACTACATGCATGCTACATACAATACATTCGTACAATACATACATAGACATACAGTACATATAACATAGAGTAACATACTTACCAATACTTTTCCCACACCAGCTTTTACCATAAAGTGAGACTAGGGACTTTTTTTTTTTAAGTGGCGGAGGAATACAGTGCGGAAGGATACCTACCTTCTGTCATTGGATTCCTGCAGCCCGTAGAGAGCGGCAGCATCAGCTGATGCTGCAGTTCTCTACCCAAGATCGTCGTGGGACACACTCGTGGACTGCTTCGGATCATGGGTGAGTATTTTTGTGGTTTGTTATGTTAATATTTATTCCGTAGACGACAATGGCTTCGGGGAACAATGTGACAAGTATTGGTAAGTATGTTACTCTATGTTATATGTACTGTATGTCTATGTATGTATTGTACGAATGTATTGTATGTAGCATGCATGTAGTATGTATGTAGTATGTATGTAGTATATATGTGGTATGTATGTAGCATGTAGTATGTATGTAGCATGCATGTAGTATGTATGTAGTATGTATGTAGCATGTATGTAGCATGCATGTAGTATATATGTGGTATGTATGTAGCATGCATGTAGTATGTATGTAGTATGTATGTAGCATGTAGCATGCATGTAGTATGTATGTAGCATGTAGTATATATGTGGTATGTATGTAGCATGTAATATGTATGTAGCATGCATGTAGTATATATGTAGTATGTATGTAGCATGTAGCATGCATGTAGTATGTATGTAGTATATATGTGGTATGTATGTAGCATGTAGTATGTAGCATGCATGTAGTATGTATGTAGTATATATGTGGTATGTATGTAGCATGTAGTATGTAGCATGCATGTGGTATGTATGTAGTATATATGTGGTATGTATGTAGCATGTAGTATGTATGTAGCATGCATGTAGTATATATGTAGTATGTATGTAGCATGTAGCATGCATGTAGTATGTATGTAGTATATATGTGGTATGTATGTAGCATGTAGTATGTAGCATGCATGTAGTATGTATGTAGTATATATGTGGTATGTATGTAGCATGTAGTATGTATGTAGCATGCATGTAGTATGTATGTAGTATGTATGTAGCATGTAGTATGTATGTAGCATGTAGTATGTATGTAGCATGCATGTAGTATGTATGTAGTATATATGTGGTATGTATGTAGCATGTAGTATGTAGCATGCATGTAGTATGTATGTAGTATATATGTGGTATGTATGTAGCATGTAGTATGTATGTAGCATGCATGTAGTATGTATGTAGCATGTAGTATGTATGTAGCATGCATGTAGTATGTATGTAGCATGTAGTATGTATGTAGCATGTAGTATGTATGTAGCATGCATGTAGTATGTACGTAGTATGTATGTAGTATGTATGTAGCATGTATGTAGCATGTAGTATGTATGTTGCATGCATGTAGTATGTATGTAGCATGCATGTAGTATATATGTAGTATGTATGTAGCATGTAGTATGTATGTAGCATGTAGTATGTATGTTGCATGCATGTAGTATGTATGTAGTATGTATGTAGCATGCATGTAGTATATATGTAGTATGTATGTAGCATGTAGTATGTATGTAGCATGTAGTATGTATGTAGCATGCATGTAGTATGTATGTAGTATATATGTGGTATGTATGTAGCATGTAGTATGTAGCATGCATGTAGTATGTATGTAGTATATATGTGGTATGTATGTAGCATGTAGTATGTATGTAGCATGCATGTAGTATGTATGTAGCATGTAGTATGTATGTAGCATGCATGTAGTATGTATGTAGCATGCATGTAGTATATATGTGGTATGTATGTAGCATGTAGTATGTATGTAGCATGCATGTAGTATGTATGTAGTATTTTTTTTTTTTTTTTACATTTAACACATTAGCCGGATGATGGGACTACTACTGTCCCATCATTGGCTAATGTGTCAATCACTGTCATGGTAGCAGGCATCAACAGATGGGACTTGTAGTCCCATCGGACGATGCCTGCACAGACCCCCGGACATCAGCACAGCCCCCCGGCAGGCCGGTACAGACCCCCACAGGGTGCACAGACCACCGGCAGGCCGGCACAGCCCCCCGGCAGGCCGGTACAGACCCCGGGCAGTCCACACAGCCCCCCGGCAGGCCGGCACAGCCCCCCGGCAGGCCGGCAGAGACCCCCGGAAGGCCCGAAATGACGGCGCATCATGATGCACACACACCGCGCATCATGATGACGTCATTTCGGCTGTCAATCAACTTTGAACTTCCGATTCCGATGCCCGATATTGAAAAAATATCGGATGTCGGTATTGGAATTCCGATACAGCAAGTATCGGCCGATACCCGATACTTGCGGTATCGGAATGCTCAACACTAATGATAACTCTTGGGGAGAGAGAATTTCCCCCTAATATATTTCCTTAGTTCTAAAAAGTTACATATTTCCTCTTTTGGAAGAATGTGCAATAGATTCAAGGATAGAAAATATATGATTGAATCTTTCTTTTAGGTCTGGTAAATAAGGCCGAACAATTTGTTATACCATTCTTTCTCCATTTATCTATAGGGAAGTCTGGAAGGGCAGGGCGGAATATCAATAAAGAAAGTTTTTCTAATGGGTAACTAATTTTGAATTTCTAAGAAATGTTATATAATTTCCCGCAGGTCATAATTGTGGATTTTATTAGTATATTCTCTGGTACAGGGAGGGATTGGTCTAGTAAATTTGCAATAATAAGAGCATCTAAGGGAGAATTCCCATTGTAAGACTTTTCCATTTCTGCCCAGCTGGTTTTGGCTGCATCTATAAGCCATTTCCTGCTCTGCATTATGATATTAGTCTCGGAGCAGGCCTGTAGATTTGAGAGACCAGTGCCTCCATTTCTTTTGCTATTATATAGTAATGATTTGGCTACTCTTGGTGATTTTTTTATTCCAAATAAATTTTGACATTTGCTTATGGAAGTTCTTAATCCATATATCTGGAATTTGAATTGGAACAGTTCTAAAGATATAGTGAAGTTTTGGTAGGATTATCATCTTATATGACAAGCCTACCAAGCCATGAGGTATTTGTTTTATCAAAATTCTCAATTTTTTTAATCTGTTTTTGTAGGAGATTCAGATTTTCATCTAGTATCTTATGTAAAGAATTGGTAATTATGATTCCTAAATGTGCGATATGATGTTTTTCACAGTTATAGGGAAATTCTTTTTCTATCAATTTTTTGGTTATGTGGTCTATGAAAAAGCTTAAAATTATAGATTTTTAATCATTTATTTTATAGTATTTAATTGCAGAGAAGTCTCCTATAGTAGAAGTAATCAATGAATTGGTAGGGTCAGTGGTAAAATTTAGTGCGCCATTCGCGAATAGACTTATTTTATGTTGCCTAAAGTTAAATGGTATTCCATTTATTTAGTAATTTGTTCTTATGGTTTCGGCAAAAGCTTCCATGATTAAGTTGAATAAGACTGGGGATAATGGGCATCCTTGCCACATCCCTGAATTACTGCAGAATGCACCATAGTTGTTACATACATAGAGTCTATGGCCTTGAGGGTACTCAAGATACTTACAATTATTTCCATGCTCATGCAAATCAGAATTTTGCTTTTTTAGTTTTAACAAATCCAACTCTATTTCCTGGTAACAACGCAGCTCACTGTTGTCTGTCCTTAGTCCAGACACTGACAGTCCTTCCATTTTATGCTGGGTTCAGCTCCATGACAACAGATGGAATTCTAGAAAGAACACTTTTAGCACAAATGGGAAAAAAAGAGCAAATATGCAAATTGCATGAATGTGAATGTAAATTGGTGTCAAGTTCTTTGCTTCTCAAAAATTCAATGGTCCCTAACAAAGTTATTTTTACTTGGGATTTACAAGGCATGTTATTTTACTATTGGAGTAATTAATTCATTTAAAACTTGAACATTTTCTTTGTAAAATTCAAATACTCTTTGAAAGCCTGTATATGACCTCCTGAAGAACCTGCTCACCAAAATGGGGTTAAATACGGCCATGGATTTAGTCATTATTGTGGTGAGCACAAAAACTTAATTAGCAAAGAAATTAAAGCGTTTGACTCCACACAATTCTTGAATGGCTTGCCTACGAAACTTTATGGCCCTGATTCATCATTGATGTTTCCGCATTTTCTGGCGTAATTTGTTTCTTTTTAGTAGCTTAAAGAATAACCATTGTTTTAATTTTTATCTCATAATCCATGGGCAAACATAACACCGGTTCATCCGGTGTGGCTGCATCATGGCCCAGAGGCTCCAGGGGGCCCAAGCAGGGGAGCTAATAATGAGGGCAATCTGGCCGGTTTCTCTGGGTCCGAGGCTCTGGGGGGCCCCTGGCCAGATTGCCCTCATGTGCGGTGGGCAGGGAGTGATCCCAGTAGCTCCACTGCTTGCAAGAGAAAATAGCAGGAGCGGAGCCACAAGGATCCGTCCTGCTTCCTGCCCTGCACCCGCGCTTCCTGTCTCTGACACAGAGAGCAGTACCACTGGATGATGTCATCATTCAGCAGCCAGCTGTGCCAGAGTGAGGACGCATGGGCACCGGTGATGCTGCGGCAGGTGAGAGGTGGTGTGTGTGTGTGTTTTGCATGTATGTATGTGTGTAGAGATGAGTGGTGGTGTGTGTGTGCGTGCATGCATGTGTAGCTCTGCGGGGGAATATGCAGAGAGTTCAATGGTAGAATGATGGGATTGATGGGGAGAAGGCAATGATGGGGGTGATGGGGAGAAGACAATGATGGGAGTGATGGGGAGAAGGCAATGATGGGGGTGATGGGGAGAAGACAATGATGGGGGTGATGGGGAGAAAGCAATGATGGGGTGATGGAGAAGGCAATGATGGGAGTGATGGGGAGAAGGTAATGATGGGGGTGATGGGGAGAAGGCAATGATGGGGGTGATGGGGAGAAGGCAATGATGGGGTGGTGGAGAAGGCAATAATGGGAGTGATGGGGAGAAGGCAATGATGGGGTGATGGAGAGAGCAATGATGGGGAGGTGGGGGAAAAAGAAATGATGGGGTGGTGGGGGAGAATGCAATGATGGTGGTGGAAAGGGCAATAATGGGGGTGGTGCTGGAGGAGGAAATGATGCGGTGATAGAATGGGCAATGATGGGAGTGGTGGGGGAGAAAGCAAAGATAGTGGTGGGGGAGAAGGCAATGATGGAGGTGGTGAAGAGGGCAATGATGGGGTGGGAGAGAGGACAATGGAATGCGGGTGGAGGAGGACAATGAAGGGTGTTGGGGATTGGGATGGGAGGAAGGGGGACTTATAATGGCCTTAGGAACAGGTAGGACATGGAGTAAGACATTATCGCTTATTATGTCTAACATAGTCCCTTAGTATATATAGTGTACTTACTTATTATGTCTATCATCACGAAACAATCACTGACCTCAGGGAGACCAGTCAAAGAAAACACTGCAGCAGCCGGCAAAGGCGCTCAATCAGTGAAATCCTAGGTGCATTGCTCCCTGGGAAATACGAATATGCAAATAAAGTCTGTGGAGCCTCATTTAAGATTCTCAAACACGGAACTAGCCAGATCTTCCTCCAGGGACGGACCCAGCCAAGGAGTGGCTCCTTTCAGAAACCACCATTACCACCATATTAAGTGGCCCTTTAAGTCAATATCCAGCTCTTTACGAGTTTACAGATATGACAAGGGAAATACCAAGGCCAGGTATCCATCCACAGACAGCTGGTTTTTTTTTTGCTTTTTTAAACCATTCAGGCTAGTTATAAACAACTCAATATAAGCTCATCAACTTAAATGTTGTTGTTTCAACTCTCATCATGGTTCATATTTATTTTAGTATAACAAACCAAGGGTATACAAAAAAGACATCCTGAACATCAATAAACATCACTATAATTCACTGATATTTGATCAGGTGCTGCCATTTTTTAAATTTCCAGACACCCTCTGCATCAGAACCACCACCGCCTTCGCTGTCTAATTTATAAATCAAGTATAATCTAGAAAGGATCAGCCCGACACACTTATTCACAGATACATGCTTCTCTTTGAAAATTCCTAAATTCCTCACATCCCACAAACTCTGCATCACACAAGTCATAATTAACCATATGATTCTATTTTTCACACGACCACATGCACCAATTCCAAACATCGCAACTCACCAGTCAATAAAACTCACACCCGCTAACTCCTTACACAACCCACCTACACACTTCCACACACTGCACGCATAATCACAGTCCCACATAGTATGCCACACAGTCTCACATCCACCACATCCTTCCCTCGGTACACATCAGTTCTGCTCAGACCTCGTCTCTTCTGAACCTGTCGCACAGGCAAAATATTGTGCAAGGACATGCATACAATATCCTATTGTCTTTTAGGCATCCCGTGCGTTCCCAAACTCTTCCATGCAACCGAAACTTCATTCCTTCTCAACACCACAATATTACATTCCACATCATTCTTATGTATTATTTTCATCACATTCTTAGCCATTCTAAAATCATTCATAGGCACACTAAGTAAATCATGCTTCCTCACAAACTTCTCAATCACCTCATACCAGACTGCACACTTGAAAGCAACAGGCACTCTAGCATCCCTCTTTCTCCAACATAAGCCATATAACATCTAACCAGCAGAATAACTTGCCATATACGCTCCCTTATTTCCTTTATTCAGCAAAATAACAACAGTTTTGATATACTGAAGCCCCAGAAAATCTCAATGTTTGGAAAGGCCATGCCACCATGGTGACACGCCTTGAAAAGACTCTCTCTCTTAAGTTTCTCTATTTTACTGCTCCAGAAAAAATAAAAACTAACTTTTCCACTCTTTTTATTTTCCTACATGATGGTGGAAACACTGTTGCAATAAAAAGCAAAATCGGAAGAATCACCGCTTTTATGACCAAAATCTTACCACACAAGGTCAAGTCTCTCAGTCGCCAAAAATTTAACTTACGCTCTATGCGCAATCCACAATCCTCCCAGCTCTCCTTACCTTCCAAGTCCTTATTAAATAATACTCCCAGCAATTTGATAGCACCCTCCTCACACTTTACCCCCTCCATTTTAACCCTGTCATCCCTAAAACATTTAAAACTACATTTATTCCAATTCACTCTAAAGCCAGATGCGCCACAGAAAAACTCCAGAAGCAACTTAACCCTACTCATAGACACAACATCATCCATATATCCAAGAACTTTCAGATGCTTCCCACCACTCCCAGGTACCAACAAACCTCGCATCATTTTATCACGTCTCACCAAGCACAACAGAGGTTCAAATCACACATACAAACAAGACATGGGACACCCCTGCCTTACACCAGACTTAATATTCACTTTCTCACTCAACCACCCATTAACAAGAAACTCACTTGACACACAAAGACATTATCCCATTCACAAATTTTTGAGGAAAAACCATTCTCTCCAGAACTTTAAACAAAAACACATGCGAGACCCTATCAAACGCTTTCTCAAAATCAATTAACAGAACCATACACTTCCATTTCCTTCCCATGCAGTCTCCAATCAAATCCCTTAATAACAATAAGTTATCACTCATACTTCTTCCAGGCACAGCACACACTTGATCCTCATCCACAATACTACCAATCACCTCACGCATACGATTCACCAACAATTTGCTATAGATTTTGTAATCTGCGTTCAGCAATGTTATAGGTCTCCAATTCTCTAAACACTTTCTCTCACCTTTCTTATGCACAAGCACAACCACCCCCTCTTTCATTGATTCACACAATTTACCACTCTCCCACATATACTTACATATCTCAGGCAAATCAGCACCCAGAAAATCCCACGCCTTCACATAGAATTCTACCGGCAATCCGTCTTTACCTGGAGTCTTATTCTTTTTAGCACTCTTCATCACATTTTCTACTTCATCCATAATCACGTCCTCATTCAAAATATCACATTCTCCACTATCCAACTTGTTCTCTAACCAATTCAGCACTACTGAAACAAGACCAGAATCAATCCATTTTTTATCATATAACTTGCTATAGAACATATTCACCTCCTTTATCACATTCTCACCTGACACACACAAGCCATTCCTATCCAGGATTTTATCCATATCAACCTTTCTCCCATTCATTTTCTTAAAAAAGAACCTCGTGCACTTTTCATCTTTCTCAAGATGTTCTATTTTGGTGCGATAGATGATTTCTTTCCCTTTTTCATCCATAACACTGTTTAATTCACTCTTTGTCTCAGCCAGCAGATCAGACACATCCATGCCACTTTCTCCACACTTCCTTAACCAGACTAAGCGCCTGTTTAAATCATTAAATCTACTCTGATAAATAGCAGATTTTTTATAGCCCCACTTTTTGAAGAATTTTTTGCAACACACCTTAACCCATTCCCACCATTCCAGTACACACGCAAAATCCCTCTTACATACGCTCCACTCTTTATACTTTATTTTTAATTCATTCACCACATCCTCATCTTCTAACAATCTTACATTCAGCTTCCAAACCCCACCCCCATACACACGGTCATCAATCGCACTAAACACACCTCTCAAACACTCATGATCAGAAAAAGGTACAGCATTTTGTTGAAAATTCATACACAACTTATTTTTGGAAAGCAACATGAAAGGAACAGAGGCCGCTATCTGCAGACCGGATATAACTTCAAGAGAAATGTGCTGTCTTCCAGGTGCAAAAATTAAAGATGTGTATGATAGGATATCAGGACTCTTCAGACCTACAGATGACTACCCATTCCTGCTACTACATGTGGGGACAAATGACACCGCAAGAAACGACCTGGAAACCATCTGCAGAGACTTTGAAGACTTAGGCAAGAAAGTGAAAGAACTGGGAGTGCAGGTGTTCTTCTTTTCCATCCTCCCAGTGGATGGCCATGGAACAAGGAGGTGGAATAAGATTCTGCAGGTGAACAACTGGCTACGTCGATGGTGCCGTCAGCAACGATTTGGATTTCTGGATCACGGAGTGAACTACTTGTACGATGGACTACTTGCTAGAGATGGGGTGCACCTTACGAAGACTGGAAAGCATGTATTTGGAAGTCGCCTTGCTACACTTGTAAGGAGAGCTTTAAACTAGAACAACATGGGAAGGGAAGCAAAAGACCAGAAAAAGCCATACACCTGACAAATGCTATTGAGAACTCTGCTATTAGAAGTGGAAAGGAAGAACAAAGACGAAAGAATCTAATTAATAAAAATATTGGAGAAAGAGAAACCAATCACAAACTAAAATGTTTCTATACTAATGCACAAAGCATGGGCAACAAACAAGGAGAATTGGAACTACTAACACAGGAAAAGAAATATGATGTCATTGGAATCACTGAAACTTGGTGGGACAATACACATGATTGGAATACAAGACTAGAAGGATACAACTTATTTGCAAGAAACAGACTTGATAAACGAGGAGGGGGTGTTGCATTGTATGTTAGAAACGCGTATATCTGCACAGAGATTGAAGCTTCAGAGACTGGGAGTTCTGTGGAAACTGTTTGGGTAAGAATACAAGGACAGAACAATGGAAAGGACACCATTGTAGGCATTTACTACAGGCCGCCTGTGCAAGCCGAAGATATGGATGAACTCTTTATGCATCAGATGGCCAAGTTCTCCAAAAAATATGACATAGTTGTCATGGGAGATTTCAACTATCCAGACATTTGTTGGGAATCTCTCTCAGGCAAAACTAACAGGTCAAGGAAATTCTTATCCTCTCTTGCTGACAACTTTATCTTCCAAAAGGTAAGGGAGAAAACAAGGGGAACTGCTACCTTGGATCTAATCCTTATAAACAGGGAGGAAATGGTTGAGGAGGTAAAAGTGGCTGGGACCCTAGGAGGTAGCGACCATGCTATTTTAGAATTTTGGATAACTAGAGGCGGAAGACCTGTGAAGACTCAGACGTCAAGGTTAGATTTCAGAAAGGCAGATTTTAAGGGATTCAGAAAGAGAATTGGAGGGATCCAATGGCTGGATATCCTTAAAGACAAAAATGTCCAGGAAGGATGGGAAATCTTGAAAAATGAAATTCTCAAAGCACAGTTGTTAACAATTCCGAAAAGAGGGAAGAATAGGAAGCATTTAAGGAAACCAGGATGGATGAACACAGAACTTAAGCACATGCTAAAAAGGAAGAAAAAAATGTTTATAAAATGGAAAGAGGGAGGCATATCTAAAGAAGAATATAATGCTGTCTGCAGAACCTGCAGGGCACAAATCAGATTATCTAAAGCTGAAAATGAGCTGAGGCTTGCAAGAGATGTCAAAAGCAATAATAAAGGATTTTGGGGATATGTCAAAAGTAAAAGAAAAGTCAAAGATGCTATAGGATTTTTACAGGAAGAAAATGATGAAATGGTAAGACAGGATGTTGAGAAGGCTGAACTTTTAAATTCCTATTTTGCATCTGTTTTCTCTCAGAAAGGAAATGCAACATCAACTGTTATTCACTGTCCTATTAAGGGAATAGAAGAATCCAGGATATCTATAAACAGAAAGATAGTGAGGAAACACTTAGCTAACCTAAATGAATTCAAGTCTCCAGGTCCAGATGAATTACACCCCAGAGTACTGAAGGAGATAGCAGAAGAAATTTTTGAACCCCTCTCCATAATCTTTGAAAATTCTTGGAGAACAGGAGAAGTGCCAGAAGACTGGAGAAGAGCAAATGTTGTTCCTAGCTTCAAAAAGGGGAAGAAGGTGGACCCAGGAAACTATAGGCCGGTGAGTCTGACTTCTATACCAGGAAAGATCTTTGAACAAATTATTAAACAACATGTATGTCAATACCTGGATAAGAATGAAGTGATTAAACAGAGTCAGCATGGGTTTGTAACTAATAAGTCATGTCAGACTAACTTAATTTCCTTCTATGACGGTATCACTGATTGGGTGGATCAAGGAAATGCTGTAGATATAGTATATCTTGACTTCAGCAAAGCATTTGACAAAGTCTCTCATACAATCCTTATTGAAAAAATGACTAAGTATGGAATGGACAAGGCAACTGTTAGGTGGATTCATAACTGGCTTAGTGATCGGACCCAAAGAGTGGTCGTAAATGGCTGCACATCCAGTTGGAA
Organism: Dendrobates tinctorius; assembly: GCF_039654945.1. Taxonomy (NCBI): domain Eukaryota; kingdom Metazoa; phylum Chordata; class Amphibia; order Anura; family Dendrobatidae; genus Dendrobates; species Dendrobates tinctorius. The sequence continues at coordinate 32,928,809 of NW_027361703.1, read as the reverse complement.
GAATGTCTCAAGTGGGGTACCACAGGGCTCTGTCCTGGGCCCTGTATTGTTCAACATCTTTATCAATGATTTAGATGAAGGAATTGAGGGTAAACTGATTAAATTTGCTGATGACACAAAGCTAGGAGGGATAGCTAATACTAGAGAAGAGAGAGAGAGGATTCAAAAAGATTTAAATAAACTGGAGAAGTGGGCAGCAACTAACAGAATGGTTTTTAACAGGGAGAAATGCAAAGTACTACATCTGGGCAATAAAAATGAAAAAAGCATATATAGAATGGGAGGAATAGGGCTAAGTGACAGCACATGTGAAAAAGACTTGGGTATACTAATAGATCACAGACTGAATATGAGTCAACAGTGTGATGCAGCAGCAAAAAAGGCAAATGCAATTCTAGGATGTATTAACAGAAGCATACAGTCTAGATCACGTGAAGTCATTATTTCCCTCTACTCCTCTTTGGTCAGACCTCATCTGGAATATTGTGTCCAGTTTTGGGCACCACATTTTAAAAAAGACATCAACAAACTGGAGCAAGTTCAGAAAAGAGCGACCAGAATGGTGACCGGTCTGCAAACCCTGTCTTATGAGGAAAGGTTGCAGGATTTGGGAATGTTTAGTTTGCAAAAGAGAAGACTGAGAGGAGACTTAATAGCTGTCTACAAATATCTAAAGGGCTGTCACATTGGAGAAGGATCAACTTTATTCTCATTTGCACAAGGAAAGACTAGAAGCAATGGGATGAAACTGAATGGGAGGAGACACAGATTAGATATTAGAAAAAACTTTTTGACAGTTAGAGTGATCAATGAGTGGAACAGGCTGCCACGAGAAGTGGTGAGTTCTCCTTCAATGGAAGTCTTCAAACAGAGGCTGGACAGACATCTGACTGGGATGATTTAGCGAATCCTGCTTTGAGCAGGGGGTTGGACCAGATGGCCCAGGAGGTCCCTTCCAACTCTACGATTCTATGATTCTATGATCTATCCTGGATGCAATACCACCCCTATCAGCATGGTACGTTGGCGGTGGTGGGATGCCAAATTTCAGAGCAGCAGCACCTAGAAGGGAAAAATCAGAAATAAGATTGGATAACTTTTTACCAGTTATGTCACAATTCCCTTCTGTGGTGCAATTAAAGTCTCCAACTAAAACTGTAGGCATTTTGCCCGGAAGAAACAAACTTAATTTTTCCAAAAGAGCCAGACGCTCCTTTTTCCTGTCGTGTCCTGATGGACAGTACACATTAATAATTCTAGCCCGCCACCCCCTATCGCTAACATGTGCAATTAAACATCTACCCACCTCTACCACCGTGTAGTTATCTAAACTAATCTCCCTGTTACCCATTAATATCCCTACACCATCATTCCTATTAACAGCCAGACCATACATGCTGTCCGTAAGGCCAGTCCTTATCGCTTGGAGTGTCCACAATCCCGCATTCCTGAAGACAAAAGATGTGAGCATTCATATGTTTAATATAATCTAGAACGATTGCCCTCCTGAATTTGGATCTAATTTGCCTGACATTCAGGGACGCAATGCCCCAACCAGCTTGGGGAGCCATAACATGACTGTGTTATTAACATGACAACAAACATGCCTCTTCCTCTTCAGCCGTTTTCGTCTTCCATCTGGAACTGCAACTCCTCGAATCTGTTTACGTCTGCGGGAATGCCTATAAAAGCATTGGTGTCAGGAGAGAAGATATTCTGAAGGTAACTACGTTCACTCACTGGACTTAAACCAACTTCACCGGGGTCTGCCCAATGCGTTCTGGGCTTCTTACAGGAAGATCCAGGCTGCTCATCCTCAGAGGACCTCGCAAGAGTGAAGTCACCTTGATCTCCACAACTGGCCAACTACTCCTCAGTAGCAAACCAAGATACACTGGGGTTATTGCCAAGAGTACCTTCCAACTCCCCCTCCCCACAGACATCAGACTGATGAGGGAGCTCACATTCAACATCAGTATCTTCTAAAACTGCAACCTCTGGGCTGGGAGACTCCATTTGGGGCAGAGCCTCCTCATGTGCATCCATGATTTCAGGTTCCTCAATAAGATCCGGGTCTGAAACCTGTGGAATGTCAACAACAGCAGCAGGGGGTGCAGCTGCCCCACCTGAGACCTCAGCGTAAGACCTAGGATTGATCCTGGCCTTACAGTCCCGATACTTATGGCCCTCCTCACCACAAGCATTACACATAACAGGATTTGTGCAGTCTTTTGCCATATGGCCAGAAGCATTGCAATTCCTGCAAGTTGGCATCTCCTTGCAACTATCCTGGGTATGCCCGAAATTTTTACACCTCCTGCAATACATCGGGGCATCTGGAAAGAACAAAAAAACACTATTTTTCCCAATTGAAAAATTAAGAGGGGGGTAATGGATGCCTCCTGGGCCTTGGGGATCCATCCCAAATCTCACAAAAAATTTGTACTTCCCGGTCCAGAGCCCTTCTCCATTCAGGACCCTGTGGGAGTACTGAACATAAATGCAATGTCTTTTCAAAAATAAAGCTCTGTCCTCCTGGGAAACAAAAGGGTTGTGCATGAAAACTACAAGTGGGATATCTCCCTTAGAGTACAGTACAGTAAAGGTAAGACCTTCCAGCAAAGGATTTGCCACTCCATTTTTCAGGGCAGTAAACAAATTCTGGCAAGCTGCCATAGAAGATAGCACCAGTACATACCTGCCTTCTCTCCTAAACTCCTGCAGGCATATTGTATCGGACTTCCGAATCTTCAGGATGTCATAAAACACCATGTTGACCAAATATGCCAGGGAAAAATGCAACTTCTTATCTTCAGCGATGTCAATCCTGAATCCATTTTTGACCCGGCTATCACCGGTCCCAGAGAATTGAAGTTGGACTCCCATCGTCCACAACTCTAAGGATCTCCTCATCGAAACCTCCTGGCTATCTCCCAAAAGCAGCGACCAGCTTAAGCCACCGAAGTGGCGATGCTGGAAGGCCAAGAGACAGCACTCAAGGTATTCAGGAAACTTTGCCCCTCATCAGTGTGGAGTAGGATTCTGGCTAGGTGGGAGCAATGCCTAGTAGACCAACATCACAAAACAATCACTGACCTCAGGGAGACCAGTCAAAGAAAACACTGCGGCAGCCGGCAAAGGTGCTCAATCAGTGAAATCCTAGGTGCATTGCTCCCTGGGAAATACGAATATGCATATAAAGTCCGTGGAGCCTCATTTAAGAGTCTCAAATATGGGACTAGCCAGATCTTCCTACAGGGAAGGCCCCGGCCAAGGAGTGGCTCCTTTCGGAAACCACCATTACCACCATATTAAGTGGCCCTTTAAGGCAATATCCAGCTCTTTACGAGTTTACAGATATGACAAGGGAAATACCAAGGCCAGGTATCCATCCACAGACAGCTGTTTCGGGGTGTTGCCCCTCATCAGTGTGGAGTAGGATTCTGGCTAGGTGTTTGAGACTCATATATGAGGCTCCATGGACTTTACTTGCATATACTTATTATGTCTAACACAGTCCCTTAGTACATAGTATACTCATTTACTATGTCTAACACAGTCCCTTAGTATATAGTGTAAGTACTTATGTATAACACTGTCCCTTAGCATATAGTATACGTACTTATTATGTATAACACAGTCCCTTAGCATACAGTATAGTGTACTCACTAATTCTGTATAACACTATCCTTCGTTACATAGTTTCCTCTTTTATTATGTATAACACCATCCCTTATTACATTGCATCCTCTCTAGTTATATATGGTGCCATCCCTTATTGTATAGCTTCCTCTGCTGTTATGTATAGTTCTGTCTGTTACATAGTGTATTCTTGTTAATTTTGTTATTCACAGCACGCTCTTTTATTACATATTCCCCTCTCTTTTTAGATATGAAATGACTGCTGATCGAGGAGCCATTGACCAGACTACCAGTCCATCAGCTCCTCCATTAGAAAGGAAGCTTTCCCATGCTCCATCACCATCATTGCATTATACAGCTAACAAGACAGGACAGTATGTAATAAAAAAGAGGACTCTATATAATCCAATATGTAAGGGACGGTACTGCACTGTAAAAGGGACAGCAATATACATAATAAAGGAGACTATGTAATATATACATGTATGTATGTGTGGCTATATATATGTAGGTTTGTCGCCATCAAAGGAAGGGGGCCCAGACACATTTCTTGCACAGGGGCCCCAAGCTGTCAGTGTCTTCCCTGCATAAATCAATAGGACTTGTGAAAATAAGCAACTTTGTATTACATATCAGAGAAATTTGCTTCTTTCTCTGCCAGGACTGACCAGTCATTATAAAAATTCTCAATTCTGAGGAAAAATCTGTATTCAGTGAAGACTTTCCCTTTACTGAGATAGAAGATGGCAGCTGCTTCTGATAAGATTCTATGTAGATAGAATTAAGAGGAGGGAGGAGCTCGACATCTAGCTCCTCCCCTCCGGTCTACACAGAATTTTATCAATAAAAAAACTGACGTCTAAACCGAGAAAGTAAATTAATGTGTATGCACAATGTAAGTGTATATTAAACACATGACCAATAACCAGAGAAAACAAAAAGCAAGGTATTATTATTACCTTTAGGCATTATTTGCAGTTTATTTTTTACTTTTTATTTCAGGATATTTATGTTTTTTGCTGTTTGTTTTCTCTGGTTAATGGTCATGTGTTAATATGCACTTATATTGTGCATTCACATTAATTTACTTTCTCAGTTCCGACTTCAGGTTTTTTTTTTATCCATTTCATTGTGCATTCAGTGCATATAAGGGTGTGACCGCCCTCTTTCTGAGCTGGGAAAACTATCCAGTCTGGCCTATGCTTTTACTAGTGGTTCAGTCCCTCGATCCTTGTTCACATTCACGTCACTTGGCAAGTGAAAAGGTTTTAAATACTAGAGTAGGACTGTCCCACAAGGGTTGCCGTGACGTGGCGGGATGGCTTGTACATTATTTTGATCAAAATTATGTTTACTGGGTCGAACGAAATCGGCCGATTATCGTGAAAAGTCAAAGGCCGACTGAAACACGAAACCCAATGCAAGTCAATGAGGAAGCAAAGTCGGCAGGGAGTGGAGGACAGGAAACACACCTACAGTGCCCTTTTGAATGCCAAAAACATCAATTCTGATTACTGAAGCTTTTCAACCTTAATTTATTTCATAATACTAGTTACGCACTGAAAAATGAGGGTTATTTGGCTAAATTTGTGGGGGGGTAGGGCTGGCTCCAGGCTTTCATGTGCCCTGGGCCAAAGAGCGCCCCTTTAACACATACCACAACTCATGATGCTCCGATACCGCAGAGAAATAGCGGCATAGTACAATGAAAAATACTTCACTTTTTACATCTCATGACTGATATCCATTTTTAATAGGTCCAAAAACGGACAGTATATTACTCGGTACAGTATTATGGCCACCGCATAGTGCGCTATACAGAGTAATGAGGCCCATATATTTCTCATACAGAATCATTGGTCCCATATAATGTTTGAAACAGTATATGATGAGCTCCACATAATGCTACAGTATATGTTGGTCCCCATGGATGAAGCTCCACTGTTTTATGGGCCCAAATAATGCTCCATACATAATGGGCCCCATTTCTAATGCTCTAGTGTATAATGTGCCCTGTAAATGCTGCTCCAGTGTCTGATGTCCACCTTTGGAATGCTCCAGTGTATGGTGGGCCCCATATATCATTCTCCAGAGTATAGTGCTCCCCAAAAATTGCTGTCCCAACATTGAAAACAATTAAATAAGTCTCCTCGCTATGGAATCCCTGTACTAGTCTGGACTTCTCGTCGTCAACATCGTCCATCTCACTGCACTTGGCTGTTTAGGCAGAGGGCGTACGGACGTGATGTCATTGCGCTCTATGATCAGACTATCACTGTCAGGAAACGCGGAAGACGTCATGGCGGTGGAGCAGGGAGATGTAAGTATTTCACCTTTGCAAGTGCTGTGATCCTGAGCAAGCAGGGGGGCCCACTCGTTGGCGACGGCAGTGGCAGAGGGCCCCTCTAATAGTACGGCGGTGTGTGACGGTGTGTCTGACGGCGGGTGGGGGAGTGGGTGGGGTGGGGGTGGGGGTGGGCCCTTCCACCGGCAGAGACACTTTTGCGTACTATGAGGGGCCCTGTGCCAGTGCCATCGCCCATGAGTATGCCCCCCCACCAGCTCAAGGAACCTGCACTTTCATCTGCACCTTCCTCTTTGTCACAGTGTAAGGTGGTATAATATGCGGGAAGGGGAACCTGAGTTTCATCAGGGTCAGATTCTGGCTATGTAGAGTGTGAGAGGAATGTAGTGGTCTGGGTCAATGTACCAGCAGAATCATCTAGCAGTGGCTGGGCATCAGTGCACTTGTGGCGTCCCCAGGAGTACGGTCGCCACAGTGGCATTACCTTCCTCCTAGGGAGTGTGATGTCATGCTTGGGAGCAATGAAGGATCTCTCTAGCAGTTAAACCAACACACAACACATTTCCCACTCCACGCCAGCAGGGAGACCTCTGAACATGACTGCTGAGGAGCTGCTCTCTGTGGTTGGGAGGAGGTAAGTTAGGCCATTCTGTGCAGGGAAGGGGAAGTGTGTGGATGTGAGAAGGGGAGCTGGAGGATGAGCAGAGTTAAGGCTCACTCCTAGCTGGAGCGCATGGTCTGGATTCAGGTCTCCGAGTTTGTAGGGACACTGACGTTCCTGCAGCAGAATCCAGAGGAAGTAGCAGCTGTAAATGCTCTGTACCCAGCTGAGGCTCAGAGGCCCCAGCATCGACGTGTGTGAGCCAGAAGGAAAAGGCTACGGCTGCCAGCCATACGAGAAAGTTCCAAAAGAGAGTCAACAGGGGGAACTTCATTGAACTCAGCACTGCGAGTACCTCAGATAAGCGCTAGAACGGAGGCCACACTACCTATCTGCAGAGAGAGAAATTCAAATTGGCTTCCAGGCTGACCAACTCCTTCTCCATCTGTACTCTGGGTCCTGGACAGCACCTACCAAGTACAGGTAAAGGAACTGCACGACTGTGTCTGTCATCTTTCTCCTGTGCCTGGCGCACAGCTCAGCTACATCCTGCACTGCACACCATCTCCCAACTCTTTCATCTGCCCTGCGACTACGGCCCTACCTGTGCAGGTCTTCTACATCTTAGCTGCACCACAACATCTGTCCCACAGAAGCGACACTGCAGCGCTGGTCAATCTAATCAGAAACCAGAGGTGGCGTCACGTATCATTCACCTATAAACGTAATTCACCCCTTTGCATGGACGCCCAGGGCCACGGAATGGGTCACCACCACCGTGACACATCCCTGTGAGACACCGGCCCGGTACCGATTACCCCCACTGCCCTGGCTGTCCACGCACACTCCATGTCAGATTCATCTTGAACTGGGGAATTCACAATTTGACTTGATAACCCAGGCATGGTATGATAGAAAGAACTACATGGACTAATGTGAATTGTGGCCTGCTGCCTCATTCAGTTTGGGTGGGGGGTGCAGGACACAAGGAAAGGGGTTCTTCCTGACCAGGAGCCAGCACTTGACCACTCAGTGCTTGCATTTTTTGAAACTTCAGAAGAGGCGGGCATATTTGATGGAGTTTGTTTCGGCAATGTAAGCCAAAACCAATTCCTCATGCTCCGCCTTTAAAAGTGGTTAACCTACTCCCAGAAAAGGTATAATTCCAGGCATTCCGGAGCCAGACCATGATGCAGGCTCAACACCTCCTGCCTTAGCTGCTATTGTGCTTTTGCCACTAACAGCAGATGCACCACCACCATCATCACCAGCTGGCCCCCCCGCGCCCACGTCTGCGGCCTCTTCCACCAAACTTCAAAATTTTGCACAAAATAACATCAGATATATGGCACTGTATCAGAAATGTACAGCTCTATTCAGTCAAAGGATAATTGTCAATCTCCATATATATTCCATCAGTCACACAGAGACGCTCACAGGCTCAGCATGGATTAGACAAGAATATAAAAAGTAGACAAAGTGTACAGTATCATCAGATAGCAGGTATATATAACATAGTTTAAACATTAACAATGTACGTCTATATATCAGGAGTAGTGTTGAGCCACCACGCTAGTGTTTTGGTTCGTCACACAGGAGGCAAGTTCGTCGAATGTTCGTTGAACCCCATTGAAAACAATGGCAGGCAAGCAAAACACATACAAACACATAGAAAACAATTACAAAACACCTTAAAAGGTGTCCCAAAGCAGAGAAAATGCTCAGGAGACAAAAATTACATATGGAAAAGGGCAACTACATTTAGAAAAGAGGTGGAGGAGTAAAAGGAGGAGATGGAGGAGACACAGATATAGGCTTGTTATTCCCTTATGAAGTCAAGAAAGGATGGAATAAAAATGTAAAATACCAACCAAAAAAAAAAAATTCTGAAATCGAACACGATCATATACCATTGGACTTCCCACCAATAAATTATGCCAACTGGCGATCGGGCGGTGTTATTCCTACGAACCTCTAAACAGAGTCCATGAAGGCAAAGTGTTTGCTTTCTGGGGGCAATATGATTGCAAAGATGAACCTTAAAGGAATGTCCAAAAGGACACCACCAGGAGTGGAGCCTTCGGCTTAATTGGACTCCACCCGGGAAACCACAACCATGCCACCTCAAGAAAAGATGCACATATTGAAAGCTTTGTCGATTGTGTGTGTGGTGTGGTATGTCCGTTTGTAGCTGTGTTAGCAATTTGTCAGCTTTATTCCGTTAGCGAACGAGACTCCGGCATGCCCCCACGGTACGCGTCAAGCTTACTAGAGGGATACGCGAAGCTCTGGCACTATCATGGTCTATCATGGCATTACATGTCCGGGGCTGCATGCGCGCTACACTGAAAGGACCAGCTTTTGTCGCTTACAGGTGCAGATAACCAGCAGAACACCATTAGTGATGGGGATCTGTGATTCCAATTATTCCCCGCGAACGATGATTTCCCAGTAAGTGCAGGTCAACCGCAATTCCTGAATTAGGCCTAACCGGCATTCCTGAAAAAATGCAAAAAATTACGTGTCCAAACCACAGTTGCTGTAGCTTGCTTAACAGCTCGGCAGCTGTTCTCAGGCCCAGTATGGATTCGACAAGATACTAGAAAGTTGATAAAGGGTACAGTTTCACCGGGTAACACGTATATATGTAGCATAGTTTACACATTAAAAACCTATGTCTATATATCAGGAGGCAGGCTCAGACGGTCTCAGGCCCAGTATGGATTAGACGTGATTGGACAAAGGTGAGAAAGGGTACCGTATCACTGGATAACAGGTATGTATAGCATAGTTTACACACTAAAAACCTATGTCTATATAACAGGAGGCAGGCTCAGACGGTCTCAGGCCCGGTATGAATTAGACGTGATTGGACAAAGGTGAGAAAGGGTACCGTATCACAGGATAACAGGTATGTATAGCATAGTTTACACGTTAAAAACGTAGGTCTATATATCAGGAGACAGGCTCAGACGGTCCCAGGCCCAGTATGGATTAGACATGATTGGACAAAGGTGAGAAAGGGTAACATATCACTGGATAACAGGTATGTATAGCATAGTTTACACATTAAAAACCTATGTCTATAGATCAGGAGGCAGGCTCAGATGGTCTCAGGCCCAGTATGGATTTGACCAGCTTGTACAAAGTTGAGAAAGGGTACATTATCACTGGATAGCAGGTATACTGTATATAGCATAGTTTAAATATTTAAAATCTCCATGTTCTCAGTATGGATTAGACAACAATCTAAAAAGTAGAAAAAAGGAAATGTATTTGAAGCGTACACCAGTATACACTTTTGGTGGTATTTTTAAATCTTCATATATATTTCTGTCTCAGTAAGACAGTCCAGACTCTCCGCAATAGGAAATGAGATGCATATAATTACTGACATAAATTCTAGTGAATGCAGAAATCTAGGAATTCCTATTCACGGGATAAACTTCCGTCACAATTCTCCGAGGCGATGCAGACCCTCAAGTAATTAGTGTGTGGAGACAGCGAGAACCTTTCTTTGTGAAGAAAGTGTTGCTGTATCGCAGTACCGTTGATCCCATCGCCATTACTCATATCCATATAATTTTGATCACAGGGAGAGATGTAAACATGGTGCTCACTGCCTATCATGCTCTGTCACGTAACTTTGGAGTGCAAAAGACAGAAGCCACAGGCCGTAGACGATTCATTTGGATTGGCATGAGAGGGCACATTTAAAAATGTGCGCTGGAATGTCACACGTCTGTGGGAAGGAAAACTGTGAAAGCTGATGAGAAACCACCACTGCATCTCATTGTGAGTCGACGTCCATAAGAAATGGAAGCCATTGATCATCTGAAGCTAGATCCCAGTCAGCGGGACAGGGCATAGCTACGTCTTAACCATCATCTTCTATCAGTTCACCAAATTTGTAGCGGCAGTCCCAGTGAAGGATTTGACAGCCCAGACTAAACAGCGGAGGAGCAGGGAGAGGTAAACATTGCAAATGCTGGGGCCCTGCCCAAGCCAGGGGGGCCCACTCGTGGGCATCAGTACTGGCACTGGGCCCCTCATATTACGGCGGTGTGTCTGATGGCGGGTGTGCACCCCCACCATCAGAGACACTTGATTGCACTATGAGAGACCCTGTGCCAGTGCCCGCGCCCAAGAGTCGGCCCACCCACCTGTCCAGGGCAACGGCACTTGCATGGTTGCATGCGCTAGGTGGTGACCCTGGCCATGGGGGGAGGAGGCAGCCCAGTTAGGGAGGTTTACAAAATGGCATATGGTGATGTGGGACATTCACCTGCTGCTAAAGGCGAAATTGGTCAAGTCCCAGGAAGAGGCGGACCAAAGAAAGCCATTTTTCTGTCAACCTATGAGTCATCAGGGTAAGGTGTGACAAAATCCTTGGAAACCCATGCATGGTTCATTTTAATGAAGGTTAGATCATCCACATTTTGGGTCGACAGACGGGTCCTTTTTTCTGTCAGGATTGATCCAGCAGCACTGAAGACTCTTTCTGATAGCACACTTGCAGCTGGGCAAGCGAGCTCCTGTAAGGCATATTGTGCCAATTCAGGCCAGGTGTCCAGTTTAGGTGCCCAATAGTCAAATGGGAATGACCTGTGAGGGAGAACCTCGATATGGGAGGAAAAGTAGTTTGTAACCATAGTTGACAAGTGCTGTCTCCTGTCACTTTCAATTGATGCAGTATTACCAGTCGTGTGAGCGGGACTTGAAAAATCAGTCCACAACATTGTCATGAAACCCCTGTCTCCAACGCCACTTCTGATGTGTGCACCACCAACACCTCTTCCAAGTTGCCCCCGGCCCCTACGGCTCGTGTGACAACCATCACCGCTGCTGTGTGCTGGGAATGCCTCAAACAACCGGTTTAACAGAGTTGCTTGTTTGTTAGCCAATATTAGGTCAAGGTTCTCCTGTGGCATGATGTTTTGGAATTTGCCTTGATAGCGTGGATCCAGGATGCTGGCCAACCAGAAGTCATCATCGTTCATCATTTTGGCAATACGGGGGTCCCTTTTTAGGATCTGCAAGGCATAATCTGACATGTGGTCCAATGTTCCTGGTGTCAATGATGCACTGCGAGTGCTGGGTGGAGGAGCACTTTCAGGCAAATCCACATCCCTCCAGTCACGCACAAACCCAGTACCAGACCTTGCCACGCCAACATTTTCTCTTGCCCCACGAGAAGCATCCTCCTCCCCTAAATAATCATCCCCATCATCATCATCCTCCTCCTCTTCTTCCTCCACCTCGTCCACGACAGTTCCCTGAACAGACAATGGCTGACTGTCATCAAGGCTTAGCTCCTCCTCTTCCACATCATCCTCGGCTGCAGACGCCAGCTCCTTGATGTGCGTCAAAGTTTGCATGAGCAGACGCATAAGTGGGATGCTCATGCTTATGATGGCGTCGTCTGCGCTTACCAGCCGTGTGCATTCCTCAAAACATTGAAGGACTTTACAGAGGTCTTTCAGCTTCGACCACTGGACACTTGTCAACTCCATGTCTGCCCTCAAAGTGCCTGCCCGTGTATCCTCCCACAAATGCATTACGGCCTGCCTCTGTTCGCACAGCCGCTCAACCATGTGCAGGGTGGAGTTCCACCTTGTTGCAACGTTGATAATTAGGCAGTGCTTGGGAAGGTGGAGCAATCGCTGCAGCTTCTGCATACGACTGGAGTGTACCGGCGACCGGCGGATGTGCGAGCACAGTCTTCGAACCTTATGGAGCAGGCCTATTAACTCCGGTAATTAGTGAGGAAACACTGTACCACCAGGTTCAAGGTGTGAGCCAAGCAAGGTATGTGTCTGAGTTTTGAAAGGGCTATGGCTGCCACAAAATTCTGGCCGTTATCACTAACTACCTTGCCTGCCTCAAGATGTAGACTGCCCAGCCGTGACTCAGTTTGTCGCTGAAAGTAGTCGGCCAGTACCTCCGCGGTGTGTCTGTCGCCCAAACACATCATCTGCAACACAGCCTGCTGACGCTTTCCACTAGCTGATCGATAGTGGGACACATCGTGTGCACCACTGTCAGCTGCGGATGCAGTGCTCGTGCGACTGCGCTCTGTGGACGAGCTTTCGCTTCTGGAGGAAGAGGAGGGTCGAACGCCTACAGCCAACTGTTTCCTATACCGTGGGCTAGGTAGCACTGTGCCATCACAGTTGTCCCCTGTGGACCCTGCATCCACCACATTAACCCAGTGCGCAGTGATGGACACGTAACGGCCCTGGCCATGCCTACTGGACCATGCATCAGTTGTGAGGTGCATCTTTCCACTCACTGATTGCTTGAGTGCATGGACAATGCGGTCTTTCACATGAAGGTGGAGGGCTGGGATGGCTTTGCGAAGAAAAGAAGTGGCGACTGGGTAGGTCATAGCGTGGTACTGCGTAGGCCATGAGTTCGCGGAAAGCTGCGCTTGCAACCCACCAATAGGGCATCATCTCTAACGAGATTAGTTTGGCAATGTGGGCGTTCAAACCCAGTGTACGCGGATGAGAACTTTCTTGTCCTACTCATAGTCTCTGGTAGGATGAGCTGGACTTGAGAGCTGCATATGGTGGAACTAGCGGTAGACATGGCGGACTGAGAGAGGGTTGATGATGGTGATGGAGTTGGTGTTCTTTCTGATGGCCTAGATTCAGTCTTTCGTTGCAATAACAGTGTGATTCCCTGACTGATTTGTGTCAGGAACACCGCACTGAACTTGCTCACTGAGCCAGTGCGCGTGTCCTGAGTAAAGCGAACAGTGCTCAAAGATACCTCTGGATCGGGCAGCAACCAAGTAGATGCGTACTTCAGAGCCGCAGGACCTGAAGCACGTGACTGCTAGGGGCGTGGCCTAAACTCCACAGAGCCAGGAGCTGAAAGAGAACTTCTAGCAGAGTAACTGCGAGACAAAGTTACCAAGGGGCATAGACAGGGAGAATAGTCAGGACGTAGCCAATGAGTCACACACAAAGATAGCTGCAAGGTATCAAAGGGGCGAGCAGAGATTAGTCAGGTCACAGGCAATGAGTCATACACAGAGATAATAATGCAGTACAAAATCAACAGGCAAACTCACAACGGGAAACAGAGCCGGGTCAGAACCATATAAACAAGCTATAGCAACAAACAGGCACACGGGGGTCAGCACACTAGGCCAAAGGCAAAAGTATAACTGGCAGGGATTGAAGCTTCCTAGGGGTTTAAGAAGCTCTCCCAGAACCAGAAAGAGGCCACAACCATTAACCATAGGTGTGCAGGTCAAAACCTACACAGAGCTCCAGACATTAACCCCAGGTATGCAGCTCAAAAACCTGCACTGGGATCATGACAGTACCCCCTCTCAACGGGGGGCCTCTGGACCCCCAGGCTTCCCCGGGTACTTGGCATGGAAAGCCCGAACCAGGCGATCTGCATGTACCGAGCGAGCAGGGACCCATGAGCGCTCCTCTGGTCTATATCCCTTCCAGTCGACCAGGTACTGCAAAGAGCGGTGCACCCGCTGAGAGTCCACAATATGTCCGACCTCATACTCCAATTGACCCTCCACCAGCACTGGAGGAACAGTCTCAGAGTTCTCTTTGACAGATCCTGCGGGTTTCAACAGAGATTTATGGAACACATTAGATATTTTTAAGGAGGCTGGGAGACGCAACCTATATGCCACTGGGTTGACTATCTCCATAATCTCGTACGGACCAATGAACTTTGGTCCCAACTTAGCTGATGGTACCTTTAAGTTGATGTTACGTGTGGAGAGCCAAATCTTCTCTCCCACCTGAAACATGTCTCCCGAGGCTCTCTTTTTGTCCGCAAAATATTTGCATCTCCCTTGGGCCCGAGAGATATTACGCCGGACTTCAGCCCAGAGGTTTTTTAACCGTTTAACGGACCCCTCTGCCCCTGGACAACCGGAATCCACCCGAGAAAACTCCCCAAAATGCGGATTAAAGCCATAGATAATCAGGAATGGGGACATGTTGGTGGACTGACTCACCCGGTTGTTAAAAGCGAATTCAGCCAACGGTAATGCATCACACCAATCCTCCTGTCTGGTGGAGGTCAGACACCTGAGAATTTGTTCCAGGGATTGATTGGTGCGTTCTGTCTGACCATTACTCTCTGAGTGATATGCCGACGAGAAGGAGAGTGAGATGCCCAATTTCATACAGAACGCCCTCCAAAATTTGGCCACAAACTGCACACCTCTGTCAGACACAACATTCAGGGGTACCCCATGCAATCGGACCACATGCTGCACAAACAACCTTGACAATGTTTCTGCTGAAGGTAATGCTGCCAAGGGAATGAAATGTGCCTCTTTATAAAACCTATCCACCACCACCCATATCACGGTATTGCCCCTGGAAGGTGGAAGGCCGGTAATAAAATCCATGGAAAGATGAGTCCATGGCCTATCAGGAACCGGTAAAGGTATGAGTTCCACAGCCGGTCGGTTATGCGAGCTTTTGGAACGGGCACACATGCCACAAGCAGAAACAAATTCCTTGACATCGGACCTTAATGAAGGCCACCAAAAACCCCTGGCTACTGCCTCTCTAGTGGCCGTGATACCTGGATGAGCACTCAGCCTAGAATCATGAAACTCCTGCAGAAGTCTAGGCCGCAATGAATCTGGAACAAACAGTTTATCCCCTGGCCTGGTTGCCGGAGCTAGGGCCTGAGCCCTTAGGATTTCTTGTTCCAACTCAGTTGAGACCCCCGCCACTACCACCCCTGGGGGAAGAATGGAGGACGGCAGCTCAGGGGGAGACACTGGATCAAAACCTCTGGAAAGGGCATCCGCTTTGACATTTTTGGACCCCGGTCGAAAAGTAATGGAGAACTGAAATCGTGAAAAAAAAAGTGACCAACGGGCTTGTCTAGGAGTAAGCCTCTTAGCAGATTCAAGGTATGCCAAATTTTTGAGATCCGTGACAACCGTGATAGGGTGAGCCGCCCCTTCCATAAAGTGCCTCCATTCCTCAAACGCCAGCTTGACCACAAGAAGTTCTCTATTGCCTACATCATAGTTTTTCTCAGCTGAAGAGAACTTCTTGGAGAAGAAGGCACAGGGTTTGAGATTGGTAAGGGTGGCCGGACCCTGGGACAGCACAGCCCCCACCCCCACTTCAGAAGCATCCACCTCCACAATGAATGGTTTGGACGGGTCAGGTTGTACCAACACCGGGGCAGACATGAAACATTTCTTAATCACTGAGAAGGATTCCTTAGTGAGAACAGACCAATTTTTTACATCAGCTCCCTTCTGGGTAGGATACGTGAGTGGTTTAACCACTTGTGAGAAACCTTTAGTGAATAAATACTGGTAATAGTTCGCAAATCCTAAGAAGCGCTGGAGCCCCTTGAGATCTCGAGGCTGAACCCAGTCAGCGATCGCCAGCACCTTCTTAGGATCCATACGAAACCCCTCACAGGACACAACCCCAAAAAAGACAGCTCCTGTACAAAAAACGAACATTTTTCCAATTTAGCGAACAATTGGTTCTCCCTGAGTCTCGGGAGAACTGTTTTTAGATGTTGCAAGTGAGATTGACTGTCCGGGGAATACACCAAAATATCATCCAAATAAATAATAATAAAACGGCCTATCAGATCAGAAAACACAACATTGATGAAATTTTGGAAAATAGCGGGTGCATTAGTTAACCCAAATGGCATTACCAGGTTCTCAAAGAGTCCTTCTGATGTGAGGAATGCCGTTTTCCACTCATCCCCTTCCCAAACCGTTATCAGATTGTAGGCCCCCCGCAGATCAAACTTGGAGAACCATTGGGCCCCAGCTAACTGGTTACATAAGTCTGGGATGAGGGGAAGCGGGTAAGAGTTCCTAACCATTATCTTGTTCAGTTCCCGAAAGTCGAGGCACGGCCGCAAACCACCATCTTTTTTCTTCACAAAGAAGAACCCTGCTGCCACAGGTGACACAGAAGGCCTGATATGCCCTTTGCGGAGGCTCTCAGCTATGTACTCCTTCATGCCTTGGCGCTCAAGCCCAGACAAATTGAACAATCGAGCCTTAGGTAACTTGGCTCCGGGTACTAAATCAATGGCACAATCATAGGGTCTATGTGGTGGCAGCGCCTCAGCCTCACTTTCGGAAAAAACGCCTTCGAAATCCTTCAGGTACTCCGGAATACCTTCCAGATCGACAGACGACACAGACACGGATTTAACAGTGTTAACAAGATGTCCCAGGTTACCACATTTATTATTGCATCCCCATTGAGTGATTTCCCCTGTAACCCAATCAATGGTAGGATTATGGCTTTGAAGCCAAGGTATCCCCAGTACTAGTCCTGCAGGCAAGTTATCTAGCACAAGACAACTTAGTTTCTCCTCATGACTGGAACCCACTTTTAGAGAAAAAAGTTCAGACCTGCAACAGATACCGTCTTGGGTAAGAGGAGATGAGTCAATTGCCACAAGTTTAACAGGATCGTGAAGCCTGACTGTCCCTATCTTATTAAGAGTCATAACTAGTGTTGAGCATTCCGATACCGCAAGTATCGGGTATCGGCCGATACTTGCTGTATCGGAATTCCGATACCGACTTCCGATATTTTTTCAATATCGGAATTCGGCATCGGAATCGGAAGTTCAAAGTTGATTGACAGCCTGACGTCATCATGATGCGCGGTGTGTGCGCATCATGATGCGCCGTCATTTCGGGCCTTCCGGGGGTCTCTGCCGGCCTGCCGGGGGGCTGTGTGGACTGCCCGGGGTCTGTACCGGCCTGCCGGGGGGCTGTGCTGGCCTGCCGGTGGTCTGTGCACCCTGTGGGGGTCTGTACCGGCCTGCCGGGGGGCTGTGCCGGCCTGCCGGTGGTCTGTGCACCCTGTGGGGGTCTGTACCGGCCTGCCGGGGGGCTGTGCCGGCCTGCCGGTGGTCTGTGCACCCTGTGGGGGTCTGTACCGGCCTGCCGGGGGGCTGTGCCGGCCTGCCGGGGGGCTGTGCTGATGTCCGGGGGTCTGTGCAAGCATCGTCCGATGGGACTACAAGTCCCATCTGGCGATGCCTGCTACCATGACAGTGATTGACACATTAGCCAATGATGGGACAGTAGTAGTCCCATCATCCGGCTAATGTGTTAAATGTTAAAAAAAAAAAAAAAAAAAATACTACATACATACTACATACATACTACATGCATGCTACATACATACTACATGCATGCTACATACATACTACATGCTACATACATACTACATGCTACATACATACTACATATATACTACATGCATGCTACATACATGCTACATACATACTACATACATACTGCATGCATGCTACATACATACTACATGCTACATACATACTACATGCTACATACATACTACATATATACTACATACATGCTACATACATGCTACATACATGCTACATACATACTGCATGCTACATACATACTACATACATACTACATACATACTACATGCATGCTACATGCATGCTACATACATACTACATGCATGCTACATACATACTACATGCATGCTACATACATACTACATGCATGCTACATACAGTACATACTATATGCTACATACATACCACATACATACCACATACATACTACATGCTACATACATACTACATATATACTACATGCATGCTACATACATACTACATGCTACATACATACCACATACATACTACATACATGCTACATGCTACATACATACTACATATATACTACATGCATGCTACATACATACTGCATGCTACATGCATGCTACATACATACTACATACATACTACATGCTACATACATACCACATATATACTACATACATACAATACATTCATACAATACATACATAGACATACAGTACATATAACATAGAGTAACATACTTACCAATACTTGTCACATTGTTCCCCGAAGCCATTGTCTTTTCCGGAATAAATATTAACATAACAAACCACAAAAATACTCACCCACGATCCGAAGCAGTCCACGAGTGTGTCCCACGACGATCTTGGGTAGAGAACTGCAGCATCAGATGATGCTGCCGTTCTCTACGGGCTGCAGGAATCCAATGACGGAAGGTAGGTATCCTTCCGCACTGTATTCCTCCGCCACTTAAAAAAAAAAAGTCCCTAGTCTCACTTTATGCCATTGCTGCGTGGGAAATTCCCACACAGCAATGGCATAAAGTGAGACTAGGGACTTTTTTTTTTTTAAGTGGCGGAGGAATACAGTGCGGAAGGATACCTACCTTCCGTCATTGGATTCCTGCAGCCCGTAGAGAACGGCAGCATCAGCTGATGCTGCCGTTCTCTACCCAAGATCGTTGTGGGACACACTCGTGGACTGCTTCGGATCGTGGGTGAGTATTTTTGTGGTTTGTTATGTTAATATTTATTCCGGAAAAGACAATGGCTTCGGGGAACAATGTGACAAGTATTGGTAAGTATGTTACTCTATGTTATATGTACTGTATGTCTATGTATGTATTGTATGAATGTATTGTATGTATGTAGTATATATGTGGTATGTATGTAGCATGTAGTATGTATGTAGTATGTATGTAGCATGCATGTAGCATGCAGTATGTATGTAGCATGCATGTAGTATATATGTAGTATGTATGTAGCATGTAGTATGTATGTAGTATGTATGTAGTATGTATGTAGTATGTATGTAGCATGCAGTATGTATGTAGCATGCATGTAGT
This sequence comes from Dendrobates tinctorius, assembly GCF_039654945.1. NCBI lineage: Eukaryota > Metazoa > Chordata > Amphibia > Anura > Dendrobatidae > Dendrobates > Dendrobates tinctorius. The sequence goes on along the minus strand of NW_027361703.1, from coordinate 32,909,561 downwards.
ATATATGTAGTATGTATGTAGCATGCATGTAGTATATATGTAGTATGTATGTAGCATGTAGCATGTATGTAGTATGTATGTGGTATGTATGTAGCATGTAGTATGTATGTAGCATGCATGTAGTATATATGTAGTATGTATGTAGCATGCATGTAGTATATATGTAGTATGTATGTAGCATGTAGCATGTATGTAGTATGTATGTGGTATGTATGTAGTATGTATGTAGCATGCATGTAGTATATATGTAGTATGTATGTAGCATGTAGTATGTATGTGGTATGTATGTAGCATGTAGTATGTATGTAGCATGCATGTAGCATGCATGTAGTATGTATGTAGCATGCATGTAGTATGTATGTAGTATGTATGTAGTATGTATGTAGCATGCATGTAGCATGCATGTAGTATGTATGTAGCATGCATGTAGTATGTATGTAGTATGTATGTAGTATGTATGTAGTATGTATATATGTAGTATGTATGTAGCATGTAATTTTTTTTTTTTTTTTTTTTACATTCAACACATTAGCCGGATGATGGGACTACTACTGTCCCATCATTGGCTAATGTGTCAATCACTGTCATGGTAGCAGGCATCGCCCGATGGGACTTATAGTCCCATCGGACGATGCCTGCACAGACCCCCGAAGCCTGCACAGCCCACCGGCAGGCCGGCACAGCCCCCCAGCAGGCCGGCACAGCCCCCCGGAGCCTGCACAGACCACCGGCAGGCCGGCACAGCCCCCTGGCAGGCCGGCACAGACCACCGGAGCCTGCACAGCCTCCCCGGCAGGCCGGCACAGCCCACCGGAGCCTGCACAGACCACCGGCAGGCCGGCACAGCCCCCCGGCAGGCCGGCACAGACCACCGGAGCCTGCACAGACCCCCTGGCAGGCCGGCACAGCCCCCCGAAAGGCCCGTACAGACCCCAGAGAGGCTGTACAAGGCAAAAACAGGGTTTTTCTTATTCCGATACCGGAAGTCCCATAGACTTGAATGGGACTTCCGGTATCGGAATCGGCGATACCGATACTTTTTTTAAAGATCGGCCGATCCATTCCGATCCGATACTTTGAAGTATCGGACGGTATCGCTCAACTCTAGTCATAACCTTGGTATCAATCAGGTTCACAGCAGAACCGCAGTCAATAAAAGCAGTAGTCTGAACAGGACCATAACCAAGTTCCAGTTCCACCTGCAGCACCATTTTTGCACATGAGGAAAATTGTACCTGAAGGTCTGGGTAGCCTCCTCGACTACTACCCAGACCTAGTCGTTTCCCGCCATCTTGGAGGATGACGGACAGGAGGGGCAGTCCTTCTTCCAATGTCCAGATTTCCCACAATAGAAGCACAACTGCTTTTCTCGGTGGCGTCTTCTTTCCTTTCCCTCACAGGTGACAGCGCTCACCTCCATAGCCATAGGAAGAGTCCGGGTCTCATCTCCACTGAAGAATAATGGCGTTTCCCGTTGCATAATGCCTCTTGTCCGCAGCCTGCGATCCATGCGAACCGCTTGGATCATGGCATCCTCCAGGGAGTCAGGCGGAGGATGAAGTGCCAAAGCATCCTTCAGACGTTCACACAGGCCTCTGTGGAACAGCCCCCGAAGGGCGGCATCACTCCAGGAAATCTCCGCTGCCCAACGTCTGAATTCAGTACTGAACCATTCGGCCGAGTGCTCCCCCTGACGGACACTCATCATTTTGTCCTCAGCCAACCGCACTCTATCAGGCTCATCATAAATAAGCCCTAAGGCTTCAAAAACACATCCACAGACATTCTCTCAGGGGCAGAAGAGGAAAGCGAAAATGCCCAGGCTTGTGGGGACCCCCTAAGCAGGGACATCACCACCCCCACCCTCTGTTTCTCATCCCCAGAGGAGCGGGGTCTCAAAGAGAAAAAGAGCTTACAGCCCTCCTTAAATGCCCTGAAATCATCCTTGTTACCAGAAAATGTATCTGGCAATTTAACCGGGGATTCAGGTGGGACTAAACTGACATCTCTATTCCCCACCTGCTGGAAGCCTGCGGAAAGCACCCCCTGAACTGAGTCCTCCACCCGCTGTTGGGACTGGGCCAGAGCTTGGTGTTTCAAACTAAGCTTCTGCAGTGACTGAGTCAAGCATTTCACCTGCTCAGATAAAGCACACATTGGGTCCATGCTGCAGAAGTGAGGAGAGAAAAAAAAATTGTAGGCCAGTTATAATGTCAGGAACACCGCAATGAACTTGCTCACTGAGCCAGTGCGCGTGTCCTAAGTAAAGTGAACAGTGCTCAAAGATACCTGTGGAGTGGGCAGCAACCGAGTAGATGCGTACTTCAGAGCCGCAGGACCTGAAGCACGTGACTGCTAGGGGCGTGGCCTAAACTCCACAGAGCCAGGAGCTGCAAGAGATCTCCTAGCAAAGTAACTGCGAGACAAAGTTACCAAGGGGCATAGACAGGGAGAATAGTCAGGACATAGCCAATGAGTCACACACAAAGATAGCTGCAAGGTACCAAAGGGGCGAGCAGAGAGTAGTCAGGTCACAGGCAATGAGTCTTACACAGAGATAATAACGCAGTACAAAATCAACAGGCAAACTCACAACGGGAAACAGAGCCGGGTCAGAACCATATAAACAAGCTATAGCAACAAACAGGCACACGGGGGTCAGCACATTAGGCCAAAGGCAAAAGTATAACTGGCAGGGATTGAAGCTTCCCAGGGGTTTAAGAAGCTCTCCCAGAACCAGAAAGAGGCCACAACCATTAACCCCAGGTGTGCAGGTCAAAACCTGCACAGAGCTCCAGACATTAACCCCCAGGTGTGCAGCTCAAAAACCTGCACTGGGATCATGACAATTTGCCCTTGCGACGACAACTCAACATTTGCTGCTGGTGGTGTGCTAACTGGTGGACTTACAGTGGGGGAAACAATGTAGCGTTGCTGACTACCTTCTTTGGGAGCAGTAGCACATGTGGTACGTGAGTTTTGGTAGTCCGTCCACGCTTGCAAGTGCTTGGTGGTTAAATGTCTTAGCATGCAACTGGTATTCAAATTTCTCAGATTTTTCCCTCGGCTAAAGGTCTTTGCGCACTTCTTACAGATAAGCTTTGCCTGATCATTAGGATTTTGTTCAAAAAAGTGCCACACTGCACTCTTCCTACTATGGAAGACATTTTGAGGCCTTGCACGCTGTGCAATTTTGACCGTCTGGCCAAGCTGTCCTGCAACTCTTTTGGCTTTTGTAACCCGTTTTTGGACTGCTCCGGGCCTGCCAGATAACAGCTGTTGCGATGTCGATGCCCGCTGCGGATGCTCTCCATCACCTCCTCTTCAATGTCATGTGCACCTTCCTCTGTGTCACCGTGTATGGTGGTATAGTATGCGGGAAGGGGCACCTGAGTTTCATCTGGGTCAGATTCTGACTCAGTACACTGCAAGGACAATGTAGTGCTCTGAGTGAATGTACCAGCAGAATCATCTATCAGTGGCTGTGCATCAGTACACTCCATGTCAGATTCATCTTTGCCTGGGTAATTCACGATTTGACTTGATAACCGAGGCATGGTATGTGAAAACAGCTCCATGGAGTAATCTGTAGTGTGGCCTGCCGCATCCTTCAATTTTGGTTGGGGTGAAGGACACAAGGAAAGGTGTGGTTCATGAACATGAGCCTCCAATGATGACTCAGTGCTTTTATTTTTTAAAACTTCAGAAGCGGAGGCGATAGAGCTGGAGGCTAAGTCAGCAATGTAAGCCAAAACTTGTTCTTGAAGCTCCGGCTTTAAAAACGGTTTACCTACTCCCAGAAAAGGGAGCCTTTGAGGCCTTGTGGAGCCAGACGATGACGCAGGCTCAACACCTCCTGCATTAGGTGCTATTTTGCTTTTGCTACTACCAGCAGATCCACCACCAACACCAACACCATCATTACCAGCTGCCAACCCCCGCCCACTTCCATGGACTCTTCCACCACGCTTCCTCATTTTTGGGGAAAATGTACCCAAAAAAACACCAACTATGTGGTACTGTAAAACAAGGTACAAGGTGTATATAGTAGTGGGGAGAATTGGAATCTCTGTAGACTTCAGGACACAGTTGGATTCTGTCAGGCCCTGTTTATTTTACACCGCAATGTGACAGGCAGATTCTGGATGTTGTAAGAAAGGTGGATAGAGGACTGTGGAGAATTGGAATCTCTCTACACTTCAGGACACAGTTGGATTCTGTCAGGCCCTGTGTCTATAACACCGCAATGTGACCGGCAGAAATTGCCTAGTGTATGACAAACTACAAGGTATCTATAGAATTGGGCAGAATTGGAATCTCCCTAGAGTGTAGGTCTGTAAGAACGGACAAACTCCTCAGCTTTTCCTTACAGAGACACACTTAGATAGCTTCAATTTGGCCATGATAACAGCCGTTACACGGTACTGAGATAGGAGCGTGCACGTACACCGCTGTACGGTGTATGTAAAATTGTCAAGCTCTGTGTTTTTGTATACGGACTGACACACGCTGTCTCTCTCTAGTTTTGAATGTAATCAAACAGCAATTATACTAAACTGTTTGAAAAACGGACAAAACTATAAGATGTAGGTCTGTAAGAACGGACAAACTCTTCGGTTTTTCCTTACAGAGTCACACACTTAGATAGCTTCAATTTGGCCGTGATAACAGCTGTTACACGGTACTGTGTGAGGAGCGTACACCGCTGTACGGTGTGTGAAAAAATGAACGCTCACTACATCACCAGGACAAAACAATACAATTTGGATTGCTTTTAAAAAAGCAGTTTGAACACCAGTGTGCACACAGCAATGCAGCTTGCCTTAAAAGGCTGGCTAATCTCCACCAGTGCTGCTGCACAAAAGCAAAAATCTTCACCTTTCACTGCACAGTAACTACAGTGAAAAGCGTTGCAGCAGAAGCAGTTTTTTTTTTTCTTTTTGCCTTCCTAACGCTCTCCCTACAGAATCATCATCAGCAGCAGCTCTTCCTATTCTGAGATCAGCATGAGTAACATCGCGGTCGGCGTCCCCGCCCTTTTATACCCCCTGTAACGCCACACAAAGCAAGCCAATCACTTGCATGCCCTTCTCCAAGATGGTGGTGATCGCTGCCTATGTCATCACGTTGTCCACAGTGTCCATTCTTCCTGATTGGCTGAAAAAGGGCGCTAAAGCATCTTTTGAAATGCAACTTTGGCGCTAAAGTTGCCGACCTCGTGGCCGACCTCACGCTAAGGTCGGGTTTCGTTTCATGAAACCCGACTTTGGCGAAAGTCGGCGACTTTTGAATTTTTTCGACCTGTTTCTCTCAACTCTACTAAATACCCTTATTATTATTATTACCTTTAAGCATTATTTGCAGTTTATTTTTTACTTTTTATTTCAGGATATTTCTGTTTTTTGCATTTTGTTTTCACAGAATTTTATCAGTAGCAGCCACCATCTCCAATCTCAATGTAACAATATGTCACCGAATACAGATTTTACCTCAGAACTGAAAATTTTGATAATAATTGATCAATTCTGGAAGAGAAAGAAGCTGATTTCTCTGATAACATATATTATAAAGTTGCTTATTTTCAGGTGTACTATTGATTTGTGAAATAATAATTCAAATAATGGTTACACTTTAATGATCTAGCAAACTATAATCTGTAAAGATATGTGCGTATAAAGTTTTTGAATGAGTTTTTTTTATTTGTTCTGCTTAAAAAAATGCCTGCATAAATTGCTTCAAAACACTTCAAAGACTCTTACTAATCAATTTTTCATTTAAAACCACTTCCTTTCATAAGTTCAGTGCTTTGAGCATTTTTCTCCAATTCAGGGTTTGAAAAAGGATTGGTAGAAAAAAAAGAAAGTGCCTGTCACATCTTTGAAGCTGCTCCTGATGGAAAAGGCTCCAAACTAGGTACTTGTCACGAGGCGACTGGCCCTGCGTGACGCGACCCGACGATTGGTCGGTCACAAAACCAAAATTACAAACAAGGGGACACCGGGGACACAACGGTGGGCTCTGCAATAGGGAACGGGGGAATGGACACCTCCGGAACTCCCCTAAGATGGAGCCCTGAACTCTCCTCATGTTCCCTATACAGGTTCTTTCAACCTGTCACCGACCAGGACACCTTGGTCCCTCACTTGCCCTGCACCTATCCTTTACTAGGTTACTGGCAAGTGTGGACACTGGTCCCACCGCTGTACTAATAAGACATCAAGGAAAATAACAGACAGGTTAAAAACAAACAACACTTAGCTTGCTCTGCAGTCATGAAATGGACCGCAGAGTAAGGCACCCGAAGACAGCTTCCAGCAGGAAAACCACTGCTCCAGATCAGTTGCAAACACCACTGCTCAAGATAGCTTGTTTCTTCAGAAAGGTTGGCTTCCAAATGACCTGTATTACCAACAGCTAGCTGGTGTACCAGGTGGCCTTATAAAGGGAGGTGGGAGGGGCACCCACCTGAAAAGATAATTAATCACAATGCAGTAACTCCAGCAGCCACGGAGGGGGGGAACCCACCAGCAGACTAGCTAAAGTTGTAGTAACACCAGCGGCCACCGGGGGGGGAACTGACACTAACCCCCGATGGCCAAAAGGGAAAAGGGTTTAAATGTGTGCAGCCCAAACAGACAGATCCAAAAATGGATCGTGACAGTACTGTCCAATCAAAGGGCTGCAAATAAACATTTCTGGAATAAACTCTCCCAAAACGCTTCAAAAACTTTTCAAAACCAGTTTAGGAAACTAAAACTCTTCCAAAAACTCCCCAAAGAAGGAGCATTTCCAGAAACATTTTAGAACACAAACACACCAAAAAACCTCGGTGTGTATGTTACCTGTGGGTCCAAGGATGAAGATATAGGTTGTAAAAAAATGAATTGCTAGGTTACAGCTGGACACTGCAAGTAATAGACAGCAAGTAGATTGTTATTGCAAGGGAAATCCGGTAATTCACATAGTCCAGATTTTGCATAAATTACACTCCTAGGACCACCTCTTCTCGATCTGAATGTTTGGTGCCGATGAAATAATAATGCTAATACTCACATCCGGTGTCAGCACTCTTGCAGCGGTGTCTGCACTCGTGGCCCCGGGGCTCTTGTTCGGATATTATGACATGTGAGCCCTGCCCCCAATCAGTGCTGGCGTCACTGTCTGCTACTTCAGACACATCGAATAGTTAGAGCAAGTCAGAGAGCAGCCGCAGTCCTGCCTTCCTGTTGATGTTCGATATGTTCGAAGGTGGGGACAGTGATACCAGCACTAACTGGGTACAGGGCTCACGTGCCATAACAACAGTACCAGAGCCACAGGAATGCTAGTGCTAACATTGCTGGAATGGTGCCGGTACAGATATTGAGTATAACTGTTTTTATTTTTTCGGTGCCAAACATTGAAATCTGAACCAGGGAAAAGTGAACAATGAAAATATTTCAATTACTTGTTCAGGGGTAGCTGAATTTTTGTCAGAAGAAGAGATAATGACATTATGCAGAGAGTTGTGAGGCAGTCCAAGGATCAATCCAGAAACATTGCAATAGGGGAACAAAGATGAGTCAGAAACAATCCATTAAAAAGAGCATAAAAAATAGACGATGCTACAGTATTTGTATGGAGAATTAATAATGTCAGTTCTCAGCACCTTGGTCAGCTCAGTAGAATAAAAGTGCAAACGGCTTTAACATCATAGTGACCACCAATATGTCTTTTTACTGACCTGAGTTATAAAAGAATAGTATCCCCACACAGGTGACAATCCAGCAGCTGTATACTGTACTCTATAGCTGACAAATTGTTGCATCAGCCACGGTCAGTGTTAGCACTGTCCATATCTGTTTGATCCCTTAGAGGTTGCTGTCAGTAGTGACTATATCATATAAATGGTTAACAGAGTGTGGGGGCTTCCTCTTTATTCCCACTGACACCCTGATATCATGATTGTGTGGTCCTGATGTTTGCCATGGCAATTCATAGCCAAATAACGGTCTTACAGTCTACCGGCTATAGTAACGTTCACAAGTTACCAAGATTTCGGTGGCAAAAATACACTTTTCCATTCCTGTCATGTCACTTTGCATTAATTCCTGAAAAGCATCCAAAGGGTTAATAAACTACCTGACAGCAATTTTCAGTATGTTGGGGAGTGCTGTTTTTTAAATGGTCTCACTTTTGGGGGGTTTCCAATTTATAGGTCCCCCAAAGTCACTTCAATCTTGGATAGGTGCCTGAAAAATAATTTTGTGAATTTCCTTGGAAAAAGGAAAAATGACTGCTGCATTTTAAACCTCCTAAATGGCTAACAAAATAAAATATAATTTTACAAATTGTGCTGATTTAAAGCAGACATGTGGAAAATGTTATTTATTAATGTTTTGCTATGGTATGACTATCTGGATTAAAGGGACAATTATACAAATTTAAAAAATTGCAATTTTACATTTTTGACAAATTTCTGATTTTCTTTATAAATAAACACAAAACGTATTGACCTAAATTTACCATTATCATAAAGTATAATTTGTCACAAAAAACAATCTCCAAATCAATGGGATGTGTTGAAGCATTTCAGAGTTATTATCACATAAAGTGACACTGGTCAGATTTCAAAAATTTGGCCCGGTCACTAAGGGGTAGCAATGAACAAATGCTTGTTCCTGGGCTGGAATCCCATGTACACGTATGGTGCATGGCTAAAGCTTCTGCTCCTCCTTTTTTATTTGTGCAGCAAGAAATTGGATAAATTACATGGTATTTTATATATATCACAAAAATATGTGTATACACATGTAGCTCTATAAAAGAGTTCATCCTTACCCTTATTCCGCTAGTCCATTTTCCCGTTACCTAGAAAATCGTGTAAGGTACTCCTGGGGTGGACCCACTAGACCGTGGCAATGAACCTCCCGAGGGCGAGCTGACCAGGGGGACCACCCCCTATACAGGGAGTGTTTGGGGCAAGCCCGCGGGTAACTATCACCATGGCAGCTGGTACCCAGGGAATGTATCAGCGGACAGACAGGTAGATCCGGATTGGAGACACAGGACAGACGGGCACGGCTTGGCGGCACAGAAGTGACGGGCACGGCTTGGAGACACAGGAGTGACGGGCACGGCTTGGAGACACAGGAGTGACGGGCACGGCTTGGAGACACAGGAGTGACGGGCACGGCTTGGAGGCACAGGAGTGACGGGCACGGCTTGGAGGCACAGAAGTGACGGGCACGGCTTGGAGACCCCAAGCCTAGGAGAGAGAACAAAGGAGGAATGAGTAACGGACGGACAGGACGCCGGAGCGCACATGGAGGGTGGGCCAGAGTCACTAGCAAGGCGCAGTGATAGTCAGGCATCGCCAGCAGGAGGAGGCGGCCTGATATAGGGAAGTGGGAGGCCTTCCGGGTCGTGACCTCCAGTTGGAGGAGGAGGCGCGCGTCCTCAGGAGGAGGAGGAGCGCGTGTGCCCGGCCATAGTTTGGACGCGTGCCCGCCGAGGAAGAGGAGCGGGGGCGCGCACCCGGCGTGATCCAGAGGACCAGACGGAGGCGGTCGCCGGCCGAGGAAGAATGGCCGGGAGAGACCGCGCCGTGGCCCGCAGCAGCCGGCGCCGAGGCGAGGAGGCCACCGGCGAGTGCGGCAGCCGCCGCGTGACAGTACCCCCCTCCTTACGCGCCCCCCTCCGCAGTCCGGAAAAAAATTTAGCCAAGATTCGAGGAGCTTGGATGTTCTCCTGGGGCTCCCAGGACCTCTCCTCAGGGCCAAAGCCCTTCCAATCAACCAAAAAAAAGGTTTTCCCTTTTTGCCTTCTCATGGCCAAAATATCTCTAACCTCAAATACATCGTCTGCGGAGACAGGCGGAGGCGAGTGGGGGGCTTTAGAAAGGAAACGATTGAAGATGACTGGCTTAAGCAAAGACACATGAAAAGCATTAGGGATGCGGAGAGAGGCGGGAAGCCGTAGTTTGTAGGAGACATCATTAATACGGGACAAGACCTCAAAAGGTCCAATATAGCTGGGACCCAGCTTATGGGACGGGATTTTGAGGCGAAAAAACTTGGAGGCTAGCCAAACTTTATCACCTGGGTGATATGGCGGGACATCCAGGCGCCTCTTGTCTGCGTGTCTCTTAACCCTGTTACGTACCAACTCGAGAGCGGTCTTGGTCTCCTGCCAGATCCTGGAGAATTCACCGGTCAGAAGATCAGCCGCCGGTACACCCGAGGCAGGAGGAACCGGTAGAGGTACACCAGGATGTTGACCGTAGACGACAAAGAAAGGGGATTTGCCAGAAGACTCACTGACGTGGTTATTATAGGCGAACTCAGCCCATGCACGGGAGTAGTTCAGACCAGTCGTCTTGGTGGACATTAGAAAAATGCCGGAGGTAATTCACCAAACTCTGATTCGTCCGTTCCGCCTGACCGTTGGACTGTGGGTGGTAAGAAGAGGAGAAGTCGAGGGTGACATCCATCGATCTGCATAGGGCTCTCCAGAAGCGAGAGGTGAACTGGACTCCTCTGTCTGAAACAATATGTTGGGGCAGTCCATGAAGACGGAAGATGTGCTGAACGAAAATCTTCGCCAAGGCTGGAGCCGATGGCAAGCCAGGAAGAGGGATGAAGTGTGCCATCTTAGAAAACCTATCTACCACCACTAAGACGACAGTACAGTTGGCAGACGAGGGTAGGTCTGTAATAAAGTCCATGGCAATGTGTTGCCAAGGAGACGAGGGTACTGGAAGCGGATGTAGAAGACCAGAAGGCAGCTGCCTAGGCACCTTGATCTTGGCACATGAGAGGCAGGAGGCGATGAAATCCCAGACATCCTGGGAAAGAGTCGACCACCAGTAGTAGCGGGACACCAGGAGAAGTGTCTTTTTAAGCCCGAGATGGCCAGCCAGCTTGGAAGCATGTCCCCAGTGGAGGATTCGTCTTCGGTCCTTCTCCGGAACAAAAGTCTTGCCAGGTGGGGTTGAGAGGAGAGAAAGCGGTGCCACCGTGATGAGCCTGGATGGGTCCAAGATATGCGCGGGTTCTTCTTCGACATCTGCGGAAAGAGAGGACCTGGACAAGGCGTCAGCTTTGAGGTTCTTGTCACCTGGACGAAAATGCAGGTCAAAATCGAATCGACCGAAGAACAGAGACCACCTGGCTTGCCGAGGGTTGAGTCTTTGTGCAGACTGAAGGTAAGCTAGATTTTTAAGGTCTGTGAAGATTGTGAAGGGATGTGCGGCGCCTTCCAATAAGTATCTCCACTCCTCTAGAGCTAACTTGATGGCAAGCAGTTCTCGGTCTCCGATGGAATAATTCCGCTCTGGGGTGGAGAATGAAACCGCACGTAACGAGCCTACCAGAGGAAGACTTTTGAGACAAAACCGCTCCAGCTCCAGTTGCGGATGCATCCACTTCGAGGACGAACGGTTTGTTGACCTCAGGGCGATGGAGTACGGGAGCCGTGGCAAATGCTCGTTTCAGAGATAGAAAGGCTCTCTCTGCTTCAGGGGTCCAGACGTGCGGGTTGGCTCCTTTACGGATCAAAGACGAGATAGAGCCAGCCAAAGAGGAAAAATGGGGGATGAACTGCCGATAGTAGTTTGCGAAGCCGAGAAAGCGCTGAATGGCTTTCACCCCTTGGGGACGTGGCCAGTTAAGCACGGCAGAGACCTTCTCAGGATCCATACGCAGGCCAGAGTCGGAGATGATATAGCCTAGAAATGGAAGGGAAGACTGTTCAAAGGCGCACTTCTCCAATTTGGCGTACAGGCGATTCTCCCTCAAACGGAACAGTACTCGGCGGACATCTCTTCTGTGGGTGGACAGATCAGGAGAGAAGACAAGGATATCGTCGAGGTACACGACCACACAGGAGTACAGAAGGTCTCGGAAAATGTCGTTCACAAATTCCTGAAAGACCGCGGGAGCGTTGCACAACCCAAAGGGCATGACGAGATACTCGTAGTGTCCATCCCTGGTGTTGAAGGCGGTCTTCCACTCATCTCCTGAGCGAATACGGATGAGATTGTAGGCTCCACGGAGATCCAATTTAGAAAAGATTCGCGCCCCACGTAGCCGGTCGAACAACTCGGGGATGAGAGGTAGAGGATATCTGTTCTTAACGGTAATCTCGTTGAGACCTCGATAGTCAATACAGGGGCGCAGAGACCCGTCTTTCTTCTTGACAAAAAAGAAACCAGCTCCAGCGGGAGAAGATGACTTCCGGATGAAGCCTCTGGCCAAATTCTCCTTTACATATTCGGTCATGGCCTGGGACTCGAGTGGACTCAACGGATAGATCCGCCCCCGGGGCGGGGTTGAACCAGGAACAAGCTCGATAGGACAATCATATTGCCGGTGCGGTGGAAGGACCTCTGCCTCCTTCTTATCGAAGACATCCGCAAAGGCCCAGTAAGCCGAGGGCAAATCCGCAGGGCCCGAGACAGGAGACGAGCATTTGAGGGGTTGTACTGGATGAAGACATCTAGTCTGGCAGAAGCGGCCCCAGCGAAGAATGTCTCCGGACCGCCAATTCAGGACAGGTTCATGCATCCGCAACCACGGAAGACCCAGGAGCAAGGTGTGGGACAGAGACGGCAGCACGAAGAAGGCTATTCTTTCACGGTGCAGGACCCCGATCTGTAACTCCAGCTCTTCAGTGACCAGTGTAACGGTCTCACGCAAGGGAACGCTGTCGACTGAGGCTAACTGCCGGGGAACCTCCAAGGACCTGACAGGTATCCCTAATCTCTTCACCGCCTCGAGTTGGATAAAATTTCCAGCAGCCCCTGAGTCAATATAGGCTATCTCCGAAAAACGTTTGGAGCCCAGGAGAAACAAAACAGAAAGGGTCAAGGGTAGAGAGGTATCAAAGACACCTAGGGAGGCCTCTCTTACCTGTCCTAGGCGGAGGAGTTTCCTGGCCTCACAGGACAGGAACGCAGGAGATGGGAGGCGCTGCCACAATAGAGACAAAGGCCATGAGCGAGTCTCTCCTGGCGGCGTAGCTCCGCGGGCCTGAGTCAGTCCACTTGCATGGGTTCAGGAGCTGCGGCCGAGGCGGAGGACCGCGAGCGTGGAGGACTGCGTGGCAGAGGAGAAAAACGAGTGGGCCTTCTCTCCCTGGCAACCTCGCGGGAACGCTCCCGGAAACGCAGATCAATTCGTGTTGCCAGCGAGATGAGATCCTCCAAAGACGTAGGTGTATCCCTACCTGCCAACTCGTCCTTGATTCGGACCGACAAGCCACGCCAAAAAGCCCCCACCAGGGCCTCATTGTTCCAACCAAGCTCAGAGGACAACGTACGGAACTGGATGGCGTACTGTCCCACAGAGAGGGTACCCTGGCGAAGGCAAAATAAAGACTCGGTGGCGGAGACCAGGCGACCGGGCTCATCGAAGACCTTACGAAAGGTCTCCAAGAAGGTCGCGAGCTGGGAGACTTTCGGGTCATCACGCTCCCACAAGGGATTTACCCAAGCCAGTGCCTCACCCTCTAAGTGGGAAATCATAAAGGCCACCTTCGCCCGGTCAGAAGGATACTGTAGGGGTGCCAACTCGAAATGCAACTGGCACTGGTTAATGAACCCCCAACAGAGTTTGGGATCTCCGCTATAGCGTGGGGGTTTGGCCAACCGGGGGGAGGAGTGAGGAACTGCCACAGGCGCCGGGACAGCGGCTGCCGTCTGTAGAGCTAGTAAGCGGTTATCTACAGAGGCTATATAATTCAAAATATGGGCCTGGGTGTCGCGCTGCTGAGCCAGTTCCTGCTGTAAGCCGGAGATTTGGGAGGCAATTCCCGGATCGGAGGTCTGCAAAGACGAAAGTCGGGACTCCATTGATTTGAGGAACGACATGATCCTCGCCTGGTTCTCACGAAGGAACAAAAGTTCCTTTTGGGTCGGGGTCGGGGTACCAGCGGGATCCATGGCCTGACTATACTGTAAGGTACTCCTGGGGTGGACCCACTAGACCGTGGCAACGAACCTCCCAAGGGCGAGCTGACCAGGGGGACCACCCCCTATACAGGGAGTGTTTGGGGCAAGCCCGCGGGTAACTATCACCACGGCAGCTGGTACCCAGGGAATGTATCAGCGGACAGACAGGTAGATCCGGAATGGAGACACAGGACAGACGGGCATGGCTTGGAGACACAGGAGTGACGGGCACGGCTTGGAGACACAGGAGTGACGGGCACGGCTTGGAGACACAGGAGTGACGGGCACGGCTTGGAGACACAGGAGTGACGGGCATGGCTTGGAGGCACAGGAGTGATGGGCACGGCTTGGAGGCACAGAAGTGACGGGCACGGCTTGGAGACCCCGAGCCTAGGAGAGAGAACAAAGGAGGAATGAGTAACGGACGGACAGGACGCCGGAGCGCACATGGAGGGCGGGCCAGAGTCACTAGCAAGGCGCAGTGATAGTCAGGCATCACCAGCAGGAGGAGGCGGCCTGATATAGGGAAGTGGGAGGCCTTCCGGGTCGTGACCTCCAGTTGGAGGAGGAGGCGCGCGTCCTCAGGAGGAGGAGGAGGAGCGCGTGTGCCCGGCCATAGTGTGGACGCGCGCCCGCCGAGGAGGAGGAGCGGGGGCGCGCACCCGGCGCGATCCAGAGGACCAGACGGAGGAGGTCGCCGGCCGAGGAAGAATGGCCGGGAGAGACCGCGCCGTGGCCCGCAGCAGCCGGCGCCGAGGCGAGGAGGCCACCGGCGAGCGGGTGAGCTGCGGCCGGGGGGAGGTAAGGGAAGGAGTGCGCGGCAGCCGCCGCGTGACAAATCGCCATTTGAATTAATATGCCAATGGAGCTGCAGTGTTTTCGGAGTGTGGAATATCAGACACAGTCTACTACACCTGAATGTCCGCCTCCAGTAGGTGTATACGCCCAAAAACGATTTGGGGCAGAGCACACGTTTGCTCTGTCGGCAGGATTATACTCTTTGGCCCTGTCGGCACATACAACCGAATCCCGTTATGCAGGGTTATGGACGTAAATCCTGCATGAGCCACTGACAAGGTGCCTAAACGTAATGTGAAAGCACTCTTACAGGCAGGGCTCACTTACCTAGAGAGGTAGGTAATCTATCAGCTTTCATGCAAAACTTCCCATATATTGTAGTAGCTTTTTGTGTGGGCAGTGAGGTCAAGTTGGAGCCTGAATGGACCAAATATGGCAATTTCTATATTACATTCAGTTAGCCAAGCTAAAAAGAAAACCTACAGGTGCTTCTCACAAAATTAGAATATCATCAAAAAGTTAATTTATTTCAGTTCTTCAATCAAAAAAGTGAAATTCATATCTTATATAGAGTCATTACAAACAGAGTGATCTATTTCACGTGTTTATTTCTGTTTATGTTGATGATTATGGCTTACAGCCAATGAAAACCCTAAAGTCATTATCTCAGTAAACTAGAATACTTTATAACACCAGCTTGAAAAATGATTTGAAATTCCAAAATGTTGTCCTACTGAAATGTATGGTCAGTAAATGCACTCAATACTTGGTCAGGGCTCCTTTTGCCTCAATTACTGCATCAATGCGGCGTGGCATGGAGGCGATCAGCCTGTGGCACTTCTGAGGTGTTATGGAAGCCCAGGTTGCTTTGAAAGCAGCCTTCAGCTCGTCTGCATTGTTGAGTCTGGTGTCTCTCATCTTCCTATTGACAATAGACCATAGATCCATAGATTCTCTATGGGGTTAAGGTCAGGCGAGTTTGTTGGCCAATCAAGCACAGTGATACTGTTGTTTTCAAACCAGGTATTGGTACTTGTGGACAGGTGCCAAGTACTGCTGGAGAATGAAATTCCCATCTCCAAAAAGCTTGTCATCAGAGGGAAGCATGAAGTGCTCTAAAATTTCCTGGTAGATGGCTGCACTGACTTTGTAAATATTAGTATAAAAACTGGTGCACAGCACCATTTGGAAGTATTGGGTCAACTTTACCCATAAGCAGAGAGCATGTCCACTCCAAGGAGCCTCACTTGGAAAAGTATTCAATGTCCATAAATCAAAGAAACAGCGCCTCACAAATTGGTGAAAAAAGAAATCGTGTTTATTCTGCCTTCTGTGGCGACGGCTGCACTGACTTTGGTCTTGATAAAACACAGTGGACCTACACCAGCAGATGACATGGCTCCCCAAATCATCACTGACCTCAAGCAGCTTGGATTGTGTGTCGCT
Organism: Dendrobates tinctorius; assembly: GCF_039654945.1. Classification (NCBI taxonomy): domain Eukaryota; kingdom Metazoa; phylum Chordata; class Amphibia; order Anura; family Dendrobatidae; genus Dendrobates; species Dendrobates tinctorius. The sequence continues at coordinate 32,893,387 of NW_027361703.1, read as the reverse complement.
CCACTCTTCCTATTGACTCTGGGAACTTTATTTCTAAATGAAATGCAAAATTTACTTTAATCTGAAAACAACACATTGGACCACTGAGTAACAGTCCAGTTCTTTTAATCCTTGGCCCAAGTAAGACGCTTCTGGCATTGTCTATTGGTCATGAGTGGCTTAACACAAGGAATGCGAAACTTGCAGGCCATGTCCAGCAGCAGTCCACTCCTTATGAATCTCTCCCAAATTTTTGAATGGCCTTTTCTTAACAATCCTTTCAAGGCTACAGTTATCCCGGTTGCTTGTGCACCTTTTTCTACCACACTTTTTCCTTCCACTCAACTTTCAATTAATATGCTTGGATACAGCATTTTATGAACAGCCAGCTTCTTTATCAATGACCTTTTGTGGCTTACCATCCTTGTGGAGTGTGTCAATGACTGCCTTCTGAACATCTGTCAAGTCAGCAGTCTTCCCCATGATTGTGGAGCCTATTGAAACAGACTAAGGGACTTTATTAAACACTTAGGAAGCCTTTACAGGTGTTTTTGTTAACTATTCTAATTTACTGAGAAAATGACTTTTGGGTTTTCATTGGCTGTAAGCCATAATCATCAACATTAACAGAAATAATCACTTGAAATAGATCACTCTGTAATGACTCTATATAATATATGAGTTTCACTTTTTGTATTGAAGAACTGAAGTAAATTAACTTTTTGATGATATGCTAATTTAGTGAGAAGCACTTGTATGTAGTCTGTAGCCACTGCAAATAAAATAAGGCCAGCCATGATGTACAAGCGCATAAGCACATGTGATTAACAGACAAGTCCAGGGTTTCTCAAAGCTCCCTTCCCCACTGACATAAGTCCTGGATGGTAGCTATAACCTTTATTTGTTTGTATTACCTTTTCTACATGACACCATATTCTATTATTGATCTTTTTCAGACAGAACATTCATCATTACGTAGCATACTCACTAATGCTAGAGAGACACATGAATAAAATTAGAGATATTTCTGTAAGGACTATTACATTTTCTTGTATTTAAATTTTCATAAGCAAGGGACTCAGAACACAAAGCATTTAAAATGCATTTCTCTTAAAAGGAAAGAACGTGCAGAAAGATTGAAAGCTAAAACATGATGAAAGTAAGAACTGGTGTATAACAATTTCTAAATGATAATGTCTATATCTCAAACAGGATATTAAACAGAAAATAGTTTACAAAGCCCTTCACAAAAACTATATAGATAGGTATTTAAATACAGGGGCAGACATACCATTGGTGCAACCTGTGCAGCCACACAGGGGCCCAAGAGGTAAGGCATCAACTACCACCTCCAAAGCAGCAAGCAACCTCTGTCAAAGACACTTAAAGGGCTGCATTACGATGAGCTACTGGACCTCAAAGGTCCACATACCGCTCTTGCAGATTCCTGACACTTGGATGCCAGGCTTCCAAGATTTATAATCAAGTTAGGCCTGATATAATGATTATATGTTAAAGAGAAATGGAAGGGCAGCACTCCAAAAAAATAATTGTTAAAAAAATTGGATTTTTTATTGTCCCATGTGGCCACATTTTGGTTCCATAAAATTCTACGCTCTGTGAAATGTTTTGCACAAGTCTATAATTAAATCCGCTGTGGTTTTAAATAAGATAGATCTTAGGCGAGTAAGCTAATCTGTAAACATGTGCATACGCAGTAGGCACAGGTTGCGGTCACCATCTTTGTAAAGGGACTGACAGATCTGCAAAATACTATGAGCAGTAGAGTTCATATGACCTGTACACACATTCTAGATTTGTCGCATTTTTTCTGCTCAGATTTGTCACAAATCCTCAAGGGTTTCCCGATGCCAGCAAAATGAATGAGAATACTGAAGTCTCATGCACACGTTGCTTATTTATGACTTGCAGATTTGGTGCAAATTTAACTGCTTCCCGACCACCCATGGTAGATAAACGTCGGCACTTGCTGATCAGGTCCCAATGATGTTAACCCTTTGCTATCTTCTAGATGCCGCGATCGTGGCATTTAGAAGATAGTAGAGGGAGCCCACTGCTTTACTCACCTCTTCGACGCTCCCCGTGATGAGATCTGATCACATCACGGGGGATCCCGCGTTGTCCCGGCAGCCACAGGTCACGTGATAACTTCTGGGTCTGCTAGCTACGGTGGCTTGTTAGGCTCAGCCTGCAGCTGAGTCTAACAAGCAATCTACATGTGTAACACTGCCAGGTCTCTACAATGCAATACATGTGTATTGCATTGTATGAGACCAGTGATCAGAGAAATAAAAATTGAAGTATCACACAGGGACTAAGTAAAAAAGTTAAAGAAAAAGTTTTCAAACTATAAAAAAGCCACAAAATAAATAAAAAAGAAAAAATATTAAACCAATAAATACATATTTGTTTTGTAAAAACGAAAATAATACACATATTTGGTATCACCACGTCCGGAACGAGCCAACCTATAAAACGGTCACACTTGTTAACTCCTTCAGTGCACAATGTAAAAAAACAAAAACAAAAAAAGGAGCAAAAACCTTTGCTTTTTCATCATGCTGCCATAGAATAAAACGCGATCAAAAAGTCAAATCAAAATAAAAATGGTAGCGATGAAAATGTCATCTTGTCCCACAAAAAACAAGCTGCCATACAGCTCCAACAGCGGAAAAATAAAAAAGTTATAGCTCTCAGAATAAAGCGATGCAGAAACAATTATTTTTTCTATAAAATAGATTTTCTTGTGAAAAAGCGGCAAAACATAAAAAAAAAATATAAATGTGGTATCACTGTAATTATACTGATCCAAAGAATAAAGCTGCCTTATTAATTTTACTACACACAAAACGGCATAAAAAAAATTTCCTGAATTCCTGGTGTTTGACCACTGTCTTCCAAAAATCAGAATAGAAGGTGACCAATAAATGTCATGTGCCCAAAAATGGTACCAATAAAAATGTCAGCTCGGCCTGCAAAAACAAGCCCTCACATGACTCTGTCAACCAAAATATGGAAAAATTATAGCTCTCAAAATATAGTGATGCAAAAAGCGTTATTTAGTGTGTGACTGCAACCAAGAATAAAGTCGCCTAATCACTTATACTGCACGAAGAATGGCGTAAAAAATATATAAAACCAATTATTCACATGCAGTTGATTTTTTCATTCTGCCTCCCAAAGATCGCAGTAAGGCTCGGTGCAGATTTATACGGCACACTGGGCTGAGCGCTTACACCGAAGTTTCTGCGTAAATCTCTGAAATACATGATTCAGACAGAACTCCCAGTGGAAGATTCCCTGTAATGAGGCAGATAGAGGCACTGTGGATGCCATAAGACCTGTGATCCAGTGGTGTCCATCTTTTTAGTCATACATAAAAGCGCAGTCAACCAGTTTTGAGCACCTCTGAAAAGAAGGACACTGCTAAACAGAGGCCAGACGGAGTCCAGCATAACTCTGCTGCCTCATTATAGTGAATGGATCCCTCGGGGGTTTCATCTGAATCACGCCACTCAGAGATTTAGATGGAAACCCCAAAGTAAGTGCTCAGTGTAGAGCGCCAGATAAATATGTTCCCAAATGTTATGTAAAATGTTCCCAATAGAGGCTATAAATCAATCCACAAAAAAAGCAAGTCCTCACTCAGGTCCGTCATCTGTTAATGGAAATATAGGGGGTTTACCCATTACTGTTAGTACAAAGGCTCTGGAAAACCATTATGGCTCTTCACCCCCCTAAAAAGAAATTCTGCACTCCCATATTCAAACACCCCTCTCCTTTCTGAGCCCCACAGTGTACCTAAACCACATAAATCATCCACGTTTGGCATTTCTGTAGTGATGAGAGCCCGCCTAATTTACAGGTGCATGTCTCCAGAAGCATGAGCTGGGTTTAACGTACTGGTGACTGCAACGTACTGGTCACTACAGCGCACTGGTCACTACAATGGCAGTTTGCAATTTTCACTCAGCATCCACTGCTGCTTGTTTCTGGAAAATACTTATGGAGTCAAAATCATCACTACACTTGTAGATAAATTTCCAAAATGGGGTCACTTGAGGAGGATTCTGCTTTTCTGGCATTTAGCGGCTCTTTATATGGAGTCTGGAAATTATTCTACTGTATAATAATTTGTTCTCCAAGAGTCAAATAGCGCTCCATCCCTCCAGAGTCTTGCTGAGTGGCTAAGCAGTACTGTACAGCCACATATGGGGTATTGCCAAGTTCAGAAGAAATTGTTTAACACATTTTGGCACCTCATGGTTGAAGATAAGTTGAAAAGAGAGAGAAAAAAAACCCTCTCAAAATTATTTACTTTGCATGCAATACCAAAAAACAAAAGGGGAATACATTAAAAGAATATAAATTCTATTTTTTACAGGAATATGGTACCCAGAGCCTGGAGGAGAATCTCCTCTCCCCCAGACCGTGGGTACCATCGGCAAATGTTCTGCTTACTTTTCGCATGGTGGGCACACCCACGTGTGGAAAGTAAGCAGAATAATGCATTCGTATGTGTGCGGATTTTCCCGCGATTCCGCACAAAGAATGAGCATGCTGTGTATTTTTCCACGATGCAATTCCACCACGGAAAAATCCACAGCATTAGCACAGCATGTGCGGAATGCCATAGGATTGCATGGAATTTTTTTTTGCGGCAAAATCGTGAGTTAAAAATCGCCGCGAAAAAGCAAAAAAAATGCTACATGTGAACACAACCTAAATCCACAGATCTATGTCCTTCTAAAGAACCTAATAACTGTAAGATACAATATTGTTAATTCCAGGAAGACATCCAGGCCTCTCTTGAAACCCTCGAATGAATTTGCCATCACCACCTCCTCAGGCAAGGAATTCCAGATTCTCACTGCCCTAACAGTAAAGAATTCTTGTGGAGAAACAGGGGTCAGTGGGTGCTCTCACCGTTGGCCCAACTGCCTTTAGCAAGACTGCATGGACCAGGGCTCATACCACTGAACGCCCGCTCTATCTCCCCGTGGGCAATACACTACACAGACAACACAAGGGTACAGTAAAACAGTGTGGCAATACTTTATTGAACCACAACACCCAATAGCAAACAGAACAATCCCAGCGATTACCTCAAGATGGCGCACATTACAGGTCTCACCCTTTCGCTGACTAGCCGGGATAATGGTAGATGTTATGTCAGAGCTCCCAGGGTCGATATTCCACCTGTGATACACACACAGAGAAGAGTTACCAACAAGTGTAACGAGATGACAGAGAACAGTCCATAGAGTCCGTACAAGGTCCAAAGCCAGTTGACACAATGTCAGAGCTACCAGGGTCGCTATTCCACCTGTGATACACACAGAGAGAAGTACCGACAAGCGTAGGGAGATGACTGAGAACAGTCCATAGAGTCCGTACAAGATCCAAAGCCAGTTGACACGAGAGTCACCACCTGACTTATCCGACCATCTCCATGGAACCAGATGACTGGCGGGTCCCAAAACTTGTCTTTCTCCAAACATATCCATTGTTCAAAAATGGTCACTGAATCAGATCTGTGTCCTTCCAACTGGAGCCGAAAACCCCTAGGTTGTTTCCTATAGAATCATAGATCTGTGTCCCTCATGATGATGCCACAATGAATTTGCTGCAGTCCTGTCTCTCGTCTGTTAGGTGTTTTGCCGAATGTCTGGCTGGTAGTGCTGTATTACTTCAGTTGGAGTGATGAGATCTCTGAGTCTTTTTGTACCTGAGACATGTAAGCTATTTTAGAATTACTCAGTGTCCTTCAGTCCACCCTCACATTCTGTTCCCTCTTTACTTTCAAAGTAAACAAACTGGTTCCAGAATACAATACACAATTAACATATCAGCACACATCAAAAAACAATGATAAACACACACTATGTGCAAGTCATTATTACAGACTTACACAGTATATTAAATGGTACATTAGTTTGCAAGTTTGTCTTCTTGACCCACCAGAAATAATCATTTAAATCCACAAGCCAATATACAGATAAAAAGTCAATTCTTCTTGGTTTTCAAAAGCATAGTCATCTGGGTAATTAAGAAATACTCTGGTTTCTTTACAATCCTCTTCTATGCTGGTGGAAAAACCTTTTCTCCTCCAGAAGCAGAGGATGCTCCCTTATGACTGTAATATTCCTTGGTATAAACAGATCCTCGGAACGATATTTGTATTGTCCCCTTATATACTTATATATTAGATCGCCCCTCAGTCATCTTTTTTGTAGACTAAATAATCCTAATTTTTCTAATCTCTCTGGGTATTGTAGTTCCCCCATCCCCTTTATTAATTTTGTTGCCCTCCTTTGTACTCGCTCTAGTTCCATTATATCCTTCCTGAACACCGGTGCGCAAAACTGTACACAGTACTCCATGTGCGGTCTAACCCGGGATTTGTACAGAGGCAGTTTAATGCTCTCATCATGTGTATCCAGACCTCTTTTAATGCTCCCCATGATCCTATTTGCCTTGGCAGACACTTCCTGGCACTGGCTGTTCCAGGTCAGTTTTTCATTAACTAAGAACCCAAGTCCTTCTCCATGTCAGATTTACCCAGTGTTTTCCCGTTCAGTGTGTAATGGTGATTCCTTTTTCCCATGTGTATAACCTTACATTTATCATTGTTAAACCATATCTTCCACCTTTCGGCCCAAGTTTCCAACTTATCCAGATCCATCTGTAGCAGAATATCATCTTCTCTTGTATTGACTGCTTTAGATAGTTTTGTATCATCTGAAAATATCGATATTTTAATGTGTAAACCTCCTACTAGATCGTTAATAAACATGTTAAAGAGAATAAGTCCCAACACCGACCCCTGCGGTACAGATAAATATGACATAGACAGGTTAGATAGACAGATATGGGATAGATAGATACATCAAAAGATAGCATATGGATAGATAGATAGATGGATAAATAAATAGATAGATAGATATGGGATAGATAGGTATTAGATAGATAGATAGATAGATAGATAGATAGATATGGGATAGATAGATAGATAGATGATGATAGATAGATATGGGATAGATAGATAGATAGATGATGATAGATAGATAAATAGCTATGAGATAGAGATAGATAGATATGAAATAGATATAGATAGCCAGACATATGATATAATCAGTACATTTGAATATTTTATAGTAGCTTAGCAAAGTCCATTTTAGAATATATAAAGTCTGTGGACTTTTGAAATATATAAATTTCCTGAGGAAAAAAATGATATATGACTTTCATGTAGGCTGCATAAAATGAGACATTTATTTTTCATTAGGCCATCTGTCTTCATCATACTACTGTATATCTACAGATTGCTGTTGAGTCATGATTATAATGATTACAAAGTTGAACCATGAATAGTCACACAGATAGTAATTATCCACATAATGTTCCAGTAGATTTTATAATTAAAGAAATACAAACAGAAAATCAGTTTTATTAAAATTATCCAGATATAATTTTGCATACAAAAGAGATCTGAAATAGAATGTGTGATGCAATGGGGCATTCTGTGGGTTATTTGACTTTATCACAGCTTATTATACGTGTAATCACAAGGTGTCCAAATACTTTTAGGCCGGGTTTAGTTCACAATATTGCCACACATGGACTGCCATGTCTAGAAGATGGATACTGTCGAAATAGTGATCAGACAGACCACAAAGTAACTATGCCAATGGCCCTTTCAGAGGAAGCACATGAATCTCATTTTTTAAAGGCTTCAGATGACAGCTGGCAAAAACTTGACTTGAACCCACTCTTAGACATACAGGGTCAGACTTAGGGTACTGTCACACTTAGCGATGCACCAGCGATCCCGACCAGCGATATGACGCGGTCAGGATCGCTGGTACATCGCTAAGTGGTTGCTAGTGAGCTGCCACACAAGCAGATCTCACCAGCGACATCGCAGGGGTCGGGGGTCGCTACTTACCTGTCAGACGCGGCGATCCTGTGTCCTCCCACCCGCGTCCACGGGTCGCTCGTCGGCGCCACAGGAAGCCCAGCAGGAAGCTGATGACGAGAAACGGTCCAGGACGTTCTCGCGCGATCAGCGATGAGCAGCGGGGGAGCTGGTCGGAGGTAAGTATCACACATAGCGATATCGCTAGCAATATCGCTATAGCGTCACAAAATCGGTGACGTTATAGTGGTATTGCTAGCGATATCGCTTAGTGTGACAGGCCCTTTAGTAAAGACATAGTAAGGCTTACTGGCGAATAATGTGATAATGTTTACTGAGCCTTCCAAATATATATACATTTGTAAAATGGTATTGAACACATCACCAATTTTCTAAGTAATTATATTTCTAAAGGTGCTATTGACAAGAAATTCTTAACAGATGTCAGTAACAACCCATCCAATCCATACAGGCAAATAAATCAAATCACAGATGTCCATAAATTAAGTTATGTGTAATGATGAGAAATAACACAGGGAAAAAGTATTGAACACATGAAAAAAGAGAGGTGCAAATAGCCATGGAAAGTAATTCCATCAGTAGTCGGTAATTAGTAGAGATGAGCGAGCATTAAAGTGCTCAGATGCTCGTTACTCGAACTGAGCAATTTCTAATTCTCGGGTGGTCGTTACGAGTAAGGAGTATAATGGGAGTCAATGGGAAATCTGAGCATTTTTCCAGCAGTCCCTACAAGGAGGTCTGGGGGGCACTGAAAATGTTGAAATAGAAGGAAAAAGTACTGAATGGAAGGAGATCTGTATGGGGAAGACCTCTGGAAGCACCTCTGCCTCCCAGAACACTGCTGAGAACAATAGTGTCACACGTTTACTCCACTTTAAGGACTGACCACAAAACATTCAAAATCGACGAGAAATTGTTAAGAAACATTTTATCTTGTAAAAAGACATGTAAATAAGGCAAAATTTAGAAAGGATTGAGAAAAATATAATTTAAGTAAACCAAAATTTAATTTTTTATTAAAAAACTGGAAATTTCAGTGTAATTTATGAAGGAAGCAAGAAGTGACAAAAATTAGAGACTCAGAGGGGCTTAGATAAACCCTGAATTGGATAAAATAAGGGATATCATACATATTATGTTCAAATTATCATGTAGTGGTACACTTAGAATCATAAAGGCTATGCACTAAGTGCAAATCCTGCAAAAAATTAAAAGCGGGGTCATCCATACAACCTTGTAGGCGCCAACTGTAGTACCTCATTCAAATATTGTGAACAAAGTGTAGTTGTGGTACTCCTACACTCATAAAAGCTATTTGCACAATCTAAAGACTGCCAATAATTGCAAGCAGGGTCATCCATACAACCTTGAAGGCATAAACTGGAGTGCTTCATAAAATTAAGAAATTGTAATTGTGGAACTTCTACACTTATGAAGGCTTTGCACAAAGTGCAAAGCCAGTAACAAAATGTAAAGAGGATTATCCAGTCATCCATAGAACTTAGAAGGCAACAACTGGCGGGCTTCATCTAAATATTGAACATTAAAAACACTTTATGTGCTGCTGTCATCTGGTGGTGTGGTAAAGTGGGTCTAATACAGTCTTTGTTCATTTTTATCAGAGTGAGCCCGTCAGCACTTTCTGTTTACAGGCAAAAGCACCTGTCTGTTATGACCCCCCTAGTGACACTAAAAACCCCCTCAGACAAGACACTAGCGACAGGGCACCACAACACCTCCAAAACATTGAAGGACAGCGTATGCCAGTTGTCCAGCTTTGAGACCCAATAGCTGAAGAATTAGGAAGCTCGCTGGTTTTGTCAGCCAGGTATTGCTTGACCATCTTTAAAAACTTTTTCCTTCTTGTCAAAAATACCTGGTCATCAGGACCAGGACACTGGGCTGGTGTCATGAAATTAGCCCAAACTTTTCACAGTGTAACCCTGCCTTAGCTGTGTGTCTTCCTTGACTTTTTTCCTTGGTTGGGCAAGGAAACTTGCCCCCTGCCGCTAGCGTTGCATGATGGGAATTTTTTCAACATATTTTCCACAATGGCCTTCTGGTATAGCATCATTTTACAAAGACCTCTCTGCCTCAGGAAGAATAGATGCAAAATTTTGCTTGTAACGTGGGTCTAACAGGATGAACAGCCAGAACTCTTTTTCAACGAAGATGAATGTAACACAAGGGTCACCGGAAAGGCAGCGGTCCATACAGCCAACACTTCCCTGTTATGATTGAGTCACCGTAGGAGGCAAAAACAGAAATGCTAGGTAAGTCCAGAAAACCAGAGAAGTTGGCAACTATCAGATTGCAGACCCCTGAACCTATCAACACAACTAGCAGTAGCCGTGGGGGGTTCCTACGATGACCTAGATCCCTCGATCACAGCCGGAGAGATACATAGGACTAAAGAAGGAAAGGGGAAATCTAACTGCCCCAGAGCAGACCCCAAAGCAATAGGCAGCCCCCCACATATAATGACGGTGAAGCAAGATGAAAACACTTACACAGACAGAAAGACAGACTGAGCAAAGACGGGGCCCAAAAACTACCTAGATAGGAACGGATAGGAAGGCTGCTGTCTGCAATCTGCCAAAACCCTATCAGAGACAAAAGCCAACAAGCTGATATAAAAATGGCCCTGAAGCAACTAAGCTTCAAAAACTAAATCAGCACTCAGGTACTTTCAGAAGACAGAGCTAACGGAATACTGCACACTCCAGCAGGGAGTGGCAGAATCCAAAAAGCAAGAAAAACAAAAACAAATCTTAAATGCAAAAGGCAAAACAGAAAACTTAGCTTTAGGAGAGCAGGAATCAGACTCGTGTCCAAGAGTCCACAGAGAAATCACCCGCAGGGCAGAAAGGGCGTAGGCTGCCTTATATCCAGTCAGTGACTCCACTCAGCCAATCGTCTTCATTAGTCCCAGGTGCCTGATAATCAGGCTCACTACCTTCCTTCACTAGAATAGGGAGTTCACCAGGCCACAGTGACGGAGGGGAAAATGAACTCACAACACTTCCCTGTCTCCACCATGATGACTCCTCTCTATCTCCTCCTCATTCCCCTCCTCAGCTCATCCACATAGGAGAGAAGGGACAAAGCTTGTGTCAGTACTAGCCTCTTTTGTGCTATCAGACAGCTCCTTCTTTTCCTCCTCTTCCTCAGACTCTGCCTCCTCATTATTACCCAATCTGCACTGAGCAGATGAGATGAGGCTGGGTTGGGTAGTAACTCCCTGTCTCATGTCTTCCTCCATCTCCAGCTGGTCAGCATGCAAAGAATCATGCTTAATTGTCAGCAACAACTGTTTATGTAAGCACAGAAGCGGAATCATTGATGGCGTCATTGCTGCTCACCATCTTTGTGGAGTCCTCAGAGTCTTGGAGAACCGCATAAATGTAAGACATTTATGCTCACTCTTCAGCTGAATTGTGTGGAGGCTGACCAGAATACCGATGGATGTGTTGGAGCTGGTATTACACAACTGGCATCTGCTGCTCACAAAGCCTTGCCATGTGTAGTTTGGAGTTCTAGAGTGTGGTCAAGTTGCACACCAGTCAGTGAGCTGGCACTTACATGAGTTGCTGCAGCAATCTCAGAGTGGTGGCAGCTGTTGCTGACTTGTGTAAATTGGCGCTGATGCAGTGTATCTTGACCAGAAGCTCTGGCTCTGTGTATAAGCTTACCAAGCTACACAGCTGCCACCAGGTTATGGCCATTATCACACATGACCATGCATGCTTGTGGGTTCAGCAGTGAGAGCCAGTCAGGGCCGTATTTGCCATTAGGCACTGGAGGGACCGTGCCTGGGGCAGGGCTTAGCAGGGGCGGCACCTGTGCAAGGGGTGTCGTTTTGTGTGCCTGGTAGTCGGCCCTCCCCTCGTTCACCCCCCCGCACCCCCGCAATCACTCACCTCCACAATCATACTCACCTCCTTCAGGCTCCAGCTGCCTGTTGCAGCTCCGATGGTCCTCCACGGCTGCGCCGATATCTGTCTTCCTCTGTCAGCATGCAGTCACGTGGTGCTGCTCATTAAGGCGTGAATATGGACGCCACTCGTCTCTCATAGGTGTGGCGCCCATATTCATGAGCTTAATGAGCGGTATCACGTGACCACACACTCACACAAACAGGAAGAACTGGATACTGGCGCTGGCGGCTCCTGGCTAGCAGGAGCAGGAGCAGGGACCAGACCATGCCAGGACAGGTGAGCAGTGCTGGAAGGAGAATGAGGGCCGGGGGAAGACTGAGCAGCTGGGGGATGAGCGCGGGGCGGCAATGATCCAGGGGGAGAATGGGGGCCGGCCGGGGGAGACTGAGCAGCAGGGACTCGAGAGGAATGAGCCGGGGGGAAGAGCACCAGGGGGAGAATGGGGGCAGGGGGGAGACTGAGCAGCCGTGGGGGGGCAATGAGCCAGGTGGAGAATGGGGGCCGGGGGGAGATTGAGCGCAGGGGGGGCACTGATCCAGGGGGAGAATGGGGGCCGGGGGGAGACTGAACAGCGGGGGGATGAGCGCCGGGGGGGCAATGATCCAGGGGAGAATGGGGGCTGGGGGGAGAATGAGCAGCAGTTTGGAGAATGAGCACCGGGAGGTAATGAGCCAGTCGGAAACTGAGCAGCGGGGTGGAGAATGAGCGCTGGGGGGGCAATGAGCCAGGGGGAGAATGGGGGCCGGGGGGAGAATGAGCAGCAGGGTGGAGAATGAGTGCTGGGGGGGCAATGAGCCAGGGGGAGAATGGGGACCGGGGGGAGAATGAGCAGCAGGGTGGAGAATGAGCACTGGGGGGGCAATGAGCCAGGGGGAGAATGGGGGCCGGGGGAAGATTGAGCAGCGGGGTGGGAGAATGAGCGCCGGGGGGAGCAATGAGCCAGGGGGAGACTGAGCAGCGGGGTGGAGAATGAGCATGGGGGGCAATGAGCCAGGGGGAGACTGAGCAGCGGGGTGGAGAATGAGCGCAGGGGGGCAATGAGCCAGCGGGAGACTGAGCAGCGGGGTGGAGAATGAGCATGGGGGGCAATGAGCCAGGGGAGACTGAGCAGTGGGGTGGAGAATGAGTGCAGGGGGGGCAAAGAGCCAGGGGGAGAATGGGGGCAGGGGGGAGACTGAGCGTGGGGGCCAGGGGAATGAGTGCCGGGGGGGCAAAGAGCCAGGGGGAGAATGGGGGCAGGGGGGAGACTGAGCGCGGGGGCAAGGGGAATGAGTGCCGGGGGGGCAATGATCCAGGGGAAGAATGGGGGCCGGGGGAGACTGAGCAGCGGGCTGGGAGAATGAGAGCCGGGGTGGAGAATGAGTGCCGGGGGAGCAATGAGCCAGGGCGATACTGAGCAGTGGGGTGGAGAATGAGCGCTGGAGGGGCAATAAGCCAGGGGGAGAATGGGGGCCAGGGGGAGACTGAGCAGCGGGGTGGGAGAATGAGCGCCGGGGTGGGAGAATGAGTGCCGGGGGGAGCAATGAGCCAGGGGGAGAATGAGCAGCAGGGTGGAGAATGAGCGCCGGGGGGAATAAGCCAGGGGGAGACTGAGCAGCGGGGTGGAGAATGAGCGCTGGGGGGGCAATGAGCCAGGGGGAGAATGGGGCCAGGGGGAGAATGAGCAGCAGGGTGGAGAATGAGCGCTGGGGGGAGCAATGAGCCAGGGGGAGATTGAGCAGCGGGGTGGGAGAATGAGCGTCGGGGGGAGCAATGAGCCAGGGGGAGACTGAGCAGCGGGGTGGAGAATGAGCATGGGGGCAATGAGCCAGGGGGAGACAGAGCAGCGGGGTGGAGAATGAGCGCGGGGGGGCAATGAGCCAGCGGGTGACTGAGCAGCGGGGTGGAGAATGAGCATGGGGGGCAATGAGCCAGGGGAGACTGAGCAGTGGGGTGGAGAATGAGTGCTGGGGGGCAAAGAGCCAGGGGGAGAATGGGGGCAGGGGGGAGACTGAGCGCGGGGGCCGGGGGAATGAGTGCCGGGGGGGGCAATGATCCAGGGGAAGAATGGGGGCCGGGGGAGACTGAGCAGCGGGCTGGGAGAATGAGAGCCGGGGTGGAGAATGAGAGCCGGGGTGGAGAATGAGTGCCGGGGGAGCAATGAGCCAGGGCGATACTGAGCAGTGGGGTGGAGAATGAGCGCTGGAGGGGCAATAAGCCAGGGGGAGAATGGGGGCCAGGGGGAGACTGAGCAGCGGGGTGGGAGAATGAGCGCCGGGGTGGGAGAATGAGTGCCGGGGGGAGCAATGAGCCAGGGGGAGAATGAGCAGCGGGGTGGAGAATGAGCGCCGGGGGGAATAAGCCAGGGGGAGACTGAGCAGCGGGGTGGAGAATGAGCGCTGGGGGGGCAATGAGCCAGGGGGAGAATGGGGGCCAGGAGGAGAATGAGCAGCAGGGTGGAGAATGAGCGCTGGGGGGAGCAATGAGCCAGGGGGAGATTGAGCAGCGGGGTGGAGAATGAGCGCGGGGGGGCAATGAGCCAGCGGGTGACTGAGCAGCGGGGTGGAGAATGAGCATGGGGGGCAATGAGCCAGGGGAGACTGAGCAGTGGGGTGGAGAATGAGTGCTGGGGGGGCAAAGAGCCAGGGGGAGAATGGGGGCAGGGGGGAGACTGAGCGCGGGGGCCGGGGGAATGAGTGCCGGGGGGGCAATGATCCAGGGGAAGCATGGGGGCCGGGGGAGACTGAGCAGCGGGGTGGGAGAATGAGAGCCGGGGTGGAGAATGAGAGCCGGGGTGGAGAATGAGAGCCGGGGTGGAGAATGAGCTCCAGGGTGGAGAATGAGCACCGGGGGAGCACTGAGCCAGGGTGATACTGAGCAGTGGGGTGGAGAATGAGCGCTGGGGGGGCAATAAGCCAGGGGGAGAATGGGGGCCAGGGGGAGACTGAGCAGCAGGGTGGGAGAATGAGCGCCGGGGTGGGAGAATGAGTGTGGGGGGAGCAATGAGCCAGGGCGATACTGAGCAGTGGGGTGGAGAATGAGCGCTGGAGGGGCAATAAGCCAGGGGGAGAATGGGGGCCAGGGGGAGACTGAGCAGCGGGGTGGGAGAATGAGCGCCGGGGTGGGAGAATGAGTGCCGGGGGGAGCAATGAGCCAGGGAGAGAATGAGCAGCAGGGTGGAGAATGAGCGCCGGGGGGAATAAGCCAGGGGGAGACTGAGCAGCGGGGTGGAGAATGAGCGCTGGGGGGGCAATGAGCCAGGGGGAGAATGGGGCCAGGGGGAGAATGAGCAGCAGGGTGGAGAATGAGCGCTGGGGGGAGCAATGAGCCAGGGGGAGATTGAGCAGCGGGGTGGGAGAATGAGCGTCGGGGGGAGCAATGAGCCAGGGGGAGACTGAGCAGCGGGGTGGAGAATGAGCATGGGGGCAATGAGCCAGGGGGAGACAGAGCAGCGGGGTGGAGAATGAGCGCGGGGGGGCAATGAGCCAGCGGGTGACTGAGCAGCGGGGTGGAGAATGAGCATGGGGGGCAATGAGCCAGGGGAGACTGAGCAGTGGGGTGGAGAATGAGTGCTGGGGGGCAAAGAGCCAGGGGGAGAATGGGGGCAGGGGGGAGACTGAGCGCGGGGGCCGGGGGAATGAGTGCCGGGGGGGCAATGATCCAGGGGAAGCATGGGGGCCGGGGGAGACTGAGCAGCGGGGTGGGAGAATGAGAGCCGGGGTGGAGAATGAGCTCCAGGGTGGAGAATGAGCACCGGGGGAGCACTGAGCCAGGGTGATACTGAGCAGTGGGGTGGAGAATGAGCGCTGGGGGGGCAATAAGCCAGGGGGAGAATGGGGGCCAGGGGGAGACTGAGCAGCAGGGTGGGAGAATGAGCGCCGGGGTGGGAGAATGAGTGTGGGGGGAGCAATGAGCCAGGGCGATACTGAGCAGTGGGGTGGAGAATGAGCGCTGGAGGGGCAATAAGCCAGGGGGAGAATGGGGGCCAGGGGGAGACTGAGCAGCGGGGTGGGAGAATGAGCGCCGGGGTGGGAGAATGAGTGCCGGGGGGAGCAATGAGCCAGGGGGAGAATGAGCAGCAGGGTGGAGAATGAGCGCCGGGGGGAATAAGCCAGGGGGAGACTGAGCAGCGGGGTGGAGAATGAGCGCTGGGGGGGCAATGAGCCAGGGGGAGAATGGGGCCAGGGGGAGAATGAGCAGCAGGGTGGAGAATGAGCGCTGGGGGGAGCAATGAGCCAGGGGGAGATTGAGCAGCGGGGTGGGAGAATGAGCGTCGGGGGGAGCAATGAGCCAGGGGGAGACTGAGCAGCGGGGTGGAGAATGAGCATGGGGGCAATGAGCCAGGGGGAGACAGAGCAGCGGGGTGGAGAATGAGCGCGGGGGGGCAATGAGCCAGCGGGTGACTGAGCAGCGGGGTGGAGAATGAGCATGGGGGGCAATGAGCCAGGGGAGACTGAGCAGTGGGGTGGAGAATGAGTGCTGGGGGGCAAAGAGCCAGGGGGAGAATGGGGGCAGGGGGGAGACTGAGCGCGGGGGCCGGGGGAATGAGTGCCGGGGGGGGCAATGATCCAGGGGAAGAATGGGGGCCGGGGGAGACTGAGCAGCGGGCTGGGAGAATGAGAGCCGGGGTGGAGAATGAGAGCCGGGGTGGAGAATGAGTGCCGGGGGAGCAATGAGCCAGGGCGATACTGAGCAGTGGGGTGGAGAATGAGCGCTGGAGGGGCAATAAGCCAGGGGGAGAATGGGGGCCAGGGGGAGACTGAGCAGCGGGGTGGGAGAATGAGCGCCGGGGTGGGAGAATGAGTGCCGGGGGGAGCAATGAGCCAGGGGGAGAATGAGCAGCGGGGTGGAGAATGAGCGCCGGGGGGAATAAGCCAGGGGGAGACTGAGCAGCGGGGTGGAGAATGAGCGCTGGGGGGGCAATGAGCCAGGGGGAGAATGGGGGCCAGGAGGAGAATGAGCAGCAGGGTGGAGAATGAGCGCTGGGGGGAGCAATGAGCCAGGGGGAGATTGAGCAGCGGGGTGGAGAATGAGCGCGGGGGGGCAATGAGCCAGCGGGTGACTGAGCAGCGGGGTGGAGAATGAGCATGGGGGGCAATGAGCCAGGGGAGACTGAGCAGTGGGGTGGAGAATGAGTGCTGGGGGGGCAAAGAGCCAGGGGGAGAATGGGGGCAGGGGGAGACTGAGCGCGGGGGCCGGGGGAATGAGTGCCGGGGGGGCAATGATCCAGGGGAAGCATGGGGGCCGGGGGAGACTGAGCAGCGGGGTGGGAGAATGAGAGCCGGGGTGGAGAATGAGAGCCGGGGTGGAGAATGAGAGCCGGGGTGGAGAATGAGCTCCAGGGTGGAGAATGAGCACCGGGGGAGCACTGAGCCAGGGTGATACTGAGCAGTGGGGTGGAGAATGAGCGCTGGGGGGGCAATAAGCCAGGGGGAGAATGGGGGCCAGGGGGAGACTGAGCAGCAGGGTGGGAGAATGAGCGCCGGGGTGGGAGAATGAGTGTGGGGGGAGCAATGAGCCAGGGGGAGAATGAGCAGTGGGGTGGAGAATGAGCGCCGGGGGGGAATAAACCAGGGGGAGACTGAGCAGCGGGGTGGAGAATGAGCGCTGGGGGGGCAATGAGCCAGGGGGAGAATGGGGGCCAGGGGGAGACTGAGTGCGGGGGCCGGGGGAATGAGCGCCGGGGGGAATAATCCAGGGGGAGAATGGGGGCCGGGGGAGACAGAGCACTGGGGTGGGAGAATGAGCGCAGGAGTGGGATAATGAGTGCCGGGGTGGGAGAATGAGCACCGGGGTGGGAGAATGAGAGCCGGGGGGAGCAATGAGCAAGGGGGAGACTGAGCAGTGGGGTGGAGAATGAGCACGGGGGAATGAGCCAGGGTGAGACTGATCAGCGGGGTGGAGAATGAGCGCGGGGGGGAAATGAGCCAGGTGGAGAATGGGGGCTGGGGGGAATGAGCCAGGTGGAGAATGGGTGCCATGGTGGAATGAGGTGCCGGGGTGGGGGAGCATGAGCCGGGTGGAGAATGAGCGCCGGTGTAACAGGCCAGATTAACCCCCGCACAGAATATACCCGGGGTTAAAATGGCCTAGGCCAGTTTATACCCCTCTGGGCAAGAATACAGCCCAGATGCTGTAGATCGGATTATTCATGCTTTTGAGAACCATCAAAAATGGGGCCCCAGGCAGCACACAGGGGCCCCAGGCAGCACAGGGGGACAGAGACAGCGAACAGGGCCCCTGGCAGCACACGGGGCCCCAGACAGCGCACAGTGGGCAGAGACAGCGCTGTCTCTTATCCCTTTTGTGTGCTGTTTCTGACCCCTGTGCATTGCCAGGGGCCACTGTGTGTTGCCTCTGCCCCCTGTGCGCTGTCTGGGGCCCTGTGCACTGTGTCTGCCCCCCGTGTGCTGTCTGGGGCCCTGTGTGTGGCATGGCTGGGGCCCCATTTTTGATGGTTATCAAAAGCGTGAAAAATCCGATCTACAGCAACTGGGGTATATTCTGACCCGGAGGGGTATAATCTGGCCTAGGTTACTTTAACCCTGGGTATATTCTGGGCGGGGGTTAATCTGGCCTGATACACAGGGGGGGAATGAGCAGCAAGGGGAGGGGGGAATGAGCCGGGTGGAGAATGAGCGGCGGGGAATGAGCCCAGCGGGGGAGATGAGAATGACCCCGGGGGTAGATAAATGAAGAGGTTGAATGAGAAATGACATCACAATTCTTTTTTTTTTTGGTAAATACCGTATATACTCGCGTATAAGCTGAGATTTTCAGGGGGGAGCAGGGGTGTCAGATCATACTGACCCTCCGACGCATCTCTGCAGCCCCCCTGCTTGTACCACGGTCTCCTTTCCTTCCTACAGCGGTTACATGGTACCACTCATTAAAGTCATGAATATGCACATATTTATGACTTTAATGAGCGGTACCACGTGACCACTGAAGGAAGGAAAGGAGACCGTGGGAGAATGGGGCTGCAGAGACCGCGCCAGGGGGAGGTAAGTATGTGCTATATTCACCTGTTCTGGTTCCAATGCTGCTCGCCTCTGTCTGCCCGCCGGGTCCCTCTGTCAGTGACGTTCATGCAGCAGAGGGTGCGATGACCTAGTCAGTGTGCGCCCTCTGCCTGAACAGTCACTGACAGAGGGACCCGGCGGGCAGACAGCGGCGAGCAGTGGTGGAACCGGGACAGGTGAATATCTCAGGTGCCGGGTCCTGAGCCAGCGGTGACACCTGGCCCCCATAGCCCGCCGGTGTCCGCCTGCTTAGCACACTGGCACCTGGCCCTCAGCGACAAGAGGTGAGTATGTGTTTTTTTTAAATTTTTTTAGTACCTGCTATAGCGGCATAATCTATGGGGCATCTTATGTGGGCAGCATATGGGGGCATATTCAATGGAGCATCTTATAGGGGCATAAATCAGTGGAGCATCTTATGGGGGCATATTCAGTGGAGCATCTTATGGGGGCAGCATATGGGGGCATAATCTATGGAGCATCTTATGGGGCAGCATATGGGGCATAATCTATGGAACATCTTATGGGGCCTATTCTATGGAACATTTTATGGAGCAGCATATGGGGCATATTATTTTATAGAACATCTTATGGGGCCATATTAACCTTTGTGCAGCATTATATGGGGCATATTTTGTATGGAGCATCTTATGGGGCCTATCATGAACTCTATGGAGCTTTATATGGGGCTCCTGATTCTATATTCAAAAACATTTAACCTACTGATGTCTCAATTAATTTTACTTTTATTGGTATCTATTTTTATTTTTGAAATTTACCAGTAGCTGCTGCATTTTCCACCCTAGGCTAATACATGAGTCAATAAGTTTTCCCAGTTTTTTGTGGCAAAATTAAGGGGGTCGGCTTATACACGAGCATATACGGTAATCCTCCAATGTCTGCTGGACATGGTATAGGGAGAGTTTATAGTTCAGTTAGTACAGACACCATACTTCTTGCTGTTAACCAGTTAATGTTTTTTTGTCCACCATACTGAAGTGTCAAAAGAGGAAGACAGCGAGACAGGCAGCAACATCACATCAGAGAGCTTGTGACCTCGAAACAGAACATCCTCAGAGCCTGGTATTGTGACATAATATTAAGACTAAGATTTATTCATTGATATTGCGCTATTAACTCCACAGCGCTTTACGTACATCATCAACACTGTCCCTATTAGTAGGTCTTTATAGTGTGTGTAGGCTTCCTACTAAACACGGGGAGAACATATAAACTCTTTGCAGATGTCATCCTTGTTGTGATTTGAACCCCAGACCCTAGTGCTACAAAACTGTTACGCTGACTACTGAGCCACCATACACAGTGCTAACCACAGAGCCACCGTGTACAGTGATAACCACTGAGCCACCATGCTTCCATAATAGCTATGCAAGAATATTTTTGCTGGCAGCATTGTGTATTAGCTCTTTCTATGCACATCATATGCACTAAACATCTGTTTTTATTGATTTATTTGAGGATGTAATATTGATATCCTATCCTTATAATAGGCCATCAATATTGACACCAGCACTGATCAGTTGCCTGAAGGCATTGTAGCGCTTCATGGAATAATGACTCCTATTTTACCATACTTATACACTATGTTCCAATGGTCATTTGTTGATTTTGCAGCATTAAGGCTGGAAACATGGACCGAGAGGCAGGCGAGATACTCACATGAGCATCGCATAACTCACCTGGGACAGCTGCAGGCTCAGCTGCATAGAAACTCATACAGCTGACATGCTCCCTCCTGCCACCATCCCGGGTGAGTCATGTAACACTCGTACAAGTATCTCACATGCATCTCACACCTTGTGTCTCCAGTCTAAGAGGCCACATTTACTGAATTCAAATGCTTTTTCAATCAAAAACATCTTAGGGTGCTTTCACACTGATAAATTTCTGATCCGTGTCTATTCTTTTATTATTCGTTTTATTCTATTCGTTTTGTCACTGATCCATTTGTGTCATTTTTTTTCATGCACCCAGAATCGGAGACTGCTCTGGTTTTGGGCTGCCTTGAAAAACGCCGACACAAACGGACAGACGTGGATACGTAGCTTTCAGAGTCAAATAACATGGATGTCTATGGATACGGATCTGTACAGATCCGTGAAAAAAACAGATCTGTGGAATAGATCTGTTTTGCTGTACTGAGCATGCTCAGAAGCAAGGTACAGCTCCTCCCTGTCCTATCTCTGGTCACTGATGACGGATCCGTTAAATGGTCCGTGGACAGACATTGGCACAAATCAATGCCTGTTCAGGGAGTCCTGGAAATTCAAGGATTCAAACAGATTGGAAAATATGATAGTGTGAAAGCAGCCTTAGCAGGCCAAGTTACCAGTTAGCATATCACCTTTCTTTCATATCACCTTCACAGTTCTTGCATTTATTGAACTTGTGAGTTTTTGGATAGTTTCTGCTTGCATTTCTTTGCAGGATGTCAGAACTGACTCCCAGAGCTGGTGTTTTGATGGTTACTGCCTCCCACTATCTTAGTTTTTTGTGTTAGGCCGGTTACACACGTCCTGATATTTCTGATACCAGAAAAACCAGTACCGTAGATAACAGAGTCTATGTGCGGCACACATGTGGCATCAGTGTGCCGCCCGTGTTCTGCATCAGGACCACAGAGATGGCCGCCAGGGAACAATGATCCCGTACAATGATCACGCTTAATTTTTTGTGAAATATCTGATATTTTCATACCTTGTCCAAGGCATTGCACTATTTAACATTTTTGGGCAGCAGAGTGATCCCTTTTCTTTTCCATATTGCTTGAAACCCATGGCTGCTTAATAATGGGGAAAATCCTTAAGTATTTTTTTAAATTCAATTGGGCTCATGTGGAAAACCAATTATCTTGCGTTTTTTTTTGACTCAGTGGTTTCCTCTCAGGCCGGAGTCACACTGGCGAGGAATACGGGAGAATGAGAGGCGCAAAAAGCACG
The DNA here is from genome assembly GCF_039654945.1 of Dendrobates tinctorius. Classification (NCBI taxonomy): domain Eukaryota; kingdom Metazoa; phylum Chordata; class Amphibia; order Anura; family Dendrobatidae; genus Dendrobates; species Dendrobates tinctorius. Next base: position 32,871,549 of record NW_027361703.1, on the reverse strand, counting down.
CATTAGACACGGACAAATGATTTTCTATGGGGTCACTCGCACCAGGCGTATATTTCTCCTCCGTATCCTACGCTCCGTGCCACTCGCAGCATGCTGCGATTGTCAGCGTACTACGCCCGTAGTACGCCAATGCAAGTCTATGGGTGCGCAAAAAATACGGATTACACACGGAATACACGTGTGACTTGCGAGAAATACGCACCCGGTGTCTTTTAGCAAAGCTGGCAATTCAGTGCGCTATACAGTAAACTCACACTGACAGTTTTAATAAAGAAACGAATGAATAGATATATACACATAGAATACATATATATATATATATATATATATATGCATTCTATGTGTCTATATCTATTCTTTGGTTTCTGTTATAAACCCTGTCATAGGGCTCCATTATATGTCCATTTTGCAAGCCTGCGAGAAAATCTCGCCATACGGATTACATACGGATGCTGACATGCGCAAAATACGCGACCACACCTTGATTACGGATGACATACGGAGCACTATTTAGGGGTCTGTCATCCGTATTACGCATGTAAAATACGGAGCATATTTTGCGCAGGTTAGTGTGACTCCAGCCTCAGTGTGCTACTCTTTACTGTAGTGCTGTATCATAGCATCCAACAAATACTTCTTTTTTTATTTTTTTTAGTGAAATTTTATGATTCAAAAATGAGCAATAGCAGGAAAAAGCTGAGCGGGGCCGAGTATCGTAAACGTGCTAAGGAAAAGACTTTGAGAACTGCAAAAGAGATAGAAAAGGCAGTGAAAATTGATGCTTTTTTTGAAGCTTGGAACACCTAGCACAAGTAGCACTGTGCCAGAAATAACAGAAGAAGTTATTGATGTCAGTGAAGATACCAGACAGGAGCAAGGGAGTACCAGTGCTCATCAGGAGACTGATCCTCCTGCAGAAGATGTTTCAAGTGTAAGTGAATCAGCTGTACTTCCAGGGATTAGTCATGATCCCGCAGAATGGCTGCTAAATAATGCTACAAGAGATTATGTGGCCATCAATGGCTTTAATCAAAACATGGATGCTGACTTCTTCAAATCCAGAAAGCAGTTTGGCACCATGTACAGGATGCTGACCAAAAACAGCTAGTGAATGATGAAAAGCAAACACGTCCCAACCTGGTATATTCTGAAAGTACAGGCAAGCTTTTTTGTGCCCCATGTCGACTATTTGGTGGCAAAGCAGCTATTGCAATAGTTGGTTTTAATGACTGGAAAAATAGTGCCTCAAGACTAAATGAACATGAGCGGTCAATGGAGCATAAAGCATGTGTACTTGCTTTTCATACAAGGGGAAGCACATTGGGAAAAATAAATAAACTGCTTACTGAGGAATTGACTTGTGAAATAAATTATTGGAGAAATGTTTTGAAAAGAGTGGTGTCTGTGGTAAGAGCACTTGGTACACATGGACTTGCCTTCAGAGGGAGTAATGACCGCTTTGGTTCCAAACATAGTGGCAACTCTAAAATGCTTCTGGAAGTCATAGCAGAGTATGACCCTTTCCTTGCTGAACATATCACTCATTTTGGGAACCCGGATAAAGGAAAGACATAATAACTATCATTTGCCACATGTGAGGAATTTTTCAATGTGATGGCTGATGAAGTCACAAAAAACATCATCAAAGAGATCAAAACTGAGAAATATTTCTCAGTCAGTGTGGACTCAACTCCTGATATTTCACATGTTGACCAGCTTGCTTTTATAATGCGATATGTAAAGGATGATGGGACATCTATGGAACGTTTTCTACTCTTCATACCAAATCCACGACATCGATCAGAAAGGCTGACAGAAGTGGTGATTTACACACTGAAGCATTTTGACTTGGACATCAGAAATTGCCGAGGGCAGTCATATGACAATGCCAACAACGTCTCTGGTCACTACAGTGGTCTGCAAGCAAGAATTAAGCAAATTATCCCACTTGCTGTCTATATTCCCTGCTCTGCACATTCCCTGAATTTAATTGGTAAATGTGCAGCTGAGAGCTGTAAGGAAGCGTGTTCTTTCTTTGAACTTTTACAGCATTTGTATGTGTTTTTTACAGCCTCCACAAACTGTTGGGATGTTTTACAAAAAGAATTATCTGCTGATCCAGGAACTTTAACTGTAAAAAGATTGTCAGAGACACGCTGGTCTGCTCACGAGGAGGCCTGTCGCAGTTTGAACAAGGACTTTAGCAAATATTAAATGCACTGTCTGCAATTTCAGAAGACAACAGTGAAAAAGCTGCTACACGATGTTCTGCTGATGGCCTAATTAGTCAACTACAATGACCTGAAACTGTATTCATGGCACAGTTTTGGTGTTCCATTTTGGAAAGCTTTCAAGCTGTTAGTCGCAAATTACAACAGATAGATATAGATATTAGTTTAGTAATAGAACTTTATGATTCCCTTGTGCAGTTTGTGAAGCAGATCAGGGAGATGTTTGACACATTTGAGCCGAGTGCCATGGCGAAATCGAGCGTGAAAGAATATGATCTTCGATTCAGGAAAAGGAAGCGCAACACTACTGAAACTCAAGAAGACATAAAAAAAGATTTCCGTGTAAACACTTACTTTTTCATTTGTGACAATCTAATTTCGGAATTGGAACGGAGAAAGGCAGCCTATGAGGAGTTTTTTGAAAAATTTAAATTTCTGTCAAATTTAACCAACCTAGAAGCTTCTGCTATAAGGGAACAAGCTGAAAAACTTGGAGAGGTTTACAAAACAGACATTGAGGCAACTGACTTTGTTGAAGAATACCTACACTTGCGTGGACACCTTTTGACTCTGGAGGAAGAATATAACTCTTCTTTGAGTATCCTTAGGAAAATTCATAAAGACCACCTTCATAACATTTATCCAAATGTGGATATTGCTTTGAGAATGTTTCTGTGCACACAGCAACTAACTGTTAGCAGAACGCTCATTTTCTGCATTAAAGCGAATTAAAAATTATTTGAGGTCTAGCATGAGTGAAGATTGCCTAAATGCTCTTGCAATGTTGGCCATTGAAAGTGATCTTGTAAGGTCGCTGAATTATGATAAAATCATTGACAATTTTGCAGCCCAAAGAGCACACCGTAAGAAGTTTTAAATATCTGCTTCATAGAAAGCAAAGATGTGTGCAAAATGCAGTTACTTTCTTTATTACCACTTGCACTGGTTCTTGCTCTATATTATTGTTAAGTTTGATTATTTATTTTCACCACGCTTTTGAAGATAACCAAGGTTAAAAAGAAAGCTTACAATTGCACTACAGTAGTTCTTGATGTATATTAATATTGTTTAGTGTTAATTGCTATTATATACAGTATAACAATAATGTTATTGTTGGTGCTATTATAATATAGCATTGTTATTTATTATCACCTTACTGTTGCCATCTGCCTTACAGAATGCAAAGATGTGTGCAAAATGCACAGTTACTTTCCTTATTACCAATTGCAAGGGTCTTGCTCTATATTATTATTGTTAATTTTGAGTATTTATTTTCACGTTTTTGAACATAAGCGAGGTTAAAAAGAGCGCTTACAATTGCACTAGTTCTTGTTGCATAATAACATTATTGTTATTTATTGTTAATTGCTATTATATATATAACTATAATATAATGTTGGTGCTATTATAATGAAGCATTATTATTTATTATCACCTTATTGTTGCCTTTTGCACATAAACCAATAAAATCATTAAAAGATTATTTTTTGTATTTATTTAAAGGCAGTCAGTCTGCAGGATTTCACCCCTTCAAACCTTTTATATGTGCATGTAGCTCTTTCAAAGACAAACTCCATAAATACCTTTTTATATGGTCAGTCCCTTTCTCCCTTATTCAGAAATCAGCATTTCAATTGATTTATAAATAATCCCTAATGACTATGGTGGATCTTATCCCTCTATCACTCCAGCTCTATTTCCCGCAGAGTGCCACCTGCTTTACTGACAGCCTCTATGCTGTGTTTCCTTCTGGAAAAAAGAGCTGTAAGTCAATCAGGAAGAGGTGGCAGCGAGCGGGTATAGAGCTGGAGCAACAAATCTACTCCCTCATTTGCATATGTATGCAAACCGATTTCAGATGAATGGACTGAACATGTAAAAATATTACTGGAATTATCTTTGAAAGAGCTACATGGGCATATACATAGATTCGGCCTCATTCATTCCCTATGGGACTTGCAAACATATGCGGCATTTGCGGTGAGACAAAAAAAAAACACTGCTAACAGCGTTTTTTCCATTGCTGCAAGTACCGGGATTTGCGGGATCGCGGCAAAAACGCTAGTGCCGCACGTGTCCGCAAGCCGCATAGGGAATGAATGAGACCAAACGCAGTGTTGCCATAAGTGATCCGTTACATGGTAGATGCGGAAAAACTGCCGGATCTGCCATGAATGGCAAAAATCGCTGATGTGAAAGTAGCCTAAGTCACTGCCAACAGTGTATGCATTAGTCATACTCACCAGTGGGTGGGGGGCAGCACGAAAAGTTCCTAGGGCAGCACAAACCCTAAATACAGCCCTGGAGCCAGTAGCATAGCCACTGGGGGGCAGAGGGGATGGTCACCCCGGGCCTAGCGATCTGAGGGGCCCACCCAGAGCTACGCTACTGTTAACTGTATGGGTATGCACTGTTCCCCGACCGTCATTGCAAATTCAACTGTATCAGCTGGATGTCGATACAATTGAAAGCACTGATGAGACAGGGAGCATCACATCCCTGACACAGACACTGACAGTGGATGCGATGATATCATTACTTGAAGCCCTCTATGCTGACATATGGGTGCTCCTCGGAGCAGCGGGAGAATGAGTAGAGGTATTAAAATATAATATTTTTTTGTGCAGAGCGCATTATGCTATATAGAGTTTGCCTGTGGGGGTGCTTATACTACTGTATGTAGAATCTGAGACTATAGGGGTGCTTTATATTATAGAGGCCTACGGTGGTGCATTATACTATATAGCGTCTGCCTATGGGGGTGCATTATACTCTATAGAGTCTGCCTATCGAGAGTGCATTATACTGTATAAAGGCCTATGGGGAGTGCATTATACTATATAAAGTCTGACTATAGGGGTGCTTTATACTGTAGAGGCCTATGGGGGTGCAGTATACTATATAGAGTCTGCTTATGGGGAGTGCATTATACTCTATGGTGGCCTATAGGGATTCTTTTTACTGTATGGAGGCCTATGGGGAGTGCATTATACTATACTGGCCGATGGGATGCATTATACTATATACAGTCTGACTATGGGGAGTGCATTATATTATATGGAGGCCTATAGGGAGTGCATTTTACTATATAAAGGCCTATGGGGAGTGCATTATAGTATATTGAGGACTATCTGGTGCATCATACTATATGGAGGCTATTTAGGAGGCCATCATACAGTGTGGGGTTTACAGTAAGTGGGCCATCACACAATGTGGAAGATAACGTGGGGTCTTTGTACAGTGTTGGAGCAATCAAACAGGTTGGGGTCTACTAAGGGGTCAGTATACTGTTGGGGGTACATCAGTGAGGGGGCATTATACTATGTATAAGAGAGCATCGTGTTATGTAGAGGGATGCTGTGCAGGGGAAGACTCACGATATTAAGGCTATATGCACACGATGCGGATTTATTTCCGCAGCATTTTTTCCATGTGGAAATGCACCAAAAACGCAAGTGATTACTGAAGCAATGTTGATCAATGGTATTCCTGAAGTGTTGTGCACATGCTGTGGAAATTTCCGTCCTTATTTGCAGCATTTTATTTTCCGCAGCATGTCAATTCTTTTTGTGGATCTGCAGCTTTTCTGTAACGATTAACTTCAACTGAGTCAGTCAAATTTGCAGCAAACCCATAGGTGTAAAAAGGTTTGCGGATTTGCTGCAGATTTGCTACCAAAAACGCTGCAGAAAAGGAAATGTCAGAAGGAGGAAGAGTGTGTGGGCGGAGAAAATGTGTGAGCATAGAATATGTGCATGTCTGTCTGCGGTTGTCTACGTGTGTGTGCGGGTGTCTGGGTGTGTGCGGATGTCTGAGTGTGTGTGCGGCTTTGTGCGGCTGTCTGCGGTTGTCTCTGTGTGTGTACCCATGCGATGAACAGCCCATAGTGATTGTACTTAGGCATCATCTGATGGGACTACTACTCCCATCCGGCTATGTCTGCTGTCACAAATATAACAAGGTGGCACGGGGTGGCACCTTGCACATGGAGAGGTGGGTACAGGCAGGTACTCCCTTCTGTCAGTGGAATTCCCTCAGTCTCCAGCTCCAAGGCTCCAGGAAACACCAGAGTCAAAGTTCTTTTCTAACAGTTGAACTTTACTGAACAGCAAGGCATTCATTACATCAGCAGCACAGTTCACACAGGGCAACGTCTCCTGTCCTTTCGCTACCTTCCGGGTAGACTCTAAGGCCGGGGTAATACTAAACGACGCAAAATACGGTCTGCAGTTTACAGGCATAATACGGATGAATGACCCCTAAATAGTGCTCCGTAGGTCATCCGTAAGCAAGGTGAGGTCGCGTATTTTGCGCATGTCTGCATCCGTATGTACTCCGTATGGCATCCGTATACAATCCGTTTTGTGAGATTTTCTCGCAGCCTTGCAAAATGGACATTTAACAGTTTTGAGGCCTGCAAACTATTTAAATCATTAGCCTGCACCCTATTTATTGGCTCAGGAACAGTTGGCTGCCTCCATTATTATTATTATTATTTATTGTTATAGCGCCATTTATTCCATGGCGCTTTACATGTAAGGAGGGGTATACATAATAAAGTACAATAATCTTAAACAATACAAGTCATAACTGGTAAAGGAGGAGAGAGGACCCTGCCCGCGAGGGCTCACAATCTACAAGGGATGGGTGATAATACAGTAGGTGAGATTAGAGCTGGTCGTGCAGCGGTTTGGTCGATCGGTGGTTACTGCAGGTTATAGGCTTGTCGGAAGAGGTGGGTCTTCAGGCTCTTTTTGAAGGTTTCGATGGTAGGTGAGAGTCTGATATGTTGTGGTAGAGAGTTCCAGAGTAGGGGTGATGCGTGAGAGAAATCTTGTATGCGATTGTGGGAAGAGGAGATAAGAGGGGAGTAGAGAAGGAGATCTTGTGAGGATCTGAGGTTGCGTGCGGGAAAGTACCGGGAGACGAGGTCACAGATGTATGGAGGAGACAGGTTGTGGATGGCTTTGTATGTCATGGTTAGGGTTTTGTAATGGAGTCTCTGGGCAATGGGGAGCCAGTGAAGGGATTGACAGAGGGGAGAAGCTGGGGAATAGCGGGGGGACAGGTGGATTAGTCGGGCAGCAGAGTTTAGAGTAGATTGGAGGGGTGCGAGAGTGTTTGAGGGGAGGCCACAGAGCAGGAGGTTGCAGTAGTCAAGGCGAGAGATTATGAGGGCATGGACTAGGGTTTTTGCAGATTCTTGGGTGAGGAATGAACGGATTCTTGAAATATTTTTGAGCTGAAGTCGGCAGGAAGTGGAAAGGGCTTGGATATGTGGTTTGAAGGAGAGATCAGCGTCAAGGATTACTCCGAGGCAGCGAGCTTGTGGGACTGGGGAGAGTGGGCAGTCATTTACTGTAATTGATAGGTTCGTAGGGGGGGTCACATGAGATGGGGGAAAGATGATGAATTCTGTTTTGTCCATGTTGAGTTTCAGAAATCTAGCGGAGAAGAAGGATGAAATAGTGGACAGACATTGAGGGATTCTGGTTAGTAGGGAGGTGATATCTGGTCCAGAGATGAAGATCTGTGTGTCATCAGCATAGAGATGATACTGAAAGCCATGATATTCTATGAGCTGTCCCAGACCAAAGGTGTAAATGGAGAACAGCAGGGGCCCATGGACTGAACCTTGTGGGACTCCGACAGATAGGGGGCGAGGTGAGGAGGTGGTGTGTGAGTGGGAGACGCTGAATGTCCGGTCTGTTAGGTATGATGAGATCCAGGATAGGGCCAAGTCTGTGATGCCGAGGGATGAGAGAGTCTGTAATAATAGGGAATGATCCACTGTGTCAAAGGCAGCCGACAGGTCCAGGAGGAGGAGGACAGAGTAGTGTCGCTTGCTCTTGGCGGTTAAGAGGTCATTGGTGACCTTAGTAAGGGCAGTTTCAGTGGAGTGGTGTGACCGGAAGCCAGATTGTAAGCGGTCCATTCTGTCCATTTGTGACCTTGCCTTCAATAGGTGTGTTGGTGTTGTATGTGCAACATGGCAGAGGGTCTGAGTTTCAATACAACTGAGCAGGCTCTCTTCAACTGGCTTTTGTCACAGCGCTTTGGGCAACCATACCCAGTGGTAGTGGATCCGCGGAGGAGGAGACGCATGTGGGTCCATCCACTTTTGAGGCAACGACTCACAAGAGGTCATTTTCACCGCCTCTATTCTTCTCTGCGGGAGAATCCAGTGAAATTTTTCCAATACTGTCGCATGAGCATTTCCACATTTGATCGACTCTTGGAGACAGTGTGCCCTGGGATAACCTTTCAGGACACAAGGATGCGCAAAGCTATATCTGCAGAGGAGCGACTTCTACTCACAAAACGGTATGTACTACAAAACCACATTCTCTATGTTCATAATGTGTGGGCTAAATTTTTTTGGGGGCCTTCTTGGACTAAGCTTAATGCCCTCATCTTAGTCCAAATATGGTTCAACTTACACACCAGAATGTTAGGTCTAATGTGTACTGCATATCACTTAGTCATTGTGCAACCAAATATGTGTGTGTTATTCTATCTCAATTACTACCAAGTTTGGTCGGCATGTAAGTGATGTTTTTGGACTTTAGCCATTCTTACATTTTCCATTTCTGTTGTTCTTCAGCTTCCTGTCCACTGGCCTGTCTTATGCCGCCCTCCACCATGAGTTTCTCATTGGAAGATCTACCATTTCTGGCATAGTGAGGTCAACATGTAGTGAAATCTGGACAAGACTCCATCAAGTCGTCATGCCCGAGCCCAGGATGGAAGACTGGTTGAGGATATCAAGGGACTTTGAGGAGGAATGCCAGTTTCCTAATTGTATTGGGGCCCTGGATGGCAAACATATCCGGGTGCGTAAGCCGCCGAACTCTGGCTCCCAATTCTTCAATTATAAACAATACTTTTCTGTTGTATTGTTGGCTCTGGCAGACCCTCAATACAAGTTTATAATTGTTGACATTGGGGCCTATGGAAGGACGGGAGACTCTAGAGTCTTCAATACTTCCATAATGGCTTGGCGGCTATGCACCAACCAGTTGGATCTACCACCCCATGCCAGCTACCAGGCTCCACTGAAGAATCAGTCCCTTATGTCCTTGTGGCAGATGAGGCATTTCAGTTATCGTGCAATGTCATGAGGCCATATCCCCGGCGCAACCTTGACCACAGGCGCAGAATTTTTAACTTGCGCCTATCACGTGCTAGGCGACTGGTGGAGTGTTCCTTTGGCATTCTTTGTGCCAAATGGCGGGTACTCCAGTCTGCCATTCAGTTGAGTGAACAAAATGTGAATGAAGTTGTGAAAGCCTGTGTGGTTCTTCATAACTTCACCAGGATACATGATTGTTCCTCCTCTGCTGGTGTTGTGCGTAGGCCGGACAATGTGCGAAGGGTGAGACCACCTATCAACCCTCAATGTAGACCGCTCTCGGGCCTTAAAGTGCGTGATATTTTCACTAATTACTTTATCTCACCTGAGGGGGAAACTTCTTGGCAAGAGCATGCTGTGTCTATGTTATAATTTTTTTCTTTAAGTGTGTCTAAATAAATATAACTCAACCCCTTCTGATTCTATGACTGTTTATTTGCATTGGTTAGCGTATGTTAGTATGTTGACATGGTTTTTGAGAAATCACACAGAGACGTTAACTGTAGTAGACACATTTTTAGTTTTGCCTTTTTGCTTTTTTTTCTTAAATGCAAACATAATATTGCCATATGAAAAGTTTGGCAATGGGCCAAATTGCCCTTTTTGCATTATAAAACTTTTTTGAAAAGTAAGATTATATAACATAACACAAACAAAATTAGGCAATAACAACATTGCTGCATGAGAATATTTCAATACAAAGGAAAAAAGAGGTGCTCTCCTGCACCAAAATTATTGCTAAAAGATAACACTCACATTTCTTCTGAATGTTTTCCAATCATATTAATATTCCACCATGACAGGCAAGGCTAACTCACGACTTTCAGACAGATATTAGATGTCTGTAGAACAGACAATATTTAACCATGCTATACTGGTCTAGTGAAAGGATGAAAAAACAATACTCACTTGTTAAGACATAGAGAGAGCGTGATATTATGAAGGCTGGTCGCCTTGATTTGTTACTATAGATTGCTTGCAAAAAAGGTGACTACTTCATTAAGGCCAGCATGCCTTTCCTAGGCATTAGCAAGTGAGTAGTGTATTTTCATCCTTCCTCTTTACAGTATAGCGCGTTTAAATATTCTCTTTTGTACAGACATGTAATATCTGTCTGAAAGGCGTGAGGTAGCCTTGCCAGTCATGATGGATTCTTAATATGATTTGAAAACATTGTGAAAAAATTTGAATGTTCAATTTTTAACCAAAGTTTGGTGAGGGAGACCACCTGTTTTTTCCTTTGTATTTGGAGTACCAGTGAAACCGCACTGGACATCTCTGGCCATCACACTTATAAATCCTCATAGGTTGGGGAAGGGGAACGTGGAAGAGCAGCCTGTGGGTGCTGCTGTGGCCAACATCGCCCTGTGTGGGGCCATACTGATGCCCATAATGTGGGAATTGTCCTGCCTCCTGTTGGGGGTACTGGCCAGAGTAATAATGGGGAGGGGCATCTTGTTGGCCGTGGTAGGTACGTGGCTCATACCCACCAAGATAGCCATATCGTCCCCAACCAGGTTGGGACCAGCCTCCAACACTGGGTGGGTACAAGAGGCCATATTGGTGGGGTTGGCTAGAGGCTGACATTTGTGGCTGCTGAATAGAAGGTTGGGTAGTGGGAGGAAGGGGGTGAGGTGTAGGCCCACGTATTTGAGGATCCTGCTTGAGCTTGCATTTGTGGGGGGTGCCTAAGGCGCAAGAGATTTTGTGGTGAAAGCTGGCACCTCTCAATGTATTCAAATAGTTCGTAGGGCGTATTGGGGTATGTGCAGGCATCAAGCAGGATCTGAAAGCATCCTCTAATACGGAGCCTGACCTCACGGGGAAGGGAACGGAGATAATTGGCCAGGCTGCGAGAGTATGCCTCCTCCCCATCATCAATGTTAACTCTGGCTAAGTAATTCAGGACCCCAGTGTCCACATTAGTGCGGGTATCAAGGGCAGGTATTTGCCGTCTTCGGCTTCTTCATCTCCGGGATGTGGCAGCAGGCTGAGGGGAGCCCGGATGTGGCCAGTTGGGCTGCTGCTGATATTGCCCTGATCCTCTGCTGGTGCTGATGCAGCAGCAGCACCAGATGGTCCTGGTGGTGGGCTTTGGGGCGCAGACAATGGAACATCCTGACTTGATTCCTCACCCCTGCTCCTAGTAGGGGGAGAAGATGGGCCAGCCACCTCTTCCTCTGCAGACACAGGATCAATGATGGGGTCTGTTTCCGAGCCAGTGCCTCTGTCCGTAAGGTTGGACTGAGTTCTGTGAAGAAATAGAACAGAGCCAAAAATAAATACCTATTTTTGGCCCTGTAAAGTATCTGTGTAATGTGGTGTGAGGTATCTACTTACGGTCTCAGATCCAGAATTGGGGCGAGGAAGGAGAGGCGGTCGTAATATATATATTTTCTTTTCACGTGCCCAGCATCCCCACTCCTGGACCGCTGCTGGCGTTCCCGGTGGTATTGGTCCCGGATGCTTCGCCAGCGTCTCATCACATCTTCCACTGCAATGTGACAGGAAATATTGTCAAATTCACATATTTGATAGGTCACATTTGCTACCAGTAGTCTAGGCATGGGGCCTTCTGGGGTGTGCTTTCTACCCATGGTGGCATATCTAATTGGGCAGATACACAGGGTCTCTTTAGTTGATGTATCAAATAGCTACACTTCATAGTTTGTTTGTCTAGGAGGATGAGGAGCTTGTGGCCTAACCCAAATTATGGCTGTGTGAATCCACATGTCACATCCAAATCTAACGGCCTCATGAGGTAAAAAGTACAAGCACAGGAAAGGGGGTGCTGATTCTATATTCCTTTTTTGTGGTGCGCTAAGGTTCCTCATTTTTTGGCTTGTACTTACTCATTTTCTGCTACTCCTCACGTGGCCGATCACCAAAGTCATGGAACATCTGGCGACAGATGCGCCTCCATGACGCCTCCTTTCTTGCCCCGTTGGAATAATGAGCATCACGTTGGTCCCATATTTCAGGACGCTCCTGCACCAGGACTATTAACATTTCCACATTAATGTACGTGGACGCCATGATGCTGCTGTACTTCGTGGAGGCGTACTTCCTGGATGTCTGGAGCGCTTTTTGAGCTCATTTGCATGTCTAGGCTTTCTGATGATGGATTGGCCCATTTCCTGTCACCAGCCAAAAGACCTGCGTATTGCTCGCAGGTCACACGTGTGGTCCGTGTGTAATCTGTATTTTTTGCGCACCCATAGACTTGCATGCTGCGATTGGCATGGACCGTAGAATACGGATGCGAAATATACGGCTGTGTGAGGGACCCCATAGAGAATCATTTGTCCGTGTGTAATGCGTGCTTTTAGCGCCTCTCACTCGGCCGTATTCCTCGCCAGTGTGACCCCGGCCTAATATCTCTGTCAGTTCTTTCTCTTTACTCTCGGCATTCAAGGCTGTACCTCTAGCCAGACTCTGTCCTGTCTGCACTTTCCATTCCTCTGCCATCTGGGCAGCATCTTTGGACAGTTTGTGTCCCAACTGTACCTTCAGCATCACCAGCTCCCTGTCAGCCCCTCATCCGGTTCCAATTGGGAAAGGTGCCGGGAACGCCATCTCAGCTGCTCCTACCCTGGTCTTAGATGCCGGATCCTTCTTGGGGATGGTCCTGTTGAGCTGGTGCCTGACTGCACTATTCTCCATCCTGGGGTCCCTTACTGCCGTTCACAGCTTTACCCCAATTGGCCTGTAACTGTCTCATTTTATATGTCCTGCCCTTTGACAGATTGCCCGGGTGTCTGATTCTAAACAGGAAGTGCCTTTCCTATATCTCCCTGCTCTGTACTGCTCTGCTTTGTGCCCCTCCCATCTACTTAACTCCTTGCTGCCTGTGCCCAAACTAATACCATTATCTATCCTAGTCTCTATCTCTAATGTGCCCCCTTCAGTTCTAATCCCGCTATTACTCTATGCTAACTTACATACCTAATTCTAAACATACACACAATACATGGCAAATACATGACATCACAGTACATAAACATTACATTACACATTAATAGCAATGAGGTGTCACATGTAATTGTGCAAACAGTGTTCAGGAGAGAGAAGGTGCTGTACATGAGGGTCTCGGCCACCTCCTTACACATATAGCAGAGACAGCATGAGCCGATGATGGGAGCGTAGTCTCATCATCCGGTGCCTGAGTTCAATTGTAAAAAAAATCAAAACATTGATATAATCACATACAATATATATACTCACCAAATACCTAATCCCCAATGCCCACGTCTCCTGCAAGCAATCAAAAATAATAAACCAACATATACTCCCTATCCAACATAGTCCATTTAATACTGAGTATCCCACAGCGATCTCACCCGACTGCCGGTGATACACTGACAGGAGGTAATCGCTCCTGCACTGCCATGAGAGTTCACCGGAGTTCATCAGCTCCAGTGCTCTCACTTACGACACTACCGCTGTGTGAGAACTTTCCCATGCAGCAGTGACGTAAGTGAGAGCACCAGAGCTGGTGAACTCTGGTGAACTCTCACAGCAGCGCAGTGATGCGCTGTGGGAGCGATTACCTCCTGTCAGTGTATCGCTGGCGGCCGGGTAGAGCAGTCACATCTCCTGATGTGACTGTTCTACACGTGAGATCACCGTGGAACACTCGGTAAATGGACTAAGGTGGACAGGAAGTATTATATGTTGGTTTATTATTTTATATTTGTTGCAGGAGGCGAGGAAGTCGGGGATCAGGCATTCAGTAAGTATGGTAAATTAAGATTCAATAAAGGAGTCTTTGTGATTATTTCAAATAAAGGACTTTATTCTTGCTGTATCTTTATTTACCATATAACTATAGGATTAGTAATGGATAGGTGTCTTATAGATGCCTTTCCTTTACTAAGCCATGGGCTTGATGTCACCTGACAATACAAAGGTGACATCAAACCGACAAATATGAACCCCACTTGCCACCGCTACAGGGCAAGTGGGAAGAGTGAGGCTATGTGCCAGAATTGGTGCATCTATAAGGTGAACCACTTTTGGGCCGGCTGAGAACTAATGTTTTTAGGTTGGGGGGTGCCAATATCCATGGCCCCTTCCCAGGCTATTAATATCAGCCCGCAGCTGTCTGCCTAGCCTTTGCTGGTTGGATTTTATAGGGGGACCCCTGTAAACTAGCCAGTAAAGGCTAAGCAGACATCTGTGAGCTCATATTAATAGCCTGGGAACCTTTATGGCTATAGGCAACTTCCCAGAATATTAACATCAGCCCTCAGCCATCGGCTTTCCCTCTGCTGGTTATGAAAATTATGCGGGAGCCCACGCAATTTTTTTAAATTTAAAAAAAAACAGATATTGCGTTTCACGCAGATTTCATGTGTCTTTTTTTAACTCTTTATGTACAGTTTTATTAATGAGGGTATCTAGCTGACACCTGTTTATTACTAAACCTCGGCCTTGGTTTTACATATTCTTATATTTGTGTGTTTAGCTCTATGGATTTATAGAAACGCATACAAAACCACATGAAAATTCGCAACAAAACCGCATAAAAACCGCACAGATTTTCCACTGCGTTTTCTGCCAAGAGATGCAGAAACTGCGCAGAAATTTCTGCAAATAAATCCGCAACGTGTGCGCATGGCCTAAATGTTAAGTGATCACTTATTGTTATAGAGGAGCTCAGGTTATTGTGACTGTCAAAGGGGCACACAGAGGGCAATATTACTTTCTAGGGGGCAAAATGTGGGCACTGTTTTCTAGAGAACTTGCACACGGCATTACTATATTCTAGAGGGTTTTTTTACCATCTAGAGTGCACACAGTAGGTGCAGTAATAGGGACACATACAGAAGAAGCGGTTCAGCATTGGAGTGTCAGCAGGATGAGCAGTTTGTGTAGGTTGGGGATGGATGGGGACAGTGCAGGAAATGTGAACAAATGTGTCTTTGTTGTAATCTCTGTAGACAATTTGTGGCTGGAGAAGTTGTCATGTTGGTCTGAGCCAGATGGAAAAGACTGGAAAAGTGAAGCACTCCACCAGAAAGAACATCATCTGTAAGTCACTATGTGTAACTGTACTATAATCTGTATTATAGTACAAACTATGTATAAATATAATTATGTATAAACTGTATTACATGTTCTGCAGGACTGGTATCTATCACTAAATGGTCACCAAATGGCAGCAATATCAGTGTTGGTCTTTGTACAGAGATTTTTTTTAGTAACAGCTCTGTCTGTTGTGAGTTCATTTTCCCCTTCGCCACTGAGGTCTGGTGAACTCCCTATTCTGGTAAAGGAAGGTAATGAGCCTGATTATCAGGTACCTGAGACTAATGATGATGACTGGCTGAGTGGAGTCACGGACTGGATATAAGGCTGCCGACGCCCTTCTGCCCTGCGGGTGATTTCTCTGTGGACTTCTAGGAAACCAGTCTGATTCCTGCTCCTCTAAAGCTAAGTTTTCTGCTTTGCCTTTTAGCTTTTGTGTTTTGTTTTTGTTTGCCTTGCTTTTCTGGATTCTGCCATTCCCTGCTGGGGTGAGCTGATTCTCCTTTTGCCTGTTGCTCTGTCTTCAGAATATTCCTGAGTACTGACATAGTCTTTTTGAAGCCTAGCATCTTCAGGGCCTTTTTCACTGTCAGTCTGTTGGCTCTTATTTTCATAGGGTTTTTCACGGATTGCAGACAGCAGCCTTCCTGTCCTTTCCTATCTAGTTAGCTTGGGCCCCGTCTTTGCTCAGTCTATCTTTCTGTCTGTGTTGTGTTCTTTCTTCTTGCTTCACCGTCATTATATGTGGGGGGCTGCCTTTTGCTTTGGGGTCTGCTCTGGGGCAGTTTAGATTTCCCTTTCTGTCTTTAGGCTATCTAATTTTCCGGCTGTGATCGAGGGGTCTAGGGCATCGTAGGAACCCCCCACGGCTACTGCTAGTTGTGTTGATAGGTTCAGGGGTCTGCAATCCGATAGCTGCCAACCTCTCTGGTTTTCTGGACTTAGCTAGCATTTCTGTTTTGCCTCCTACGGTGACTCAATCATAACATCTGTCATCTGTTGAGGTTCTCCAACTTCTGCTATTAGGGTACGTCACCATAGTTGTAATCAGATTTACCTAATTAGGGGCCCACTCAGAAGCCTAGTTACGCCTCTGGCGAGAGCCACAGATCTGCCTGGTCTGTTATTCCTTTCAATAATTCTGCCACGGTGTGAGGTTTTTCTCTTAGACAAATTAGCTTCAGCAATGCCTGTTGCCGCTTCACTGAGGAAGTGCTGCAGAGCTTTCAGCTTCCAACTGATGCAGACAATGTGCTCTGAGTTAGCACATCGGAGATGGAGGATGAGGAGGAGCAGGAAGGGGTGCAGGTACTGCTGTAGGAGGTGGAGAAAACCCTGATAGAAGTAGGGCCAGCAATCCTCAGAGTGGGTAGCACATGTGGAGTGCAAGGGTGGGACTCGGACCCGGCCTCCACAGTGTTCACCCAGTGTGCCGTCAGGGAAATGTAGCGTCTCTGGCCACAAGTGCTTGTCCACATGTCAATCATTAAATGGACAATCCCAGTAACCACGTGGGTATAAGGGCATAAGTAATGTTCTTGGACACGTGCTGGTACAAGGTGGGGATGCCACAACAGGAGAAATAGTGGCAGCTGGGGACCATAGTACCGAGAGATCAAATTTGTACACCTGTAGCAGGACAATTTTTATTTTTTATTTCAAACCAACAAAATTTCACACAAATCAAGTTCTACAGTACATGTACAACAGTTTTTGAACAACTAAACTTCTACACCTGTAGCAGGTCAATTTTGTTTTTTTATTTCTAAGCAATAAAATTTCACTTGAAGCAGGTTCTATGGTATAAATGACAATAATTAATTTTTGAACAAAAATATTTTGTGAACTCTAACAGGCCAAGCGTTTTTTTTTTAAATTTTAACCCACTGTAAAGTAACAATAACAGCATTGTACAATATGGATGACTATTTGAATCCTTAAAAAAATTTGAAAGTGTAGTTGATGTACTCCTGCACTCATAAACACTTTGCAGGAAGTGCAAAGTAATGTAATATAGTAATTCTCTTTAGATGTTCGCTTCTTTCTCTACTTCCTTGGGAGGCTGGGGGGACTGCCTCTACCACCTTCCTGGAACCCGATCCCCAGGTACCTGGGCTGTAAATGACCTAGGGGTGGTAGCCCCATCTCAAGCTGCCTTGAGGAACTTTTCCCAGACCTGTTCATTTCTCAAGATGTTTTCATCCTTCTCCCTTCCTTTTCGGATAACACCTACCAACACCGTAACTTTAATGTTGCAAAACATACTGATCGGTAAGTCTGACATCAATAGGGTGTAAAGTTTTTAGGGACATTAAAAGAGAAGATTGACCATTGTGGGTTTTTCTGTCATTAAACAAGGGGTACCAACAGTTTTGACCACGTGTGTATATGAAAGACTTGACTAGCAATTCATGGATGCTGTGGCATGCTATAACCAGTGTTAAAATATAGGGACATTAGGGACATTAAAAGAGAAGATTGACCATTGTGCGTTTTTCTATCATTAAACGAGGGGTACCAACAATTTTGACCACGTGTGTATATGTAAGACTTGACTAGCAATTCATGGATGCTGTGGCATGCTATAACCAGTGTTAAAATATATTAGATTCCTCATGTAGATGGAATATTACCTGATAGGCTGTATATTATCCCTTGGATGTGCCCATCACAATGCACGTTTGGCGTCTGCCTTCGTCAGAGCCCCCCAGGTAATATACCAACTACATGCGGAATCTAATATATTGTAACACTGGTTACAGCATGCCACAGCAGCCAAGAATTGCTAGTCAAGTCTTCCATATATTATTTGCATTGTCTTTGTGCTCTGCGCTAATTCAGACAGAGCAACATTATTGTTTACTCCTTTTTGCAGACTTTGCACAACGATTCCACTGCACATGCACTTTATCTCTTCCTCTCCATTTTATCCTTCATTCCTTACCTGTATACAGCTCTATATGGTATTACAGCAGATATTAATCTTAGTATACTGAGATTGAGATAATAATTTTGCAACCTTTTTCACTATTTTTTTTACTGTTTATTGTATGCTACTTGAATTTTGCTTCTATCATTATCTGTATACCTTTTTATTCTATTTTGTCCCTCGCACTGTGTCCATTTTTTCTTGGTCATTTGTTCCCTACCCTACCGCACCTGTCTATGTTTGCAATATCAATAAAGCTATTATTTGTGTCACACATTTTGGACTTTTAAGTCATTTTTTTCTTCTTGCTCTTATTATTTATTCACCGATATGTCCTATACTTGGTCCTAAGTACACATGTAGTGGTGACGGTATATACGGTATATATTGTTCTGTCCCCACTTAATGGCGATTAAAGGTATGCAGACATGTAAGTGAGAGAAGTTTCCTACCTTTGTGTATCCAATAAGCGAGGCAGACATGACCCTTAGCAGCTTCTCAGATAAGCATACACGCGTTGTGATGAAGAACAATGTTGGTTTATTCCGTAGATAACGATCCAAACATTACATTGAGTCTCTTGCATGGAGCTTGTCTCTGGAGTCGCTACTTGCGGGTCAAAAGACTTTGCTTCCTCAGCTCATGAGGGAGAACAGTTCTCTCAGGTAAGATGTCTGCCGATGACTGAGCAAACAGGAAGAGAAGAGGCTGAAGAGAAGCCCCTCCCCATAGGCTGAACAAGGAAAGACTGAGGAACTAAATGGTCTGGCCAGCAGATGGCAGCAGAGACAAGCGAAAAAACATAAATACATTTCTTTAACTAGAAACATGCATGGAACAGCACACTCCCCGTCTGGAATTCACTATGGGGATTCCACTATTGTCCATAATAATAATAAACCTAAAAGAAAGGGCATGTTAAATGCAACAATTAAAGTTCAAAAAATCAGAAAAACGGCCAAACTTCGGGTGCAGAACGCTCATCCCGTAGTGGCGCTCTCGATAGGCAGTAAGAGGACGAGTTCATGGATTGGCCTCGCAAAGATCTTCGTCTCACCCTTCCTAAAGACCCTCAGCTCCACCTTCCGCACGTTGCCGTCCTGGCTAGGCAGTGTCCTGGTAACAAGTCCCAGAGGCCAGTCAGTCCTTTCAGTGGTCTGGTCTTTCATGAGGACCAGATCTCCTTCCTTGATATTCGGCTTGGGATGTCGCCACTTCCTTCTCCCTTGAAGAATGGTAAGGTATTCCTTCCTCCATCGGTTCCAGAAGTAGTCGGCCAAATATTGGACTCGTTTCCAGTGTCTTTGGTAGGTGTTGGCATGAGTGAAGTCTCCGCTGGGAATTACCGCGTTGTCGATCTTCTGGGTAAGAAGGATGTTGGGAGTCAACATGGTTGGTACCTCTGGATCCATTGACACCGGCACAAGGGGTCTCGAGTTGATGATGGCTGAGACTTCGGCTAAAAGAGTCACTAGAGTCTCGTGCGTGAGTCTCGAGGAGTTGACGTCCTTTAGCATGGAGTTCAGGATGTTGCGTGAGATTCCGATCATCCTCTCCCAGGAGCCTCCCATGTGAGAACTGTGAGGAGAATTGAAGATCCAGGTGCAACCCTTGTCTGCCAGCTGGTCTTGGATTGGCTTGGTGTCGATGTTCAGCTCTCTACATGCACCGACGAAGTTGCTGCCGCGGTCGGACCTCAGCTGCTTTACTGGTCCTCTGATGGCGAGGAATCTTCTCAAGGCGTTAATCTGGCAGGAGGTATCCATGGACTCTAACACCTCGATGTGAACGGCTCGGATGCTCAAGCAGGTGAATAGCACAGCCCACCGCTTACTGTCCGCACGGCTGCTACGAGTTCTGCGTGTGGATACCATCCATGGTCCGAAAACGTCTAGGCCCACATAGGTGAAAGGTGGTTCCATGGAAAGTCTATCTGTAGGTAGGTCGGCCATTTGTTGGCACAGTTGCTTTCCTCTCACTTTGCGACAGTGCACACAATCGTGAAGTATTTGTGCTACACGTCTCTTCATCCCGACAATCCAGAGGCCTGCAGACCGTAGAGTGCCCTCTGTAATTTGCCTGCCTTGGTGTTCAGCCCTTTCATGATGATGACGGATCAGTAAGACTGTAACGTGGTGTTTGTTGGGAATGATGAGAGGATTTTGCTCTGCGACACCGAAACGAGCCTGGCTTAAACGACCGCCAACCCTCAGTAAGCCGAAGCTGTCCATTACTGGGTTTAAATTGGCGAGGGGGCTTCTTAATGGAATCTGCTGTTTGTTATTTAAGCACTTCCATTCGGTGGCGAATTCGCTCTGTTGGAGGTGGCGTATAATGAGGGACTCACTACGGGAGATGTCCTCAGCAGAAAGAGGTCTGTGGCATACATGCCAGCGATGACAGTCCTTGTCTTTAAAGTCTGCACGATAACATCTGGCGATGTGCACTAACCTGGCAACAGTCCTGACGAGTCTTAACCAGCTGGAGAAACGTTCAAAACGTTGGCAGCCGAGGTTGGATGTTTTCTCAGCACTGGTGGTCAGGGTATGGACTTCAGTTCGGACATCTGGATCGTTGTCTGGATCTAGGATGCTGAAGTCTTCCTGGACACCTTCTTCTGACTGTCTCAGCAGGAACTCTGGACCTGTAAGCCAAGAAGAGTTAACGAAAGAAGATATAGACATGGGTCTGGTTGCAAGATCTGCTGGATTCAGCTCCGATGGTACGTAACGCCATTGTTCCGGTTTGGAGGATCTCCTGATCCTTTCGATGCGGTTACTGACATACACGTAGAATCGTCTCGATGTATTGTAGATGTAACCCAAAACGACCTTGCTGTCGGTGTAGAATTGGACCTCATCTATTTCGATACACAGTTCTTGTAGTATGAAGTCAGCAATTTCCACTGCCAAGACGGCTCCACAGAGTTCGAGTCTGGGGATGGTGTGGTCGGGCTTCGGGGCTAGCTTCGCCTTGCCGAACACCAATCCGACGTAGCTTTGCCCGCTGGCGTCCATCACCTTCAGGTATGCAACCGCCGCTATGGCTTCTGTGGAGGCGTCTGAAAAGACGTGGAGTTCTTTCCTTCCGCTAGAGGCAAGGGAGATTTTGGTGTAGCATCTCGGGATGTGAATATTGTTCAATCCGCACAACGACTGTTTCCAAGTTTCCCATTTTTTCTCTTTGTCGGAGGGGAGCGGGGTATCCCAATCCTTGACAGTTTCAGATAGTTGTCTCAACAAGGATTTGCCTTGTATGGTGATGGGCGCCATGAACCCCAGCGGGTCAAATAAGCTGTTCACTATGGAGAGGACACCACGTTTTGTGAACGGTTTGTCCGAGCAATTCACTTGAAACCCGAAGGAGTCGGCTGCGAGATCCCATCTGATGCCTAGGCTCCTCTGCACGGGTGGGCTGTCTAGCCCCAAGTCAATGTCCTTGAATCCAGGGGCGTGATCACCCGAATCAAAGGCTCTCATTACGGTCGGGCTGTTTGAAGCGATTTTATGAAGCCTGAGCCTTGCCTGGGCCAGCATACCTTGGGTCCTCTTGAGCAAATCAATGGCTGCTTCTTCAGTGGGCAGTGATTTGAGCCCGTCGTCTACATAGAAGTCTCTTTCAACGAAGTCTCTTGCGTCTGTGCCATACTCAGACTCTCCCTCTGATGCGGTCCTTCGGAGACCGTAGGTTGCTACTGCGGGTGAAGGGCTGTTCCCGAAGACATGGACTCTCATTCGGTATTCCACCATCTCTTTGTTGGTGTCGTTGTCCTTGAACCACAGGAATCTGAGGAAGTTCCGGTGGTCCTCCCTGACTAGGAAACAGTGGAACATCTGTTCGATATCGGCAGTGATGGCGACGAGTTCTTTCCTGAACCTCAGCAACACTCCTACTAAGTTGTTCGTCAGGTTGGGACCTGTGAGGAGGACATCGTTGAGTGATACGCCTCCATGTTTGGCGCTGGAGTCAAAGACAACCCTGATTTGGTTCGGTTTCCGTGGGTGGTAGACACCAAATGAAGGCAGATACCAGCACTCTTCGTTCTTCTTCACGGGAGGAGCGGGTTCCGCGTGGTTGTTGCGAAATATTCTGTCCATAAAGGCGACAATATGCTCCCTCATTTCAGGTTTGTGGTTCGTTGAACGTTGAAGAGAGTTGAATCTGTTCTGAGCTTGGTCTCGGTTGTTTGGCAGTCTTACCCTGGTGGATCGGAAGGGTAATGGAGAGACCCAGTGGTCGGTTTTGTCCTTAGAGAACTCACGGTCCATTATGTCGATGAATTCTCTGTCCTCCACTGACAAGGCTACTTTATCGTCGTCCTTGGTGATGTGAAAGACTGATCTTCCCAAGTTGTCGGTACGCAGAGAAGAAGCGATGTCAGGCAGCTGTATTGAGTCTGGGGGCTTCTCTTTCACTTCATAGTGATGAGGACATGGCCTTAGGCAGGTTGTGCGTCCGTCTCCATGGACGTAGGTCCTGAAGGAGTCGATTTCTGATCGATCAACGCACACGTTTCCTATGACTACCCATCCGAGGTCCAGTCTCTGGGCGTATGGTGCGTAGTCAGGTCCGTTGCACTGTTGTCGCACCTTGTGTACCCTCAGGTTGTCTCTGCCGAGCAGGAGTAGAATCTCCGCGTTGTTGTCCATAGGTGGGATGACGCTTGCGAGGTGCTTCAGGTGCGGCTGATGAAGTACAGCTTCTGGGGTAGGAATTTCACTCCTAAGGCTGGGTATTTGGTCACATTCGACTAGCATTGGCAGAGGTATTTCAGTCTTCCCGTTGATAGGAGAAGCGATGAATCCCTGGGCTTTTCTGCCGCTAGTCTCTATGCGGCCTGAGCAGGTGTTCAAGGTGTAGGGCTCTGATGGTCCACTAATTCAGAAGGCTTCAAAGAATTTGGCTCCTGCCAGGGACCGGTTGCTTTGGTCGTCTATGATGGCATACACCTCCATTGCCTTTTCTGGATGTCATTCGGGGTAAACCTTGATGAGGCATATTCGGGCGCAACATTTCTCCATGCGGCCCTCTCCACATACTTCTGAGCATGAGCAGGAGACAGTTGTGGCGTTGTCGGTCTGATTCTGTGGCTACCCGCCATGACTTGGAGCGGGAGCGGTGGTGACTGCAGCCGGTGTGTCTCTAGCTATTCGGGTTGAGTGCATGGCTGAAACATGCTTTTCGCTGTGGCACTCCCCACACTTGACTGTGGATTTGCAGTCCTTGGCCATGTGCTCAAGTGATGCGCAGCATTTGAAGCAAACCCCGAGCTCTGTGAGGATCTTCTTGCGCTCCTGTAGGGTTTTGGATCTAAACCCTTTGCACTTGGTCAACGAGTGTGGCTTCTTGTGGATGGGACATTCACGATTAAAGGATTTATCTCATGTTGAGACGATGTTCTGTTCGTCTGTGGGCGTTGCAGGTGACGGTAGCTCGGTCTTCCTAACGCTCACAGCTCTCTTAGTGTCTCTGCGTTTGTATGTGGTGTTTTCATACCTTGGCGCAGGAGTTGGTGCGGCTGTCGAAGCGTTGGACTCTAGGAAGTCGAGGCTGGGGTCATTCCTCATCTGGGCCTGTTCATCGATGAACCTGCAGAAGTGGATGAATGGAGGGAAGGTAACGTCGTTCACTCTTTTGTATCTTGATACTGACATTGCCCACCTTTCCTGCAGGCTGTATGGCAGCTTCACCACGATCGGGTTTACTCCATGGGCTGAATCCAGATAGCACAGCCCAGACAGACGAGGGTCTCTTTTGGCGAGCTCCAGCTCCATTAGCAGGTCACTTAGGTCTTGCAGCTTGTGGACGTCTTTAAGGTTGATCTTTTGGAAATCCTGCAGTCTCTTGAATAGGGCTTTCTCTATTGCCTCTGCGCTGCCAAAGGTGCGTTCCAGCCTTTGCCATGCGGCAGCGAGACCTGCTTCTGCTTGTCCCACGTGGACCGCTCTGAGGCTCCTGATGCGGGTTGAAGAGCTTGGACCTAACCACTTTATCAGGAGGTCAAGTTCCTGTTCTTCAGTTAGGTTGAGATTGGCGATGGCTGCCTTAAAGGTTGCTTTCCAGGCCCTGTATCTCTCTGCACGATCATCAAACTTCGTAAGACTGGTGTTGATTAGCTCTCTGCTCACCATGAACCTGGCGAACTCGGACATATCCAACTTCTCACCACTCGTTGCCACGACGACTCGTGATGCCCCTGGGGCGTATGGGCCGCCTGGTGTGAATGGATGAGCTGTTCCCGGATAGAACGATGTTGCTGCAGGGTTGAGCTGTGGTTTAGCCCTTGAAGAATCTGACGAATACCGCTTGAGCTGTGAAGGTGGGTCAGGAAACACTTGGTTGCCATCTTGTGGTGGTGACTGTGTTTGAGAAGGTATCTCTGGGTGACTGTCATTAATTAGCTCGGGTGCCTTCGAGGGTACTGGCACCTCTGGAAGTACGTTGGAGGTTTTGGTGTTGTCGACTTGGACGGTACTGTAGACCGGGGTTGCTGCAGGTAGCTGGTTTAGTACATAGCCTTTCGTGCGATTGACTGGATCGTCTGATTCCAGTGGTGGCGAGTTAGCTGCATCAGGACCTTGGATCAACGCCTGCTCAAGTAGTCTCACTTTAGCTAGTGCGACCTCCTCTTCCATCTGTGACCGAAGAATCTTCAGCTGAGCCTCCGCTTCTGCTTCTGCTCTCTTGGCTTCCACTTCTGCCCTTTTTGCTTCCATGTCTGCTTCTGCCCTTTTTGCCTCTGCCTTAGCTTCTCTCTCAGTGAAAGAACGTCTCACTCTGGATTCCTCTGCCTTTATGCGGGCCTCTAGTATCCTGTCGCTCATGGTTGAACTTCTTGAGGACGATGCCTTGGATGACCGAGAGGAACGTTTAGATGAGGTCGATCGGTGTGACCTGGTTTCTTGCAGGTGAGAGATACGGTGTTCAGCCTTGTTTATGGCCTGTTGGACCTTGGCGTCTCTCTCCTTGTCCGTCTCTAGCGCCTCACTGAGGTCTGGAGGAGCTTCATCAGAATTAAAATCTTTTAGAAGAGCGATGTACTTTGCTGATAGTCTCTTGTACCTTTCACGGGCGGTGTTCAGCCGCTCCATGACGGATTGCAAGCTTGCGGCGTTGCCTGATGAGGATTCGAGTCTTGACATATAAGAGGTGACGCATTCCCACTGTTCTTCCAGGTGATCACATAGCTCATCTTTCATATTGTGATAGTTTTCAAGCACCTTTATAGTTGGTTTGGCAGAACGTTTTGGTCGGGTGACTTGGTCTGCTTGAGATGTGGGGTCTGCCTCCTGGGCTTCATCGTGGATGGTATCAGGTTGTATTTGCACTGTTTCAGCAGTAGGGACCTGTCCGAGGTCTTTTTCGGCCATTTTGAATAAAGGTGTACTGTCTCTTTAAAAAATTCAACTTTTGAATCGGGGTCCGAAAATCGCTGTGTGGCTCTGCGGGAGGTCCCGGATGAGATTCCCAGAGTGGCTTTGGCGAAACTTGGGGGTTCGCGGATCGCTGATGCGCGGTAATGAGGTATGGAGTACTGCAGGCCTTTAGGAGCGATGTGGCCAGAAGGAAACAGCAGGTGCATAGACAGTCCTCATTAACAGTACGAGCAGAGTTATTGCAAGATGTGGCAGGTGGTGGAGCTACTTCTAGGCTTGTCCAGACGTGCACTGCAGCAGGCAGACTGGTGTGCGAGGCTTGTTGCTGGGCAGATTACACATAGGGAGACGGGGCAGATGGAGATCTGTAGCTGGGGTGCTGGGCTATAAGGAGGTTTTCTAGCTGCTTATGAGCTTTAAAAGTAGTCTTCTGACTTGTATGGGCCGGCAAGCTAGTCTTTTGACTGTTCTGTCCCCACTTAATGGCGATTAAAGGTATGCAGACATGTAAGTGAGAGAAGTTTCCTACCTTTGTGTATCCAATAAGCGAGGCAGACATGACCCTTAGCAGCTTCTCAGATAAGCATACACGCGTTGTGATGAAGAACAATGTTGGTTTATTCCGTAGATAACGATCCAAACATTACATTGAGTCTCTTGCATGGAGCTTGTCTCTGGAGTCGCTACTTGCGGGTCAAAAGACTTTGCTTCCTCAGCTCATGAGGGAGAACAGTTCTCTCAGGTAAGATGTCTGCAGATGACTGAGCAAACAGGAAGAGAAGAGGCTGAAGAGAAGCCCCTCCCCATAGGCTGAACAAGGAAAGACTGAGGAACTAAATGGTCTGGCCAGCAGATGGCAGCAGAGACAAGCGAAAAAACATAAATACATTTCTTTAACTAGAAACATGCATGGAACAGCACATATATTGTTTCAAATTCTATGTATAATTGATATTACATTTAATAATATTTCCTACTGTACATGTGGACATTGCCTTTGAAGCAATTTTTTCAATTATTCTGGTTACAAGTAAACTGAGCTGCAGTACTCAATGTCAAGCAGCAGCCGCAAAAGCAAACAAGATTTTATGGTGTATAAAAAGAGAGATACAATCTTGTGATCCCAACATATTATTACCCTTTTATAAATCACTGGTGAGGCTACATCTAGAATACTGGATCCAGTTTTCGGCTCCACATTTTAAAAAGGATATTCAGAAATTAGATTCTGTTCAAAGGCGGGCAGCTAGATTATTACAAGGGATGGAAGGCTTCTTAAATGAGGAGAGGCTGGAAAAGTTGGGCTTGTTGAGCTTAGGAAAAAGACGCCTCAGAGGAGATCTCATTTACATATAGACATATATTTGTGGCCAATTCAAAGGACTGGCACATGACTTATTCCTTCCAAGGACCATACTATGGACCAGAGGGCACTCATTTCGGGTTTGGGAAAGGTGATACTGGCAGCTAGAGATGAGAGACTTTGCCTTTTTTAGGGTCGAGTCGGGTTTCATGAAACTCGACTTTCTCAAAAGTCAAGTCGATCGAAATCGGCCGACTATAGGGAAAAGTCGTGAAACATGAAACCCAATGCAAGTCAATGGGGAGAAAAGTCGGCAGTGAGTGGAGGACAGCAAACACACCTGGCATGAATTTTAACCCTAGAGGCGGCAAAATCTCTCTCTTCTACCTCTCTCTTCTCGCTCTCCCTCTCTCTCTCTCCCACTCCCACTACGCTCCCGCTATGCTCTGCTCCGCCTCTCTCATTGGCTGAAAAAAGTCACGCGCAAGCATTCAGCGAAACTCGACTTTGGAGCTTGGGTCGCCGACCGCATGGCCGACTTGACACTGTGGTCGGGTTTCGAATTCATGAAACCCGACTTTAGCGAAAGTCGGCTACTTTTGAATCTGACCGACCTTTTTCGCTCAACTCTACCGGCAGCTAAATGGGAAAGGGTTCTTTACAGTTAGAGCAGTCAGACTGTGGAATACCCTACTACAAAAGGTAGCAATGGCAGATACTTTAACAGCATTTTAAAAAAAGGGCTGGATGATTTCCTAAGTACACATAACATTGTGGGTTATAGATAATTTAGTGACAAAATGCATAATTGGTCTTTTTCAACCTATATAGCTACAGTTGTGGCCAAAACTATAGACACTCCTGCAATTCTGTCAGATAATACTCAGTTTCTTCCTGAAAATGATTGCAAACACAAATTCTTTGGTATTATTACCTTCATTTAATTTGTCTTAAATGAAAAAACACAAAAGAGAATGAAGCAAAAAGCAAAACATTGATCATTTCACACAAAACTCCAAAAATGGGCCAGACAGAAGTATTGGCACCCTCAGCCTAATACTTGGTTGCACAACCTTTAGCCAAAATAACTGCGACCAACCGCTTCCGGTAACCATCAATGAGTTTCTTACAATGCTCTGCTGGAATTTTAGACCATTCTTCTTTGGCAAACTGCTGCAGGTCCCTGATATTAGAAGGGTGCCTTCTCCAAACTGCCATTTTTAGATCTCTCCACAGGTGTTCTATGGGATTCAGGTCTGGACTCATTGCTGGCCACCTTAGAAGTCTCCAGTGCTTTCTTTCAAACCATTTTCTAGTGCTTTTTGAAGTGTGTTTTGGGTCATTGTCCTGCTGGAAGACCAATGACCTCTGAGGGAGACCCAGCTTTCTCACACTGTGCCCTACATTATGCTGAAAAATTTGTTGGTAGTCTTCAGACTTCATAATGCCATGCACACGGTCAAGCAGTCCAGTGCCAGAGGCAGCAAAGCAACCCCAAAACATCAGGGAAGCTCCGCCATGTTTGACTGTAGGGACCGTGTTCTTTTCTTTGAATGCCTCTTTTTTTCTCATGTAAACTCTATGTTGATGCCTTTGCTCAAAAAGCTCTACTTTTGTCTCATCTGACCAGAGAACATTCTTCCAAAATGTTTTAGGCTTTTTCAGGTAAGTTTTGGCAAACTCCAGCCTGGCTTTTTTATGTCTCGGGGTAAGAAGTGGGGTCTTCCTGGGTCTCCTACCATACAGTCCCTTTTCATTCAGACACCGATGGATAGTACGGGTTGACACTGTTGTACCCTTGGACTGCAGGGCAGCTTGAACTTGTTTGGATGTTAGTCGAGGTTCTTTATCCAACAGCCGCACAATCTTGCGTTGAAATCTCTTGTCAATTTTTCTTTTCCGTCCACATCTAGGGAGGTTAGCCACAGTGCCATGGGCTTTAAACTTCTTGATGACACTGCGCACGGTAGACACAGGAACATTCTGGTCTTTGGAGATGGACTTGTAGCCTTAAGATTGCTCATGCTTCCTTACAATTTGGTTTCTCAAGTCCTCAGACAGTTCTTTGGTCTTCTTTCTTTTCTCCATGCTCAATGTGGTACACACAAGGACACAGGACAGAGGTTGAGTCAACTTTAACCCCTTCACCCCCAAGGGTGGTTTGCACGTTCATGACTGGGCCAATTTTTACAATTCTGACCACTGTCCCTTTATGAGGTCATAACTCTGGAACGCTTCTATGGATCCCGGTGATTCTGACATTGTTTTCTCGTGACATATTGTACTTCATGATAGTGGTAAAATTTCATTCAAATAACTTGCGTTTATTTGTAAAAAAATGGAAATTAGGCAAAAATTTTGAAAATTTCGCAATTTTCCAACTTTGAATTTTTATGCCCTTAAATCACAGAGATACGGCACACAAAAAACTTGATAAGTAACATTTCCCACATGTTTATTTTACATCAGCACAATTTTGGAACCAAAATTTTTTTTGTTAGGAAGTTATAAGGGTTAAAAATTGACCAGCGATTTCTCATTTTTGCAACACCATTTTATTTTTATGGACCACATCACATATGAAGCCACTTTGAGGGGTCTATGTGATAGAAAATACCCAAAAGTGACACCATTCTAAAAACTGCACCCCTTAAGGTGCTCAAAACCACATTCAAGAAGTTTATTAACCCTTTAGGTGCGTCACAGGAATTTTTTGAATATTTAAAAAAAAATGAATATCTAACTTTTTTTCACAAAAAAATACATCAGGTTCAATTTTTTTATTTTACCAAGGGTAACAGGACAAATTGGACTGCAAAAGTTATTGTGCAATTTGTCCTGAGTATGCTGATACCTGATATGTTGGGGGGAACCACTGTTTCGGCACATGGCAGAGCTCAGAAGGGAAGGAGCGCCGTTTGACTTTTTCAATGCAAAATTGGCTGGAATTCAGATCGGACGCCATGTCACGTTTGGAGAACCCCTGATGTACCTAAACAGTGGAAACCCCCCACAAGTGACCCCATTTTGGAAACTAGACCCCCCAGGAACTTATCTAGATATGTGGTGAGAACTTGGAACCCACAAGGGCTTCACAGAAGTTTATAACGTACAGCGGTACAATTAAAAAATCATATTTTTTCCACAAAAATGATCTTTTCACCACCAATTTTTATTTTCCCAAGGGTAACAGGACCCTAAAAGTTATTGTGCCATTTGTCCTGAGTACGCTGATACCCCACATGTGGGGGTAAACCACTATTTGGGTGCATGGCAGAGCTCGGAAGGGAAGCAGCACCATTTGACGTTTTTGGCTGGAATTGAGATCTGACACCATGTCGCGTTTGGAAAGCCCCTGATGTACCAAAACAGTGGAAAACTCCCACAAATGACACCATTTTGGAAACTAGACCCCCCAAGGAACTTATCTAGATGTGTGGTGAAAACTTTGAACCCCCAAGGGCTTCATAGAAGTTTATAACATACAGCCGTACAATTAAAAAATCATATTTTTTCCACAAAAATGATCTTTTCACCCTCAATTCTTATTTTTCCAAGGGTAACAGGGCCCTAAAAGGTATTGTGCCACTTGTCCTGAGTACGCTGATACCCCACATGTGGGGGTAAACCACTATTTGGGCGCATGGCAGAGCTCGGAAGGGAAGCAGCGCCATTTGACGTTTTTGGCTGGAATTGAGATCTGACACCATGTCGCGTTTGGAAAGCCCCTGATGTACCAAAACAGTGGAAACCCCCCACAAATGACACCAATTTGGAAACTAAACCCCAACGGAACTTATCTAGATGTGTGGTGAGCACTTTGACCCCTCCAGTGCTTCACAGAAGTTTATAGTGCCCGGGCATGAAAATAAAAAAATCGTATTTTTTCCACAAACATGATCAATTAGTCCCCAATTTTTTTATTTTCCCAAGGGTAACAGGAGAAATTGGACCCCAAAAGTTGTTGTCCAATTTGTCCTGAGTACGCTGACACCCCATTTGTGGGAGAAAACTACTGTATGGGCACATGTCGGGGCTTGGAAGGGAAGAAGTGACGTTTTGGAATGCAGACTTTGATGGAATGGTCTGCGGGTGTCATGTGCGTTTGGAGAGCCCCTAATCTACCTAAACTATTGAAACTCCCCACAAGTGACCCCATTTTGGACACTAGACCCCCCACGGAACTTATCTAGATGTTTGGTGAGCACTTTGAACCCCCAAGTGCTTCACAGAAGTTTATAACGCCCGGGCGTGAAAATAAAAAAAATCATTTTTTTCCACAAAAATGATATTTTTGCCCCAAATTTTTTATTTTTCTAAAGGTAAGAGGAGAAATTGGACCCCAAAAGTTGTTTTGCAATTTGTCCTGAGTAGGCTAATACCCTACATGTGGGGGTAAAACACTGCGAATGGCAGAGCTTGGAAGGGAAGGAGCACCATTTGACTTTTTCAACTCAGAATTGGCTGGAATTGAGATCAGACGCCATGTTGCATTTGGAGAGCACCTGATGTGCCCAAACAGTGGAAACCCCCAATTCTAACTCCAACCCTAACGCCAACACACCCCTAACCCTAATTTCAGCCCTAACCCTAACCCTAGCCCTAACCCTAGCCCTAGCCCTAACCCTAATGGGAAAATGGAAATAAATACATTTTCTTTTAATTTTATTATTTTTCCCTTACTAAGGGGGTGATAACGGGGGGTTTGATTTATTATTTATGGCGGTATTTATTTTTGGCGGCTGTCGCACGCTAAAAGACGCTTTTTATTGTAAAAATAGTTTTTAAATCACCACATATTGAGAGCTATAATTTTTCCGTATTTTGACTCACTGAGTCATATGAGGTCTTATTTTTTGCGGGACGAGTTGACGTTTTTATTGGTACCATTTTCGGGCACGTGACATTTTTTGATCGCTTTTTATTCCGATTTTTGGGACGCAGAATGAACAAAAACCAGCATTTCATGAATATCTTTTGGGGGGGTGCGTTTACACCGTTCCGCGTGCGGTAAAATTGATAAAGGGGTTTTATTCTTCAGGTCAGTACGGTTACAGTGATACTTAATTTAGGGGTTTTTTTATGTTTTGTCGGTTTTATGCAATGAAAACTATTTTATATAAAAAATAATTATTTTTGTATCGCTTTATTCTGCAAGCTATAACTTTTTTATTTTTTTGCTGACGATGCTGTGTCACGGCTCGTTTTTTGCGGGACAAGATGACGTTTTCAGCGGTACTATGGCTATTTATATGGGTCTTTTAGATCGCGCGTTATTGCACTTTTTGTTTGGCAGTATGATAATAAATCATTATTTTTTGCTTCGTTTTTTATTTTTATTTTTTAAGGGGTTCGCTAAAGGGGTTAACTAACGGGATAGTTTTATAGGGCAGGTCGTTACGGACGCGGCGATACCTAATATGTGTATTTTTATTGTTTTGGTTTTTTTTATTTAAAAAAAATGGATTTATTGGGGGAATATTTTTTTTTTTTCTAATTTATTTGGCGATTTTTCTTAAATTATTTTAACACTTTTTTTTTTTTAACTTTATTACATAGTCCCAGGTGGGACATCACTGCAGCAATCTGTCACAGGCAGTTCTGCAGACTTCCTCATGCCTGCGCTTTGCAGGCACTGAGGAAGTCAGCTTCCTACAGGCCCCCGAAGGCCCCCGTCGCCATCTTGGATTCGGGGGCCTGTAGGGAAAGAGACCCCCGCAGCAGCGCTGCACATTGCACTGCCGTGGGGGCTCAGGGAAGCACGGTGCCGATGCTTCCCTTTAACCCCCGGTACACTGCGATCATGTTTGATTGCGGTGTGCAAGGGGTTACCGTGTCGGGGGCGGTCCGTGACCGCCCCTGACACATAGTGCCGGGTGTCAGCTGACACCCGGCCGCGATCAACGGCGCTCACCATGTGGGCGCCGCTGATCGCGGTAGACATACTATCCCGTCCATGGTCATAGGGGCCCGGGTCCCATGGACGTCTGATGTCAGGAAGGGGTTAATCCATGTCAACTGACTGCAAGTGTGATTTAGTTATTGCCAACACCTGTTAGGTGCCACAGGTAAGTTACAGGTGCTGTTAATTACACAAATTAGAGAAGCATCACATGATTTTTCGAACAGTGCCAATACTTTTGTCCACCCTCTTGTTTTATGTTTGGTGTGGAATTATATCCAGTTTGGCTTTAGGACAATTCTTTTTGTGTTTTTTCACTTAAGACAAATTAAGTGAAGATAATAATAACAAAGAATTTGTTTTTGCATTCATTTTCAGGAAGAAACTGAGTATTATCTGACAGAATTGCAGGGGTGTCAATACTTTTGGCCACAACAGTATGTAACTATGATGCAATTGGTTACAGAAGAATTTCTAAACTACTGGAGGTTCCAGTGAGCACTGTTGAGGTCAAAATTGTTACCGAAAGATGGTGAGCATTTCATGTCAATAGCACATTTAGAAATGTATTTACTTAGAAAATTAGGGATGTGTTCAATACTTATTTCACCCGCTGTATATATAAAAATGTATTGTGTATTTCTATAGATATTAATAAGAAAAATTGAATTCACCCTGAAGTCTACAGAAAGTATTTCCTATATTTCTG
Source organism: Dendrobates tinctorius (assembly GCF_039654945.1). Lineage (NCBI taxonomy): Eukaryota > Metazoa > Chordata > Amphibia > Anura > Dendrobatidae > Dendrobates > Dendrobates tinctorius. Next base: position 32,837,937 of record NW_027361703.1, on the reverse strand, counting down.
TAGTAAATCAATCACACAATTATAATTACATAAAGTAATAAAAAGAAAATAAAGGATAAACTAGATACTGTATGTTAATGTTATGCTTGTGATTTTGTTCAACAGAAATAATTAGCTAAATTTCTTCTAAATATGTCACCATATTAAGCGTGGATCTTATTAAGTTCTTTGGTTGCTATGGATACTAAAGCCCTGTATGGTATTCATCCCTCTAGGTTTTTGGCAGCTAGACTATGTATATATTTTATTTTTTATTTTTTTGCACAATGAAGGAGGGAAAGAATAATTCCATAAATTTTACCGAGTAAATTTAGTCCATTCCTGGTGACCACCTCCAAAGTCTTGTACTGGATTTGCAAACAGCGGTGTTTTATCACTATAAGGCCGGGTTCCCATTAGCGAATCACATCTGATGTGAGACCATCGAATGTTATACGCTAATGACCCTCAGCTCCTGCTCTGCTGCAAGCGCTCTGATCTTCTCGCATCAGAGAATTGGAGCACAGTTGAGGAGGAGATTGAGAAAGTAATTTCTCCATCTCATCTGCTGCCGGCGTCCGAGGGAATCGCACTGCACTCAGGTGATAGCCAAGTGCAGTGCGATGTTTCTCATGCCCCCACAGACTTATATCAATGCGTGTGATCCGATTCATGGATGCAGTCGCAGCATGCTGAGATTGTTTTGCATGCTGAATCGGCATGAGAAAATAATTATAGATGTGAGCTGCCATATAGATAACATTCTCCTGAGCACAATCCGATTTTTTTATTGGATTGCACTAGTCCAATTCCATTGCGAGTGTGAGCGAGCCCTTATAACCATTTTAATCAAGAAATGTGACCTATACAGAACAAGAAACAACACACACAAAGAGTGACCTAGACCCTGATTACACAGCTACTACTTTCTGTACTATCAGGCTTTTCCTTTTCTTTTTTTAGAGAAGAATAACATTTCCAGAAATACAGCAATGAAATCTAGAAGGGCTCCGGTAAGATATGTGTCCGATTACCACATCACTGATATTGTATTCAAAGGGATATCAGAATGAAACACCGCAGCAGAGTTGTTTGCAGTTCACACAGCATTGCCTAGACTGGATACATGTATATCCACTTCTCAACTGAGAACAGGACTGTTTATGTACTGAATATAACATTAGATTTACCATCACAGACTGTTATGGCATTGTGACTGAATATGTCATTGACTAGGTCACCCATGTCCTTAACTTGGCTATTCTGAAACAACCATGATCCCTACTACGTATATGGCTTTTCTGTCATATACCACATTTTGATAGAAAAACATTTTTTAGACTAGGGCTATGAGACATAATACTGTGTATAGGGGTCCATGGGTAACCATACTGTCCATATGCAGAATAATACTGTGTTTATGGTGCTATGTGAAATCATACTGTGTATAGGGTGTTATGGGGAAACATACTGTGTAGTGTATCTGGGGCAGCATTATGTGTATTGACTGCTTGGGGCATCATACCATGTAAAGGGGGCTCTTTGGCATCATACTGTTTATAACGGGCTATTGAGCCATCATTCTGTGTGTATGGAACTTCATACTGAGTATAAGTGGCTATGGCAAATCATACTGTGTGTAAAGGGGCTATGGGGCATCATACCAAGTATACAGAAGCTCTGGGGGTTATCATACTATATACACATGTGGTCAAAATTGTTGGTACCCATCGTTTAATGACAGAAAAACCCACAATGGTCACAGAAATAACTTGAATCTAACAAAAGTAATAATAAAAAAAATCTATTAAAATGAACACATGAAAGTCAGACATTGCTTTTCAACCATGCTCCCACAGAATTAAAAAAAAATAAGACTCACGAAATAGGCGTGGACAGAAATGATGGCACCCTTAACTTAATATTTTGTTGCACAACCTTTTGAGGCAATCACTGCAATCAAATGATTCCTGTTACTGTCAATGAGGCTTCTGCACCTCTCGACAGGTGTTTTGTCCCACTCCTCAAGAGCAAACTGCTCCAGTTGTCTCGTGTTTGAAGGTTGCCTTTTCCAGATGGCATGTATCAGCTCTTTCCAAAGACGCTCCATAGGATTTAGGTTAGGGCTCATAGAAGGCCACTTCATAATAGTCCAATGTTTCCTCTTAGCCATTCTTGGGTGTTTTTAACTGTGTGTTTTGGGTCATTATCCTGTTGCAAGACCCATGACCTGCGACACAGACCAAGCTTTCTGACACTGGGCAGCACATTTCTTTCTAGAATCCCTTGATAGTCTTGAGATTTCATTGTACCCTGCACAGATTCTAGATACCGTGTGCCAGATGCAGCAAAGCAGCCCCAGAACACAACAGAGCCTCCTCCATGTTTCAGAGTAGGGCCAGTGTTCTTTTCTTGATATGCTTCATTTTTCCATGTGTGAACATAGAGCTGATGTGCCTTGCCAAAAAGTTCCAATTTTGTCTCATTTGTCCATTGGACATTCTCCCAGAAGCTTTGTGGCTTGTCAACATGTAGTTTGGCAAATTTCAGTCTGGCTTTTTTTATTTTTTTTCAACAATGGTGTCCTCCTGGTCGCCTCCCATGAAGTCCACTTTGGCTCATACAACGACTGATGGTGCGATCTGACACTAATGTTCCTTGAGCTTGAAGTTCACCTTTAATCTGTTTAGAAGTTTTTCTGGGCTCTTTTGTTACCATTTGTATTATCTCTTTGATTTGTCATCAATTTTCCTCCTGCGGCCACGTCCAGGGAGGTTGTCTACAGTTCCATGGAGCTTAAATTTCTGAATAATATGTGCAACTGTAGTCACAGCAACATCAAGCTGCTTGGAGATGGTCTTATAACTTTTACCTTTAACATTTGTCTATAATTTTTTTTCTAATCTCCTGTGTAGAGTTGAGCGACTTTTGGTTTTTTAGGGTCGAGTTTCGTTTCGTGAAACCCGACTTTTCCAAAAGTCGGGTCGAGCAAGATCGTCCGATTATAGGGAAAAGTCGGGGTCGTCCCGAAACACGAAACCCAATGTAAGTCAATGGGGAATAAAAGTCGGCAGTGAGAGGAGGACAGGAAACACACCTACAGTGCCCATTTGAATGCCAAAAGCATCAATTCTTCTTACTTAAGCTTGTCAACCTTAATTAACTTCATAATACAAGTTACGCACTGAAAAATGGGGGTTATTTGGCTAAAGTTGTGGGGGGGAGGGCTGGCTGCAGGTTTTCATGTGCCCTGGGCGAAAGAGCGCCCCTTTAACACATACCACAACTCATCATGCTCCGATACGGCAGAGAAATAGCGGTATAGTACAATGAAAAATACTTCACTTTTTACATCTCATGACGAGGCCCATCTATTTCTCCATACAGAATCATTGGTCCCATATAATGTTTGAAACAGTATATGATGAGCTCCACATAATGCTACAGTATATGTTGGTCCCCATGGATGAAGCTCCACTGTCTTATGGGCCCAAATAATGCTGCAAACATAATGGGCCCCATTTCTAATGCTCTAGTGTATAATGGGCCCTGTAAATGCTGCTCCAGTGTCTGATGTCCACCTTTGGAATGTTCCAGTGTATGGTGGGCCCCATCTATCATTCTCCAGAGTATAGTGCTCCCCAAAAATTGCTGTCCCAACATTGAAAACAATCAAATAAGTCTCCTCGCTAGGGAATCCCTGTACTTGTCTGGACTCCTCGTCGTCCCCATCTTCCATCTCACTGCACAGTATTTCAACTTTGCAAGTGCTGTGATCCTGAGCAAGCAGGGGGGGCCCACTCGTTGGCGACGGCACTGGCACAGGGCCCCTGATAGTACGGTGGTGTGTCTGATGGCGGGTGGGCCGAACCTGCACTTTCATCTGCAGCTTCCTCTTTGTCACCGTGTAAGATGGAACTGTATATGGGAAGGGTAACCTGAGTTTCATCAGGGTCAGATTCAGGCCGTGTAGCGTGCGAGGGGAATGTAGTGGTCTGGGTCAATGTACCAGCAGATTCATCGAGCAGTGGCTGGGCATCAGTGCACTTGTGTCGCCCCCAGGAGTACGGTCGCCACAGTGGCATTACCTTCTTCCTAGGGAGTGTGATGTCATGCTTGGGAGCAACGAACGATCTCTCTAGCAGGTTAACTGATTGGGCGGCGTTATTCCCACGAGTCATGACCCTCCAAACAGCGTTCATGAAGGCAAAGTGTTTGTTTTATGTGGGCAGTATGGTTGCAAAGCTGAACCTTAAAGGAATGTCCAGAAGGGCACCACCAGGAGTGGAGCCTACGGTTAAATTCGACTCCACCTGGGAAAACTCAACCATGCCAGCTACAGAACAGATGCACACATTGCAAGCTTAATTCCGTTAACGAACGAGACTCCGTCATGCCCCGCGGTCCGAGTCCGGCTTACTAGAGGGACACGTGAGGCTCTGGCACATGAGATTGGCCAATAACTGGTGTCATGCCCTTACATGTCCGTGGCTGCATGTGCGCTACACTGAAAAGGCCAGCGTTTGTCGCTTACAGGTGCAGATAACCCGCTGAACAACGTTAGTGATGGGTATCACTGATTACAATTATTACCCGCGAACAAAGATTTCCCAGTAAGTGCAGGTCAACCGCAGTTCCGGAATTAGGCCTAACCGTCATTCCTGAAAAAATGAAAAACTTACGTGTGCAAACCACAGGAGCTGTAGCTTGCTTAACAGCTCGCCAGCCGTTCTCACGCCCAGTATGGATTACAAGTGATTGCACAAAGGTGAGAAAGGGTACCGTATCCCCAGATAACATGTATGGATAGCGTACACATTCAAAATATATGTCTATACATCAGGAGGCAGGCTCAGACGGTGTTAGGCCCAGTATGGATTGCACGTGATTGCACAAAGGTTAGAAAGGGTACCGTTTCCCCGGATAACATGTATGGATAGCGTACACATTCAAAATATATGTCTATACATCAGGAGGCAGGCTCAGACGGTGTCAGGCACAGTATGGATTTGACGGCCCAGACTACACAGCGGAGGAGCAGGGAGAGGTAAAGATTGCAAATGCTGGGGCCCTGCCCAAGCAAGGGGGGCCCACTCGTGGGCGTCGGTACTGGCACTGGGCCCCTCATAGTACGGCGGTGTGTCTGACGGCGGGTGTGCACCACCACCGTCAGAGACACTTGATTGCACTATGAAGGACCCTGTGCCAGTGCCCGCGCCCAAGAGTCGGCCTACCCACCTGTCCAGGGCAACGGCACTCGCACGGTGTCGTGCGCTAGGTGGTGACCCCGGCCATGGGGGGGGGAGGCAGCACAGTTAGGGAGTTTTAGAAAGTGGCATATGTTGATGTTGGACATTCAGCTGATGCAAAAGGCGAAATAGGTGAAGTACCAGGAAGAGGTGGACCAAAGCAAGCCATTTTTCTGTCACCCTATGTGTCATCAGGGGAAGGTGGGACAAAATCCTTGGAAACCCATGCGTGGTTCATTTTAATGAAGGTTAGATCATCCACATTTTGGGTTGACAGACGGGTCCTTTTTTCTGTCAGGATTGATCCAGCTGCACTGAAGACTCTTTCCGATAGCACACTTGCAGCTGGGCAAGCGAGCTCCTGTAAGGCATATTCTGCCAATTCAGGCCAGGTGTCCAGTTTAGCGGCCCAATAGTCAAAGGGGAATGACCTGTGTGGGAGAACATCGATATGGGAGGAAAAGTAGTTTGTAACCATTGTTGACAACTGCTGTCTCCTGTCACTTTCCATCGATGCAGTATTACCAGTTGTGTGAGCGGTACTTGAAAAATCAGTGCACAACATTGTCATGAAACCCCTGTCTCCAACGCCACTTCTGCTGTGTGCACCACGAACACCTCTGCCAAGCTGCCCCTGGCCCGTACGGCTCGTGTGAGAACCATCACCGCTGCTGTGTGCTGGCAATGCCTCAAGCAACCGATTTACCAGAGTTGCTTGTTTATTAGCCAATATTACGTCAAGGTTCTCCTGTGGCATGATGTTTTGTAATTTGCCTTTATAGCGTGGATCCAGGATGCTGGCCAACCAGTAGTCGTCATCGTTCATCATTTTGGCAATGCGGGGGTCCCTTTTTAGGATCCGCAAGGCATAATCTGACATGTGGGCCAATGTTCCCGGTGTCAATGATGCACTGCGAGTGCTGGTTGGAGGAGCACTTTCTGGCAAATCCACATCCCTCCAGTCACGCACAAACCCTGTACCAGACCTTGCCACGCCAACATTTTCACTTGCCCCACGAGATGCATCCTCCTCCCCTAAGTAATCATCCCCATCATCCTCCCTCTCCTCCTCTTCTTCCTCCACCTTGTCCAGGAGAGGTCCCTGAGCAGACAATGGCTGAATGTCATCAAGGATTCCCTCCTCCTCTTCCTCCTCATCAACATTGGCTGCAGAAGCCTGCTCCTTAAGGTGCGTCAAAGTTTGCATGAGCAGACGCATAAATGGGATGCTCATGCTTAGGATGGCGTCGTCTGCACTTACCAGCCGTGTGCATTCCTCAAAACACTGAAGGACTTTACAGAGGTCTTTCAGCTTCGACCACTGCACACCAGTCAACTCCATGTCTGCTCTCAAAGTGCCTGGCCATGTATCCTCCCACAAATGCATTATGGCCTGCCTCTGCTCGCACAGCCGCTCCACCATGTGCAGGGTGGAGTTCCACCTTGTTGCAATGTCGATAATGAGGCGGTGGTTGGGAAGGTGGAGCAATCGCTGCAGCTTCTGCATACGAACGGAGTGTACAGGCGACCGGCGGATGTGCGCGCACAGTCTTCGCACCTTCTGGAGCAGGGCTGTTAACTCCGGATAATTTTTGAGGAAGCACTGCACCACCAGGTTCAAGGTGTGAGCCAAGCAAGGTATGTGGCTGAGTTTTGAAAGGGCTATGGCTGCCACAAAATTACGCCCGTTATCACTAACTACCTTGCCTGCCTCAAGATGTACACTGCCCAGCCATGACTCAGTTTGTCGCTGAAAGTACTCGGCCAGCACCTCGGCGGTGTGTCTGTCGCCCAAACACATCATCTGCAACACTGCCTGCTGACGCTTTCCACTAGCTACTCGATAGGGGGACACCTCGTGTGCAACAGTGGCAGCTGCAGATGGAGTGCTCGTACGACTGCGCTCTGTGGACGAGCTTTCGCTTCTGGAGGAGGAGGAGGAGGAGGAGGGTCGAACGCCTACAGCCAACTGTTTCCTATACCGTGGGCTAGGCAGCACTGTCCCACCACCGCTGTCCCCTGTGGACCCTGCATCCACCACATTAACCCAGTGCGCAGTGATGGACACGTAACGGCCCTGGCCATGCCGACTGGACCATGCATCAGTTGTGAGGTGCACCTTTCCGCTCACTAACTGCTTGAGTGCATGGACAATGCGGTCTTTCACATGATGGTGGAGGGCTGGGATGGCTTTGCGAGAGAAGAAGTGGCGACTGGGTAGGTCATAGCGTGGTACTGCATAGGCCATGAGTTCGCGGAAAGCTGCGCTTTCCACCAACCGAAAGGGCATCATCTCAAACGAGATTAGTTTGGCAATGTGGGCGTTCAAACCCAGTGTACGCGGATGAGAGACTGAGTACTTTCTTGACCTACTCATAGTGTCTGGGAGGGTGAGCTGGACTTGAGAGCTGCATATGGTGGAAGTAGCGGTGGACAGGGCGGACTGAGAGAGGGTTGATGATGGTGATGGAGTTGGTGTTCTTTCTGATGGCCTAGAATCAGTCTTTCGTTGATATAACAGTGGGATTCCCTGACTGCTGTGGCCTTGCAACGACACCTCAACATTTGCTGCTGTGCTAACCGGTGGGCTTACAGTGGGGGAAACAATGTAGCGTTGCTGACTACCTTCGTTGTGATCAGTTGCACATGTGGCACTTGAGGTTTGGTGTTGTGTCCACGCTTGCAAGTGCATGCTGGTTAAATGTCTAAGCATGGAACTGGTATTCAAATTTTTCAGATTTTTCCCTCGGCTAAAGGTCTTTGCGCACTTCTTACAGATAACCTTGGCCTGATCATGAGGATTTTGTTCAAAAAAGTGCCACACTGCACTCTTCCTACTTTGGCAGACATTTTGCGGCCTAGCACACTGTGATTTTTTTGACCCTCTGGACAAGCTGTCCAGCAACTCTTTTGATGTTTGGAACCTGTCTTTGGAGTGCTCCGGGCCTGCCAGATAACAGCTGTTGCGATGTCGATGTCTGCTGTGGATGCTCCTCATCTGAGCTATTGGAAGCAGCACCCTCTTCCCCCAATGGATGCCAATCTGGGTCAACAACTGGGTCATCCATCACCTCCTCTTCTATGTCATGTGCACCTTCCTCTGTGTCACCGTGTATGGTGGTATAGTGTGCGGGAAGGGGCACCTGAGTCTCATCAGGGTCAGAATCTGGCTCTGTACACTGCGAGGACAATGTAGTGCTCTGAGTGAATGTACCAGCAGAATCATCCATCAGCGGCTGTGCATCAGTGCACTCCATGTCAGATTCATCTTGGCCTGGGTAATTCACCATTTGACTTGATAATCCAGGCATGGTATGTGAAAACAGCTCCATGGAGTAATCAGTAGTATGGCCTGCGTCATCCTTCAATCTTGGTTGGGGTGAAGGACACAAGGAAAGGTGTGGTTCATGAACATGAGCCTCCAATGACGACTCAGTGCTTTTACTTTTTACAACTGAAGAAGAGGAGGCGATAGAGCTGGAGGCTGAGTCAGCAATGTAAGACAAAACTTTTTCCTGATGCTCTGGCTTTAAAAGCGGTTTGCCAACTCCTAGAAAACTAAGCGTTCGAGGCCTTATGTAGCCAGACGATGACGCAGGCTCAACACCTCCTGCATTCGGTCCTATTTTGCTCTTGCCACTACCATCAGATCCACCACCAACACCATCATTACCAGCTGCCAACCCCCGCCCAATTCCACTGCCTCTTCCACCAGCCTTCCTCATTTTTGGTAGAAATGTAGACAAAATCCAACAAACTATATAGTAATGTAAAACAAGGTACAAGGTGTCTATAGGACAGGGGAGATTTTGAATTTCTGCAGACACTTGTGGACACTGGACACTTTTGGATTGTGTGAGGCCCACTGAATATCTGAGCGCTCTGTCACAGGCTCGATGGCACAGCTGTGACCAAAGTGACTTGAGGATAAGGGAGATTTTGAATTTCTGCACACACTTGTGGACACTGGACACTTTTGGATTGTGTGAGGCCCACTGAATATCTGAGCGCTCTGTCACAGGCTCGATGGCACAGCTGTGACCAAAGTGACTAGAGGATAAGGGAGATTTTGAATTTCTGCACACACTTGAGGACACTGGACACTTTTGGATTGTGTGAGGCCCACTGAATATCTGAGCGCTCTGTCACAGGCTCGATGGCACAGCTGTGACCAAAGTGACTAGAGGATAAGGGAGATTTTGAATTTCTGCACACACTTGTGGACACTGGACACTTTTGGATTGTGTGAGGCCCACTGAATATCTGAGCGCTCTGTCACAGGCTCGATGGCACAGCTGTGACCAAAGTGACTAGAGGATAAGGGAGATTTTGAATTTCTGCACACACTTGTGGACACTGGACACTTTTGGATTGTGTGAGGCCCACTGATATCTGAGCGCTATGTCACAGGCTCGATGGCACAGCTGTGGCAAAAGTGACTAGAGGATAAGGGAGATTTTGAATTTCAGCAGACACTTGTGGACACTGGACACTTTTGGATTGTGTGAGGCCCAATGAATATCTGAGCGCTATGTGACAGGCTCGATGGCACAGCTGTGACAAAAGTGACGAGAGGATAAGGGAGATTTTGAATTTCTGCAGACACTTGTGGACACTGGACACTTTTGGATTGTGTGAGGCCCACTGAATATCTGAGCGCTCTGTCACAGGCTCGATGGCACAGCTGTGACCAAAGTGACTAGAGGATAAGGGAGATTTTGAATTTCTGCACACACTTGTGGACACTGGACACTTTTGGATTGTGTGAGGCCCACTGATATCTGAGCGCTATGTCACAGGCTCGATGGCACAGCTGTGACAAAAGTGACTAGAGGATAAGTGAGATTTTGAATTTCAGCAGACACTTGTGGACACTGGACACTTTTGGATTGTGTGAGGCCCAATGAATATCTGAGCGCTATGTGACAGGCTCGATGGCACAGCTGTGACAAAAGTGACGAGAGGATAAGGGAGATTTTGAATTTCTGCAGACACTTGTGGACACTGGACACTTTTGGATTGTGTGAGGCCCACTGATATCTGAGCGCTATGTGACAGGCTCGATGGCACAGCTGTGACCAAAGTGACTAGAGGATAAGGGAGATTTTGAATTTCAGCAGACACTTGTGGACACTGGACACTTTTGGATTGTGTGAGGCCCACTGATATCTGAGCGCTATGTCACAGGCTCGATGGCACAGCTGTGACAAAAGTGACTAGAGGATAAGGGAGATTTTGAATTTCAGCAGACACTTGTGGACACTGGACACTTTTGGATTGTGTGAGGCCCACTGATATCTGAGCGCTATGTCACAGGCTCGATGGCACAGCTGTGACAAAAGTGACTAGAGGATAAGGGAGATTTTGAATTTCAGCAGACACTTGTGGACACTGGACACTTTTGGATTGTGTGAGGCCCAATGAATATCTGAGCGCTATGTGACAGGCTCGATGGCACAGCTGTGACCTAAGTGACTAGAGGATAAGTGAGATTTTGAATTTCAGCAGACACTTGTGGACACTGGACACTTTTGGATTGTGTGAGGCCCAATGAATATCTGAGCGCTATGTGACAGGCTCGATGGCACAGCTGTGACAAAAGTGACGAGAGGATAAGGGAGATTTTGAATTTCTGCAGACACTTGTGGACACTGGACACTTTTGGATTGTGTGAAGCCCACTGATATCTGAGCGCTATGTCACAGGCTCGATGGCACAGCTGTGACAAAAGTGACTAGAGGATAAGGGAGATTTTGAATTTCAGCAGACACTTGTGGACACTGGACACTTTTGGATTGTGTGAGGCCCAATGAATATCTGAGCGCTATGTGACAGGCTCGATGGCACAGCTGTGACCAAAGTGATGAGAGGATAAGGGAGATTTTGAATTTCTGCAGACACTTGTGGACACAGGACACTTTTGGATAGTGTGAGGCCCACTGATATCTGAGCGCTATGTCACAGGCTCGATGGCACAGCTGTGACAAAAGTGACTAGAGGATAAGGGAGATTTTGAATTTCAGCAGACACTTGTGGACACTGGACACTTTTGGATTGTGTGAGGCCCAATGAATATCTGAGCGCTATGTGACAGGCTCGATGGCACAGCTGTCACCAAAGTGACTAGAGGATAAGTGAGATTTTGAATTTCAGCAGACACTTGTGGACACTGGACACTTTTGGATTGTGTGAGGCCCACTGATATCTGAGCGCTATGTCACAGGCTCGATGGCACAGCTGTGACAAAAGTGACTAGAGGATAAGGGAGATTTTGAATTTCAGCAGACACTTGTGGACACTGGACACTTTTGGATTGTGTGAGGCCCACTGATATCTGAGCGCTCTGTCACAGGCTCGATGGCACAGCTGTGACCAAAGTGACTAGAGGATAAGGGAGATTTTGAATTTCAGCAGACACTTGTGGACACTGGACACTTTTGGATTGTGTGAGGCCCAATGAATATCTGAGCGCTATGTGACAGGCTCAATGGCACAGCTGTGACCAAAGTGATGAGAGGATAAGGGAGATTTTGAATTTCTGCAGACACTTGTGGACACAGGACACTTTTGGATAGTGTGAGGCCCACTGATATCTGAGCGCTATGTCAGAGGCTCGATGGCACAGCTGTGACAAAAGTGACTAGAGGATAAGGGAGATTTTGAATTTCAGCAGACACTTGTGGACACTGGACACTTTTGGATTGTGTGAGGCCCAATGAATATCTGAGCGCTATGTGACAGGCTCGATGGCACAGCTGTGACCAAAGTGACTAGAGGATAAGTGAGATTTTGAATTTCAGCAGACACTTGTGGACACTGGACACTTTTGGATTGTGTGAGGCCCACTGATATCTGAGCGCTATGTCACAGGCTCGATGGCACAGCTGTGACAAAAGTGACTAGAGGATAAGGGAGATTTTGAATTTCAGCAGACACTTGTGGACACTGGACACTTTTGGATTGTGTGAGGCCCACTGATATCTGAGCGCTCTGTCACAGGCTCGATGGCACAGCTGTGACCAAAGTGACTAGAGGATAAGGGAGATTTTGAATTTCTGCACACACTTGTGGACACTGGACACTTATGGATTTTGTGAGGCCCACTGAATTTCACAGCGCTATGTCACAGGCAGAAATTGGCTAGTGTATCACAAACTACAAGGTGTATGTAGAATTGGGCAGAATAGGAATCTCCCTAGAGAGCAGGTCTGTAAGAACGGAACATGTCCTCGTTTTATTCTCACAGAGTGACACACTGATAGCTTCACTGTGGCTGTGATAACAGCCGTTACACGGTACTGTGTGAGGAGCATACACCGCTGTATGGTGTGAAAAAATGCACGCTCAGTACCTCAGCAGGACAAAAAAAAAAAATTTGGATTGCTTTTAAAAAAGCAGTTTGCGGAGCAGTGGGTAAACAGCAATGCAGGAATGTCAGGAAGCCTTAGAAGGCAGCCCAACAACCAACACCACTGATACACCACTATATAGCCTCCCCTTGCACTGCACACACAGTGACTGGTGTGTTGTACAGGCAAAATCGCTAGCAGCAGAAGCAGTTTTTGGTGTCTTCTTCCCTGCCTAACGCTCTCCCTACAAAATCATCAGCAGCAGCAGCTCTCCCTATTCTGAGATCAGCATGAGTAACATGGCGGTCGGCGTGCACGCCCTTTTATACCCCCTGTGACGCCCCCCAAAGCAAGCCAATCACTTGCATGCCCTTCTGAAAGATGGTGGTGACCCGTGCCTATGTCATCACGTTGCCCACAGTGTCCGTGGATCCTGATTGGCTGAAAAAGAGCGCAAAACAAACTTTTGAAACGCGACTTTGGTGCATAAGTCGCCGACCTCGTGGCCGACCTCATCCTAGGGTCGGGTTTCGTTTCATGAAACCCGACTTTGCCAAAAGTCGGCGACTTTTGAAATTTTTCGACCCGTTTCGCTCAACTCTACTCCTGAGACATCTATTTCCTTCGCTTCCTCTGGTCCATGTTGAGTGTGATACACACCATGTCACCAAACAGCACAGTGAGTATCTGTAGCCCTCTATACAGGCCCACTCACTGATTCCAAGATTTTAGACATTTGTGATGCTAATTAGTGGACACACCTTGATTTAACATGTCCCTTTTGTCACATTATTTTCAGGGGTACCATCATTTCTGTCCAGGCCTATTTCATGAGTTTTATTTTTTTTTAATCCTGTGGAAGCATGGCTGAAAAGCAATGTCTGACTTTCATTTGTTCATTTTCATAGATTTTTTATTTATTATTGCTTTTGTCAGATTCAAGTTATTTCTGTGACCATTGTGGGTTTTTCTGTCATTAAACGTAGGGTAACAACAATTTTGACCACGTGTGTATGGTGCATCATACCATGTAAAGGGGTTTATATAACTGATATATAGGGACATCTTACCATATACAGTGGGGCAAAAAAGTATTTAGTCAGTCAGCAATAGTGCAAGTTCCACCACTTAAAAAGATGAGAGGCGTCTGTAATTTACATCATAGGTAGACCTCAACTATGGGAGACAAACTGAGAAAAAAAAATCCAGAAAATCACATTGTCTGTTTTTTTCCATTTTATTTGCATATTATGGTGGAAAATAAGTATTTGGTCAGAAACAAAATTTCATCTCTATACTTTGTGATATATCCTTTGTTGGCAATGACAGAGGTCAAACGTTTTCTGTAAGTCTTCACAAGGTTGCCACACACTGTTGTTGGTATGTTGGCCCATTCCTCCATGCAGATCTCCTCTAGAGCAGTGATGTTTTTGGCTTTTCGCTTGGCAACACAGACTTTCAACTCCCTCCAAAGGTTTTCTATAGGGTTGAGATCTGGAGACTGGCTAGGCCACTCCAGGACCTTGAAATGCTTCTTACGAAGCCACTCCTTCGTTGCCCTGGCGGTGTGCTTTGGATCATTGTCATGTTGAAAGACCCAGCCACGTTTCATCTTCAATGCCCTTGCTGATGGAAGGAGGTTTGCACTCAAAATCTCACGATACATGGCCCCATTCATTCTTTCATGTACCCGGATCAGTTGTCCTGGCCCCTTTGCAGAGAAACAGCCCCAAAGCATGATGTTTCCACCACCATGCTTTACAGTAGGTATGGTGTTTGATGGATGCAACTCAGTATTCTTTTTCCTCCAAACACGACAAGTTGTGTTTCTACCAAACAGTTCCAGTTTGGTTTCATCAGACCATAGGACATTCTCCCAAAACTCCTCTGGATCATCCAAATGCTCTCTAGCAAACTTCAGACGGGCCCGGACATGTACAGGCTTAAGCAATGGGACACGTCTGGCACTGCAGGATCTGAGTCCATGGTGGCATAGTGTCTTACTTATGGTAGGCCTTGTTACATTGGTCCCAGCTCTCTGCAGTTCATTCACTAGGTCCCCCCGCGTGGTTCTGGGATTTTTGCTCACCGTTCTTGTGATCATTCTGACCCCACGGGGTGGGATTTTGCGTGGAGCACTAGATCGAGGGAGATTATCAGTGGTCTTGTATGTCTTCCATTTTCTAATTATTGCTCCCACAGTTGATTTCTTCACTCCAAGCTGGTTGGCTATTGCAGATTCCGTCTTCCCAGCCTGGTGCAGGGCTACAATTTTGTTTCTGGGGTCCTTTGACAGCTCTTTGGTCTTCACCATAGTGGAGTTTGGAGTCAGACTGTTTGAGGGTGTGCACAGGTGTCTTTTTATACTGATAACAAGTTTAAACAGGTGCCATTACTACAGGTAATGAGTGGAGGAAACAGGAGACTCTTAAAGAAGAAGTTACAGGTCTGTGAGAGCCAGAAATCTTGATTGCTTGTTTCTGACCAAATACTTATTTTCCACCATAATATGCAAATAAAATGAAAAAAAAACAGACAATGTGATTTTCTGGATTTTTTTTTCTCAGTTTGTCTCCCATAGTTGAGGTCTACCTATGATGTAAATTACAGACGCCTCTCATCTTTTTAAGTGGTGGAACTTGCACTATTGCTGACTGACTAAATACTTTTTTGCCCCACTGTAAGTGGAACTCTGGGATATCATACGGTGTATGGAGGACTGTGGGTCATCATTCTTTATGGGTGGCTCTTGGGAATCATCCTGTGTATAGGAGGGTTATGTGAAATCATACTTTTTATAAGTGGTCTGTGGGGCGTATTACTGTGTATATCAGGAAGCATATTGTGTATATGGAGCAATGCAGAATCAAACTATGTATGGAGAGGCTTTGGGGCAATTGACATGCTGTGGAAAAAAAACCGCTGCAAATCTGCATGGATTTTTCCGCAGCATGTGCACAGAAATTCTTAATTTAGCATAGACTAACATTGGCTGTGCACTACTCTGCAGATTTGATGCAAATCTGCTCGTCAAAAAACGCTGAGGATCCGCATCAAAATACGCAATGTGTGCACATACTCTAAAAAAAATTAAAAACAACCATATCCCTCACCTGTCCGAAGTTCTGTCCCAAGCCGTACTACATGTCTGCGATAAGTGGTTTTCAACCTGAACGGTGCCAAGATGCGACCGTCCAAGCTGAAAACAATGGGAGAATGAGCTGATGTAAGATCAGCATCAGTGAATAGCGGTGAAGGTCATCGAGGATACTGTAGGTCACTGAGGCTGCATTCCCAGCTCACTTCACTGTGAGCAGGGCTGATGAACTGTGGTGACCTCAGTAAGATCACCTCTAGTACCATGAGAAAAAGCCTCACAGTGCAGCACTGAGCTCAGTGAGTTCACTGCAGTTCACAGTGAGAAATTTCTTAATTATTTTTGATAACCAACCATCATAAAGCTGACAGCTGAGGGTTGCAGCCCACAGCTGACTGTTTTGCCATTATGGTTAACAAAAGTAGACGAGACCCCACATCATTTTTTTTTTAATAAAATTATTTATAGCACAGGCGCCGGCTGATGAATGCTCCCTTAAACCGCCGTCTGCTTTCGCTGTTATCAGCGACAGCAGGCATAGGCTGAAGGGAGTAGAAGTTCCATCAGCTGATGCCTGTGACAGGAGGTAAACTTTTTACCTCCGGTCACAGCTGTTGGCTGACGTTGTCATCTGACAGCTAGGAAGCCGCAGCACTCTGACCAGCGGTAATGATCTTACCGCCAATCGGAGCCAAGGTTTCGCAAACAATGGATATTCGGGCCACTCATTCATTTGAATGGGGTCCAGGTTTGGGTACTGTTCTGGTACCAGAACTGAACTTTTTTTTTTAACTGTTAGGCCGAAATTGAAGGACCCGAACATCCAGTGGTTTGCCCAACACTTATCCTGAAGGTAGAAAATAAAACAGCAGAGGTATTGTTCAAAAGTCAGGTTAGTCCTTTCAGTCTGGCTATTAAATTGAGGATGAAAGGCAGTAGATTAATTAACAATGACAGCTAAAGCTGGACAGAAACTTTTCCAAAATCTTGATATATAGTGGCATGTAGAGTTGAGCGACTTTTTGTTTTTTAGGGTCGCGTTTCGTTTCGTGAAACCCGACTTTTCCAAAAGTCGGGTCAAGCAAGATTGTCCGATTATAGGGAAAAGTCGGGGTCGTCCCGAAACACGAAACCCAATGTAAGTCAATGGGGAATAAAAGTCGGCAGTGAGAGGAGGACAGGAAACACACCAACAGTGCCCATTTGAATGCCAAAAGCATCAATTCTTCTTACTTAAGCTTGTCAACCTTAATTAACTTCATAATACAAGTTACGCACTGAAAAATGGGGGTTATTTGGCTACAGACTGTGGGGGGGGGGCTGGCTCCAGGTTTTCATGTGCCCTGGGCGAAAGAGCGCCCCTTTAACACATACCACAACGCATCATGCTCCGATACGGCAGAGAAATAGCGGTATAGTACAATGAAAAATACCTCACTTTTTACATCTCATGACGAGGCCCATCTATTTCTCCATACAGAATCATTGGTCCCATATAATGTTTGAAACAGTATATGATGAGCTCCACATAATGCTACAGTATATGTTGGTCCACATGGATGAAGCTCCACTGTCTTATGGGCCCAAATAATGCTGCAAACATAATGGGCCCCATTTCTAATGCTCTAGTGTATAATGGGCCCTGTAAATGCTGCTCCAGTGTCTGATGTCCACCTTTGGAATGTTCCAGTGTATGGTGGGCCCCATCTATCATTCTCCAGAGTATAGTGCTCCCCAAAAATTGCTGTCCCAACATTGAAAACAATCAAATAAGTCTCCTCGCTAGGGAATCCCTGTACTTGTCTGGACTCCTCGTCGTCCCCATCTTCCATCTCACTGCACAGTATTTCAACTTTGCAAGTGCTGTGATCCTGGGCAAGCAGGGGGGGCCCACTCGTTGGCGACGGCACTGGCACAGGGCCCCTGATAGTACGGTGGTGTGTCTGATGGCGGGTGGGCCGAACCTGCACTTTCATCTGCAGCTTCCTCTTTGTCACCGTGTAAGATGGAACTGTATATGGGAAGGGTAACCTGAGTTTCATCAGGGTCAGATTCAGGTCGTGTAGCGTGCGAGGGGAATGTAGTGGTCTGAGTCAATGTACCAGCAGATTCATCGAGCAGTGGCTGGGCATCAGTGCACTTGTGTCGCCCCCAGGAGTACGGTCGCCACAGTGGCATTACCTTCTTCCTAGGAAGTGTGATGTCATGCTTGGGAGCAACGAAGGATCTCTCTAGAAGGTTAACTGATTGGGCGGCGTTATTCCCACGAGTCATGACCCTCCAAACAGCGTTCATGAAGGCAAAGTGTTTGTTTTATGTGGGCAGTATGGTTGCAAAGCTGAACCTTAAAGGAATGTCCAGAAGGGCACCACCAGGAGTGGAGCCTACGGTTAAATTCGACTCCACCTGGGAAACCTCAACCATGCCAGCTACAGAACAGATGCACACATTGCAAGCTTAATTCCGTTAACAAACGAGACTCCGTCATGCCCCGCGGTCCGAGTCCGGCTTACTAGAGGGACACGTGAGGCTCTGGCACATGAGATTGGCCAATAACTGGTGTGTCATGCCCTTACATGTCCGTGGCTGCATGTGCGCTACACTGAAAAGGCCAGCGTTTGTCGCTTACAGGTGCAGATAACCCGCTGAACAACGTTAGTGATGGGGATCACTGATTACAATTATTACCCGCGAACAATGATTTCCCAGTAAGTGCAGGTCAACTGCAGTTCCGGAATTAGGCCTAACCGTCATTCCTGAAAAAATGAAAAACTTACCTGTGCAAACCACAGGTGCTGTAGCTTGCTTAACAGCTCGCCAGCTGTTCTTACGCCCAGTATGGATTACACGTGATTGCACAAAGGTTAGAAAGGGTACCGTATCCCCGGATAACATGTATGGATAGCGTACACATTCAAAATATATGTCTCAGGAGGCAGGCTCAGACGGTGTCAGGCCCAGTATGGATTGCACGTGATTGCACAAAGGTTAGAAAGGGTACCGTATCCCCAGATAACATGTATGGATAGCGTACACATTCAAAATATATGTCTCAGGAGGCAGGCTCAGACGGTGTTAGGCCCAGTATGGATTGCACGTGATTGCACAAAGGTTAGAAAGGGTACCGTATCCCCAGATAACATGTATGGATAGCGTACACATTCAAAATATATGTCTCAGGAGGCAGGCTCAGACGGTGTTAGGCCCAGTATGGATTGCACGTGATTGCACAAAGGTTAGAAAGGGTACCGTATCCCCAGATAACATGTATGGATAGCGTACACATTCAAAATATATGTCTCAGGAGGCAGGCTCAGACGGTGTTAGGCCCAGTATGGATTGCACGTGATTGCACAAAGGTTAGAAAGGGTACCGTATCCCCAGATAACATGTATGGATAGCGTACACATTCAAAATATATGTCTCAGGAGGCAGGCTCAGATGGTGTTAGGCCCAGTATGGATTGCACGTGATTGCACAAAGGTTAGAAAGGGTACCGTATCCCCAGATAACATGTATGGATAGCGTACACATTCAAAATATATGTCTCAGGAGGCAGGCTCAGACGGTGATAGGCCCAGTATGGATTGCACGTGATTGCACAAAGGTTAGAAAGGGTACCGTATCCCCGGATAACATGTATGGATAGCGTACACATTCAAAATATATGTCTCAGGAGGCAGGCTCAGACGGTGTTAGGCCCAGTATGGATTGCACGTGATTGCACAAAGGTTAGAAAGGGTACCGTATCCCCGGATAACATGTATGGATAGCGTACACATTCAAAATATATGTCTCAGGAGGCAGGCTCAGACGGTGTCAGGCCCAGTATGGATTGCACGTGATTGCACAAAGGTTAGAAAGGGTACCGTATCCCCGGATAACATGTATGGATAGCGTACACATTCAAAATATATGTCTCAGGAGGCAGGCTCAGACGGTGTTAGGCCCAGTATGGATTGCACGTGATTGCACAAAGGTTAGAAAGGGTACCGTTTCCCCGGATAACATGTATGGATAGCGTACACATTCAAAATATATGTCTATACATCAGGAGGCAGGCTCAGACGGTGTCAGGCACAGTATGGATTTGACTGCCCAGATTACACAGCGGAGGAGCAGGGAGAGGTAAAGATTGCAAATGCTGGGGCCCTGCCCAAGCAAGGGGGGCCCACTCGTGGGCGTCGGTACTGGCACTGGGCCCCTCATAGTACAGCGGTGTGTCTGACGGCGGGTGTGCACCACCACCGTCAGAGACACTTGATTGCACTATGAGGGACCCTGTGCCAGTGCCCGCGCCCAAGAGTCGGCCTACCCACCTGTCCAGGGCAACGGCACTCGCACGGTGTCGTGCGCTAGGTGGTGACCCCGGCCATGGGGGGGGAGGCAGCACAGTTAGGGAGTTTTAGAAAGTGGCATATGTTGATGTTGGACATTCAGCTGATGCAAAAGGCGAAATAGGTGAAGTACCAGGAAGAGGTGGACCAAAGCAAGCCATTTTTCTGTCACCCTATGTGTCATCAGGGGAAGGTGGGACAAAATCCTTGGAAACCCATGCGTGGTTCATTTTAATGAAGGTTAGATCATCCACATTTTGGGTTGACAGACGGGTCCTTTTTTCTGTCAGGATTGATCCAGCTGCACTGAAGACTCTTTCCGATAGCACACTTGCAGCTGGGCAAGCGAGCTCCTGTAAGGCATATTGGGCCAATTCAGGCCAGGTGTCCAGTTTAGCGGCCCAATAGTCAAAGGGGAATGACCTGTGTGGGAGAACATCGATATGGGAGGAAAAGTAGTTTGTAACCATAGTTGACAACTGCTGTCTCCTGTCACTTTCCATCGATGCAGTATTACCAGTTGTGTGAGCGGTATTTGAAAAATCAGTCCACAACATTGTCATGAAACCCCTGTCTCCAACGCCACTTCTGCTGTGTGCACCACGAACACCTCTGCCAAGCTGCCCCCGGCCCGTACGGCTCGTGTGAGAACCATCACCGCTGCTGTGTGCTGGGAATGCCTCAAGCAACCGATTTACCAGAGTTGCTTGTTTATTAGCCAATATTAGGTCAAGGTTCTCCTGTGGCATGATGTTTTGTAATTTGCCTTTATAGCGTGGATCCAGGATGCTGGCCAACCAGTAGTCGTCATCGTTCATCATTTTGGCAATGCGGGGGTCCCTTTTTAGGATCCGCAAGGCATAATCTGACATGTGGGCCAATGTTCCCGGTGTCAATGATGCACTGCGAGTGCTGGGTGGAGGAGCACTTTCTGGCAAATCCACATCCCTCCAGTCACGCACAAACCCTGTACCAGACCTTGCCACGTCAACATTTTCACTTGCCCCACGAGATGCATCCTCCTCCCCTAAGTAATCATCCCCATCATCATCCTCCTCCTCCTCTTCTTCCTCCACCTCGTCCAGGAGAGGTCCCTGAGCAGACAATGGCTGAATGTCATCAAGGATTCCCTCCTCCTCTTCCTCCTCATCAACATTGGCTGCAGACGCCTGCTCCTTAAGGTTCGTCAAAGTTTGCATGAGCAGACGCATAAGTGGGATGCTCATGCTTAGGATGGCGTCGTCTGCGCTTACCAGCCGTGTGCATTCCTCAAAACACTGAAGGACTTTACAAAGGTCTTTCAGCTTCGACCACTGCACACCTGTCAACTCCATGTCTGCTCTCAAAGTGCCTGGCCGTGTATCCTCCCACAAATGCATTATGGCCTGCCTCTGCTCGCACAGCCGCTCCACCATGTGCAGGGTGGAGTTCCACCTTGTTGCAATGTCGATAATGAGGCGGTGGTTGGGAAGGTGGAGCAATCGCTGCAGCTTCTGCATACGAACGGAGTGTACAGGCGACCGGCGGATGTGCGCGCACAGTCTTCGCACCTTCTGGAGCAGGGCTGTTAACTCCGGATAATTTTTGAGGAAGCACTGCACCACCAAGTTCAAGGTGTGAGCCAAGCAAGGTATGTGGCTGAGTTTTGAAAGGGCTATGGCTGCCACAAAATTACGGCCGTTATCACTAACTACCTTGCCTGCCTCAAGATGTACACTGCCCAGCCATGACTCAGTTTGTCGCTTCAAGTACTCGGCCAGCACCTCGGCGGTGTGTCTGTCGCCCAAACACATCATCTGCAACACAGCCTGCTGACGCTTTCCACTAGCTGCTCGATAGGGGGACACATCGTGTGCAACAGTGGCAGCTGCAGATGGAGTGCTCGTACGACTGCGCTCTGTGGACGAGCTTTCGCTTCTGGAGGAGGAGGAGGAGGGTCAAACAGCCAACTGTTTCCTATACCGTGGGCTAGGCAGCACTGTCCCACCACCGCTGTCCCCTGTGGACCCTGCATCCACCACATTAACCCAGTGCGCAGTGATGGACACGTAACGGCCCTGGCCATGCCGACTGGACCATGCATCAGTTGTGAGGTGCACCTTTCCGCTCACTGACTGCTTGAGTGCATGGACAATGCGGTCTTTCACATGATGGTGGAGGGCTGGGATGGCTTTGCGAGAGAAGAAGTGGCGACTGGGTAGGTCATAGCATGGTACTGCATAGGCCATGAGTTCGCGGAAAGCTGTGCTTTCCACCAACCGAAAGGGCATCATCTCAAACGAGATTAGTTTGGCAATGTGGGCGTTCAAACCCAGTGTACGCGGATGAGAGACTGATTACTTTCTTGACCTACTCATAGTGTCTAGGAGGGTGAGCTGGACTTGAGAGCTGCATATGGTGGAAGTAGCGGTGGACAGGGCGGACTGAGAGAGGGTTGATGATGGTGATGGAGTTGGTGTTCTTTCTGATGGCCTAGAATCAGTCTTTTGTTGATATAACAGTGGGATTCCCTGACTGCTGTGGCCTTGCAACGACACCTCAACATTTGCTGCTGTGCTAACTGGTGGGCTTACAGTGGGGGAAACAATGTAGCTTTGCTGACTACCTTCGTTGTGATCAGTTGCACATGTGGCACTTGAGGTTTGGTGTTGTGTCCACGCTTGCAAGTGCATGCTGGTTAAATGTCTAAGCATGCAACTGGTATTCAAATTTTTCAGATTTTTCCCTCGGCTAAAGGTCTTTGCGCACTTCTTAGAGATAACCTTGGCCTGATCATGAGGATTTTGGTCAAAAAAGTGCCACACTGCACTCTTCCTACTTTGGCAGACATTTTGTGGCCTAGCACGCTGTGATCTTTTGACCCTCTGGACAAGCTGTCCAGCAACTCTTTTGATGTTTGGAACCTGTCTTTGGAGTGCTCCGGGCCTGCCAGATAACAGCTGTTGCGATGTCGATGTCTGCTGTGGATGCTCCTCATCTGAGCTATTGGAAGCAGCACCCTCTTCCCCCAATGGATGCCAATCTGGGTCAACAACTGGGTCATCCATCACCTCCTCTTCTATGTCATGTGCACCTTCCTCTGTGTCACCGTGTATGGTGGTATAGTGTGTGGGAAGGGGCACCTGAGTCTCATCAGGGTCAGAATCTGGCTCTGTACACTGCGAGGACAATGTAGTGCTCTGAGTGAATGTACCAGCAGAATCATCCATCAGCGGCTGTGCATCAGTGCACTCCATGTCAGATTCATCTTGGCCTGGGTAATTCACCATTTGACTTGATAATCCTGGCATGGTATGTGAAAACAGCTCCATGGAGTAATCAGTAGTATGGCCTGCGTCATCCTTCAATCTTGGTTGGGGTGAAGGACACAAGGAAAGGTGTGGTTCATGAACATGAGCCTCCAATGACAACTCAGTGCTTTTACTTTTTACAACTGAAGAAGAGGAGGCGATAGAGCTGGAGGCTGAGTCAGCAATGTAAGACAAAACTTTTTCCTGATGCTCTGCCTTTAAAAGCGGTTTGCCAACTCCTAGAAAACTAAGCGTTCGAGGCCTTATGTAGCCAGACGATGACGCAGGGTCAGCACCTCCTGCATTCGGTCCTATTTTGCTCTTGCCACTACCATCAGATCCACCACCAACACCATCATTACCAGCTGCCAACCCCCGCCCAATTCCACGGCCTCTTCCACCAGCCTTCCTCATTTTTGGTAGAAATGTAGACAAAATCCAACAAACTATATAGTAATGTAAAACAAGGTACAAGGTGTCTATAGGACAGGGGAGATTTTGAATTTCTGCAGACACTTGTGGACACTTGACACTTTTGGATTGTGTGAGGCCCACTGATATCTGAGCGCTATGTGACAGGCTCGATGGCACAGCTGTGACCAAAGTGACTAGAGGATAAGGGAGATTTTGAATCTCTGCACACACTTTTGGACACTGGACACTTTTGGATTGTGTGAGGCCCACTGATATCTGAGCGCTATGTGACAGGCTCGATGGCACAGCTGTGACCAAAGTGACTAGAGGATAAGGGAGATTTTGAATCTCTGCACACACTTTTGGACACTGGATGGACACTTTTGGAATGTGTGAGGCCCACTGATATCTGAGCGCTATGTGACAGGCTCGATGGCACAGCTGTGACCAAAGTGACTAGAGGATAAGGGAGATTTTGAATCTCTGCACACACTTTTGGACACTGGACACTTTTGGATTGTGTGAGGCCCACTGATATCTGAGCGCTATGTGACAGGCTCGATGGCACAGCTGTGACCAAAGTGACTAGAGGATAAGGGAGATTTTGAATCTCTGCACACACTTTTGGACACTGAACACTTTTGGATTGTGTGAGGCCCACTGATATCTGAGTGCTATGTCACAGGCTCGATGGCACAGCTGTGACCAAAGTGACTAGAGGATAAGGGAGATTTTGAATCTCTGCACACACTTTTGGACACTGGACACTTTTGGATTGTGTGAGGCCCACTGATATCTGAGCGCTATGTGACAGGCTCGATGGCACAGCTGTGACCAAAGTGACTAGAGGATAAGGGAGATTTTGAATCTCTGCACACACTTTTGGACACTGGACACTTTTGGATTGTGTGAGGCCCACTGATATCTGAGCACTATGTGACAGGCTCGATGGCACAGCTGTGACCAAAGTGACTAGAGGATAAGGGAGATTTTGAATCTCTGCACACACTTTTGGACACTGGACACTTTTGGATTGTGTGAGGCCCAATGAATATCTGAGCGCTATGTGACAGGCTCGATGGCACAGCTGTGACAAAAGTGACTAGAGGATAAGGGAGATTGGATTGCTTTTAAAAAAGCAGTTTGCGGAGCATTGGGTAAACAGCAATGCAGGAATGTCAGGAAGCCTTAGAAGGCAGCCCAACAACCAACACCACTGATACACCACTATATAGCCTCCCCTTGCACTGCACACACAGTGACTGGTGTGTTGTGCAGGCCAAATTGCTAGCAGCAGAAGCAGTTTTTTTTTCTTCTCAGCAGGACAAAAAAAAAAAATTGGGATTGCTTTTAAAAAAGCAGTTTGCGGAGCAGTGGGTAAACAGCAATGCAGGAATGTCAGGAAGCCTTAGAAGGCAGCCCAACAACCAACACCACTGATACACCACTATATAGCCTCCCCTTGCACTGCACACACAGTGACTGGTGTGTTGTGCAGGCCAAATCGCTAGCAGCAGAAGCAGTTTTTTTGTCTTCTTCCCTGCCTAACGCTCTCCCTACAGAATCAGCAGCAACCTCTCCCTATACTATGATCGGCAGAAGTAAGATGGCGGTCGGCGTGCACGCCCTTTTATACCCCCTGTGACGCCCACCAAAGCAAGCCAATCACTTGCATGCCCTTCTGAAAGATGGTGGTGACCCGTGCCTATGTCATCACGTTGCCCACAGTGTCCGTGGATCCTGATTGGCTGAAAAAGAGCGCAAAACAAACTTTTGAAACTCGACTTTGGCGCGTAAGTCGCCGACCTCGTGGCCGACCTCATCCTAGGGTCGGGTTTCGTTTCATGAAACCCGACTTTGCCAAAAGTCGGCGACTTTTGAATTTTTTCGAGCCGTTTCGCTCAACTCTAGTGGCATGTAACATTTTGGGCACCACTGGTCAAATTTACTGTTATTGTGAACAGTTAAGCAAATTGAAGATGAAATTACCTCTAAAAGGTCTAAAGTTATAGACACATTTCCTTTGTATTTTAGGCAAAAAAAAATTTTGTCATTTTTTACATTTTTAGGCTACTTTCACACTTGCTTTTTTTTGCAGCGCGTTTTTCCCGCAAAAAAAGCATACAAACGCATACATATGCTGGGTTTTTTTCAAGCATTTTTATGAGCATGCATGAAAAAAACACAGCGTTTTTATGCGTTTGTATGCGTTTTTAGTGCGTTTTTACCGCGTTTGCGTTTTTTTCCAACATTAGTTGGCGCCTCACACTAACCCAAACCATGACTTTACTAACCCTAACCCTAACCCTTAACCAAACCATACCCTAACCTTAACTCTGACCCTAACCATTAATATGCGTTCACCCTCTCCCGGCCGTCTTGCACTTGTGACAACACAGCCCCAGCCCGTTAAGACTCCCGTCAGTGTGTAGGATGAACGGTTGTGAGAAGTCCACATAAGCTAACACTGGAGCATCCAAGAGCGCAGCCTTGAGGTCTCGGAAGGCCTCTTCCTGAGGGTGTTGCCACTGGATTCTTCGTCCATTGGCCCCAGCGGGAGCCCCCTTTAGCAGGTCGTGCAGGGCTCGAGCTCGACGTGCAAAATTCTTTGCGAAACGACGGTAAAATCCGGCTAACCCCAGAAAAGCCCACACATCTTTTACCGTCTCGGGGGTAGGCCATTCCTGGATAGCAGTAACTTTCTCCTAGTATGGCCTCACACCCTCTGCCGAAACGACATGACCCAGATACTCAATCTGGGAGCGAAATAGGTGGCATTTCTGGGGCTTCAGAAATGCCACCTATCGTCCAGGTAGATCAACGTGGCCTCAAAATTGAGATCTCCAAGACACCTCTCCATCAACCGCTGAAAGGTCCCGGGGGCGTTGGCCAGTCCAAACGGCATCCGATTAAACTCAAATAGTCCCATGGGCAATATGAATGCCGTCTTGGCTCTATCTTCTTCAGACATGGGCACCTGCCAATACCCACTGGCTAAGTCCAGGGTCAAAAAGTATGTTGCCTTTCCCAAGGCGGACAAGGATTCTTCTATGCGGGGCAGTGGATACGAGTCTTTAATAGTGCAAGCATTCAGTTTCCGATAGTCTACACAGAACCGTAGTGTGCCATCTTTCTTCCGGACCAACACGATTGGAGCCGCCCAGGGGCTTTGACTTTCTCGTATCACCCCTTTTCGCATCATCTGGGCCAGAAAAGTTTTTACTTCTTGATAGAGTTGTGGAGGAATCTGTCGATGTCGTTCCCGGATAGGGGCCGCTCCTGCTGTGGGAATTTCATGAGTAATGGCGGTGGTACACCCAAAATCTTCTTTATGACTAGCAAATGCTTCATGGTGCTGTCCAAGCAATGTTTTTACCTGTGAGAGTTGGGTTGCAGTTAACCCGGAAAGCTCGGCCCGCATCTGCTCTAGAATATTTTGACCCTTCTCCTGAGCCGAGACTTCGGTGGCCTGTAGGGTTCGAATCGTGACTTCCCACGGATCCTCAGGGTGTATTCGCAATTGAACCGCCGGGGCTGGCAGCACTTCCTCTAAGGGCCTTACTAGTTTGGCCAGTTCAGTCCGTGCTTTTAAAATGGTGTCTCGGTCTTCAAGGTTAATGCAGCGTACCAGGACGGTTCCTATTTGCACGGTAGCCAGGGAGCGGGCCACCAGTATGCCAGGAGGCTAGCGCTCCGAGTGACACAGCTCCACCTGCACCTCCACGCCCTCCAAAGGTATCGAGGCTCAAATTGGTAGGGCCACCACAGTCTGCCCAGGAGGTAATACAAGCAGGGGAGCCGCTGACGCGATGACCTTGCCTAGAGCCTTGCCTTCCCGGCAGTCCTGATGCACCTCGCACCAGCTGTTGGAATACCTGTCCTTGAGCTGTGCGAGAACCCCACTGCTTCAGTATCTTTCGTGTGGGATCATTAAGCAACAGGTTGCCAAACTCTCGTAAAATATTCATGCCTAGGGTGATGGGGTGTCGTTGATCAGCTTCTCCTTGAGTCAGCACCACCCCTCTGCGACCAAGGGGTTTACCGCACAACGTCGCCTGCACCCACAATACCCCGGCAACCGGGACCGGCAGTTGGTTTGCGGCTATTAATCTCATCATGGGCCCCCACTGAGGCCTTGCTGCCTCCGGAAAGTTTTTTTTGAAAGTACGTTGCGGGCATAGTGATTACTTGTGACCCCGTGCCCACCAGACACCGGACGGCCCGGCCCTCCACTTCTGCCCAAACCACTGGACACTTTGCTACCAAATCTTCAGGACTTCCACTACCCCTAGTTGTGGTTTTCGGCTCCGGGCGGCGTCCCCCCAGCCCGGAGCCCTTTAGTTTAATGGCCGCCGGGGTGGGTATCTCCCACGCCACAGACACTCTCGGGCAAAGTGACCTGGTTCTCCACACTCATAACACCAGGCCGGCATAGACTGAGCACCCCGCGGGGAGCGTGACCCCCAGGGGCTGGGATTAAAGCTAGGTCGTCCAGTCCCAGTTTCGGTTCTTCTCTTTACTTCGGCCAACTCGCCCTTAATATTTTTCAATTTTCGCTTCATCTCCTCCACCCACTGAGGTTCCTCCACTACGTTCGAGGAGGCCTTCACACCTCGAACCTTCCCCACAGGGACCGCCATCCCCTGTTCTTGCTCTCGAACCTGTGCCTGACTTCCCACTTCTGAAAAGTCTATTTGGGGGTTCATTCTGATCTGCTCCCGTAATGCCTGCATTATTAGTGGATCTCGCAGTCCAGTCACCAGTAGGTCACGTAGGGTAATGTCAACAGGTCCTACCCCTACCCCGTCTTTTCTTTCAATAGTCGTATGCAATTCTTGGAGGACATTCATGTACTGAGTGATCGTCTCCCCTTCTGCCTGCATCCGACTAAACAGATGGGTCCTCAACTCTCCCACATTAGTGGGATCCCCGTGGGTCTGTTCCACTATCTGTAACACTTTTTCAAAAGTGTTGCGGTACCCCGGAGGTTTCAACATCACTGACCTACGCACCTCCCCATCTAGGGCCACGAGTGCCACTTCGGCTTGCAAGCCAGGGGTCATTGGGTGCATCCGAAAGAGCCCCCGCATCCGCTCTGTCCAGGGTACTTATTACTATAGGTCACTTATCCTTCCATGTGTCGCTCGAAGTCGCAGATGTGGACGCTTAGAGGTCGCTGATGCTGTCACCTCGACACCTCGGAGTCCCGGGAAGGTTTGGGCACAACAAGCCCTGGGGAAACTGTTCCGGTGGGGCGCAACAGGCCCTGAAGAAACTATGCCGGTGGGGCGCAACAGGCCCTGAAGAAACGGTGCCGGTGGGCACAACAGGCCCTGAAGAAACTGTGCCAGTGGGGCGCAACAGGCCCTGAAGAAACGGTGCCGGTGGGGCGCAACAGGCCCTGAAGAAACTGTGCTGGTGGGGCGCAACAGGCCCTGAAGAAATGGTGCTGGTGGGGCGCAACAGGCCCTGAAGAAACGGTGCTGGTGGGGCGCAACAGGCCCTGAAGAAACGGTGCTGGTGGGGTGCAACAGGCCCTGAAGAAACGGTGCTGGTGGGGCGCAACAGGCCCTGAAGAAACTGTGTCAGTGGGGCGCAACAGGCCCTGAAGAAACGGTGCTGGTGGGGCGCAACAGGCCCTGAAGAAATGGTGCCGGTGGGGCGCAACAGGCCCTGAAGAAACTGTGTCAGTGGGGCGCAACAGGCCCTGAAGAAACGGTGCCGGTGGGGCGCAACAGGCCCTGAAGAAACGGTGCTGGTGGGGCGCAACAGGCCCTGAAGAAACTGTGCTGGTGGGGCGCAACAGGCCCTGAAGAAATGGTGCCGGTGGGGCGCAACAGGCCCTGAAGAAACGGTGCCAGTGGGGCGCAACAGGCCCTGAAGAAACGGTGCCAGTGGGGCGCAACAGGTCCTGAAGAAACGGTGCCGGTGGGGCACAACAGGCCCTGAAGAAACTGTGTCAGTGGGGCGCAACAGGTCCTGAAGAAACGGTGCCGGTGGGGCGCAACAGGCCCTGAAGAAACGGTGCTGGTGGGGCGCAACAGGCCCTGAAGAAATGGTGCCGGTGGGGCGCAACAGGCCCTGAAGAAACGGTGCTGGTGGGGTGCAACAGGCCCTGAAGAAACGGTGCTGGTGGGGTGCAACAGGCCCTGAAGAAACTGTGTCAGTGGGGCGCAACAGGTCCTGAAGAAACGGTGCTGGTGGGGCGCAACAGGCCCTGAAGAAACGGTGCTGGTGGGGCGCAACAGGCCCTGAAGAAACTGTGCTGGTGGGGCGCAACAGGCCCTGAAGAAATGGTGCCGGTGGGGCGCAACAGGCCCTGAAGAAACGGTGCCAGTGGGGCGCAACAGGCCCTGAAGAAACGGTGCCAGTGGGGCGCAACAGGTCCTGAAGAAACGGTGCCGGTGGGGCACAACAGGCCCTGAAGAAACTGTGTCAGTGGGGCGCAACAGGTCCTGAAGAAACGGTGCCGGTGGGGCGCAACAGGCCCTGAAGAAACGGTGCTGGTGGGGCGCAACAGGCCCTGAAGAAATGGTGCCGGTGGGGCGCAACAGGCCCTGAAGAAACGGTGCCAGTGGGGCGCAACAGGTCCTGAAGAAACGGTGCCGGTGGGGCGCAACAGGCCCTGAAGAAACTGTGTCAGTGGGGCGCAACAGGTCCTGAAGAAACGGTGCTGGTGGGGCGCAACAGGCCCTGAAGAAACGGTGCCGGTGGGGCGCAACAGGCCCTGAAGAAACGGTGCCGGTGGGGCGCAACAGGCCCTGAAGAAACTGTGCCAGTGGGGCGCAACAGGTCCTGAAGAAACGGTGCCGGTGGGGCGCAACAGGCCCTGAAGAAATGGTGCCGGTGGGGCGCAACAGGCCCTGAAGAAACGGTGCCAGTGGGGCGCAACAGGCCCTGAAGAAACGGTGCTGGTGGGGCGCAACAGGCCCTGAGGAAACGGTGCTGGTGGGGCGCAACAGGCCCTGAAGAAACTGTGCCGGTGGGGGCGCAACAGGCCCTGAAGAAACTGTGCCGGTGGGGGCGCAACAGGCCCTGAAGAAACTGTGCCGGTGGGGGTGCAGCAGGCCCCGAAGAAACAGTGCTAATCGGGCGCAACAGGCATCTCCTTGCGGCTCTCGTCTCACCGCGGAGTTATGACGCAGTCTCTAACTATAACTGTTCACCAACCTCTGCTCAGGGTCCCTTAGCAAACCGGACGGGGGCCTCTACTGTCGCCGTTAGTGAGGTGGCGCCCCCTGGGGCCGGTGATGACAGGGCCGCAGCTGTGGGAGAAGGCAGGGGGTCAGTGTCCTGACCGCGGTAAAGGAATGGTCTGTAGTCGCAGCCGTCACTGGAGGTAGTGGACTTGTCACAACAGGGCGGGAAACAGCGGGGGCGACTGTATGCGACCGTATGATGGGAGCGGCCGCCGGTCAAAAGCCCTCACATGTCACTTGTCAGTGAGTGAGCAGCTTCCCTTCCACAGGCCCCTGTTGGTCTCTCCAAAACACACCGTCCGCTCCCTTGGTCCTCTCTCTCTCACACCGCTTCCTGTCTGACGTCCGGCTCTCTATCAACTACCATTTCAGCGCGCCCCCTGCTCCCTTTAAGCTTGCCCCACCCCCTGTTTCCCTGACAACTTCAGCCAAGTCTTTCCTTTTACTGTCCTCCCAGTATCGTTCCCTCAGGAACCCTGATGGCGGTCCCCTGGGTACCTGCCCATTCACTGTCTGGGAATCCTCCTCCCCACAGAAGCAGCCTGCTGTAGATGCTGCACAGACAGATACACAAATGATTTATTCCTGATCTATTAAGCTTATCATATATTGTTCCTGAATAAAGAAGCTCTGTCACACGCTTGGAAAGTATCCTGAATAATCCGCTGCCAACACCTCCTCTACACAGCATGATGCCCCCACAGCTCCCATATACACAGCATGTTGGGCCCACAGCACACTATGCACAGCTTGATGGGCCCCACAGTAGCCTCCTCTCACTGTATGACAGCACCAAATAGCTCCTCCTACACTGTATGACAGCCCCCAGTAGTCTTTCACTGTATGATGGCCCTCAATAACTTCCCCCATACTGTATGATGGCCCACAATAGTCCCCTCACTATATGATTTCCCCAGTATTCCCCACACACGGTATGCTTGTCCATCAGTAGTACCTCCAAACTGTATGCATAACCCTCTGTAGTCCCCCCACACTGTATGCTTGGCCTCCAGTTGCTCCCCACACTGTATGGATGGCCCCAAGTAGTTCTCCAACACTGTATGCATTGCCCCCAATATTCCAGTAGTCCCACACATTGTATGTATGGCCCCAGTAGACTCCCACACTGCATGCTTGGCCCTCAGTAGCTCCCTTACACTGTATACTGTATATGTATCTCCCCCACCTCATTGTAGATTGTAAGCTCTCACGAGCAGGGTCGTCTTATTATACTTTAATTATTGTATTGTTAACATTGTTACTTATGACTTGTATTCCAGTAGCCCCCACACTGTACACTGCCCCCACACTGTATGCATTGAGCCCAGTAGCGCACCCACACTGTCTGCATGGCCCCAAGTAGCTCCCTCACACTGTATGTAGGGACCCTAAAAGCCCCCCACATTGTATGCAGGGTCCCCAGTAGGTCCCCTACATTGTATTCAGGGTTCAAAGTATCCCTCCCACATTGTATGCATGATCCTTAGTAGGCCCCCACATTGTATGCATAGCCCCAGTAGCCCCCCACATTGTATGCAGAGCCCCCTATAGCTTTCCCATATTGTATGCAGGGCCCCTAGTAGCCCCCACATTGGATGCATAGCCCTCAGTAGCCCCCACACTGTATGCAGTGCCCACAGTAGCCCCCAATATTGTATGCATAGCCCCCCAGTAGCCCCATCACATTGTATGCATGACCCCACAGTAGCTCTCCCACCTTGTATACATGGCCACCAGCACACCCCACATTGTATGCAAGGCTCCACAGTAGCCCTCCTATATTGTATTCACTGCCCCCATTATCCCCCCACATTGTATGCATGACCCCATAGTAGCTTTCCCATACTGTATGAATGGCTCTCACTAGCTCCACACACTGTCTGCATGGCCCCCAGTATTCCATAGCCCCCCACACTATATGCAGCTCTCCTAACTTCCTCCATGCAGGGCCCTTGACATCAATGTGTGGTGGCATGCTCCTGATCTTCGTAGAGGTGTGCTTATGAGGTTTTTTATGCTTTGACCTTACAACTTCCTAAAATGCGCTGATGCAATTTCCTGCCACATTGGAGAAATTGGCAAGAAAATCGCATGACATTTGGCTTGTCCGCATGCCATCTGATTTAAAAATCACATCCATTGACTTGCATTGGTGATTGCAATCCGATTTTCACATTCACTCTCAGAATGCTGTAATTTTTTTCTCAATCCAATCTTATTCTGATCTGAGCTGAGAAAAAAAAATATCACAGATGAGCACTTGAATCATTGTATAACATTGGTCCGAATCAAATCCAATTTTTTTTGCACTTGTCCGATTTATCCACTCATGAGCAAGGGCCCTGTCTCTCTGACCGCTCCTTCACAATATATTTTGCCAGCCTTTCATCATCTAATCTGCCCCTTACTATCGGGGATCCTCAAGGTTTAGTCCTAGGCCCCCTCCTCTTCTCCTTATATACTGCCCGTATTGGGCAAACCCTCAGTAGATTTGGTGTCCAGCACCATCTCTATGCTGATAACACCCAAGTATACACCTCTTCACCTGACATCATCTCCACTTTAATTCAAAATACCACGGATTGTCTTACCGCTGTTTCTAACATCATGTCCTCCCTCTATCTGAAATTGAGTCTCTCCAAAACTGAACTTCTTGTGTTTCTCCCCTCTACTAACCTACGCACTGTATAATTGACTTTACAGCAAGCTAGCTGTCTTGGGGTCATAGTTGACACAGAACTTTCCTTGCACCTTAAGAACATCTCCAGAATCCAACCTTTTCTGACCTTTGAAACTGTAAAAACTCTTACTGTCGCAATTATTCACTCTCATCTGGACTAATGCAACTCTCTTCTGATCAGTCTCCCTCTAACCAAACTTTCTCCTCTCCATTCCGTCCTGAACGCAGCAGTCAGGGTAGTGTTTCTATTAGGTTGTTTCACCGATGCCTCTACCCTGTGCCAGTCATTGCACTAGTTACCTATTCACTAAAGAGTACAATACAAGCTCATCTCTCTCACCTAAATGTTAATTATAATCTGCATATTCATCTGTCTCCACATCATCTATGCACCCAATAGCACATAGTAACTTGCAGTCAGACAGATCCTGGCTGATGACCGAATCATGCAGCTTAATATGAAAACCCTTATTTATTATAATGAAGGCTAGACCTCATATAACAGTACTTTCTACCGATTGTGTCCCCCTATTTCCTTATCGATTGTAAACTTGTGTGCAGGGCCCTCACTACTGTAACTGTTGAAATGTGTTACCTTGTATTGTTTTTATTGTCTAGGTTGGTGCTATATAAATAAAAAAATATTATTACATTATTATAGCATATTATAATTATTTTTATTTATATTATTGATCAGAATTAAGTATGCTGACCTCCCCCTATTTACAGTATGAGTCCCCACTCAGTCTCCTTATATACAGCATGAGCCCCCACAGTCTTCCTATATACAGAGTGAGCCCCCAAATAGCCCTCTGTATAAAGGATTAGTCCCCATATAGCATCCTATATACATCGTGAGCCATCACAGCCTTCTACATATAGCGTGAGCCCCCACATATCCCTACATATACAGCATGAGGCCCACACAGCCTCATTCATAAAGTATTAGACCCAACACAACCTCACCAAATATACTGCATGAGCCCCTACATCTATATACATGAGCACCCATATAGCCTCCTATATACAGTATGAGCCCCCACATAGCCTCCTATATACAGTATAATCTCCACATAGCCCTCTATATAAAGTATGAGCCCCACATAGCCTCTTATTTACAGCGTGAACCCCCTATATAAAGTATGAGCCCCACATAGCCTCTTATTTACAGCATGAACCCCCACATAGCCTTCTAAATGCAGCATGAGCCCACACAAAGCCTTCTAAATACAATATAAGGCCCCACACAGCTTACTAAACACAGGGTTAGCGCCAACATAGTCTACAAAATACAGTGTGAGCACCCACATAGACCCCCACCCACATACAGCTCTGGCAAAAATTAAGAGACCACCACATCAAAACTCTCTCATAGACAGCCCATTCTCCAGATCTGAACCCCATTGAAAACCTCTGGAATGTAATCAAGAGGATGATGGATGGTCACAAGCCATTAAACAAAGAAGAACTGCTTACATTTTGCGCCAGAAGTGTGAAAGACTGGTGGAAAGCATGCCAAGACCCATGAAAGCTGTTTTTAAATTATTTAATTATTCCACAAAATATTGATTTCTGAACATTAGTATTGTTGTTTCTAAATGATTCTGAACTTGTTTTTTTTGCATTATTTGAGGCTTGAAAACACTTTTTTTTTTTTTGTTTAAATTTTGACCATTTCTCCTTTTCTGAAAAAAACAAAACAAACTTTATTGCTTGGAAATTCGGAGACATGTTGTCAGAAGTTTGTAGACTAAAAGAACAATTTACATTTTACTCAAAAATATACCTATAAAGAGAAAAATCAGACAAACTGAACATTTGGAAGTGGTCTCTTAATTTTTGCCAGAGCTGTACAGTACATTAGGAGCCCCCATATAGTCTCCTATATACAGTAAGTACCCGCACATAGTCTCCTAAATACAGAATGAGCCACTATATACATGTAAACACTCCATAAAAATATAAAAGAAAAAAAACATATACTATATAGCCAGCCCTACCCCCCCCCACAACTTTAGCCAAATAACCCCCAGTTTCAATGCCTAACTATTATTATAACGTAAATTAAGGTTGACAAGCTTCAGTAATAAGAATTGATGTTTTTGGCATTAAAATGGGCACTGTAGGTGTGTTTCCTGTCCTCCACTCCCTGCCGACTTTTCTTCCCCATTGACTTGCATTGGGTTTCGTGTTTTAGTCGGCCATCGACTTTTCACGATAATCGGCTGATTTCATTCGACCCGACTTTTGCGAAAGTCGGGTTTCATGAAACCCGACTCGACCCGAAAAAAGGCAAAGTCGCTCACCTCTAACTAATATGCATTTTTCTTCAACCACATCCTTTGAGTTTTGCTGTTTTCTCTAAGTAGTTTCTCACCATATGTGGGGTATTGGCGCATTCAGGAGAAGTTGTGGAACAAATTATTTGGTCCTTTTGGTCCTATTACCAATCAGGAAAAGTAAAAATGTGGGTCTAAAGCATTATATCTTTGCTGTTTGAAGGTGTGTGGTTTCCTGTGCGTTTGGTGCATCTTCTTGATATGTATTCTAACATTGATTACTCATCAGCTGTTTCACAAATGTCATTTCCTCTCCTGAGCAGGTTATCAAGTCAGGAGTTTTGTTTTTTATTGATTACTAGCTGAAGAGCCCGGCGTTGCCTGGGCATAGTAATCAATTGTGGTTAGTTATAACAAATTATAATGATTATATTGCACATAAAAACATTTCACATCATATATTCAACACTGTAAACACAGAAAAACACAGTGACTAAATCCAAGAAGAATTTTCGTAAAATGTAACAAACTTTATTATAATAAATGTGTACAATAAATATCCATAGCAAAATTGCACATAACTAGCTGACACCAAAATCCAAGGGGGAAAGCGAATGGGGAGGATCACAAATAACCCATTGCACCAACAAAATGAACCACATTCTATGGAGAGCCCTAAAGATATGTAAATAAAGCGCCGCTGCCTGTAAGCTTACAGGCTGTAGAGCTTAATAGAGATTTCTCCACCTTTTGGGGCACCTGGGCACCTCTGGTAAGCTCTCCCTTTGCTCTATTTCTTGCCATTATGGCGTGATTGTGCTGCTTTTGGGACTGTCTTACCGCCAATTTTTTCCCATTATGTTGAGTTAGCCTTGCGGGCTTGCTGCCTTTCCAGACCTATTATGGTGATGACTTTAATGATTACAGGCAGTGGCGCTTTATTTACATATCTTTTGGGCTCTCCATAGAATATGGTTCATTTTGTTGGTGCAATGGGTTATTTGTCATCCTCCCCATTCGCTTTCCCCCTTGGATTTTGGTGTCAGCTAGTTATGTGCAATTTTGCTATGGATATTTATTGTACACATTTATTATAATAAAGTTTGTTACATTTTACGAAAATTCTTCTTGGATTCAGTCAATCTGTGTTTCTCTGTGTTTACATATATGCTTATGGAGTGGAGCAATTTATTAGTATGGCGGACCATTACTATTACAGGTTACCGCCACTAATGCTGTATAAAGTATTGGGCTCTTTTGTGACATATATTCAACACTACAGATTTGCAACACAAATTAACTAAACGATTACCCAAGTGTTGATAGTATTTTATTTTCAACTCATTGAAGAGCCTTTTGATAAACAACATTTTTGGTTTTTCCTTTCAGTGCAAACATGAACAGATTTTTGGCAGTTCCAAGTCTTGAACAGATCACGTAAAGTTGACCATGAGAAAAGCATGGAGATTGCAAATCGATCCCTACTACTTTCAAAGACTGTCCCTGAGCATTGTTAATGGACATTGCAAATAGCAGTTGAACTGGAAACTGGAGGCGTTTAAAATAAAAAAACAAATCAAATGGAATGAGTGGAATTCTTGGAATGAAAATGTCCTCTCCTTTGGCACATCCTGTTTCTGAGCTGTGTATCTAAGGCTGGTTTCACACTTGCGTTTTTTTGCGCAAAAAAACGCATGCGTTTTTTTCCTATTCTTTACATGGGTACGCGTTTGCATGCGCATGCATTTTTTTGTAGTGTGCGCTCGGGCGCACAAAATGCACTCTGCTGCATTTTTTGTGCGTCCGACTTGTCCCAAAAAATGCATGCGCACGCAATGCGCTTTTTTTCACCCAACCACCCATTATAGACTATCGGTGCACTGACATGCGCATGGTAATACACACGTCAGCGCACAAAAAGCATGCTTTTTTTTAAAAAAACGCGTACAAAAACGCATGATGCGTTTTTTATGTGCGTTTGCACTGCGCACTGTGCGCAGCGCAATAAAACGCAAGTGTGAAAGTAGCCTAACCCTATCCTGTGTGATAATATCTGCTCAGCCGTGTATCTAATCCTATCCTGTGTGATACTGACTGCTGAGCAGTGGATCAAATCCTATCCTGTGTGATACTGTCTGCTGAGCCATGTGTCTAACCCTATCCTGTGTGATACTGACTGCTGAGCCGTGTACCTAATCCTATAATGTGTGTTACTGACTGCTCAGCCGTGTATCTAATCCTATCCTGTGTGATACTGACTGCTGAGCCGTGTATATAATCCTATCCTGTGTGATACTGACTGCTGAGCCGTGTATCTTATACTATTCTGTGTGATACTGTCTGCTGACCCGTGTATCTAATACTATTCTGTGTGATACTGTGTGCTGAGCTGTGTATCTAATCCTATCCTGTGTGATACTGTCTGCTGAGTCATGTATCTAACCCTATCCTGTGTGATACTGACTGCTGAGCCGTGTACCTAATCCTATCCTGTGTGATACTGACTGCTGAGCCATGTATCTAATCCTCTCCTGTGTGATACTGACTGCTGAGCTGTGCATATAATCCTATCCTGTGTGATACTGACTGCTGAGCTGTGTATCTAATCCTCTCCTGTGTGATACTGACTGCTGAGCTGTGTACCTAATCCTATCCTGTGTGATACTGACTGCTGAGCCGTGTACCTAATCCTATCCTGTGTGATACTGACTGCTGAGCTGTGTATCTAATCCTATCCTGTGTGATACTAACTGCTGAGCTGTGTATCTAATCCTCTCCTGTGTGATACTGACTGCTGAGCTGTGTATCTAATCCTATTCTGTGTGATACTGTGTGTTGAGCTGTGTACCTAATCCTATCCCGTGTGATACTGTCTGC
This sequence comes from Dendrobates tinctorius, assembly GCF_039654945.1. Classification (NCBI taxonomy): domain Eukaryota; kingdom Metazoa; phylum Chordata; class Amphibia; order Anura; family Dendrobatidae; genus Dendrobates; species Dendrobates tinctorius. The sequence goes on along the minus strand of NW_027361703.1, from coordinate 32,799,187 downwards.
TGAGCCATGTATCTAATCCTCTCCTGTGTGATACTGACTGCTGAGCTGTGTATCTAATCCTCTCCTGTGTGATACTGACTGCTGAGCTGTGTATCTAATCCTATCCTGTGTGATACTGACTGCTGAGCTGTGTATCTAATCCTATCCTGTGCAATTCTGACTGCTGAGCTGTGTATCTAATCCTAACCTGTGTGATACTGACTGCTGAGCCGTGTATCTAATCCTATCCTGTGTGATACTGGGCTCCCCCTGCAGTCTGTGTCAGAGGGTGGTCTGTGTTGGCACAGTAATAAATTGTGTTATTTCTAGCTTTACGGAAGGACGATAACACCAGAGAAATGATAAGAATAATAGGCCTCAGTTACCACAACTGTCTACAAAGAAAACTGTTGCTGATAGCAACCAATCACAGCTCATTTTTCATCTGTTAAACAGCTCTGGGACAGCGTGGCGAGTTTTGAGTGGTGACTTTTGTGTTTCGACTTTTATGTGGCGAGGTTGGTGCATGTGTGATGAAATGTGTGCTGGTAGTGTGTGGCGCATTTTGTGTGTGTGTTCATATCCCCGTGTGTGCTGAGTATCCCATGTCAGGGCCCCACCTTAGCAACTGTACGGTATATACTCTTTGGCGCCATCGCGCTCATTCTTTAAGTCCCCCTTGTTCACATCTGGCAGCTGTCAATTTGCCTCCAACACTTTTCCTTTCACTTTTTCCCCATTATGTACATAGGGGCAAAATTGTTTGGTGAATTGGAATGCGCGGGGTTAAAATTTCCCCTCACAACATAGCCTATGACGCTCTCGGGGTCCAGACGTGTGACTGCAAAATTTTGTGGCTGTAGCTACGACGGTGCAGATGCCAGTCCCGGACACACACACATACAAACAAACAAACACACACACATTGAGCTTTATATGATTTTAGATGATTAAGACCCATACATGGGTCGAAAAGCGTAAAAGTTTTATGCTCATGTGGGACTAGCTATCCCTTTCTGTCTTGATCTATAAGAATGTTTTTAAGAGGAACTGAATAAAGAAAAAACATTTTTAATCAAGTAGATGTGCTGGATAATTATGGATTCATTTTGCATGCGGGCTTGAACGCCATTCCCTGCACCTTCGTGGATAACTGCACCTGCTGTGGACAATTCAAGCGTAAGCTGATAAACTTTTATTTATATTTTTCTGAAGCACCATTATTGTATTCAGCTGCTTTATTCTGCACCACCTGTTTCTCAGGATGATGCTTGATATCCTCTGCTGACATAGTGTATTGATGTGCTGTATATGACCATAGAATCTCCTTTTGCGGGATCTTTTTTCTCGATTACACTATTCTCTATGTACTCTCAACACCATTGCATGAGAAAACTATTCAAGGTTTGCAGTCTTTGAAGTAATGGCCTCAGCTATTCTAGCAGCAACCACCATGCCTCATCGTGAAAAAATATATTCATCAAATCTGTAGTGGCAAGTGCCATATTTTTCGGAATAATTTGCCAGTGAGTAGTGTGCGGGTATATGATGCTAATATACTTATTAGAAACAAAAGGAGAAAGTAAATATATACCCTAAAATCTATATATTATTTTTAAGTAGACACATTAGAATCAGAAACCAAAAAAAGACTACTTAAGAAAAAAACTCTTAGAATGATAATTATTAAAATAAACAATTTTATTTAGTTAAATAGACACCAACAAAGATTTTGTTAAAAAAATTAATCAATAAAAAATTCCTACAGAGGGAGCAGGAAATTTAAAGGATTATCATCCCAAAAATATAATGTTTCAGAGATGTGAAAAAGCAGAACATAAATACTTATGTTATTCAAAAGTGTGGTGCATATGTGCATATTATTTATTATAGATCCACTTTGACCATCATATCGGAAATTCACATTATATATAATCCATCATATAAGTATTATAAGGCAATACATCAAAATTGGTGAAAAAACTATAAAGTGCATAGTGCAATTTTCATAATTAAGGTAACTAAGCCGTCAAAGTGAAGGGTTAAATAAACTACCGACCTGAATTTATGCTGTGCATGTGAACGCTGCCACCTCACACCCCAATGCGCGTTTCACTCGTTGCTTCATCAGGGAATGATACTAATATGTTAAATAAGTTTATCAAGAAGGCAAGCTCGGCTGTTCATCGCCATCTTGCAACTTTTCCCTTCGGCACGGAGCCCACATCTTTCCAACAGCTCACATGTGCCCCTAACAGCCGTGGGTGGAATCACGATCCACCTGCGGCTGTTAACCCGCTAAATACTAGTCAGTTGCTGACAGTGGCATTTAATGTGATCACACTGGAAATGCGTCACTAATCCCCCCATTGGTGACCCCGTCACATGATCGTGGGTCACCAATGGGTCAGCATGACAACCAGAGGTCTCCAGCATGACAACCAGAGGTCGGCACTCATAGCAAGTGAGCATTTCTGCTACATACAGGTGATCTGATCATCACCTGTGTGTAGCAGAAGAGATCGGGTTATCGCAGCTTCTAGTCTCTCATGGAGACTATTGAAGCATGCAAAAAGTAAAAAAAGAAAAGGTTTAAAAAATAAAAAAAATTAAAAAATGTAAAAGTTCAAATCACCCCCATCTGCCCTATTCAAAACAAAACAATTAAAATATATACATATACACATGTTTGGTATTGCCGCGTTAAGAATCGCCGATCAAGCTATAAAAAGAATTAATCTGATTGGTAAACGGCGTAGCAAAAAAAAGTCAAAATGCCAGAATTACGTTATTTTGGTCGCTGCAAAATTGCATTAAAATGCAATAACGGGCAATCAAAAGATCGCATCCACACCAAAATGGTATCATAGAAAGCATAAGCTCGGCACTCAAGAAATAGGCCCTCACCCAACCCCAGATAATGAAAAATGGAGATGCTATGAGGCTAGTTTAACACTAGCTTATTTTCCACGCAGCACTCGGTGCCGCTAAGCCCCACCCCCTGCCGGCTCCCTGCCCGCCCCATCCGGTCATCGCCGCCTACTATCGCACACGGCTGCATGCGATCTGCGCACCCTATCTGTGGCATAGGGTGCGCTGGCCGTGCGCTAGTAGGATTTTAGCGTGTGCTGTGCACTTTTGAAGGTGCGCCGAACGCGCCAAAATGCACCATGGTGCGCTCGGATGAGGTGGGCAGGGAGCCAGCAGGCGGCAGGGCTTAGCAGCGCCGAGCGCTGCGTGGAAAATAAGCTAGTGTGAATCTAGCCTGAGTCTCGTAAAACGAGGCAATTTAAAAAAAAAAAAAAAAAACTGGATTTTTTTTACCATTTAAATAAAAAAAAAAACTATACATGTTTGGTATCTAAGAACTCATAATGACCCAGGGAATCATAATGGTAGGTCAGTTTTAGCATTTGGTGAATATGGTAAAAAAAATTTAAAAAACTGTTGTGCAATTGCCCTTTTTTTTTTGGCAATTTCCCACTTTCGAGTACACAACATGGTAAAATCTATAGTGTCGTTCAAAAGTACAACTCATCCCGCAAAAAACAAGCCCTCACATAGCCATGTTGATGGAAAAATAAAAAAGTAATTTCTCCGGGAAGGAGAGTGGAAAACAGAAACACAAAAACAAAAAGGCTGGAGTCACACTAACCGACGCAAAATACGGTCAGTATTTTACATGCGTAATACGGATGAATGGCCCCTAAATAGTGCTCCGTATGTCATCCGTAATCAAGGTGTGGTCGCGTATTTTGCGCATGTAAGCATCCGTATGTAATCCGTATGGCATCCGTATGGCGAGGTTTTCTCGTCACCTTGCAAAATGGACATATAATGGAGCCCTATGACAGGGTTTCTAACAGAAACCGAAGAATAGATATAGACACATAGAATGCATATATATATATATATATATATATATATATATATAAATATATGTATTCTATGTGTAAATATCTATTCATTCGTTTCTTTATTAAAACTGTCAGTGTGAGTTTACTGTATCGCGCACTGAATTGCCGGCTTTGCTAAAAGACACCTGGTGCGTATTTCTCGCAAGTCACATGTGTGGTCCGTGTGTAATCCGTATTTTTTGCGCACCCATAGACTTGCATTGGCGTACTACGGCCGTAGTACGCTGACAATCGCAGCATGCTGCGATTGGCACGGACTGTAGAATACGGATGAGAAATATACGCCTGGTGCGAGGGACCCCATAGAGAATCATTGGTCCGTGTCTAATGCGTGCTTTTAGCTCCTCTCACTCGGCCGTATTCCTCGCCAGTGTGACCTCGGCCAAAAGGTTGCGGCATGAAGGGGATAAAGATACATTTAACATAAAAACTTGATTAACCCCTTAATCCCATATGACATACTATCCCGTCCATGTGCCCTGGGACTTAATTCCCAGGGACGGAATAGTACGTCATAGAGATCAGCGGCGCCCACGTGGTGAGCGCCGCTGATCGCGGCCGGGTGTCAGCTGATTATCACAGCTGACACCCGGCACAATGTGTCAGGGGCGGTCACGGACCGCCCGACACGTTAACCCCTTGCAGACCACTATCAAACACGATCGCGGTGTACCGGGGGTTAAAGGGAAGCAGGGGGTTAAAGGGGCTCCCTCCGTGCTTCTCTGAGCCCCCCCATGGCAGCGCAATGTGCAGCGCTGCTGCGGGGGGCTCCTTCCCTGCAGGCCCCTGAATCCAAGATGGCGACGGGGACCTTCGGGGGGCCTGCAGGGAGCCGGCTTCCTCAGTGCCTGCAAAGCGCAGGCACGAGGAAGCCTGCTGCACTGCCTGTGACAGATCGCTGTTCAGTCACAGTAATCTGTGATGTGACAGATCAGCGATCTGTCACAGGACAGTGATGTCCCACCTGGGACAATGTAATAAAATTTAAAAAAAAAGTGTTAAAATAATTTTTAAAAAATCGCCACATAAATTAGAAAAAAAAAAAATATTCCCCCCAATAAATTCATTTTTTGGAAATAAAAAAAAAACACAAAAGTACACATATTTGGTATCGCCGCATCCGTAACGACCTGCCCTATAAAACTGTCCCATTAGTTAACCCTTTTAGCAAACCCCTTAAAAAATAAAAATAAAAAACGAAGCAAAAAATAATGCTTTATTATCATACCACTGAACAAAAAGTGCAATAACGCGCGATCAAAAAGACGCATACAAATATCCATGGTATCGCTGAAAACGTCATCTTGTCCCGCAAAAAACGAGCTGCCATACAGCATCATCAGCAAAAAAATAAAGTTATAGCTCGCAGAATAAAGCGATGCAAAAATAATTATTTTTTATATAAAATAGTTTTCATTGCATAAAACCGACAAAACATAAAAAAAGACCTGAATGAGGTATCGCTGTAATCGTACTGACCCGAAGAATAAAACCGCTTTATCAATTTTATCACACGCGGAACGGTGTTAACGCACCCCCCAAAAGAAATTCACGAAACGCTGGTTTTTGTTCATTCTGCGTCCCAAAAATCGGAATAAAAAGCGATCAAAAAATGTCACGTGCCCGAACATGGTACCAATAAAAACGTCAACTCGTCCCGCAAAAAATAAGATGTCACATGACTTGATGGGTCAAAATACGGAAAAATTATAGCTCTCAATATGTGGTGATGCAAAAACTATTTTTACATTAAAAAGCGTCTTTTAGCGTGTGACAGCTGCCAAACATAAAAACCGCCATATATAGTAAATCAAACCCCCCGTTATCACCCCCTTAGTTAGGGAAAAATAAAAAAAATTAAAAGAAAATGTATTTATTTTCCCATTAGGGCTAGGGTTAGGGCTCAGATTAGGGTTAGGGGTGTGTTGGGGTTAGGGTTGGAGTGAGAATTGGGGGTTTCCACTGTTTGGGCACATCAGGTGCTCTCCAAATGCAACATGGCGTCTGATCTCAATTCCAGCCAATTCTGAGTTGAAAAAGTCAAATGGTGGTCCTTCCCTTCCAAGCTCTGCCATGCGCCCAAACAGTGTTTTACCCCCACATATGGGGTATCAGCCTACTCAGGACAAATTGCAAAACAACTTTTGGGGTCCAATTTCTCCTGTTACCCTTAGGAAAATAAAAATTGGGGGCAAAAATATCATTTTTTTGGAAAATAAAAAAATTGGTGACTAAAAGATCATGTTTGTGGAAAAAATATGATTTTTTTATTTTCACGCACGGGCGTTATAAACTTCTGTGAAACACTGGAGGGGTCAAAGTGCTCACCACACATCTAGATAAGTTCCTTGGGGGGTCTAGTTTCCAAAATGGTGTCATTTGTGGGGGGTTTCCACTGTTTTGGTACATCAGGGGTTTTCCAGCCATAAACGTCAAATGGCGCTGCTTCCCTTCTGAGCTCTGCCATGTGCCCAAATAGTGGTTTATCCCCACATGTGGGGTATCAGCGTACTCAGGACAAATTGCACAATAACTGTTAGGGTCTGCTACCCTTGGAAAAATAAAAATTGGGGGTGAAAAGATCATTTTTGTGGAAAAAATATGATTTTTTAATTGTACCGCTGTACGTTATAAACTTCTGTGAAGCCCTTGTGGGTTCAAAGTTCTCACCACATATCTAGATAAGTTCCTTGGGGGGTCTAGTTTCCAAAATGGGGTCACTTGTTGGGGGTTTCCACTGTTTAGGTACATCAGGGGCTCTCCAAATGTGACATGGCGTCCAATCTGAATTCCAGCCAATTTTGCATTGAAAAAGTCAAACGGCGCTCCTTCCCTTCTGAGCTCAGCCATGCGCAGAAACAGTGGTTCCCCCCCACATATCAGGTATTAGCGTACTCAGGACAAATTGCACAATAAATTTTGCAGTCCAATTTCTCCTGTTACCCTTGGTAAAATAAAAAAAATTGACCCTGAAGTGTTTTTTTTGTGAAAAAAAAGTTAAATGTTCATTTTTTTTTAAATATTCAAAAAATTCCTGTGACGCACCTAAAGGGATAATAAATTTCTTGAATGTGGTTTTGAGCACCATGAGGGGTGCAGTTTTTAGAATAGTGTCACTTTTGGGTATTTTCTATCATATAGACCCCACAAAGTGGCTTCAAATGTGATGTGGTCCGTAAAAATATAATGGTGTTGCAAAAATGAGAAATCGCTGGTCAATTTTTAACCCTTATAACTTCCTAACAAAAAAAACTGTTGGTTCCAAAATTGTGCTGATGTAAAGTAAACATGTGGGAAATGTTACTTATTAAGTTTTTTGTGTGCCTTATCTCTATGATTTATGGGCATAAAAATTCAAAGTGGGAAAATTGCGAAATTTTCAAAATTTTCGCCAAATTTCCATTTTTTCACAAATAAACGCAAGTTATATGAATGAAATTTTACCACTAACATGAAGTACAATATGTCACGAGAAAACATTGTCAGAATCGCCAGGATCCATGGAAGCGTTCCAGAGTTATTACCTCATAAAGGGACAGTGGTCAGAATTGTAAAAATTGGCCCGGTCATGAACGTGCAAACCACCCTTGGGGCTTAAGGGGTTAAAACAATTGGTGATATCCTAAAAATACTAGTGTAAGGTTACACATTATTCCATGTCTGAACTGTGGTGCTCCCAATAGATAACTCAATTAGTTGTACACAGCATCACAATTTGACATGTTTCAATAGGTTGTTTTTTTAGTCTTGTGTCTTTTTAGTTTGGAGCTTATATGATACTAGCTGAAGAGCCCGGCATTGCCCTGGCATAGTAACTAACTGTGCTTAGTTATAGCAAATTATAATGATTGTTGAAACAATTTTTTTAACACAATATTAATCCCTTAACGACTGCCGATACAACTTTTAACCCCTTACCTACAATTGACGTAATATTCCGTCCATGTGACCATGGACCTAATTACCATGGACGGAATATTACGTCATCGCGATCAGCGGCGCCCACGTGGTGAGCGCCGCTGATCGCGGCCGAGTGTCAGCTAATTATCATAGCTGACACCCGGCACAATGTGTCAGGGGCGGACACGTTAACCCCTTGCACACCGCGATCAAACGCGATCGCGGTGTACCGGGGGTTAAAGGGAAGCATCGGCAGGGAGGGGGCTCCCTCCGTGCTTCCCTGAGCCCCCCACGGCAGCGCAATGTGCAGCGCTGCTGCGGGGGGCTCTTTCCCTACAGGCCCCCGGATCCAAGATGGCGACGGGGGCCTGCAGGGAGCTGACTTCCTCACTGCCTGCAAAGCGCAGGCATGAGGAAGTCTGCAGCAGTGCCTGTGACAGATCGCTGATCTGTCACAGTGATCTGTGATGTGACAGATCAGCGATCTGTCACAGGACAGTGATGTCCCACCTGGGACAAGGTAATAAAGTAAAAAAAAAAAAAAAAAAAAAAGTGTTAAAAATAATTAAAAAAAAAATCGCTAAATAAATTAGTAAAAAAAAAAAAAAATATTCCCCAATAAATCCATTTTTTCAAAATAAAAAAAAACAAAAACAATAAAAGTACACATATTTGGTATCGCCGCGTCCGTAATGACCTGCCCTATAAAACTGTCCCATTAGTTAACCCCTTTAGCGAACCCCTTAAAAAATAAAAATAAAAAACGAAGCAAAAAATAATGATTTATTATCATACCACCGAACAAAAAGTGCAATAACGCGCGATCAAAAAGACGCATATAAATATCCATGGTACCGCTGAAAACGTCATCTTGTCCCGCAAAAAACGAGCCACCATACAGCATCATCCGCAAAAAAATTAAAAAGTTATAGCTCGCAGAATAAAGCGATACACAAATAATTATTTTTTATATAAAATTGTTTTCATTGCAAAAAACCGACAAAACATAAAAAAACGACCTAAATGAGGTATCGCTGTAACCGTACTGACCCGAAGAATAAAACCGCTTTATCAATTTTACCGCACGCGGAACGGTGTAAACGCACCCCCCAAAAGAAATTCATGAAACGCTGGTTTTTATTCATTCTGCGTCCCAAAAATCGGAATAAAAAGCGATCAAAAAATGTCACGTGCCCGAAAATGGTACCAATAAAAACGTCAACTCGTCCCGCAAAAAATAAGACCTCACATGACTCGGTGGGTCAAAATACGGAAAAATTATAGCTCACAATATGTGGTGATGCAAAAACTATTTTTACAATAAAAAGCGTGTTTTAGCGTGCGACAGCCGCCAAACATAAAAACCGCCATAAATCGTAAATCAAACCCCCCGTTATCACCCCCTTAGTAAGGGAAAAATAATAAAACTAAAAGAAAATGTATTTATTTCCATTTTCCCGCTAGGGTTAGGGTTAGGGTAGGGTTAGGGCTAGGGTTAGGGCTAGGGTTAGGGCTAGGGTTAGGGCTAGGGTTAGGGCTAGGGCTAGGGCTCAGATTAGGGTTAGGGGTGTGTTGAGGTTAGGGTTGGAGTTATAATTGGGGGTTTCCACTGTTTGGGCACATCAGGTGCTCTCCAAAGGCAACATGGCGTCTGATCTCATTTCCAGCCAATTCTGCGTTGAAAAAGTCAAATGGTGCTCCTTCCCTTCCAAGCTCTGCCATGTGCCCAAACAGTGTTTTACCCCCACATGTAGGGTATCAGCCTACTCAGGACAAATTACAAAACAACTTTTGGGGTCCAATTTCTCCTGTTACCCTTAGGAAAATAAAAAATTGGGGGCAAAAATATAATTTTGCGGAAAAAAATGTTTTTTTTATTTTCACGCCCAGGCGTTATAAATTTCTGTGAAGCACTTGGGGGTTCAAAGTGCTCTCCACACATCTAGATAAGCTCCGTGGGGGGTCTAGTTTCCAAAATGGGGTCACTTGTGGGGAGTTTCAATAGTTTAGGTACATCAGGGGCTCTCTCTAAATGCACATGACACCCGCATACCAATCCATCAAAGTCTGCATTCCAAAACATCACTACTTCCCTTCCGAGCCCCGACGTGTGCCCATACAGTAGTTTTCTCCCACATATGAGGTATCAGCGTACTCAGGACAAATTGGACAACAACTTTTGGGGTCCAATTTCTCCTGTTACCCTTGGGAAAATAAAAAAAATGGGGACTAAAAGATGATGTTTGTTGAAAAAATACGATATTTTTATTTTCACGCCCGGTCGTTATAAACTTCTGTGAAGCACTGGGGGGTTCAAAGTGCTCACCACACATCTAGATAAGTTCATTAGGGGGTCTAGTTTCCAAAATGGGGTCACTTGTGGGTGGTTTCCACTGTTTAGGTACATCAGGGGCTCTCCAAACGCAACATGACACCCGCAGACCATTCCATCAAAGTCTGCATTCCAAAACGTCACTACTTCCCTTCCGAGCCCCGACGTGTGCCCATACAGTAGTTTTCTCCCACATATGAGGTATCAGCGTACTCAGGGCAAATTGGACAACAACTTTTGGGGTCCAATTTCTCCTGTTACCCTTGGGAAAATAAAAAAATGGGGACTAAAAGATCATGTTTGTGGAAAAAATACGATTTTTTTATTTTCACACCCGGATGTTATAAACTTCAGTGAAGCACTGGGGGGTTCAAAGTGCTCACCACACATATAGATAAGTTCCTTGGGGGGTCTAGTTTCCAAAATGGTGTCATTTGTGGGGGGTTTCTACTGTTTTGGTACATCAGGGGCTTTCCTAACGCGACATGGTGTCCGATCTCAATTCCAGCCAAAAACGTCAAATGGCGCTGCTTCCCTTCCGAGCTCTGCCATAAGCCCAAATAGTGGTTTACACCCACATGTGGGTATCAGCGCACTCAGGATAAATTGCACAATATCTTTTAGGGTCCTGTTACTTTTGGAAAAATAAGAATTGAGGGTGAAAAGATCATTTTCGTGGAAAAAATATGATTTTTTAATTGTACTGCTGTACGTTATAAACTTCTGTGAAGCCCTTGGGGGTTCAAAGTTCTCACCACACATCTAGATAATTTCCTTGGGTGGTCTAGATTCCAAAATGGTGTCATTTGTGGGGGGTTTCCACTGTTTTGGTACATCAGGGGTTTTCCAATCGCGACATGGTGTCCGATCTCAATTCTAGCCAAAAACGTCAAATAGCGCTGCTTCCCTTCCGAGCTCTGCTATGCGCCCAAATAGTCATTTACACCCACATATGGGGTATCAGCGTACTCAGGACAAATTGCACAATAACTTTTAGGGTCCTGTTACCCTTGGAAAAATAAAAATTGGGGGTGAAAAGATCATTTTTGTGGAAAAAATATGATTTTTTAATTGTACCGCTGTACGTTATAAACTTCTGTGAAGTCCTTGTGGGTTCAAAGTTCTCACCACATATCTAGATAAGTTCCTTGGGGGGTCTAGTTTCCAAAATGGGGTCACTTGGGGGGTTTCCACTGTTTAGGTACATCAGGGACTCTCCAAACGTGACATGGCGTCCGATCTGAATTCCAGCCAATTTTGCATTGAAAAAGTCAAACGGCGCTCCTTCCATTCTGAGCTCTGCCATGCGCCGAAACAGTGGTTCCCCCCCACATATCAGGTATTAGCGTACTCAGGACAAATTGCACAATAAATTTTGCAGTCCAATTTCTCCTGTTACCCTTGGTAAAATAAAGAAAATTGAACCTGAAGTATTTTTTTTGTGAAAAAAAGTTAAATGTTCATTTTTTTTTTAATATTCAAAAAATTCCTGTGACGCACCTAAAGGGTTAATAAACTTCTTGAATGTGGTTTTAAGCACCTTAAGGGGTGCAGTTTTTAGAATGGTGTCACTTTTGGGTATTTTCTATCATATAGACCCCTCAAAGTGGCTTCAAATGTGAAGTGGTCCCTAAAAATAAAATGGTGTTGCAAAAATGAGAAATCGCTGGTCAATTTTTAACCCTTATAACTTCCTAACAAAAAAAAATTTTGGTTCCAAAATTGTGCTGATGTAAAGTAAACATGTGGGAAATGTTATGTATTAATTTTTTTTTGTGCCGTATCTCTGTGACTTAAGGGCATAAAAATTCAAAGTTGGAAAATTGCGAAATTTTCAAAATTTTCGCCAAATTTCTGTTTTTTTCACAAATAAACGCAAGTTATTTGAATGCAATTTTACCACTAACATGAAGTACAATATGTCACGAGAAAACAATGTCAGAATCACCGGGATCCATGAAAGCGTTCCAGAGTTATGACCTCATAAAGGTACAGTGGTCAGAATTGTAAAAATTGGCCCGGTAGTTAACGTGCAAACCACCCTTGGTAGTGAAGGGGTTAACAGTGGCAGGGACTTTATTCTTCCTGCACCTCATGCTCCTGCATTTTTACACAGCCTCCTTCTGCACTTCACATTCCTCCTTTATACATATCATTCTTCTGCAGCAGAGCTTTTCTCCTTTATAGTCGCCTCCCCTGGCAGCACCTTCAACTCCTCTTCCATGTACAAATGGAAACACATGATCCCGAGAGAAATTGCACTATTTGCAATAAAGCGTATCTTATACAAAGCCTACTTCTTCTGCAGCAACACACAGCAACTTCCTGTAATGAGCAAAGCTGTGTAATCCATGAGTCTGCTCCCTTTCCCTTGACGTCATGACTCACAGGAGCAACTCCATTCTAGACACGACGGAGCTAGATGTGACCTGTGCCTGCCACGCACTGATACTCTGAAGGCAGCAGCCCTGATTGTAGCTCCCAGCGGCTGGGACGTTGCAGCCAGGGAGTTTTGCAGGATGGCTTTAGCGGTGAATGTATCTCGGCCCGTGTGCGTTAACAACGTGGCCTGTGTGGATGGGGCTTTGCACGTGGATTGAGTGTAGCTATGTGGAGTGGGCAGAGCTATGTCGAGTGGGCATGAATTGATGCATACACACACACATACATTCAGCTTTTTATATATATATATATATATATATATATATAGAAGGGTATCCATACAATATTATACAAGTTGGGATGTTTAGCACATAACCATGACTTCATGCTTTGGTCCCTAAAGTAGGAAATATGATCTTCTAGGATGTAGCAATATATTGGAAGCTTTGTTTCTTTGATGGGGTCTTTCATTGCCCTTCATTTACATCATATAGGAAAAAAGTAAGGACCACTGCATAGTAGCATAATAGAATAGTAGCCATGCCATTTCTAGAAACACCTCCCCAATTTCTGATCTACTACCTAGGTAGACACACTCTGAGGTTCAGAGCATATAATAACCGCATTTCAGTAAGTAACATGTTAGGGAAACAAAAGCGAATAAAACACATTATATTGTCATATATTGATGTCTACAATCCAAGAACCCTACACTATTTTACTCTAAGTACTTCATATGTTATTGACATATTTTGGGTTCTTCAACAGTACATTCTCAATGCTACAGTGGGTGTAAAATATTGAAATATTAGCTCTCTCCTCACATCTACTGTCTGGGCTTTTGAGAAATGGTCATTGTACTCCAGTACAACAGCTTCTTTAGGAGTGCTGAGTCTTAAGCATCTCCTCAAAAGGGGGTTACCCGAGAGGTGGAAAGCAGGGGCCATTTTCAGTGCGTCATGGAGGGGACAATCTAATCCTCTTTGCAGTTGCATCTGCTCTGGCAGTTTTGCTCTACAAATCAAAAGGCATCACATTAATTAAAGTTCTCCTTTTCTTTCATTTTTATTCAACTCCTGAAATGTGACTGGTGTGCACAAAGAGGTTTCAGCCCACTTTAGACACAAATATCTTGCAGAAGGGTATGCACTTTGATTTGTTGTCTGGTTTCCGCTTACTATTCTCTCCCACCCTCTACTTTTTTTTTATTCTTTGGAGCAGGACCTCCTTCTTAAGCAAAGTGCAGCACATTCAGGCTTCCTTACAAAACAAAGCATTCAGCTCTTGGTCAGCAACAAGCTCATCTTTGTTCATGTAGGCCTATTAAGGAAAGAAGGCCAATTTTATGCAGGTTTCTATGCTCTCCACTACAAAGGCATTTATCTGTATGCAAGCTATTTGGCAGACTCCCTTTACACCATGAGATCATGTTTTTCTTAAAATAAGCAGATTCAGTCATGTCCCTCAAAATCATAAACTGCTAAAAATAAGGATTTGATGCTATCAGGCATATGTTTACGTTCTTTCACGGTCCGTCGATCAGGGTAACAACAAAATAAATAAATCTGCCTTTCTTTAGAGGGAACCGCAGCCCAGCGTCATGCTTCTGCAGTTGTGTGGCTATTCAGACTGGGAAACCATCTCATTCATCTTACTGGGAGGTGGGTGATGCTCGGATGATCACCCTTGAGGTTTGAAGATCACTCTTTGTAATTATAATTGATCATTTAATGTGTTTCAATCAGGCAGCAGCTTACGTTCTGCATATTAATTATGTCGTCAGGTTAATGAGACACTTTTTGCTATTACAGAACTAAAGTAAATTAACTGAATGGTAGACACTTTCCAGATTTAGTGAGGATATAACTACATACAAGCCAGGGAGAAGTTAGTTCCAGATCATAGCTGTCTATGTTTCTACGCTTCAGGATGTAAAAAGTGCATTTGATAATGCAATCATTCACATTAATGATCTGTTATAGACGCAAAGTGAAAAGCATGATACAGTAAATAATTGTAATAGATATGGCATGTCAAGATGGAGTTTTAGTAACCATTTTTACATATCTATGCATTAGTAATCTGTGTGGTGCCTCTGTGTACCTCAAGTACAAAATGCCAATAGCAGATGGACTCTGATAGAAGAAGGTTCACCCTTGCTGGTCTGATAAAATAAAAGGAACTTGTCAATAGGTTCATGCTGACCCTACTTCTCCCACTGTTTCAGCTCACTGAGGGGTCTCTCCCTGTCAGTCAAAGGGATTTGGGTGAGGAAAAACCAGCTGAGGACCACACTGGACTAATGAGTCAACTCAAGAAGCATAATACCTGGCCGACTTTTCAAAGTATGCTTCCTCTGAAACATCGCAACGTTTCAAAGCAAATATAGCTGCTTGCAGTCATGCAGCCAGTGTCTGATTCATGTTACCCATGATTCAAGTATCTGAAGACAGTTTCCTTTAATTAGTACTTCCGTTTCAAACTATGCAAGCTCTGTACATTATCATGACACCCTTGAATAAATGCAGTCAATATCACATTAGTAAGCCCCTTTGAAAAAGCTGATGTGAAACATGCATTAGGGGTGGTCCGCACTCTTTGTTATCCACTTTGGTAAAATTATTCAATTCTTTCTTCCTTCATGTGTCCTAATTATAGGTTTAATGTTGTTTATATATAACTTTGATGTTCCCATAATTATTATTTGAGGCAGACTTTGTTTATGTGATTTTTTTAATTCAATATATTTACACTATGAGTTTCTCATTTTGCCTGCGCATGCAAACTATGTCATATTAGAAAAAGCTATAGCTATGTCTCTCCTATCTAACTGGGACTTTTAGAAATTCCCCTCTTAGCATCTTCACATTTTGAAGTAGTTCTTCTAGGAGATACACAAACCATTTGGCTACCTTGCCAATTCTGATTTGTGTGAATTGTCCATCTAGCATTTGTGCGTTTTTGGTGAATTGTCTTTCTAACATTTGTACTTTTTTATGTCCTCTGAGGATTTTAACTTATTTATATGTTTACAATAATTTCAAATGTCATAATCTCTTTATATTTTGGACACTTGTTGAATATACGGTAATTAAAAATATGCATGTTGGGCTGATTTGTCCATCTATTAACGACATACATACCCTTCCTGTAGGGTTGTGCTTTGACATAATAAAAGTTGGTATATTTTTTTTTGCGTTTGGGAACTGTTTCCTTTCATTATAGGTTTATATACAAAAAAGATTTGGGGAGCTACTATCAATGTTATGGAAGTTTGCCTTACACTGTTTAGTTGATATCACATTGGGTGGCAACATACTGTATATACAGTTGGAAAAATATGTATTTGATTGACTGACTATTTTGCACGTTTCCCCACCTACAAAAAATGGAGCGGTCTCTAATCTTTATCGCATGTACACTTCAACTGTGAGAGACAGAATCTTTAAAAAATCCAGAAAATCGCATTGCATGATTTTTACATAATTAATTTGCATTTGGTTGCATGAAATAAGTATTTGATACAATAGAAGAATAGAACTTAATATTTGGTACAGAAACCTTTGTTTGCAATTACAGAGGTCAGATGTTTCCAGTAATTCTTGGCCATGTTTGCACACGCTGCAGCAGGGATTTTGGACCAGTTCTTCATGCAGATCTTCTCCAGATCTTTCAGGTTTTGGGGCTGTCAATGAGACATTTGAGTTTCAGCTCCCGCCACAGATTTTTTATTAGGTTCAGGTCTGGAGACTGGCTTGGCTACTCCATGTTTCTTTTGGGCCTGGACATGTGCGGGTGTGAGCAGAGGGACCTTGTGTGTACTTCAGGATTTGATCAATGATGGCGTAATGTGTTACTAATGGTAAGTTTGAGATTGTGGTCCCAGCTCTCTTCAGGTCATTAACCAGGCCCATCTGTGTAGTTCTGGGCTGATTACTGATCTTTCTCAGAACCATCTTTACCCCATGAGATGAGAACTTTCATGGAGGCCCAGACCTAGGAAGATTGACTGTCATCTAGTGTTGTTTCCATTTTCTAATAATTGTGCCATTGTTGCTTTCTCACCAAGCTGCTTTGCTATTGTCCTGTCTCTTTGCTCTTGGTCATGGTAAAGAGGTTGGATCAGGGTCCCAGAGGTGGAGGGGGGCCCTTACAGGCAGGCATTACTGGCGTCACCACTCGGTGCACCTGGCAACTGCAGGGGCCCACTCACCGTCAGGGACACTGGCACACAATGGGGCCCGTGAATCACAGGCCTCTCCTTGCTTTAAACTGTTTGAAATACTTACCTCTTCTTCTAGGTTTTGCTATCTTCCACATCATGTGACTCTGACAGCTCAAGGCAGAGGTCACGATGACATTGCTACAGCGCATCATCTATCCTGAGCACTGCAGAGATACAGAAGGCGCTGAGGAGACCGGACCTACGACGGGCAGATGGAGAGGTAAGTATTTGATTTTTTATGTATATGGAGCATCATATGGGGCCCATTCTGTATGGAGCGTTATATGGGGTTCATTATTCTGAATGGAGTATTATATGGGGCCTATTCTGTATGGAGTTGCGGGCCTGTGCTTTAAACTGTTTGAAATACTTAGCTCTCCCTCTTCCTCCAGATCCTCGCAAAAAATCATGACAAATATATCCGAAAAGATGAGACACAAAGAAATATTACAAAATCATGAGTATTTGATAATCACATATACTGTATTATTTTGGATCAATGTGTAGGACTAAATAAGGACTGATTGTGATATAAGTACAAAAGGGAGGAAGGAAAACCAAACCAAACAGACACAATCGTAAAGTCAATAGTAGTGAACAAATATTACTTTATGGGTCAAATTATAACAGGTGGAGGTGGACAAGGATAAAAAGGCGGTAGGACAACCACCATGCAATGTGGAGGGCAGATGTGACCTATGTAAGCATCACATTGAAGATCTAAAATAATCATATCACCACATTTTTGTAGATATTGCATATAACACAACAAATCTAAGTTGCCAAATCAAAACCTGGTAAGATGACAACGAGACACCAAAAACAGGAAGTATCAACTATGCACATAATAGTGCTCCACAATCATGGGGAAGACTGCTGACTTGACAGATGTCCAGAAGGCAGTCATTGACACACTCCACAAGGAGGGTAAGCCACAAAAGGTCATTGCCAAAGAAGTTGGCTGTTCACAGAGTGCTGTATCCAAGCATGTTAATGGAAAGTTGAGTGGAAGCAAATAGTATGGTAGAAAAAGATGCACAAGCAATCCAGAGAACTGTAGCCTTGAAAGGATTTTTAAGAATAGGCCATTCTAAAATTTGTGGGAGATTCATAAGGAATGACTGCTGCTGGAGTCATTGCTTCAAGATCCACCACACACAGACGTATCCAGGACATGGGCTACAAGTGTAAGGCCACTCATGACCAATAGACAATGCCAGAAGCGTTTTACCTGGGCCAAGAAGAACAAGAACTGGACTGTTGTTCAGTGGTCTAAGGTGTTGTTTTCAGATGAAAGTAAATTTTGCACTTCATTTGGAAATCAAGGTCCCAGATTCAGGAGGAAGAATGGAGAGGTACACAATCTAAGCTGCTTGAGGTCTAGCATGAAATTTCAACAATCCGTGATGGTTCGGGGAGCCATGTCATCTGCTGGTGTAGGTCCACTGTGTTTTATCAAGTGGTGAAGGGGTCAATTATGTAAAAATCATACAATGTGATTTTCTGTTTTTTTTTTTTATTTTATTTTTAGATTCTATCTCTCACAGGTGAAGTGTACCTATGAAAAAATTACAGACCTCTCCATTCTTTGTAGGTGGGAAAACTTGCAAAATCAGCAATGTATCAAATACTTGTTTTCCCTACTTTATCATATACATCTCTTTATAGAATGGTGAGTAATCTTTTTTTTTCAACCCTATATATCACTTATCTTCTATGACACTTCTCAGGATATGTTTAAACAACAGAAAAGTAATAAAGAAAATAGCCTTATGGTCCTATGAACAAGCAGTTCTGTATTCATGTTGCAAATTGATCAACCAGTTTTTATTTTGCTAATTTATTAAAAGGTATTTTCACCCTTAGTAAAATCTTTAGCAAGGGCTGCAGCTTGCCAAATCATAACTATGTGCAGTGCACAAACCCTTAGGATTCAGCTCCGCTTTCTTGTTCCAGAAGTCGTCAAGTGACTGAAAGTATATGACCGCTCACAAACACCGAGAATGCAGCATTGCATACTGTCATGTTTTGGCAGTCTTCAATCACATAGAGCGATTGCAGACTTTTCATTTCAGCCTGCACAACTACTTTAAAGGGGTTGTCTGGTCCTAATCGATAAGTCTGCAGTCACTCTGTGACACTGCATGCACTGTGAGCTGTGGGGATTCACTGGTTTCTGACTCAGGAAATAAAGGTATGTATGCATTATACATACTCACGGCTTATGGGCGTTGCCTTACTCCATGCACTAGTGATGTGGCTGCTCAGTGGGTGTGGCCAACTAGAGTGTATGGAAGCGAGGCCGTGACCACAGGCTGGGAGTATGTATAGCTCATATATATCGTCCAGTCCTGGGTCAGAAACCTGCGAATCCCCGCAGCGCACATGTGTGCGTGCTGGGGGATTCATAAGTGTAGTCACACAGACCAGACAACCCGTTTAAGTCACTACCCACTTTTTTTACAATTATTTTTTATTCAACACTGAAAGAGGGTGGCATGTAAAGATGTAGATCATTTTTCAGCACAGAAAAGTGGAGCTGAGCTTAACTAGGTACAAGATGAGAGAACGTGTTCAGAAAACATTCGCCAATCTCAAATTTGGCACGAACATAGCACATTCGGATTCGTGTTTGCTTTCAGGAGCATTTACTCAAAGTCGGCAAAAGTCGGAGCACGCTTTCTTTTTTTTCCCTTAATTTTATGTGTGGTGCTCAAAAACCATCCGCAACGTCATGACACAAGGTCTTCTGTGAATGGCTGCCGAAGTAACATGTCTCTTTCCATATAAAAAATGGACATCTTGTTTTGCTGGCTCATTTGCTCATTGTCACAGTGCAGAGAGGTCTCTCCTGCCATAGAGCTGGTGCTGCTGAAAGTGAAGTTGTCAGTGAAATTGACTGGATCCTATCCTGAGTGAAATCGATCTTCCAGCATCAAAGTAGATTGTGTTGTATTCACCAGAATTTGCTACTCCAAATAGGTTGGCCAAATATAGAGGCGTAGCCACATGGGCCAATTAGCTACTCCAAATCGTTTGTGCTAAAACTGTGTTTCTGTGTGCAAATCAGAAGGCCTGATTTCCACTTAAAAATTGATAGGTATAACAGTGTTGCTCAGGAACACTATCTAAGAAAATAAAGTGAAAATAAATAATTGATCACTTAGTGTTAAGTGACAGACAGCTGTGGGCCCAAGGTTGTAAAACAGTAGGTTACAAAAGGGGCAGGCTACTTATAACATGAGTGAGAAAAAGTGGGAGATTATGGTGGAAAGGGGAGTAGGCTTGGTGTTCGACGTGTATGTAGGTTAGGTGCTAATGTTAATGAAAGCTCAACTGAACAAACACCGTCTCATCCTATCCAAAGACCACTGACAACATCTGTTACTGGCTGGGCTGCTCGATTCCCTTTCTTTTGCAGCCACACAGAGGTACACCTTGTAAATGAGGCTCAGAAAGAGCATGTGCTACAGTGGATGGCAAGCGCTGCATCAAGTGGCCTCTCCTCCACTTCCTCCACCTTAACATCACCCACAGTACAATCCTCAGAGGTGGCACTCTAATCACCCTTGTTTCCCCCACATCTAAAAAATTCAAACCGCCCAACTGACTGTGGGGAACATCAGATGGACCATTCTGCAGAGCTGTTCACACATTCTATTCCATAGGTATTAGTGGTCTGCTCCAAAGTATTACAAAATCCAGAGGAGGAAAGCATCTGCCCCGATGCCCAACATTTTTTCATGTTAGATCAGGAGCCGGATGAGTAGGCTCCAAGGAGAATCCAGACTCTCATCACTGGATGTTAACCACCAAGGGTGGAGGTGATCCTGATGAGATTCAGATACCAGAGGTGCACGCGGACTGTACTGTGGTGTCAGGGCAGGAAGAGGGTGACTCTCAGAGTGAGGAGTGTGAGAACAGAGAGAATGAAGATGAGGTTGTAGATCCAACTCGGTGTTAACCCAAAGGTACGCAGCTGAGTAGCTCAGCAGAGGAGGTGAAGGAGGATGAAGATGCAGAAGCTACATTGGCACTTGCCAGACATACACGAAGTGATGCAACCACAACCAGAAATGCATCCTTAGCCCCAACTCTGGCTGTGACCAGCAACGGTCACGAGTGTGCAGTTCGCAGTGGCAGCAGGGTCATTTTTTGAGACTGCAAAGGATAACCAATCACGTGTTAACTGTCAAATTTGCAAGAAAAAAAGTCAGTAGAGGCATAAATTGCAATAATTTGACAACTACGTGCATGAACTGGCACATGCGCGATCAACATGCCTTAGTGTAGGAATCTCACTGTGATAAAATCTGGACTAACGGGCCTCGCCAACTCCTCATCATCCTATCAACCCCATCTGCTGCTTCTTCCTCCTCTGTCTTCATTCCCTGTCTTCTCATACAGGCTTCCAGCCACAGAAACTACACTTGTTAACCCACCACATTCGGGGTGAGTGAGAGCCCATCAGCTGTTATGGAAGTAGACATGACTGCTGCTTTTGTGTCATCTAGGACACATATCTTTCTCAGTCCACCATAACATCTCTGCCTGCACCTCACTCACAGTCCAGCAGTTTGTCCTGTCCTCCGTATTCTGCCTTTTCTCAGCACAGCAGCCAGCCCTCGATCTCGCAGTGGTCACTAGTGTTGAGCATTCCGATACCGCAAGTATCGGGTATCGGCCGATACTTGCTGTATCGGAATTCCGATACCGACTTCCGATATTTTTTCAATATCGGAATTCGGCATCGGAATCGGAAGTTCAGTTGATTGACGGCCTGACGTCATCATGATGCGCGGTGTGTGCGCATCATGATGCGCCGTCATTTCGGGCCTTCCGGGGGTCTCTGCCGGCCTGCCGGGGGGCTGTGCCGGCCTGCCGGGGGGCTGTGTGGACTGCCCGGGGTCTCTGCCGGCCTGCCGGGGGGCTGTGCCGGCCTGCCGGGGGGCTGTGCACCCTGTGGGGGTCTGTACCGGCCTGCCGGGGGGCTGTGCCGGCCTGCCGGGGGGCTGTGCTGATGTCCGGGGGTCTGTGCAAGCATCGTCCGATGGGACTACAAGTCCCATCGGGCGATGCCTGCTACCATGACAGTGATTGACACATTAGCCAATGATGGGACAGTAGTAGTCCCATCATCCGGCTAATGTGTTAAATGTTAAAAAAAAAAAAAAAATACTACATACATACTACATGCATGCTACATACATACTACATGCATGCTACATACATGCTACATACATACTGCATGCTACATACATACTACATGCATGCTACATACATACTACATATATACTACATACATGCTACATACATACTGCATGCTACATACATACTACATACATACTACATGCATGCTACATACATACTACATATATACTACATACATGCTACATACATACTGCATGCTACATACATACTACATATATACTACATGCATGCTACATATATACTACATGCATGCTACATATATACTACATACATACTACATATATACTACATGCATGCTACATATATACTACATACATACTACATATATACTACATGCATGCTACATATATACTACATACATACTACATATATACTACATACATGCTACATACATACTACATACATACTACATATATACTACATGCATGCTACATATATACTACATGCTACATACATACCACATACATACTACATACATGCTACATATATACTACATGCATGCTACATACATACTACATATATACTACATGCATGCTACATACATACTACATGCTACATGCATGCTACATACATACTACATACATACTACATGCTACATACATACCACATATATACTACGTACATACAATACATTCATACAATACATACATAGACCTACAGTACATATAACATAGAGTAACATACTTACCAATACTTGTCACATTGTTCCCCGAAGCCATTGTCTTTCCGGAATAAATATTAACATAACAAACCACAAAAATACTCACCCACGATCCGAAGCAGTCCACGAGTGTGTCCCACGACGATCTTGGGTAGAGAACTGCAGCATCAGCTGATGCTGCCGTTCTCTACGGGCTGCAGGAATCCAATGACGGAAGGTAGGTATCCTTCCGCACTGTATTCCTCCGCCACTTAAAAAAAAAAAAGTCCCTAGTCTCACTTTATGCCATTGCTGTGTGGGAAATTCCCACACAGCAATGGCATAAAGTGAGACTAGGGACTTTTTTTTTTTTTAAGTGGCGGAGGAATACAGTGCGGAAGGATACCTACCTTCCGTCATTGGATTCCTGCAGCCCGTAGAGAACGGCAGCATCAGCTGATGCTGCCGTTCTCTACCCAAGATCGTCGTGGGACACACTCGTGGACTGCTTCGGATCGTGGGTGAGTATTTTTGTGGTTTGTTATGTTAATATTTATTCCGTAGACGACAATGGCTTCGGGGAACAATGTGACAAGTATTGGTAAGTATGTTACTCTATGTTATATGTACTGTATGTCTATGTATGTATTGTATGAATGTATTGTATGTATGTAGTATATATGTGGTATGTATGTAGCATGTAGTATGTATGTAGTATGTATGTAGCATGCATGTAGCATGTAGTATGTATGTAGCATGCATGTAGTATATATGTAGTATGTATGTAGCATGCATGTAGTATATATGTAGCATGTATGTAGTATGTATGTGGTATGTATGTAGCATGTAGTATATATGTAGCATGCATGTAGTATATATGTAGTATGTATGTAGTATATATGTAGCATGTATGTAGTATGTATGTAGCATGCATGTAGCATGTAGTATGTATGTAGCATGCATGTAGTATATATGTAGTATGTATGTAGCATGCATGTAGTATATATGTAGTATGTATGTAGCATGCATGTAGTATATATGTAGCATGCATGTAGTATATATGTAGTATGTATGTAGTATATATGTAGCATGTATGTAGTATGTATGTAGCATGCATGTAGCATGTAGTATGTATGTAGCATGCATGTAGTATATATGTAGTATGTATGTAGTATATATGTAGCATGTATGTAGTATGTATGTAGCATGCATGTAGCATGTAGTATATATGTAGCATGCATGTAGTATATATGTAGTATGTATGTAGTATATATGTAGCATGTATGTAGTATGTATGTAGCATGCATGTAGCATGTAGTATGTATGTAGCATGCATGTAGTATATATGTAGTATGTATGTAGCATGCATGTAGTATATATGTAGCATGCATGTAGTATATATGTAGTATGTATGTTGCATGTAGTATGAATGTAGCATGTATGTAGTATGTAGTATGAATGTAGCATGTAATTTTTTTTTTTTTTTTTTTTTTTTTTTACATTTAACACATTAACCGGATGATGGGACTACTACTGTCCCATCATTGGCTAATGTGTCAATCACTGTCATGGTAGCAGGCATCGCCCGATGGGACTTGTAGTCCCATCGGACGATGCCTGCACAGACCCCCGGAGCCTGCACAGCCCCCCGGCAGGCCGGCACAGCCCCCCGGCAGGCCGGCACAGCCCCCCGGAGCCTGCACAGACCACCGGCAGGCCGGCACAGACCACCGGAGCCTGCACAGACCCCCTGGCAGGCCGGCACAGCCCCCCGGCAGGCCGGCACAGCCCCCCGGAGCCTGCACAGACCACCGGCAGGCCGGCACAGACCACCGGAGCCTGCACAGACCCCCTGGCAGGCCGGCACAGACCCCCGAAAGGCCCGTACAGACCCCAGAGAGGCTGTACAAGGGCAGGAAAGGGTTTTTCTTATTCCGATACCGGAAGTCCCATAGACTTGAATGGGACTTCCGGTATCGGAATCGGCGATACCGATACTTTTTTTAAAGATCGGCCGATACCATCCGATACGATACTTTGAAGTATCGGATGGTATCGCTCAACTCTAGTGGTCACGTAAAAGAATGTTTCCTCTTACACATGGCAAAGCTAAGAGCTTGATCTCCACCATCTCCAATCTGCTGGCCATGTAAATGCTGCCTTTCTGCCTGGTGGATACAGACGGTTTCAGAAAGTTGATGGCCGTCACAGTCCCCCAGCATCATTTGCCCATAATTCTCTAAGAAAGTTTTGCTTGCGCTACACCAGCATGTGGCTGACAACATCACCTGTTCCCTGAAAAAATCTGTCTGCCAGGGTGCATTTCACCACTGACACCTGGGTGAGCAAACATAGGCAGGGGCATTACATCTTGCTGACTGGGCGACTCTGATGGCTGTAGGGGCAGGAGGTCAAGGGGCTGCTCCACAAGTTTTGGAATCCCCAAGGCTTGCGGGACAAACCTGTGAATCTATCAATTCCTCCACTGCTGCTGCCTCCTCTACCTCCTCTAGGGCCTTCACCTGTGCCCTCAACATCTAACTTAATCAGACATGCATTTCAACAGGGCAGATAGAATTTCCCCCACCTCCGCACTGCACAGCCATGACTCATCAAAATCAGGTAGTGTTTAAATTGATATGCCTTTTAAGGTTGCAGTCCCACAGCTCAAGAGTTGTGGATGGGTATTCAGGCCGAGTTAGAGAAATGACTGTCTCCAGTAAACCTGGGGCCAAGGAAGGCCGTGTGTGATAATGGAGCAAACCTGGTGGCGGCCCTATGCCGTGGCAACCTCACACACGTGCCTTGCATGGCTCATGTCCTCAAACTGGTGGTACAGCAATTTCTCTGTCACTAGTGCGGCCTGGATGTGCTGTTGCAGAAAGCTCAGTCACAGTGTGCTCACTTCTGATGATTGCACTCTGCAGGTCTTTCGGCCTACAAGTTAACTGGTTGATATGCGATGTGACTACACCGAGTAA
This sequence comes from Dendrobates tinctorius, assembly GCF_039654945.1. Lineage (NCBI taxonomy): Eukaryota > Metazoa > Chordata > Amphibia > Anura > Dendrobatidae > Dendrobates > Dendrobates tinctorius. Next base: position 32,773,620 of record NW_027361703.1, on the reverse strand, counting down.
TTCAACCCTGCACATGTTGCAGCGACTGTGGCAGCAACACCGAGACCTGGTGCAGTATGTCCTTTTGAATAGCCTGGGCCAATGCAGTTCAGACATGGTGCAAATCACGCTTGTGGAATGGGCACAGGTGAAAGACCTCTGCACCCTTCTGCACAGTTTTGAAATGGCTACTAAGATAGGTAGTGCTGATGATGCCATTATCAGCATCAGTATTCCTGTCATCTACATGCTGGAGCACACATTGAATAGTCTGCGTGAGGAGGTGATAGTCCCAGAGGAACAGTTGGAAGCAGAGGAGGATGCGGAAGGGATAACAATATCTCAATTTTCCGAACTGTCGTTGCACAGGTGGGTGCCATGGGAGGTGGCTTACAGCAAACAAAGGGGTCTCATGGTACCAGACAAACTGTGTGAAGATGCAGGAGCCGAGGAACAAATTGAGGAGGATGAGGTGATAGACGCGCAACAGTCAAGAGATGAAGAGGATAATGATGCGCTCTCTGTTGTTTGTGGTTTTTGGGAGGGGATGGAGGAAGCACCCTTGATGGTTACTCCAACACCAACACACCATGGACTTGGACCTCATGGAAGTGCCCGACACATGAGAGCCTTCTTGCTGCACTATCTTCAACACGATGCCCGTATTCTTATGATTAGTGTTAAAAATGGTTATTCTCGTACATTTTTTTATTCAGGACTTGTTACCAGATGTGATACTCTAAAGAAATCGCAATGTTTCTTATAAAAAAAGTAGTGGTTTATTGGAGTTTCCACCAAAAAAAGATTAAGAGAAAAACAAAATAGCTGAAATAGTTATAAAGAGATTGTCCATTTGTTCATAGCAAAGCTTGTTCCACTTCTTTCCCTAGGATCCTGCATGGTAAATGGCATCTGTCTCTGTTAGGAGCTTCTCTGGAAGCAACACGTGATTTACTTACATACCAGCTGTCCATTCAACGTAGTGTCCGAGTAAGATGTCCCCTCGAGTGTGTCTCATGGTAGTGTAAAAGAGAGCAACCCCCTCCTTCCTGCAGGCCATGAATTATATACGTCTCTCAGAGCACGTGGTCTCTATGTATGGATTTGACATTTACCATGAGCTAAACTTACAGAAATAACATATGTAGTGTCAGCGAAACCTTCCACAAAAGCAATGTGCTCAGTACAGAACTGAAAATAATAAGAAATATAAATTGATAATATTTAACAATTAGAAATAGTGCTGACTACTGGGTTGCCATTCTGTTAGGTGCACGGCAAAAGAGTAAATTTAACTACATGCTTTCCCCACGGAAAGGGATGTGTGCATGCTGGAGTATACACTTGTAGACAATTTAAAGAGTGTTTTTTCCTAAGACAGCAGTGAAGCACATATTGTGCATCCCAGATCTAGACGTCCAACCCTGGGAATGTCAAGGTGTCATAACCAAAACATTAGCAGCAGCTGCAGTGTAAGTGGTATAAGCAATTTCTGTGAGTCATTTAACACATTTTTTTAGACCAGCCTGTGCACCAGCAGAAGAGATTACAAGTCTGAAACATTGTGAACGACTGGAGAGGGTGGTGCAGGAGTACCTGGAGCTCAATATCAGTGCCATCAGGGGATTTGGACCCTTTTACATTTTTGGTCTTCAAAAATTAAGTGGCCTGAGCTCGCCTGTCATGTCTTGGAGGTTTTGTCATGCCCGGCAGCCAGCGTTCTCTCAGAATGTATCTTCAGCACTGCTGGTGGTGTCCTGTCAGATATGCACATCTGGCTGTCCCCTCAAAGTGTAGACCACCTAACTTTCATCAAAATGAACACGTCATGGATCTCCGAGAACTTTTGCGCCCCAGTCGCAGATTAGGCAGACTAGTTGATGGTGTCGTTTTTAGTGTCATGTATTGATCTCGCATTTTTGCAGTCTGTGCCTTCTTTGTGGTGTCTTCTGTGCCTGCTGTTGCTACTACTGCTGATGTTACCAAAACATTTTTGAAATGTGGAAACTCCAAGTTGGGTCTCCATCTGGTGGATTGCCTGTAGTAGAAGGTGTGTGAGAGGCCTATTATACCGTTCTACTTTGTGGAAATTGATGTCACTTTAGTGGTGAGTGAAAATTACCGTATTTTCCGGCGTATATGATGAACTTTTAACCCCTGAAAATCTTCTTAAAAGTCGGGGGTCGTCTTATACGCCGGGTGTCGTCTTATACGCCGAGTGCATATGGTGGGGGAATGGTCCTGATGACGAAGGGAGGGTGTACATGGAGTTATCATCCCCCTTTTACCTCATTGGTGGCAGTAGTGCGGTGGCTCCTCCTTCAGCAGTGTGACGCCTCTGTGCTGGGGGTCGGCGGCAGCTCCTCTTTGTGCAGTGTGGGGGTGCTGTGCTGGGGGGGTGGCTGCAGTGGCTCTTTGTCCAGCGTCGAGGCTCTTCCGGCATTTCCCCAAAGCCTGGAGGCCCAGGCAGCTCCATTGCTGCAATGAAATTAAAGGGAACCTGTCACCCCTCCAGGCATTTTTCAGTTAAAGAGCCACCTTCAGCAGCACTAAGGCTGCATTCTGTGAAGGTGACTCTTCTTTTTCTGACCCCTAGTAATGCTGAAATATTGACTTTTATAAATAGCTACTCATATCTGTAATGTGTCCCATAGGTATGGTGTGTCCCCCTGTATCAGCCGCCTACCATCCGTCCATCATGCCTGTCCGGTGTCTTGGCGCCGCCCACCATCTGTCCATCATGATGCCCCTGTGTGTTGCTGCCTGTTCCTATTTTGAATGCAGGCGCCTGCGCTGTGACAGAAGTTCTTGGGCATGCGCAGTGCACGCTGCCCGAGAACCGACATCAGGCTATTGCGCCTGCGTGTTGTGGAGGCCCCAGATCCCACCCCGCAGTGTGTTATGATTTATTCACACTGCGGGGCTGGGGCCTCCACGACATGCACGCGCAATAGTATAGTATCACGTATGCTCGCTCTCAGTATCACTGCGGGCATGCTCGGGCTGGCTGACACATCACCAGCCCTCAGCACTTCCTCCCTCATTATTGTCCGCTCTCATGAAGCTGTCTATGCATTGGCATTTACTCTGATTGGTTTGTTACCTATGACCCTCATGTTTCCACACACCCCTCCCTCCTTTGTGCTTGATTGACCGCTATTTACGACTGACTGACTGCTTATCATCTGACTACCCCTGACGAAGCTGCACTTAGCAGTGATACACGTGGGGCTCCCCACACCCACCTCCCCGGTCCTGGGACCGCCTTCCTCTGACGACCTGACCCATGACATTGCATGTTGGACTCCTTCTTATGGTGACTCCATCTTTTACCATTTTTTCATGTTTTTTGTGGCATCCTTATATATCTTTCTGCCCAGAGTTATTCCTTTTCAGTCCAGACTTTCTGTCCATCCCTATATTGGATGGTCTCCTGCTCCCTCATTTACCAGGGTTCCCTATAGGGCCCCTCTTATTTTATGTGGCCTTTTTTTGGAGTGTGTGTTGGTGTATTACTCCCTCTACTCCTATAGTGTATGGCTACTTCAGCTATAGTGCCTCCTGGTCTCTTGATAACCATTTTTTAGTGAGCAGTTGTGTGTCTTTTTTTTTTTTCTCTGGGGATGCCCAGATTTAGAGTTGTTGGGTCATGATCTATGTATTATTATGTACATTTTGTCTAATTACACTTCTCTTACTAGTGATGTCTGTTTATTAGGGTTTATTGTCTGACCCGTTTGGGACATTTGGGGGTGTGCTTTGCTTTTTTAGATGTTTTATTATTGTGTGTTTTTGTTTTCTAATAAAATTGATATGCATTGATCACATACCTCATTGTCTTGGGTGTGTGCTCTATATGCTAGGATCTTTTTTTTCTCCTTTTGATCATTTGTCTCTGCCTATGCATTGTGCAGCACCCCTTGCCTATTTTCTAATTTATATATTTTTTGCCCCTTGGTGGTGCTCCCTATCCCTTCTTCTTCACATTTTACAACATTAGGGATCTAAGCTGAACACTTACTTTGTGGTTTCCATCTAAATCTCTGAGTGACATGACTCAGATGAAACCCCGAGGGAGCCATTCACTATAGTGAGGCAGCTGAGTTACTCTGAACTCTGTCTTGCCTCTGTTCAGCATTGTCCTTCTTGCTGCTGCTCGTTCTGAATAGGGAGAGTGGTTAAGTGAAGGAAAAAAAAACTGCTTCTGCCGGTAGTGATTTTCATTGTACAACACAACAGTTTGTGTGCAGTGACAGGGGAGGCTATATTTTTTGTGCATCAGCTCAGTTGGTTATTAAGCTGCCTTATAAGGCTCCCTGATAGCTGCATTGCTGTTTGCACACTGCTGTGCAAACTGCTTTTTTAAAAGCAAAAATACTTTTCTTCCTCTGCACAGTTACCAAGCGTTCATTTTTACACACTTTTGTGTGCAGCAGTCCTGCTTATTAGGCTGCCTGCTGCCATACTTGGACTGTGAGCATCATTGTCAGCCTCCTAAAATCTCTAGGGAGATTCAAATTCTCCCCAATACTATATACACCTTGTACCTTGAGAAACACCAGCCTATTTCAGCCTGTTAAATTGAGGTGTAATCTATAGTGGGCCTGAGATAATTGTTCAGCCTCCTAAAATCTCTAGGGAGATTCAAATTCTCCCCAATACTATATATACACCTTGCACCTTGTCATAAACCAGCTATTTTCAGCCTGTTAAATTGAGGTGTAATCTATAGTGGGCCTGAGATAATAGTTCAGCCTCCTAAAATCTCTAGGAAGATTCAAATTCTCCCCAATACTATATACACCTTGTACCTTGTTTTACAGTACCATATAGCTGGTGGTATTTTGGGTACATTTTCCCAAAAATGAGGAAGTATGGTGGAAGAAACTGTGGGCGGGGGTTGCCAGCTGGTACTGATGGTGGTGGTGGTGCATATGCTGGTAGAGCCAAAACCACAATAGCACCTAAGGCAGGAGGTGTTGAGCCTGCGTCATCATCAGGCTCCACAAGGCCTTGAAGGCTCCCTTTTCTAGGAGTAGGTAAACCGCTTTTAAAGCCGGAGCTTCAGGAACAAGTTTTGGCTTACATTGCTGACACCGCCTCCTCTTTTGAAGTTTCAAAAAATAAAAGCACTGAGTTGTCAGTGGAGGCTCCTGGTCAGGAACAACACCTTTCCTTGTGTCATTCACCCCTACCAAAAGTGAAGGATGCGGCAGGACACACTACAGATGGAGCTCTTTTCACATACCATGCCTGGGTTAGCAAGTCAAATCATGAATTCCCCAGTCCAAGATGAATCTGACATGGAGTACACTGATGCACAGCCACTGCTAGATTTTTCTGCTGGTACATTCACTCAGAGCACTAAATTGTCCTCGCAGTGTACTGAACCAGAATCTGACCCTGATGAAACTCAGGTGCCCCATCCCGCATACTATACTACCTTACACGATGACACAGAGGAAGGTGCACATGAAATTGAAGAGGAGGTGATGGATGACCCAGTTGTTGACCCAGATTGGCATCCACTGGGGGAAGAGGGTGCCACTGCCAATAGCTCAGAAGAGGAGGAGGAGGATCCGCAGCAAGCATCGACATCGCAACAGCTGTTATCTGGCAGGCCCGTAGCAGTCCAAAAACGGGTTACAAAAACCAAAAGAGTTGCAGGACAGCTTGGTCAGATGGTCAAATTAGCACAGCGTGCAAGGCCTCAAAATGTCTTCCATAGTAGGAAGAGTGCAGTGTGGCACTTTTTTGAACAAAATCCTAATGATCAGGCAAAGGTTATCTGTAAAAAGTGCGCAAAGACCTTTAGCCGAGGGAAAAATCTGAGAAATTTGAATACCAGTTGCATGCTTAGACATTTAACCACCATGGACTTGCAAGCGTGGACGGACTACCAAACCTCACGTACCACATGTGCACCTGCTCCGAATGAAGGTAGTCAGCAACGCTACATCGCTTCCCCCACTGTAAGCCCACCGGTTAGCACACCACCAGCAGCAAATGTTGAGGTGTCGTTGCAAGGCCAAAGCAGTCAGGGAATCACAATGTTATTGCTGCGAAAGACTGAATCTAGGCCATCAGCAAGACCACCAACACCATCACCAACCCTCTCTCAGTCCGCCATGTCCACCTCTAGTTCCACCATATGCAGCTCTCAAGTTCAGCTCACCCTACCAGAGACTCTGAGTAGGACAAGAAAGTACTCATCCTCTCATCTGCGTACACTGTGTTTGAACGCCCACATTGCCAAACTAATCTCATTAGAGATGATGCCCTACTGGTTGGTTAAAAGCAAAGCTTTCTGCGAGCTCATGGCCTACGCAGTACCACACTATGACCTACCCAGTCAGCACTTCTTTTCTCGAAAAGCCATCCCAGCCCTCCACCTGCATGTGAAAGCCCGCATTGTCCATGCACTCAAGCAATCAGTGAGTGGAAAGGTGCACCTCACAACAGATGCATGGCCAGGGCCGTTGTGTCCATCACTGCGCACTGGGTTAATGTGGTGGATGCAGGGTCCACAGCGGCGGTGGGACAGTGCTGCCTAGCCCACGGTATAGGAAACAGTTGGCTGTAGGTGTTCGACCCTCCTCCTCCTCCAGAAACAAAAGCTCGTCCACAGAGCGCAGTCGCACAAGCACTCCATCCGCAGCTGCCAGTGTTGCTCACGAGGTGTTCAACTATCGAACAGCTAGTGGTAAGCGTCAGTAGGCTGTGTTGAAGATGATGTGTTTGGGCGACAACAGACACACCGCGGAGGTACTGGCCGACTACTTGCAGTGACAAACTGAGTCATGGCTGGGCAGTCTACATCTTGAGGCAGGCAAGGTAGTCAGTGATAAAGGCCGGAATTTTGTGGCAGCCATAGCCCTTTCAAAACTCAGACTCATACCTTGCCTGGCTCACACCTTGAACCTGGTGGTGCAGTGCTTCCTCAATTATCCGGAGTTAACAGCCCTGCTCCATAAGGTGCGAAGACTGTGCTCGCACATCCGCCGGTCACCCGTACACTCCAGTCGTATGCAGAAGCTGCAGCGATTGCTCCACCTTCCCAAGCACCGCCTAATTATCGACGTTGCAACAAGGTGGAACTCCACCCTGCACATGGTTGAGAGGCTGTGCAAACCAGAGGCAGGCTGTATTGCATTTGTGGGAGGATACATGGGCAGGCAGTTTGAGGGCAGACATGGAGTTGTCGGGTGTGCAGTGGTCAAAGCTGAAAGACCTCTGTAAAGTCCTTCAGTGTTTTGAGGAATGCACATGGCTGGTAAGGGCAGACGACGCCATCATAAGCATGAGCATCCCACTTATCCTTCTACTCATGCAAACTTTGATGCACATTAAGGAGCAGGCGTCTGCAGCGGAGGAGGAAGAGGAATAGGAGGAGGGAAGCCTTGATGACAGTCAGCCATTGTCTGCTCAGGGAACTCTCCTGGATGAGATGGAGGAAGAGGAGGGGGAGGAGGATGATGGGGATGATTATTTAGGGGAGGAGGATGCTTCTCAGGGGGCAAGAGAAAATGTTGGCGTGGAAACGTCAGGTACAGGGTTTGTGTGTGACTGGAGGGATGTGGATTTGCCTGAAAGTGCTCCTCCACCCAGCACTCGCAGTGCATCATTGACACCTGGAACATTGGCCCACATGTGTGATTATGCCTTGCAGATCCTAAAAAGTGACCCCCGCATTGCCAAAATGATGAACGACGATGACTACTGGTTGGCCAGCATCCTGGATCCACGCTATAAAGGCAAATTACAAAACATCATGCCACAGAAGAATCTAGAGCTAATATTGGCTACAAGCAAGCAGCTCTGGTAAACCGTTTGTTTGAGGCATTCCCAGGACACAGCAGCGGGGATGGTTCTCCCACGAGCCGTAGGGGGCAACATGGAAGAGGTGTTCGTGGTGCACACATCCGAAGTGGCGTTGGAGACAGGGGTTTCATGACCATGTTGTGGATGGATTTTTCAAGTACCGCTCAAACGACTGGTAATACTGCATCGATTGAAAGTGACAGGAGACAGCAGTTGTCAACTATGGTAACAAACTACTTCTCCCATATCGATGTTCTCCCTCACAGGTCATTCCCCTTTGACTATTGGGCCTGTAAACTGGACACCTGGCCTGAATTGGCACAATATGCCTTACAGGAGCTCGCTTGCCCTGCTGCTAGTGTGTTATCTGAAAGAGTCTTCAGTGCTGCTGGATCAATCCTGACAGAAAAAAGGACCCGCCTGTCGACCCAAAATGTTGATGATCTAACCTTCATTAAAATGAACCATCCATGGGTTTCAAAGGATTTTGTCCCACCTTCCCCTGCTGACACATAGGTTGCCAGAAAAATGGCTCGCTTTTGTCCTCCTTTTCCTCGGACTTCTCCAATTCCTCCATTTGCAGCTGCTGAATGTCCAACATCAACATATGCCATTTTTCAACCTCCCTAACTGGGCTACCTCCCCCACAGGGCAGGGTCACCACCTGGCGCATGCACCCATGCGAGTGCCGTTGCCCTGGACAGGTGGGTGGGCCCACTCTTGGGCGATGGCACTGGCACAGGGTCCCTCATAGTACAATCAAGTGTCTCTGACGGTGGGGGTGCACACCCGCCGTCAGACACACCGGCGTACTATGAGGGGCCCTGTGCCAGTACCGCCGCCCACGAATGGGCCCCCCCTGCTTGCTCAGGGCCCCAGCACTTGCAATACTTACCTCTCCCTGCTACACCGCTGTGTAGTCTGGGCTGTTAAATCCTTCACTGGGACTGCCACTACAAATTTGGTGAACTGATAGATGATGGTTAAGACGTAGCTATGCCCTGTCCTGCTGGGCTCTATCTTCAGATGATCAATGGCTTCCATTTGTTATGGACGTCGACTCACAATGAGATGCAGTGGAGGTTTATCATCAGCTTTCCTACTCACAGACATGTGACATTCCTGCCCACATTTTTAAATGTGTCCTCTCATGTCAATCCAATAGAATCGCCTACAGCCTGTGGCTTCTGTTTTTTGCACTCCAAAGTTACCTGACAGATCATGATAGGCAGTGAGGACCATGTCCACATCTCTCCCTGTGATCACAATTTGATGGAGATGAGTAACAGTGATGGGATCCACGGTACTGCGATACAGCAACCCCTTCTTCACAAAGAACTGTTTTCACTGTCTCCACAGACAAAGTAATTGAGGGTCAGCATCGCCTCTGAGAATTCTCCCGGGAGTTTTTCCCGTGATTAGTAATTCCAAAATTTCTGCAATCGCTCGACTTTCCGTCTGTACTTGTATTCATCTCGCTTCCTCTTGCGGAGAGTCTGGACTGTCTTACTGAGACTGAAGTATATATGAAGATTTAAAAATACCCCAACAGTGTATACTGGTGTACACTTCGAATAAATTACCCTTTTTCTACTTTTTAGATTCTTGTCTAATCCATACTGAGGCTGTGAGTGTCTTTGTCGGACTCTTGATATATACACGGAGATTTTTAATGTTTAAACTATGCAATATATACCTGTTATCCGGTGATACTGTACCCTTTCTCAACTTTCTACAATCTTGTCGAATCCATCCTGGGCCTGAGATCGTCGGAGTCTGCCTCCTGATTAGAGATGAGCGGTGTTCGAGATGAACTATTTGCCAAGTTCAAATTCGAGCTGTTTTGGGCGGTGTTCGAGACGTTTGTCGAACTCGAACACTTTGCTTAAAATTCAGCTGTTCGAGGTTCCTTTCGAGAACGGTTCGTTCACCAAAAGCGTAACTTTATTTTCACATTAATAATGGTTTTCAATGTTAATACAGTTTCATGGCATAGTAGCGGTGTCTGGTAGCCAGCGGTGTAGTACACCTGTCAAGGAGCTACACCGTGTGTTTCTAATAATTTTTTACCGCGTCTTGTCCGGAAAATCCTTTTGGGCCTTGTAGCACTGTCTGCTACTCAGCAGAGGAGCCCACCCATGAACCTAGCTATGCCGCCTGTTTATGAAAGAACCAGTTTTTGACTGCATTTAGCCCAGTTAATACTTTGGGCCTAGTAACTGTGTCTGCTACTCAGCAGAGGAGCCCACCCGTGAACCAAGCTGTGCCGCCTGTTTATGTAAGAACCATTTTTTAACTCCTTTTAGCCCAGTCAATACTTTGGGCCTAGTACCTGTGTCTACTTCGCTTGTTTACCGAGGAGCCCACCCGTGAACCTAGCTATGCCGCCTGTTTATGTAAGCACTGTCTGCTACTCAGCAGAGTTGCCCACCCGTGAAACAAGCTATGCTGCCTGTTTATGTAAGAACTGTGTGCTACTCAGCAGAGGAGCCCAGCTGTTAAGCAAGCTACAGCACCTGTGGTTTGGACACTTAATTTTTTCACATTCTTTCTGGAATGCCGGTTAGGCCTAATTCCGGAATTCCGGTTGACCTGCACTTACTGGAAAATCCTCGTTCGCGGGGAAGAACTGGAATCCCAGATCCCCATCACTAATGGGGTTCAGCGAGTTATCCGCAACTGTAAGCGACACACGCTGGTCCTTTCAGTGTAGCGCGCGTGCAGCCCCGGACATGTGAGGGCATGACAGACCTGTTATTGCTCAATCTCACGTGCCAGAGCCTCGCGTGTCGCTCTAGTAAGCTGGACGCGGACCGTGGGGGCATGCCGGAGTCTCATTGATTAACGGAATTAAGCTGACAAATCGCCAGCACAACTAAAAACTGCCATGCACCACCACCCACAGAATCGAGAAAGCTTGCAATCTGTCCATCCTTCCCTTGGCTGGCATGGTTGAGGTTGCCCGTGTGGAGTCCAATTAAGCCGCCGGCTCCACTCCTGGTGGTGCCCTTCTGGACATTCCTATAAGGTTCAGCTTTGCAACCATACTGCCCCCGGAAACCAAACACTTTGCCTTCATGGACGCTGTTCGGAGGGTTATGGGAATAATGCCGCCTGATCGGCAGTTGGCATAATTTATGGTGGGAAGTCCGACGGTATATGATCGTCTTCGATTTTAGAATTTTAGAATTTTTTTTATTTTAGATTTTTATTCCAGCCTTTCTTGACTTTATAAGGGCATGACATGCCTATATCTGTGTCTCCTCCTCCTTTTACTCCTCCACCTTTTTCTATATGTAGTTGCCCTTTTCCATATGTTATTTGTGTCTTCTGAGCATTTTGTCTGCTTTAGGACACCTTTTAAGGTATTTTGTATGTGTTTTCTATGTGTTTGTATGTGTTTGTGTTTGCCTGCCATTGTTTTCAATGGGGTTCGACGGTGTTCGTCGGACATTCGACGAACATTCGACGAACTTGCCTCCTGTTCGACGAACCGAACCCGAACACTAGCGGAGTGGCTCAACACTATTCCTGAGATATAGACGTACATTTTTAATGTTTAAACTATGCTATATATACCTGGTATCTGGTGATACTGTACCCTTTCTGCCAGAAAGTCCTCCTCCACCCACCACTCTAAGTGTATCATTGACACCTGGAACATTGGCCCACATGTGTGATTATTTCTGGCGGATCTTCTTTTTATATTGTGGTGTGATCCATCCTGAGCATGTGAGAGTCTGTGGGTTACTCCTGCAATTTATATGTAGATTTAAAAATTACCCCACACTGTATACAGCTCTACGCTTGTGATATTTTACCCATTTACTGCCTTTTATATTCTTGTCTAATCCAAACTGACCAAGTGAGAGTCTGTTTCTGACTCTGGAAATAAATACTGAGATTGACAAAGACCCCTACACTGTATACGGCTGTACGCTTCAGATCCATTACTGTTTTACGGCTTTTTATATTGTGTTGTAATCCATACTGAGCCTGAGAGCGTCTGTGTCTGCCTCCTGAAATATATACGGAGATTTAGAATGTTTTAACTATACTATATATACCTGCTATCTCATGATACTGTACCCTTTTCTACTTTTTATATTCTATATTATATATAGTCTAATCCATACTGAGCCTGTGAGCTTCTCTGTGTGACTCATGAAATATATGCGGAGATTTACAATTATCCTTTGACTGTATACAGTACCATATATCTGATGTTATTTTGGGTACAGTTTCTCCAAAATTTGGAAGTATGGTGGAAGAGGCCGCGGACGTGGGCATGGGGGGGCCAGCTAGTACTGATGGTGGTGGTGCATCTCCTGGTAGTGGCAAAAGCACAATAGCAGCTAAGGCAGGAGGTGTTGAGCCTGCATCATGGTCTGGCTCTGGAAGGCCTGGAAGGCTACCATTTCAAGGTGTAGGTTAACCGCTTTTAAAGTCTGAGCATCAGGAACTGGTTTTGGCTTACATTGCCGAAACAGACTCCAGCTATGCCCACCTCTTCTGAAGTTTCAAAAGATGCAAGCACTGAGTCGTCAATTGCTGGCTCCTGGTCAGGAAGAACCCCTTTCCTTGTGTCCTTCACCCCCACCAAAAGTGAATGATGCAGCAGGCCACACTTCACATTAGTCCATGTAGCTCTTTCTCACATACCATGCCTTGGTTATCAAGTCAAATCGTGAATTCCCCAGTCCAAGATGAATCTGACATGGAGTGTGGGTCACCAGCCAGGGCAGTAGGATTAATCGGTATCGGGCCGGTGTCTAAGAGGGATGTGTCACGGTGGTGGTGACCCGGTCCGTGGCCCTGGGCATCCATGCAAAGGGGTGAATAACGTTTATAGGTGAATGATACGTGACGCCACCTGTGGTTTCTGATCAGATTGACCAGCGCTGCAGTGTCGCTTCTCTGGGACAGATGTTGTGGTGCAGCTAAGATGTAGAAGCCCTGCAGAGGTAGGGCCGTAGTCGCAGGGCAGATAAGAGTTGGTAGATGGTGTGCAGTGCAGGATGTAGCAGAGCCGTGCGCCAGGCGCAGTAGAAAGATGACAGACACAGTCGTGCAGTTCCTTTACCTGTACTTGGTAAGTGCCGTCCAGGACCCAGAGTACAGATGGAGAAGGAGTTGGTCAGCCTGGAAGCAAATTAGGAATTCTCTTTCTCTCTGCAGATAGGTACTGTGGTCTCCGTTCCAGCGCTTATCTGAGGTACTCGCAGTACTGAGTTAACTGAAGTTCCCCCTGTTGACTCTCTTTTGGAACTTTCTCGTATAGCAGGCAGCCGTAGCCTTTTCCTTCTGGCTCACACACGTCGCTGCTGGGGCCTCCGAGCCTTAGTTGGGAACAGAATTTACAGCTGCTACTTCCTCTGGTTTCTGCTGCAGGACCGTCAGTGTCCCTACAAACTCGGAGACTGGAATCCGGACCATGCGCTCCAGCTAGGAGTGAGCCTTAACTCTGCTCATCTTCCAGCTTCCCTTCTCACGTCCACACACTTCCCCTTCCCTTCAGAGACTGGACTACAAAGCAATAGGCACTCAGTCAATGATTGACATGTGCTGGATTCACCAAAAAATGAACATAATATAAAGCAATCAGTGAAATTAAAACATAACTTTTACTAATATAAAAAGTAAAAAGATGTGTCACCCAAGTACATAAAAAAAGCAGTCAAATAAGGTACCTGATAATATAGCATTTAAATCAGGCCCCAACTGACCATTTAAAGTTACCTAAATACAATTAGACAACAAGGAGACATGGAAAAGGCGACTTTTGGATACAATTTTTTTACACGCCTTGACCAAATCTTTGCATATAGATACGAAATGTAAACAGCCCAAGGTGTTGGCTACACATATATATATCATTAAAGTGAGATCATAAACATGATAAAAAATGGAGTGATCTCACCCAAAGTAGAAAGAAGGACGGGAGTCTTCGGTGATCAAGACAAGACCATGTTTTTTGAACCAAAGAAGTTGGGAGGACAATACCCTGTCAATCCCTATGGGGCTAGCAATCATCTATTCCCCAAAAAACTCCCGCCCTGACAAGGGCAGTCCACAGCTAACCCTATTACAGATGCCCTTCACAGACTGCCCTAACTTACCTCCTCCCGACCACAGAGAGCAGCTCCTCAGCAGTCAGGTTCAGAGCTCTCCCTGCTGGCCTGGAGTGGGAACTGTGTTGTGTGTTGGTTTAACTGCTAGAGAGATCCGTCGTTGCTCCCAAGCATGACATCACCCTCCCTAGAAGGAAGGTAATGCCACTGTGGTGACCGCACTCCTGGGGGCGCCACAAGTGCACTGATGCCCAGCCACTGCTAGATGCTTCTGCTGGTACATTGACCCAGACCACTACATTCTCCTCGCACTCAACACAGCCAGAATCTGACCCTGATGAAACTCAGGTTCCTCTTCCCGCATACTATACCAACTTACACGGTGACAAAGAGGAAGGTGCAGATTAAAGTGCAGGTTCCTTGAGCAGGTGGGGGGGCATAGTCATGGGCGACGGCACTGGCACAGGGCCCTTCATAGTACGCAAAAGTGTCTCTGCCAGTGGGAGGGGAGGGCCCACCCGCCGTCAGACACACCGCCGTACTATGAGGGGTCCTGTGCCAGTACCATCACCAACGAGTGGGCCCCCCCTGCTTGCTCAGGATCACAGCACTTGCAAAGTTGAAATACTTACCTCTCCCTGCTCCACCACCGTCACATCTTCCGCGTTTCCTGACAGTGACATTCTGGTCAGAGAGTGCGATGACATTACGTCTGAACGCCCTCTGCCTAAACAGTCCAAGTGCAGAGAGATGGAAGATGGGGATGATGAGGAGTCCAGAGTACAGGGATTCCCTAGCGAGGAGACTTATTTAATTGTTTTAAAGGTTGGGAGCAATTTTTGGGGCGCACTATACTCTGGAGAATGATATATGGGGCCCACCATACAATGGAGCATTCCAAAGGTGGACATCAGACACTGGAGCAGCATTTACAGGGCCCATTATACATTGGAGCATTAGAAATGGGGCCCATTATATATGGAGCATTATTTGGGCCCATAAGACACTGGAGCATCATCCATTGTGCCCATCATATACTCGAGCATTGTAAATGGGGCAGATCTTATATGGAGCTTTATTTGGACCAATCGTACACTAGAGCATCATCTGTGAGGCCCATCATATGCTGGAGCTTTCCAAATGGGGTACATCAGACACTGGAGCAGCATTTACAGGGCCCATTATACACTGGAGCATTAGAAATGGGGCCCATTATATATGGAGCATTATTTGGGCCCATAACACAGTGGAGCTTCATCCATGGGGACCAATATATACTGTAGCATTATGTGGAGCTCATCATATACTGGTTCAAACATTATATGGGACCAATGATTCTGTATGGAGAAATATATGGGCTTCATTACTCTGTATAGCGCACTATGCGGTGGCCATAATACTGTATGGAGTAATATACTGTCCGTTTTTGGAGCTATTGGAGAATTTAAAATGGATATCAGTCATGTGATGTAAGAAGTGAAGTATTTTTCATTGCACTATACTGCTATTTCTCTGCCGTATCAGAGGATCATGAATTGTGGTATGTGTTAAAGGAGCCCAGTGACACTCTTTGTCGCTGGGCACATGAAAATCTGGAGCCAGCCCTACCACCCCCCCACAACTTTAGCCAAATAACCCCAGTTTTCAATGCCTAACTATTAGTATAAAGTAAATTAAGGTTGACAAGCTTAAGTAATATGAATTGATGTTTTTGGCATTAAAATGGGCACTGTAGGTGTGTTTCCTGTCCTCCACTCACTGCAGAGTTCTCTTCCCCATTGACTTGCATTGGTTTTTTTGTGTTTCAGTCGGCCTTCGACTTTTCACGATAATCGGCCGATTGCGTTCGACTCGACTTTTGCGAAAGTTGGGTGGTCCGAGCCCAACTCGACCCGAAAAAAGGGAAAGTTGCTCATTTCTAGTGTCTGCCATTACTATCTCTTGTGGTCAGGCATTCCACAGTCTGACTGCTCTAACTGTAAAGAACCTTTTCCTATTTAGCTGCTGAAATCACCTTTCTTCCACCCGTAATGAGTGCCCCCTCATCCTTAGTATGGTCCTTGGAAGGAATAAGTCATGCGCCAGTCCTTTGTACTGACCACACATGTATTTATGCATATTAATGAGATCTCCTCTGAGGCGTCTTTTTCTAAAGTCCAACTTTTTCAACCTCACATCATATGAGAGGCCTTCCATTCCTTGTAATAATCTAGTTGCCCCTCTTTGTACGGACTGTAACTGAAAATCCTTTTTAAAACCCAGCCGAAAACTGTAGCCTCACAAGTGATTTAACTAGACTTGAGCGACTTTGCCTTTTTAGGGTCGAGTCGGGTTTCATGAAACCCGACTTTCGCAAATGTCTTGTCGAACGAAATTGGCCAACTATAGGGAAAGGTCCGAGGCCGACTAAAACACGAAACCCAATGCAAGTCAATGGGGAAGCAAAGTCGGCAGGCAGTGGAGGACAGTAAACACACATACAGTGCCCATTTCAATGCCAAAAACATCAATTTTTACTACTGAAGCTTGTCAACCTTAATTTACTTCATAATAATAGTTACGCATTGAAAACTGGGGGTTATTTGGCTAAAGTTGTGAGGGGGTAGGGCTGGCTCCAGGTTTTCGTGTTCCCTGGGCCAAAGAGTGTCAGTGCGCAACTTTAACACATACCACAACTCATGATGCTCCGATACGGCACAGAAATATAGGTATAGCACAATGACAAATACTTCACTGCTTACGTGACATGACTAATCTATTTTAAATTGTACAATAGCTCAAAAAAAGGACAGTATATTACTCCATATAGTATTATGGCCACCACATTGTGTGCCATACAGAAAAATGAGCCCCACATATTTCTCCATACAGAATAATTGGCCACATACACTCACTGGCCACTTTATTAGGTACACCTGTCCAACTGTGTGTTAAGACTTAATTTCTAATCAGCCAATCACATGGCGGCAACTCAGTGCATTTAGGCATGTAGACATGGTCAAGACAATCTCCTGCAGTTCAAACCGAGCATCAGTATGGGGAAGAAAGGTGATTTGAATGCCTTTGAACGTGGCATGATTGTTGGTGCCAGAAGGGCTGGTCTGAGAATTTCAGAAACTGCTGATCTACTGGGATTTTCACGCACAACCATCTCTAGGGTTTACAGAGAATGGTCCGAAAAAGAAAAAAAATCCAGTGAGCGGCAGTTCTGTGGCCGGAAATGCCATGTTGATGCCAGAGGTCAGAGGAGAATGGGCAGACTGGTTCGAGCTGATAGAAAGGCAACAGTGACTCAAATTGCCACCCGTTACAACCAAGGTAGGCAGAAGAGCATCTCTGAACGCACAGTGCGTCGAACTTTGAGGCAGATGGGCTACAGCAGCAGAAGACCACACCGGGTACCACTCCTCTCAGCTAAGAACAGGAAACTGAGGCTACAATTTGCACAAGCTCATCGAAATTGGACAGTAGAAGATTGGAAAAACGTTGCCTGGTCTGATGAGTCTCGATTTCTGCTGCGACATTCGGATGGTAGGGTCAGAATTTGGCGTAAACAACATGAAAGCATGGATCCATCCTGCCTTGTATCAACGGTTCAGGCTGGTGGTGGTGGTGTCATGGTGTGGGGAATTTTTTCTGGGCACTCTTTGGGCCCCTTGGTACCAATTGAGCATCGTTGCAACGCCACAGCCTACCTGAGTATTGTTGCTGACCATGTCCATCCCTTTATGACCACAATGTACCCAACATCTGATGGCTACTTTCAGCAGGATAATGCGCCATGTCATAAAGCTCGAATCATCTCAGATTGGTTTCTTGAACATGACAATGAGTTTACTGTACTCAAATGGCCTCCTCAGTCACCAGATCTCAATCCAAAAGAGCATCTTTGGGATGTGGTGGAACGGGAGATTCGCATCAGGGATGTGCAGCCGACAAATCTGCGCCAACTGTGTGATGCCATCATGTCAATATGGTCCAAAATCTCTGAGGAATGCTTCCAGCACCTTGTTGAATCTCTGCCACGAAGAATTGAGGCAGTTCTGAAGGCAAAAGGGGGTCCAACCCCTTACTAGCATGGTGTACCTAATAAAGTGGCCAGTGAGTGTATAATGTTCCATACAGTATATGATGAGCTCCACATAATGCTACAGTATATGATGGTTCCCATGGACGATGCTCCAGTGTGTTATGGGCCCAAATAATGCTCCACATATAATGGGCTCCATTTCTAATGCTCCAGAGTATAAGGGGCCCGTAAATGCTGCTCCAGTGTCTGATGTCCCCAATCTGGAATGCTCCAGTATATGATGGGCCTCATGGATGATGCTCCAGTGTATGATGAGCCCTAATAATGCTCATTATATAATGGGCTCCATTTGTAATGCTCCAGTGTCTACTGGTCCCCATAAATGCTGCTCCAGTGTCTGATGTCCCCCATTTGGAATGCTCCAGTATATGATGAGCCTCATGGATGATGCTTCAGTGTATGATGGGCCCTAATTATGCTCCATATATAATGGGCTCCAATTCTATTGCTCCAGTGTAATGGGCCCCGTAAATGCTGCTCCAGTGTCTGATGGCCCCCATTTGGAATGCTCCAGTATATGATGGGCCTCATGGATAATGCTCCAGTGTCTTATGGGCCCTAATAATGCTCCATATATAATGGGCCCCATTTCTAATGCTCCAGTGTATCATGTGCCCCATAGATGCTGCTACAGTGTCTGATCTGCCCCATTTGGAATGCTCCAGTATATGACGGGCCTCATGGATGATGATCCAGTGTCAGATGTCTCCCATTTTGAATGCTCCAGTATATGATGGGCCCCATTTTTAATTAACCCAGGCATAGTATGTGAAAAGAGCTCCATGAAGTAATCTGAAGTGTGTGCTGCCGCATCCTTCACTTTTGGTGTGGTGAAGGACACAAGGAAAGTGGTTGCTCCTGCCCAGAAGCCTGCACTTATGACTCAGTGCTTGCATTTTTTTTAAACTTCAGAAGAGGAGGCAATAGAGCTGGAGGTTGTTTCAGCAATGTAAGCCAAAATCAGTTCCTGATGCTCCGGCTTTAAAAGCAATCTACCTATTCCCAGAAAACAGAATCCTTACAGGCCTTCCAGAGCTACACCATGACGCAGGCTCAACACCTCCTGCCTTAGCTGCTATTGTGTTTTTGGCACTGCCAGCAGATGCACCACCACCACCATCAGTACCAGGTGGCCCCCCACGCCCACGTCCGCATCCTCTTCCACCATACTATCTCATGTTTTAGAAAATTGACCCAAAATACCAGCAGATATATGGTACTGTATCAGAAGCGTACAGCTCTATACAGTCTAGGGATAACAGTAAATCTCCGTATATATTTCATGAGTCATACACATATGCTCACAGGCTCAGTATGGATTACCCAATAAAATAAAAAGGTGAAAAAGGGTACAGTATCACCAGATACAAGGTATATATAGTATAGTGTAAACATTCTGAATCTCCGTATACATTTCAGGAGGCAGACACAAACGCTCTCTGGCCCAGTATGGATTAAACAAGAATATGAAAAGCTGTAAATGGGTAATGCAACACAAGCATACAGCTGTATACAGTGTTGGCTAAATTTGAAATCTCGGTATATATTTCCGGAGTAACCCTCAGACGCTCACTCAGTCTGGGTGTAACCATAATAAAAAATGTTGTAAAAAACGTACTGGATAACAAGATAGCAAGTATATATTATAGGGTACAAATGAAATTTCCGTATACATAGCCCCGTAGTCAGTCTCGGACGCTTACTCAGTATGGATTTGACCGTCATTCTAAATGTCGAACAAAGGTACTGTATAACAAGATACAAGCTGTATCTAGTATAGGGTAAAAATTGGTATCTCCGATTCACCGTATATATAGAAGGCGTAAACCACACATGCTCATTCACTATGGATGATACCGTAATACAAAATTTTGAACAAAGGCACTGTATCAGCACATACCAGGTGTATCCAGTCTAGGGGTAATTGTAAATTTCCATCTATACTTCCGGAGTCAGACACAGACACTCACAGGCTCACTATGTATTACACCAGAATTTAACAAGTAGAAAAAGAAAGGTGGTCAAAGCGTACAACAGCATACAGTGTTGTGTTACTTTTAAATCTTCGTATATATTTCAATCTTTGTAAGCCAGTCCAGACTCTCCGCTACTGGAAACTACATGGATACAAGTACAGATGGAAAGTCAAGTGTTAGCACAAATTTGGGAATTACTCATCGCGGGAAAATCTCCCGGTAGATGTTGCAGAGGCGATGCAGACCCTCAATTACTGTGTCTGTGGAGACAGCGAAAATGTTTTTTTGTGAAGAAAGGATTGCTTTATCTCAGTTGCGTGGATCACATCACCGTTACTCATCTCCATCAAACTGTGATCACAGGGAGAGATGTAGACATGGTCCTCACTGCCTATCATGATGTGTCTGGTCATTTTGGAGTGCAAAAGACAGAAGCCACAAACTGTAGGTGATTCTATTGGATTGGCATGAGAGGAGACATTGAAAAATGGTGGCAGGAATATCACACGTCTGTGACTATCACAACTGTGAATGGTGATCATAAAGCACCTCTGCATCCACTTGTAAGTTGACGTCCATTACAAATGGTAGCCATTGATCATCTGAAGGTAGAGGCCAGCAGGACAGGCCATAGCTACATCTTAACCATCATCGATCAATACACCAAATTTCTAGTGGCCATCCCTGTGAAGGATTTAACTGCCCAGACTACACAGCGGTGGAGCAGGGAGAGGTAAGTATTGCAACTTGAAAGTGCTGTAGCCATGACCAAGCAGGGGGGCACACTCGTGGTCGACGGTACTGGCACATGGCCCCTCATAGTACGCTGGTGTGTCTGACGGCAAGTGGGCCCCCCCACCATCAGAGATACTGTATTTTTCTATGAGGGGCCCTGTGCCAGTGCCGTCGGCCATCTGTGGGCTCATCCACCTGTTCAGAGCAATGGCACTTGCCCGGGTGCGCCAGGTGTTGACCCCAGCCATTGGGGGGGTGGGCAGCCCACTAAGGCCGGTTTCACACTAGCGCTTTTTCAGCGCGCGCACGGCCGGGGGTAGCTCCGCCCCCGATCCGGCTCTCTGCCCGGCGTGTCCGCCCCTTCCTTGTAGCGCCGCCTCCTAGCGGACAGCGGCGCCTGCGATCGGCGCACCCTATCTTTAGCATAGGGTGCGCCGATCGTGCGCAGGCCGTGCGCTAGTTGCGCTTTGACCTGCGCTGCGCACTTTTGACGGTGCGCCGTGCGCGCCAAAATCCAAAAAGTTTGATTTTGGCGCGCACGGCGCACCGTCAAAAGTGCGCAGCGCAGGTCAAAGCGCAACTAGCGCACGGCCTGCGCACGATCGGCGCACCCTATGCTAAAGATAGGGTGCGCCGATCGCAGGCGCCGCTGTCCGCTAGGAGGCGGCGCTACAAGGAAGGGGCGGGCACGCCGGGCAGAGAGCCGGCTCGGGGGCGGAGCTACCCCCGGCCGTGCGCGCGCTGAAAATGTGCTAATGTGAAACCGGCCTTAGGGAGGTTTAAAAAATGGCATATGTTGATGTGTTGGCTGGACATTCAGTTGCTGCAAAGGGCAAAATTGGGCAAGTCCGAGGAAGAGAAGGACAAAAGCGAGGCAGTTTTCTGGCAACCTATGTGTCATCAGGGGAAGGTGGGACAAAATCCTTTGAAACCCATGCATGGTTCATTTTAATGAAGGTTAGATCATCAACATTTTGGGTAGACAGATGGGTCCTTTTTTCTGTCAGGATTGATCCAGCAGCACTGAAGACTCTTTCAGACAACACACTAGTAGCAGGGCACGCGAGCTCCTGTAAGGCATATTGTGCCAATTCAGGCCAGGCGTCCAGTTTAGAGGCCCAATAGTCAAAGGGGAAAGACCTGTGAGGGAGAACATCGATATGGGAGAAGTAGTTTGTAACCATAGTTGACAACTGCTGTCTCCTTTCACTTTTAATCGATGAAGTATTAGTAGTCGTTTGAGCGGTACTTGAGAAATCATTCCACAACATGTTCATTAAACCCCTGTCTCCAACGCCACTTCGGCTATGTGCACCATGAACACCTCTTCCACTGTGCCGACTACGGCTCATGGGAGAACCAGCACCGCTGCTGTGTGCTGGGAAAGCCTCAAACAACCGGTTTACCAGAGTTGCTTGTTTGTTAGCCAATATTATCTCTAGGTTCTCCTATGGCATGATGTTGTGTAATTTTCCTTTGTAGGATGGATCGAGGATGCTGGCCAGCCAGTAGTCGTCATCCCTCATCATTTTGACAATGCGGGGGTCCCTTTTTAGGAGCCACAAGGCATAATCGCACATGTGGGCCAATGTTCCAGGTGTCAATGATGCACTGCCAATGGTGGGTGGAGGAGCACTTTCTGGCAAATCCACATCCCTACAGTCACGCACAAACACTGTACCTGACCTTGGAATGCCAACATTTTCTCTTGCCCCCTGAGAAGCATCCTCCTGCCCAAAATAATCATCCCCCTCATCCTCCTCCTCTTCCTCCACCTCGTCCAGGACAGTTCCCTGACCAGACAATGGCTGACTGTCATCAAGGCTTCTCTCCTCCTCCGCTGCAGATGCCTGATCCTTAATGTGCGCCAAACTTTGCATGAGCAGACGCATAAGTGGGATGCTCATGCTTATGATAGCGTCGTCTGCGCTTACCAACCGTGTGCATTCCTCAAAACACTGAAGGACTTTACAGAAGTCTTTCAGCTTTGACCACTGCACACCCGACAATTCCATGTCTTCCCTCAAACTGCCTGCCCATGTATCCTCCCACCAATGCATTACAGCCTGCCTCTGTTCGCACAGCCTCTCAACCATATGCAGGGTGGAGTTCCACCTTATTGCAGTGTCTATGATTAGGCGGTGCTTGGGGAGGTGGAGCAATCGCTGCAGCTTCTGCATACGAGTGGAGTGGACGTTTGAGTGACGGATGTGCAAGCACAGTCTTCGCACCTTATGGAGCAGGGATGTTAACTCCGGATAATTATTAAGGAAGCACTGCACCACCAGGTTCAAAGTGTGAGCCAGGCAAGGTATGTGTGTGAATTTTGCACGGGCTATGGCTGCCACAAAATTACGGCTGTTATCACTGACTACCTTGCCTGCCTCAAGATGTAGACTGCCCAGCCATGACTCAGTTTGTCACTGCAAGTAGTCGGCCAATACCTCCGCGGTGTGTCTGTTGTCGCCCAAAGACATCATCTTTAACACAGTCTGCTGACTCTTGCCACTAGCTGTTCCATAGCGGGACACCTCATGTGCAACACTGCCAGCTGCGGATAGAGTGCTCGTGCGACTGTGCTCTGTGGAGAGCTTTTGCTGATAGAGGAGGAGGAGCGAAAGCCTACAGCCAACTGTTTCCTATACTGTGGGCTGGGCAGCACTGTTCCACCGCCGCTGTCCACAGTGGAGCCTGCATCCACCACATTAACCCAGTGCGCAGTGATGGACACGTAACGTCCCTGGCCCTGCCTACTGGTCCATGCATCTGTTGTGAGGTGCACCTTTCCACTCTCTGACTGTTTTAGTGCATGGACAATGCGGTCTTTCACATGCTGGAGGAGGGCAGGGATGGCTTTTTGAGAAAAGAAGTGCAGACTGGCTAGGTCACAGCGTGGGACAGCGTAGGCCATGAGGTCGTGGAAAGCTTCGCTTCCAACCAAATGGTAGGGCATCATCTCTAATGAGATTAGTTTGTCAATGTAGGCGTTCAAACAAAGTGTACGTGGATGAGAGGATGAGTACTTTCTTGTCCTACTCAGTGTCTGGTAGGGTGAGCTGGACTGGAGAGCTGCATATGGGGGAAGTAGCGGTGGACCGGACAGAGTGAGAGGGGGTTGGTGGTGGTATTGGTGGTGATGGCCTAGATTCAGTATTGTGTTGCAAAACCATTGTGATTCCCTGAGTGCTTTGGCCTTGCGACAACACCTCCACATTTAGTGCTGGTGGTTTGCTTAACGGTGGCGGTGGTCTTACAGTGGGGGAAGCGATGGAGCATTGCTGGCTACCTTCAGTCGGAGCAGGTGCACACGTGCTACCTGAGGTTTTGAAGTCCGTCCACGCTTGCAAGTGCATGTTGATTAAATATCTAATCATGCAACTGGTATTCAAATTTCTGAGTTGCTTACCTCGGATAAAGGTCCTTCCGCACTTCTTACAGGTAACCTTTGCCTCATCAGTAGGATTTTGGACAAAGAAGTGCCACAACTGCACTCTTCCTACTATGGTATACATTTTCTGGCCTTGCACGCTGTGCTAAGTTGACCATCTGGGCAAGCTGTCCTGCAACTCTTTTAGTTTTTGTTCCACGTTTTTGGACAGCTACGGGCCTGGCAGATAACTGCTGCTGCTGCGATGTCAATTCCTGCTGCGGATCCTTCTCCTTATCTGAACTATTGCCAGCGCCACCCTCCTCCCCCAATGGATGCCAATCCGGGTCAAGAACTGGGTCATCCATCACCTCCTCTTCAAAGTCATCTGCACCTTCCACTTTACCTTTCTCTGTGTCACCGTGTAAGGTGGTATAGTATGCGGGAAGGGGCACCTGAGTTTCATCAGGGTCAGATTCTGGCTTAAACCCTTAAGCCCCAAGGGTGATTTGCACGTTAATGACCCAGCCAATTTTTACAATTCTGACCACTGTCCCTTTATGAGGTAATAACTCTGAAACAATTCCAAGGATGCCGGTGATTCTGACAATGTATTCTCGTGACATATTGTACTTCATGTTAGTGGTAACATTTCATTCAAATAACTTGCGTTAATTTGTGAAAAAAAAATGGAAATTTGGCGAAAATTTTGAAAATTTCACAATTTTCCAAATTTGAATTTTTATGCCCTTAAATCACAGAGATACGGCACACAAAAAACTTGATAAGTAACATTTCCCACATGTTTACTTTACATCAGTACAATTTTGATACCAAAATTTTTTTTGTTAGGAAGTTATAAGGGTTAAAAATTGACCAGCGATTTCTCATTTTTGCAACACCATTTTATTTTTACGGACCACATCACATTTGAAGCCACTTTGAGGGGTCTATATGATAGAAAATACCCAAAAGTGACACCATTCTAAAAACTGCACCCCTTAAGGTGCTCAAAACCACATTCAAGAAGTTTATTAACCCTTTAGGTGTGTCACAGGAATTTTTTGAATATTTAAAAAAATGAACATTTAACTTTTTTTCGCTAAAAAAATAATTCAGGTTCAATTTTTTTGATTTTACCAAGGGTAACAGGAGAAATTGGACTGCAAAAGTTATTGTGCAATTTGTCCTGAGTACGCTGATACCTGATATGTGGGGGGAACCACTGTTTCGGCGCATGGCAGACCTCAGCAGGGAAGGAGCGCCGTTTGACTTTTTCAATGCAAAATTGGCTGGAATTCAGATCGGACGCCACGTCGCGTTTGGAGAGCCCCTGATGTACCAAAACAGTGGAAACCCCCCACAAATGACACCATTTTGGAAACTATACCCCCCAAGGAACTTATCTAGATGTGTGGTGAGAACTTTGAACCCCCAAGGGCTTCACAGAAGTTTATAACATACAGCTGTACAATTAAAAAATCATATTTTTTCCACAAAAATGATCTTTTCATCCTCAATTCTTATTTTTCCAAGGGTAACAGGACCCTAAAAGATATTGTGCATTTTGTCCTGAGTGCGCCGATACCCCACATGTGGGGATAAACCACTATTTGGGCGCATGGCAGAGCTCGGAAGGGAAGCAGCGCCATTTGACGTTTTTGGCTGGAATTGAGATCGGACACCATGTCGCGTTTGGAAAGCCCCTGATGTACCAAAACAGTAGAAACCTCCCACAAATGACACCATTTTGGAAACTAGACCCCCAAGGAACTTATCTAGATGTGTGGTGAGCACTTTGAACCCCCCAGTGCTTCACAGAAGTTTATAACGCCCGGGCGTGAAAATGAAAAAAAATTATTTTTTCCACAAACATGATCTATTAGTCACCAATTTTTTCATTTTCCCAAGGGTGCAAGGAGAAATTGGACCCCAAAAGTTGTTGTCCAATTTGTCCTGAGTACGCTGATACCTCATATGTGGGAGAAAACTACTGTATGGGCACACGTCGGGGCTCGGAAGGGAAGTAGTGACGTTTTGGAATGCAGACTTTGATGGAATGGTCTGCTGGTGTCATGTTGCATTTGGAGAGCCCCTGATGTACCTAAACAGTGGAAACCCCCCACAAGTGACCCCATTTTTGAAACTAGACCCCCTAAGGAACTTTTCTAGATGTGTGGTGAGCACTTTGAACCCCCCAGTGCTTCACAGAAGTTTATAACGACCGGGCGTGAAAATAAAAATATCGTATTTTTTCAACAAACATCATCTTTTAGTCCCCATTTTTTTTATTTTCCCAAGGGTAACAGGGGAAATTGGACCCGAAAAGTTGTTGTCCAATTTGTCCTGAGTACGCTGACACCCCATATGTGGGAGAAAACTACTGTATGGGAACACGTTGGGGCTCAGAAGGGAAGTAGTGACGTTTTGGAATGCAGACTTTGATGGAATGGTCTGCGGGTGTCATATTGCCTTTGGAGAGCCCCTAATGTACCTAAACAGTGGAAACCCCTCACAAATGACCCCATATTGGAAACTAGACCCCCTAAGGAACTTATCTAGATGTGTGGTGAGCACTTTGAACCCCCAAGGGCTTCACAGAAGTTTATAATGCCCAGGCATGAAAATAAAAAAATCGTATTTTTTCCACAAACATGATCAATTAGTCTCCAATTTTTTTATTTTCCCAAGGGTAACAGGAGAAATTGGACCCCAAAAGTTGTTGTCCAATTTGTCCTGAGTACACTGATACCTCATATGTGGGAGAAAACTACTGTATGGGCACAAGTTGGGGCTCGGAAGGGAAGTAGTGACGTTTTGGAATGCAGACTTTGATGGATTGGTCTGCGGGTGTCATGTGTGTTTGGAGAGCCCCTGATGTACCTAAACTATTGAAACTCCCCACAAGTGACCCCATTTTGGAAACTAGACCCCCCACGGAACTTATCTAGATGTGTGGTGAGCACTTTGAACCCCCAAGTGCTTCACAGAAGTTTATAACGCCCAGGCGTGAAAATAAAAAAATCATTTTTTTCCACAAAAATGATATTTTTGCCCCCAATTTTTTATTTTCCTAAGGGTAACAGGAGAAATTGGACTCCAAAAGTTGTTTTGCAATTTGTCCTGCATATGCTGAAACCCATATGTGGGGGTAAAACACTGTTTGGGCGCATTGCAGAGCTTGGAAGGGAAGGTGCACCATTTGACTTTTTCAACGCAGAATTGGCTGGAAGTGAGATCAGACGCCATGTTGCATTTGGAGAGCACCTGATGTGCCCAAACAGTGGAAACCTCCCAATTATAACTCCAACCCTAACCCCAACACACCCCTAACCCTAATGTGAGCCTTAAACCTAGCCCTAACCCTTGCCCTAGCCCTAACCCTAGCCCTAGCCCTAACCCTAGCCCTAACCCTAATGGGAAAATGGAATTAAATACTTTTTTTTAATTTTATTATTTTTCCCTAACTAAGGGGGTGATAATGGGGGGTTTGATTTACTATTTATGGCGGTTTTTATGTTTGGCGGCTGTCGTATGCTAAAAGACGCTTTTTATTGTAAAAATAGTTTTTGCATCACCACATATTGAGAGCTATAATTTTTCCGTATTTTGACCCACCGAGTCATGTGAGGTCTTATTCTTTGCGGGACGAGTTGACGTTTTTATTGATACCATTTTCGGGCACGTGACATTTTTTGATCGCTTATTATTCCGATTTTTGGGACGCAGAGAGAACAAAAACCAGCGTTTCATGAATTTCTTTGGGGGGGGTGCGCTTACATCGTTCCGCGTGCGGTAAAACTGATAAAGCGGTTTTATTCTTCGGGTCGGTATGGTTACAGCCATACCTCATTTAGGTCGTGTTTTTATATTTTGTCGGTTTTTTGCAATGAAAACAATTTTATATAAAAAATAATTATTTTTGCATCGCTTTATTCTGCGAGCTATAACTTTTTTATTTTTTTATGGATGATGCTGTATGGCGGCTCGTTTTTTGTGGGACAAGATGACGTTTTCAGCATTGCCATGGATATTTATATGGGTCTTTTTGATCGCGCGTTATTGCACTTTTTGTTCATTGTTATGATAATAAATCATTATTTTTTGCTTCGTTTTTTATTTTTATTTTTTAAGGGGTTCGCTAAAGGGGTTAACTAATGGGACAGTTTTATAGGGCAGGTGGCTACGGATGCGGCGATACTAAATATGTGTACTTTTATTGTTTTTTTTTTATTTTCAAAAAATAAATTTATTGGGGAATATTTTTTTTTTTTACTAATTTATTTAGCGATTTTTTAAAAAATTTTTTTACACTTTTTTTTTTTTTTACTTTATTACATAGTCCCAGGTGGGACATCACTGTCCTCTGACAGATCGCTGATCTGTCACAACACAGATCACTGTGACAGATCAGCAATCTGTCACAGGCAGTTCTGCAGACTTCCTCATGCCTGCGCTTTGCAGGCAGTGAGGAAGTCAGCTCCCTACAGGCCCCCGAAGGCTCCCGTCGCCATCTTGGATCCAGGGGCCTGTAGGGAAGGAGTCCCTCGCAGCAGCGCTGCACATTGCGCTGCCGTGGGGGGCTCAGGGAAGCACGGAGGGAGCCCCCTCCCTGCCGATACTTCCCTTTAACCCCCGGTACACCGCGATCGTGTTTGATCGCGGTGTACAAGGGGTTAACTTGTCGGGGCAGTCCGTGACCACCCCTAACACAATGTGCCGGGTGTCAGCTGTGATAATCAGCTGACACCCGGCCGCGATCAGCGGCGCTCACCACGTGGGCGCCGCTGATCGCATTAGACGTACTATCCCGTCCTTGGGAATTAAGTCCCAGGGCACATGGACGGGATAGTACGTCTAATGGCAGAAAGGGGTTAATAGACAGCGAGGGCAATGTAGTGCTCTGAGTCTATGTACCAGCAGAATCATCTAGCAGTGGCTGTGCATCAGTGCACGCCATGTCAGATTCATCTTGGACTAGGGAAATCTGGATTTGACTGAATAACCCAGGCATGGTATGTGAAAAGAGCTCCATAGAGTAATCTGAAGTGTGGGCTGTCACATCCTTAACTTTTGGTGGTGGTGAAGGACACGAGGGAAAGGTGTTTTTCCTGACCAGAACCCTGCACTGACGACTCCATGATTGCAGGTTTCGAACGTTCAGAAGAGGATGCAATAGAGCTGGTGGTTGTTTCAGCAATGCACGCCAAAACCTGTTCCTGATGCTCCAGCTTTAAAAGCAGCTTTCCTACTCCGAGAAAATGCAGCCTTACAGGCCTTCTTGGGCCAGACGATGATGCAGGCTCAACACCTCCTGCCTTAGCTGCTATTGTGCTTTTGGCAGAACCAGCCGATGCACCACCACCATCAGTACCAGCTGCACCCCCCTGCCCACGTCCGTGGACTCTTCCACCATACTTCCTCATGTTTGGGAAAATGTACCAAAAATACCAGCAGAGAGATGGTACTGTATGAGGAGCATCCAGCTGTGTAAGGTGTATTAAAATTCAATCTACGTATATATTTTGTTAGTCACAGACGCTCTCACAGTATGTATTGGACTGTAATCCAACAAGCAGATATACGGAAATGTATCAGAAGTGTACAGCTGTATACGTTTTTTGTGTAACTAACAATCTCTGTATATGTATTTACGGAGTGTCACACACACGCTGACTCTGTATAGATGTGACTGTAATGCAAACAGCAGATATACAATACTGTCTGAGAATCGGACAGCTCTATACGGTGTCTGTATGGAAAATTGTCAATCTCTGTCTATTTGTATAGGGACTGACACACGCTGTCTGTCTAGTTTTGACCGTGATCAAACAGCAGATATACGAAACTGTTTGAAAAGCAGACAGCACTCTAAGGTGTAGGTCTGGAAAAGCGGAAAAACTCCTCGGCTTTTTTTTCCACAGCCACACACAGATAGTGTCAGGAACACCGCACTGCACTTGCTCACTGAGCCAGTGCGCGTGTCCTGAGTAAAGCGAACTGTGCTCAAAGATACCTGTGGAGCGGGCAGCAGCCGAGTAGGTGCGTACTTCAGAACAGCAGGACCTGAAGCACATGACTGCTGGGGGCGTGGCCTAAACTCCAGAGAGCTAGGAGCTGGCCGAGAACTCCTAGCAGGGTAGCTGCCAGACAAAGTTACCAAGGGGCATAGACAGGGAGGATAGTCAGGGCGTCATACACAGAGATAGCTGCAAGGTACAAGAGGGGCGAGCAGAGAGTAGTCAGATCACAGGCAATGCATCATACACTGGGAGGGTAGCGAAGTACAGAATCAACAGGCAAACTCACAACGGGGAACAGAACCAGGTCAGAACCATATAAACAAGCTATAACAACGAACAGGCACACAGAGGTCATCACACTCTGCCAAAGGCAAAAGTATAACTGACAGGGATTGGAGCTTCCCAGGGGTGTAAGAAGCTCTCCCAGAACCATAGAGAGGCCACAATAATAAACCCCAGGTGTGCAGGTCAAAACCTGCACTGAGCTCCAGACATTAACTCCTGACGTGCAGCTCAAAAACCTGCACTGGGATCATGACAGTACCCCCCTCTCAACGGGGGGGGGCCTCTGGACCCCCAGGCTTCCCCGGGTACTTGGCATGGAAAGCCTGAACCAGGCGATCTGCATGTACAGAGCGAGCAGGGACCCATGAGCGCTCCTCTAGTCCATATCCCTTCCAGTGGACCAGGTACTGCAAAGAGTGGCGCACCCGCCGAGAGTCCACAATAATGTCCTACCTCATACTCCAATTGACCCTCCACCAGCACTGGAGGAGCAACAGGCTCGGGGAGACGCAACCTATATGCCACTGGGTTGACTATCTCCATAATCTCGTACGGACCAATGAACTTCGGTCCCAATTTAGCTGATGGTACCTTCAAGTTGATGTTACGTGTGGAAAAGCCAAACCTTCTCTCCCACCTGAAACTTGTCTCCCGAGGCTCTTTTTGTCAGCAAAATATTTGTACCTCCACTGGGCCCGAGAGATATTACGCTGGACTTCATTCCAGAGGTTTTTTAACTGTTGAACGGACCCCTCTACCCCTGGACAACTGGAATCCACCCGTGAAAACGCCCCAAAATGTGGATTGAACCCATAGTTAATCAGGAATGGGGACATGTTGGTGGACTGACTCACCCGGTTATTAAAAGCGAATTCCGCCAACGGTAATGCATCACACCAATGACGCTGTCTGTCTAGTTTTGACAGTCAACAAACAGCAGATATACAAAACTGTTTGAAAAGCGGACAGCACTCTAAGGTGTAGGTCTGGAAAAACGGAAGAACTCCTCGGCTTTTTCTTAAAGAGTCACACCGAGATAGCTTCTATTTGTCCGTGATACCAGCTGGTACATGGTAGTGTGTGAGGTGCATACACCGCTATACGGTGTGTGAAAAAATGAACGCTCAGTAACTCACCAGGACAAAATAATAAAAGTTGGAGTGCTTTAAAAAAAGCAGTTTAAAGAGCAGTGTGCACATAGCAATTCAGCTAGCAGGTAGCCTTAAAAGGCAGCCTAATCAACACCAGCGCTGCTGCACACAACAAAAATCCTCCCCTTTCACTGCACACTAACTGTACAGTGAAAAGCGCTATCAGCAGAAGCAGTTTTCTTCTTCCCTGCCTAACGCTCTCCCTGTTCAGAATCAGCAGCAGCACCTCTCCCTATTCTAAGATCGGCAGAAGTAAGATGGCAGTCACAGCTTTTTATACCCACTGTGACGCCACACAAAGCCAGCCAATCGCTTCAATGCCCTTCTCTAAGATGGTGGTGGCCGCTGCCCATATCATCGCGTTGCCCACAGTGTGCTTCCTCCATCATTGGCTGAGAAAAGGCGCTGGAAGCATTATTTAAAACGTGACTTTGGTACTCTGATCGGCGAACTCATGGCCAACCTCACGCTATGGTCGGGTTTTGATCGGCGAAACCCAACTTTAGCTAAAGTCGGCTATTTTTGAATTCCCGACCCCTGAAGAAGGACATCTACACCGAAACGTGCGTCGTGGTCCACGCTGTCCTGTCCCCACTATTTGCAGCATGACGGGGGTCCGCGCTGTCCTGTCCCCACTATTTGCAGCATTATGGGTAATTACCTTTTTTAGGTGTATTTCTATTTACTACATTATAATTATTGCCCTCTTTATGCAATTTCTCATGTAAACTTAGATTGGTTTTCCAGCTTTCCCTAACATCACATTCTCCCTAGTCCTATTTAGGATGTATATTTGTGCTGGTGCCTCACAGTATACCCTACTTTAGGGCAATACTCTAGAGAGTTTTTTTATTATTGAGACCCAGCATTTCATTATTTTTAGGGAGTTTTTTGTTATTGAGGTTTAGCATTGCACATTATATGTATGGCATTACCTTCTCCTTTAAGAGATTGGCATGATTTTCTGTACTATTCCCGTCTCATGTGCATCTATTTTGGTGGTAGGTTACCTTGCTATGAACTAGGGTATTTAGGTCACTGTTATATTAGCTATTTTACCCTCTGTCTATTTGCTTCTGCTCATGTATATATATTATATGGTGCTTTCCTGTATGTATTGTCACTACATGTCATACTTTGTATTATTAAATAAATTTTGTAATTTTGAATATTAGCTTAGACTCTAGTCCTCTGTTCTACATTTAGCTTTGAGTCGCTGCTTTAGTCTATTCATTTAAGAATGGTGGTATTGTTGCCACCACAAATTGACTGATGTTTTGGAGATTTGTTATATCCCCTAAGGAACTTATCTAGAAGTGTGTTGAGCACTTTGAACCCCCAAGGGTTTCACTAAAGCTTATAATGCCCGAGCGTGAAAAAATTTTTTTTTCCACAAACATGATTGTTTAGTCTCCAATTTTTTATTTTCCCAAGGGTAACAGGAGAAATTGGACCCCAAAAGTTGTTGTTCAATTTGTCCTGAGTACACTGGTACCCCCACTTGCCGGGCTCGGAAGGGAAGTAGTGACATTTTGGAATGCAGACTTTGATGGAATGGTCTGCTGGCGTCATGTTCCATTTGCAGAGCCCCTGATGTGCCTAAACAGTAGAAAACCCCCATAAGTGACCCCATTTTGGAAACTAGACTCCCTAAGGAACTTATCTAGATGTGTAGTGAGAACTTTCAACCCCCAAGTGTTTCACTAAAGTTTATAATGCCCAGGCGTGAAAATAAAAAATCCTATTTCTTGTCCACAAAAATCATCTTTTAGTCCCCAATTTTTTATTTTCCCAAGGGTAACAGGAGAAATTGGACCCCAAAAGTTGTTGTCCAATTTGTCCTGAATACGCTGGTACCCCATATGTGGGAAAAACTGTTTGGGCACACGTCGGGACTTGAAAGGGAAGTAGTGACGTTTTGGAATGCAGTCTTTGATGGAATGGTGTGCGGGCATCATGTTCCATTTGGCGAGCCCCTGATGTGCCTTAACAGTAAAAGAAAACACAAATGACATCATTTTGGAAACTAGACCACCAAGGAACTTATCTAGATGAGCCCCCTTTTTTGAACTAGTCTACTGTTTCCTGTAAATCTAAGTAAATTAGTAGTGCATGGAGGTGTGGGATAATTTGAAGCAATACTTCATACACAGGACAGGTTTTTCGGGGCAGGTGTCACATTGATAAGTGGTGTCCTTGCATAGTCCCCTTTTGTAACACACTCAGCACCTTTTTTGCGGCTTACCTTTTCTTCCAGTTGGCAGGACCACCCCCGGGAAATGCTGACCTGGTACGATACGAGCACCTTCAGTTCCGGAAGTACTCTGGCCTGATCCTTCTTGGGTGCCAACTATCAGGGCCTTAACCACTACCTCCTGGAACTGAAGGTATGACGTATCGGTGTGGCGTGCACATCTTGACAGCAGGAAAGAGTTGAGCATTGCCATTTGTACATTGTGCACGGCCAGCTTTTTGTACCACACCTTGGCCTTTCTCAAAGCACTGTACGGTTGGAGGAGTTAATCAGAGAGATCAACACCCCACATGTTTTTGTTGTATCCCAGTGTACAGTCAGGTTTGCTGACCTGTGTAGAGGTATCTCGTACAGTGCTGAGGGTGCTGCCATCACCGTGTATGGTGGTGAAGAGAAGGACATTGCTCTTGTCCTTGTGCTTGATTACCAGCAGGTGGTTGCTACATTGGGCTCTGCTGTCACCCCATCTGAGCATCTCCACAAGTAGTGTTTTCTATGCTTTAGTTGGAAGAAAGGATCATCCTCGTGCTGCCGCAATAGATAAATTCTAGGAGTAGTTAAAGGATTCAACATGGTTTATTCAACAGAGATCATAAACTTGTAGGGTTTAAATACATGCTTACATTCACAAAACGACACCAATTGATCAGATGACACACAGTGTCAGAGTTCAGGGTTAACATATCTAAATCGATAAAGTAATAGAAAAATACATTGAAAACATCTTTCATAAATATTATCTCATATCAGTTCCCAGGTTAACGGATCAAAAAAAGAAAAAATTATCCATACAAATAAAGAAAAAGGAGACAAAAAGCGGATCCTGACCTCCCTCAAAAAAGAGGAAATAGACGAGAACCCGCAGAGCAGGGGCATTCAAGCCCAAAAGCGATAACATTAAGTTCAAGCCACCATGCAAACTGATGATTTCCTCAGAGACACAAATTCTCAGCGTTGAATCAAGTGTGACAATCAATAAAAATTATTTTTATTAATAATAAATATTTTAAACTTGAAGTGAATTGTGTTCATTATTAATTAAAAACGTCATGCTAACAAAGAATAAAAGATATACTGTATAAATACTAAGGTAGAAATCATAACTGAAAAAAAGAGACTGTTTCCAGTCAGGAATCTAGAGCAGCGGGGACCCGCAAAGACAGCATGAGCAAACAGAGCAGGACCGACGTCAGATCGAGAACCTATCCAGGAAAAAAGCACCCCATCATTTCTTCGGCACAAATGCTGAGGTAGATCTAATAAAAGGAAACATTGTTGTCAGCATATCTATAGTTATGAAAGCATTTTAGATGTAGTCAATAAAGGCAAATATGTACATCTATCAAAAAATCATAAAGAGGGACAAACATATAAAAAGGAATTTTTTTTGAAAGATCAAAGGATTTTTCGTTAGCGATAATTTTTTAAAAAAATGTAAAGGAATAAAAAAAAAATTAAAAAAAATGTAAATATATAAATATAATAATAAATTAATAATAATAAATTTTATTTTTATAGCGCCGACATATTCCGCAGCACTTTACATTTCAGAGGGGATTTGTACAGACAATAGACATTACAGCAGAACAATAATCACATACAGTAGATTATGACAAATAACAAGAGGAGTGAGGGCCCTGCTCGCAAGCTTACAGTCTATGAGGAAAGAGGTAGACACAAAAGGTGGGTGGTAACAGTTGCTCTGATTGTATGGACCAGCCATAATGTTAAGTGTGTAACAGTACAGACACAGAGGGCTAATGGATGCATAAAGCATGTGGGAACATGATGCTGGGAACCTGGTTATGGTAAAACTTTTGGCTCTGCCACACAGGGATAGGTTAGGTTAATGTGTTGAGGCGATAGGCCAGTCTGAATAAATGCGTTTTCAGGACACGCTTAAAATTGTGGGGATTGGGGACTAATCGTATTGACCTGGGAAGTGCATTCCAAAGAATTGGCGCGGCACGTGTAAAGTCTTGGAGACGGGAGTGGGAGGTTCTGACTATTGAGGATACTAACCTCAGGTCATCAGCAGAACGGAGGGCGCGGGTAGGGTGGTATACTGAAACAAGGGAGGAGATGTAGGGTGGTGCTGAGCCATGGAGGGCTTTGTGGGTGAGGGTAATAAGTTTATACTGAATTCTGGAGTGGATGGGTAGCCAGTGTAATGACTGGCACAAGGTAGAGGCATCGGTGTAATGATTGGTGAGGAATATGATCCTGGCTGCAGCATTCAAGACAGATTGGAGAGGGGAGAGTTTGGTAAGAGGGAGACCGATTAGAAGAGAGTTACAATAGTCGAGACGAGAATGAATAAGAGAAACAGTAAGAGTTTTTGCAGAGTCAAAAGTAAGAAAAGGTCGAATTCTAGAAATGTTTTTGAGGTGCAGATGACCAGAGCGAGCCAGTGATCGAATGTGGGGGGCAAAGGAAAGATCGGAATCAAGTATGACCCCAAGACAGCGGGCATGTTGCTGGGGAGTAATAGTGGAACCACACACAGAAATAGCAATGTCGGGTATAGGTACATTAGTAGCGGGAGGAAACACCAGGAGTTCAGTCTTTGACAGGTTCAGTTTCAGATATAGTGAGGACATGATATTAGACACAGCGTTTAGACAATCGCCAGTGTTTTCTAGAAAGGCTGGCGTGATGTCAGGAGAAGAAGCGTATAATTGGGTGTCATCAGCATAGAGATGGTACTGGAAACCAAATCTACTGATTGTTTGACCAATAGGGGCAGTGTACAAGGAGAAGAGGAGGGGGCCTAGAACCGATCCTTGAGGAACCCCAACAGTAAGGGGAAGGTGAGAGGAGGAGGAACCGGCAAAAGAAACAGTAAAGGAGCGGTCGGAGAGATAGGAGGAGAACCAGGAGAGAACGGTGTCCTTGAGGCCAATGGAATGGAGCATAGTGAGGAGGAGCTGATGATCCACAGTGTCGAATGCTGCAGAGAGATCCAAGATAATTAGCATGGAGTAATAACCATTTGATTTAGCTGTTAGCAGATCATTAGAGACTTTAGTGAGGGCAGTTTCAGTGGAGTGTAAAGAGCGGAAACCGGATTGGAGAGGGTCGAGAACAGAGTTTTCTGAGAGATAGCGGATAAGACGGGAGTGGACCAGGCGTTCCAGGAGTTTAGAGATGAAGGGAAGATTAGAGACAGGTCTATAGTTAGCGGCACAGTTTTGGTCGAGGGATGGTTTTTTAAGTAGTGGATGTATGATGGCATGCTTAAAAGAGGAGGGAAAAATACCAGAAGAGAGAGAGAGGTTAAATATTTTAGTTAGGTGAGGGGTGACAGCAGGGGAAAGGGACTGGAGGAGATGTGACGGAATTGGGTCACTGGTGCAAGTAGTTGGGCGAGAAGATGCAAGGAGCCTGCTTACTTCTTCTTCTGTGACTGGTTCAAAATCAGAGAGTGAGTTAGATGCAGTGGGGGAGGGAGGACAGTGCATGGTATGAGGGGATTTGGAGATAATTTCCTGTCGGATCTGGTCAATTTTTTCTTTGAAGTAATTGGCCAGATCGTCAGCTCGGAGCTCCGTGGTTGGGGCCTGTACTCTTGGATTGAGTAGAGAATGAAAAGTGTCAAAGAGACGTTTCGGGTTATTGGACAGTGAGGTGATGAGGGTGTTGAAATAGGTTTGTTTTGAGAGGTGAAGGGCAGTGTTGTATGTTCTAAGCATAAACTTAAAATGGATGAAATCTTCGTGTAGATTGGATTTTCTCCACAGACGTTCGGCGCACCTGGAGCACCGCTGCAGGAAACGTGTTTGCACCGTGTGCCAGGGTTGTCGCCGTCTGTGTTGTGGTGTTCTATTTATAGGGGGTGCAAATTCATCCAGGGCACTTTGAAGTGTTTTATTGTAATGCTTCAATGCAGAATCAGGACATGAGAGGGAGGAGATAGGGGCCAATGAAGACTGCAAGTTCTTCAGAAGTTTCTGGGTGTTAATGGCCTGTATGTTTCTATAAGTCTGGACAGTGGGGGTGACCTGAGCAGCCTGGCAGTTCTTGATAGAGAATGAAAGAAGATTGTGGTCAGAGAGCGGGAGAGGGGAGTTTGCAAAATCATCCACTGCACAAAGCCGAGAGAAGACCAAGTCGAGGGAGTTTCCGTCTTCATGCGTTGGAGAATTAGTAAGCTGCGAAAGGCCAAATGAGGAGGTTAGAGATAAAAGGTGAGTAGCAGATGGGGAGAGGGGAAGAGCAATGGGGATGTTGAAATCTCCCATGATAAGGGTAGGGATGTCACAGGAGAGAAAATGTGGAAGCCAAGTGGCAAAATGATCCAGGAACTGATGGGAGGGGCCGGGAGAATGATACACCACCGCCACTTGCATGGAGAAGAGGGGTGTAGAGTCTGACGGCATGGACCTCAAAAGAAGGGAAGACAAGTGAGGGTACTTGAGGGATAACCTGAAAGGTACATTTTGGTGATAGGAGCAGACCAACGCCTCCACCAGCTCTATTGTCTGATCTTGGGGTATGAGAGAAGTGAAGCCCCCCGTATGAAAGAGCAGCAGCAGCGGTAGTATCTGACTGCTGGATCCAGGTTTCAGTGAGAGCCAGGAGGTTAAGAGAATTAGAAAGGAAGAAGTCATGAATGAAGGAGAGTTTGTTACACACTGAGCGAGAATTCCAAAGTGCACAATTAAGAGAGACAGATGGCATGCAGGGAATATTAATAAGATTAGAGGGGTTTCTGAGTGTAGCAGTGGGGGGTTTGACTTTCTATAACATGGGGGACCAGGGTTGGGAGCAATGTCTCCTGCGACTAGGAGAAGGAGGATAGAAAGAGTGAGCATTTGGTTAAGTGATTTGTGAGAGCGTCTCTGGTGTTGAATGGTGGGACTGC
Organism: Dendrobates tinctorius; assembly: GCF_039654945.1. NCBI lineage: Eukaryota > Metazoa > Chordata > Amphibia > Anura > Dendrobatidae > Dendrobates > Dendrobates tinctorius. The sequence goes on along the minus strand of NW_027361703.1, from coordinate 32,735,004 downwards.
CTGGATCTGTGCAATTTAACAATGTGAAAAGAGCGTGAGTGCTATACATAGGAGAGGAAAGAAGCGAGGGGCCAATATGGATGGAGTGTGGAGAGTTAATGCCAGGGCGGTGGATGTGTGTGAATGCAGCGGCCAGGATAAAAATTACACAAATGCATATGGTATATATTTGTTGTACTCCTAATGTACAGGGAGTAGATGTATATAAATGTCTTACCTGTCTCCTGCCCTGTCTAACTGCCATGTTATAACTGCCAGAAGTACTTTGATACATGTACTTCGATTACATGTGCATAAATGCCACCCCTGCATATTTTATATATATATATAAAACTGAATGTATGTATGTATGTGTGTATCACCAACCAATCACGAAGCATCTTTCATTTCACCAGAGCTGTTCAAAAGAAGCTCAGCTGTGATTGGTTGCTATGAGCAACAGTTTTCCTTGCAACCAATCACTAAGCATCTCTCATTTCACCATAGCCGGTTAAAAGAAGCTGAGCTGTGATTGGTTGCTATGAGCAAGTTTTCCCACTTGACAGCACCTCAGCAGACACTGACTGGGTGGGAGAAATCTAGCATCCCTGGGAACATAAGCTCCCAGCCATTGTCTGCCCCCCAGAAAGGAGCACAGAGCGCTTTGGTTTTGACCCCAGGCCTCACTTAAAGGGATCCCCGGTATGGAAGTTAAAACCGTTCCACTCAGCTCTGTGGTTCTGACCCCAGGGTCTCTTAAAGGGATCATTGGTATGGAAGTTAGGGCAAATCCAGTCTGCGTTTTGGTACTGACCTCAGGCCTTTCTTAAATGGATCTCCAGTATGGAAGTCAGGGCAAATTCATCCAGCGCTTTGGTTCTGACCCCAGACCTTTCTTAAAGGGATCCCCAGTATGGAAGTCAGGGCAATTGCCTTCAAATGGTCTGGTACTGACCCTAGGTTCTCTTAAAGGGATCTCCTGTGTGCAAGTCAGGGCAAATCCACTCAGCGCTCTGGTTCTGATCCCTGGCTCTCTTAAACGGATCCCCGGTATGGAAGTCAGGGCAAATCCACTCTGCACTTTGGTACAGACCCCAGGCCTCTCTTAAAGGGATCTCCAGTATGGAAGTTAGGGTAAATCCCTCAGCGCTCTGATTCTCACCCCAGGCCTCTCTTAAAGGGATCCCTGGTATGGAAGTTAGGACCTTTCCACTCAGCGCTCTGGTTCTGACCCCAGGCTGACGGGATGACGTGGGATATTAGTGGTAGTTGTCCGGTGGCTCTGGCTGACAGGATGATGTGGGATATTAGGGGTAGTAGTCCGGCGGCTGTGACGGGATGATGTGGGATATTAGTGATAGTTGTCCAGTGACTCTGGCTGATGGGATGATGTGGGATATTACGGGTAGTAGTCCGGTGGCTTTGACGGGATGATGTGGGATATTAGTAGTCCGGTGGCTCTGGCTGACGGGACGATGTGGGATATTAGGGGTAGTAGTCCTTGCTGACGGGATGATGTGGGATATTATAATGAATGTGGCTATGCGGAGTGGGCGGGGCTATACACTCAGCTATATATATATATATATATATATATATATATATATATATATATATATATATACACACACACACACAGTTGTGGCCAAAAGTATTGACACCCCTGCAATTCTGTCAGATAATACTCAGTTTCTTCCTGAAAATGATTGCAAACACAAATTCTTTGGTATTATTATCTTCATTTAATTTGTCTTAAATGAAAAAACACAAAAAGAATTGTCCTAAAGCCAAATTGCAAAAGAATTGCAGGGGTGTCAATACTTTTGGCCACAACTGTGTATGTATATATATATATAATCATTATAATTTGATATAACTAACTGTAGTTAGTTACTATGCCTGGGCAGCGCTGGGCTCTTCAGCTAATATATATACTGTATATATAAAGTAATTCATCCATTTATCTCCTTTTTCTTTATTTCTATGGATAATTTTCTCTTTTTTTTGATCCGTTAACCTGGGAGCTGAAATGAGATAATAATTATGAAAGATATTTTCAATGTATTTTTCTATTACTTTATTGATTTAGATATGTTATCCCTCTGGTAACCCTAAACTGCGTGTCATCTGATCAATTGGTGCCGTTTTTGGAATGTAAGCATGTATTTAAACCCTGTAAGTTTATGATCTCTGTACATTGTATGTGGTTGTCCTGACGAAGGGGTCACTTGAACCCTGAAACGCGTTGAATAAACCACGTTGAATCCTTTAACTACTCCTGGAATTTATCTATTGCGGCAGCGCGGGGATGATCCTTTCTTCCTACTAAAGCATATGACTGTATCAGGTCATGGATTGACCTGTGGATCTGCAGCAGCCGCCATTATTATATGCTTGTATCCCATCCTCACCAGGTGAGCAGTTCTCTTGGTGTTACCCTTGTGTAATGTGGGATAAGACCCTATTGCACTTTGTGTCTCCCTTTCTCTTTTAAAGTAGCGTTTTCGGGAGACCTCTCTGATTTTTGCAGACAGTACCCCAGGCTGCGGTACCTCGGGTAGAGAGGGATTTGAAGATTGGGATGCTGGTATAAAAGTTATCGGTGTAAAGGTGATAACCTTTATCAAGCAGTGGGTGCACCAAATCCCACACAATTTTCCCACTCACTTCTAGGACAGGAGGACACTCAGGGGGTTCAATCCTGGTGTCCTGTCCTTCCTAAACTCTAAAGCTGTGGGTGTACCCTGAGGTACCCTCACACAGTTTGTAGAGTTTATTTCCGTTCCCGGCCCGCTTGCTGGGCAGGTACTGACAGAATCCGAGCCTTCCCTTAAAATGAACTAAGGACTCATCCACGCAGATGTCCCTTTGTGGCATGTACACTTCAGCAAACTTTTTGTTGAAGTGTTCGATGACCGACCGAACTTTAAACAGACGGTCAAAGTTGGGGTCATCTCGTGGGGTACACTGCATTATCGGTATAATGCAGGAATTTGTGGATGGCCTCAAAACGAGTCCGGGCCGTGACCATTCTGAACACTGGAGTGATGTATAAAATATCAACAGTCCAATATTGCCGAATTTCTGGCTTCTTCACGATCTCAGTGTGAAGGACCAGGCTCCAAAACTGCATCATTTCAGCGGTGTCTTCAGGAGACCAGTTAGAAAATGATGAACCGGGGTTTTGTGCCAAAAATTGATGAGCGTACAAATTAGTTTGCTCCACCATGAGGTTAATAAAATCCTCAGAGAAAAAGACATTGAAATAGTCTATTTCTGTGAATCCGGTGGTGTCAAACTTGATTCCTGGTTCTGCCACAAAATCAGGAATCAGTGGGGGCGAGGTCCACACAGGGTCCACAATGGGGTGTGCTTGTTCAGCTTCTGGAATGGTGGACGCTGCCTCATCTTCTGTCCTGGGGCATCTACGTGGCGGTTCCACAGGACCCGAGGAAGAAGAGGAGGAGGAGGAAGAAGAGGATGAGGATGAAGTATCTGAAAAGTAAAGAAATGTGGGTGTCACAAGGCAGTAGGGGGAAAACAGGGGACAAGGAACCAGGGCCCCTGAACTGCCCCTCAGGCTAAAGGGGGTGCCCTGACTCTCCTTAACTTGGGGGTACACTTAATGGTAGTGAGGCCCAAGTCTCTGACCTGTCCCTATCTCCTGTTTAGCCCTGAGCTAAACCCCCAACTCCCTCCCCAGGAGGTGAGACAGGGAATAAGTGTATTGCACCAATAACCCACAAGGAAAGATACGACAGACACTTAAGGGTTAAATAAACTAAAAAACAAAACTTAGCTTTCTCTACAGCCAATGCTCCGAGCAGCAGAGTAAGGCACCAGATGGAAGTTATAGCTGAAGTTCACCACACACAGCCAGCTCCTGACTCCAGCTTGGTTGGTCTCCAAAGAGAAAAGAGTATCACCAACAATGAGTTGCAGCACCAGGTGTCCAATAAAGGGAGGTGGGAGTGGCACCCACCAGCAAAGATAATTAATCACAATGCAGTAACTCCAGCGGCCACTGGGGGGAAAAACCCACCAGCAGACTAACTAAAGTTGTAGTAACACCAGCGGCCACTGGGGGGGAAACTGACATTCACCCCTGATGGCCAGAAAGGGAAAAAGTTTAAATGTGAGCAGCCCAATCTGACAGATCCAAAAATGGATCGTGACAGTGGGATCCTCTCCCTCACTATCAGTGTCACAGGCAAGGAAAGCATATGCCTCCTCCAATGAAAAGCACTGTTAGGACGAACGGGACTTTTTTTGTGCGAATATGGTGCTTTGTGTGTACTTTATTTATAACTATATATGTGTGTATGGGGGGATAGTGATTGGTGCTAACTTGTCTGAAAAGAAAAAGCTAAAAGAAAAAAGCAAATTACGAGAAAAAATGCCTGTGAAAAGAAAAGTGTAAAACAGCAGTCATGAGCTCTGATAAGTGAACTGCGTCAAAGTTCGGAGGCTGCTCGGTGTGCGCACGGGGGTGGTACAAGGGGAGGTGAGAGAAAAACGGAAAACAGCAGGCACGAGCTCTGATAATTGAACTGCATCACTTATCAAAGTTCTGCGGCTGCTGAGTGTGCGCACGGGGGTGGCGCAAGGGGGGTGGGTGAAAAAGTAAAAATGGAAAACAGCCAGCACGAGCTCTGATAAATGAGCTGCGTCACTTATCAAAGTTCACCAGCTGTTGGATGTGTGCACAGAGGTGGCGAAAAGCAGGGGTGAGAGAAAAGTGAGCACAAGTGTTAATCGGTGAACTGCGTCACCAATAAACGCTCGGCGGCTGCTAAATGTGGCGGAGGCGGCACAAAGGGGGAGTGGTGGGGGTAAAAAGAGGGAGAAAGGGGAGGACGGGGGGATTGGGGTGGATAAAGAGCGATCGGGCAGGGATAAGGGATCAATACTTAGGGTTGTAGTCAGGCCGCACAAAGGGGGGGCGAAAAAAATGGAAAACAGCAGGCACAAGCCTGAACTGAACTGTGTCACTTAGCAAAGTCTGGTGGCTGCGGGATGTGCATACGGAGTTGGCGGAAAGGGGGCTGAGAAAAAAAAGCGAGCACAAGTGTTGATCGGTGAACTGCGTCATCAATCAATGCTCGGCGGCTGCTAAATGCGAGCACGGAGGTGCCGCAAAGGAGGGTGGAGGGGGGTAAAAGGAGGGGGAAGGGGGGATTGGGGTGGATGAAGAGAGATTGGGCAGGGATCAGGGATCAACATTTACGGTTATAGTCTCTCTTCTTCCTTCTCTTCTATGTTCTTTCTTTTTTCTTCTTTCTTCTGTCTTCTTTCTTCAGCAGAGATTGTGGTGTCACAGGCTGCTGTGGCACCACAAATCCCAGCACAGGAAGAACTCTGGCAGTGTGACCGCATTGCAGGAATCCTCAGCTAGTGTGAGGACCCCCTGCAGAGCAGGTCACATACAGGTGACAAACAGGACACAGAGCGGTCATACCGCAGCTCCGATCCTAGGCAGGTCTCCAGCAGGGTGCAGCGCGGGGGCTGAAACAATGAGAAAGACTGCGATTGGCTGGGAGGGCGGGATCAGAGCCCGGGATGCTGACACCATCTTCCCTAAGGTAAGATGGCGTCAGAATTTAAATGCGATCACCGTGACAGTATCGCATTAAAGAGCATGACGTACTATCCCGTCCAGGGTCATACAGGCCCAGGTCACCTGGATGGGATAGTATGTCCAAGGTCAGAGAGGGTTAATGCAATTAGGGAAACCAATACTGTAAAATGCCTCATTTTTGTCTTTGTTGTTATATTTTTTTACTCCTTCATAGAAAATACTACAATAATTAATTATATGATAATTGTGCAGTTCGTAGTGAACCGGATTCAATTCCAAACAATACCGAGGACCTATAGGAACGTATAAGAGACCTGACAGAACTTTACATTTAGTCTTTGGACACAAGATGAAAGAAAGGCGGCTGAATGTTAAAAACTGCACTGAATTCTAAACTACAGGGGAAACAATGCATTGAATTGGATTCTATGTGAATAACTCATCAATCATGAAGACTTTTAGATACTGAATAATGTGTGAGTCCCCGACGTGAATCTTAATGAGGAGATTAAAAAATGTATTGTGTATATAAATCAGCAATGTGTACTAACGCTAACATGTATTCATATTCCCATATCATTTAGATTTGTACACCAGAAAATAAGAAAATTTGCAGAGAAAACTAAACTCACTATTGTGTTACAATGAATCAATAATGAAAGATCCTACTGAAATTGTATAGGCTGCACTAAACACATACATAGGACATACGTAATGACCACGTCTTGTTACTAGAACATACAATATTAAGATATACTAAGGCAATACATATTCACGTATTATCATTTTATATTTTTTGTATTGTGTTTTGCTAGGAAATAGATTTAGGCTGTGTGCCCACGATGCGATTTTTAAGTGTTTTTGCCGCGATTTTTGACGCGAAAACGCTGCGAAAACATTTAAAAAACTCGTACAGAACCCACCCCATGCATTCCTATGGCATTCCGCACATGCTGTGCTAATGCTGCGCTTTTTTCCGCGGCGGAATCGCATCGCGGAAAAAAACGCAGCATGCTCATTCTTTTTGCGGAATCGTTCCCAGTAATGCCTTGCTGCAAGGACCTGTGATGACGTAGTCTCGTGTAACTCTAGCGGTCTCGTGAGATCACTATAGCAAGGCGAGACCAACGTCATCACAGGTCTTGTAAGGCATCGCTGGGAACGGGAGCGTCGCTGAGGCTGCGTGGGACGTCGGAAGGTAAATATACCCCGATTTTTTATTTTTTTTATCATTTTTAACATTCTTTCTTTTACTATTGAGGCCGCATAGGCGGCCTCAATAGTAAAAAGCTGGTCACGCTTGTCAAACACTATGTTTGACGAGTGTGACCAACCTGTCAATCACTTTCCAAGCGATGCTTCAAATCGCTTGGAAAGTGCTTGAATTTCGCACGCTAAAATTGTGGCAAAAATGCAAACATAATCGCGGTAAAATCTCGCTGAAAAAACGCGCATTTTCTGGGAAGGAATCCGGTTTTTAGGGTCCGGTTTAAAACGCTACGTGGGCACATAGCCTAAAGGTACTTCCTAGCCCCATTCTCAAAGAACACCAACAGGCCGTGCTTGAAAACGTCCTTAAAAAAGGCTTGTTAGATCTTTTCATGAAATATTTATTTTCTATAAAATTACAATTCCAGACAATATATCTGCATTTTTCTTGTTTATTTATCAAAAAAACTTTAAATACATAGATACCATAACCCTTTTCAATGGAAGATATTCTTATATTGTTTGAGGGCTTGTGCACATGGCTGAATTTTTGGTCTGAGTGTGACTGGACAAATTACACAGGTATGCAAAATTTGGGTTTAGAAACTTTTTCAAATTCAATGACTGATTCTTATGTTTTATTATGCCCTGATTTAAAAAAAAAACAAAAAAAAACGCTTCTATTTGTAACCGTCACGTATGGATTTTGCCCAAAACAACTAATCAAATATTTGATAAATAATCAAACCAAATATTACCTCAATACATTAAAATTCTGTCTAGCCAGCATTAGATGGGCGACCCACTAGCCACAAGCTGGATTAAATCCGGTGTGGCCCTCTCCAAACAACACCGCCTTCTCAAACAAGTTCTGCATGCCCAAACTGAAAATATCTAAACTGATGTCAGATAAATTCACTAAATCAACTCTGTACAAACCCTCCACAAAACCCTTCAAACCACATATCTATATGATAACCATTTAATAAAAGCCATGAATTTGGACATGCTTCTAATCAACCTCTTCCTGATTTTTTCCATGAAAGAAAAACAATCTGCAGCCCACAACAGATGAGGACCTCAGAGAAACCAAATAAACTATCTGGGAAGAACCATTTTAGATTTAAAAAGGTCTGATTCATGTGATAAAGAAGCACAGCACATGTTGAGGAGACCAACATAGTTTCCTCCTGCAAGAATGATCAAGACATCAGGCAATAGCCAAATATTAGACTGTGTAATTATGATACCTTCAAATTGGGACAACCTTTAACCACCAATACCCAACCAATTCAGCTCTGTTTGATTAACCTCAAATGCTGAATGATGCTCTTACATGTGTCCAGAACACAAGGGAACGGCCAGTAATCCAAACTATCTTCTCCTGGGAACCTAAAAAATGTAATTAAAATATTGTTAGATTTGTTCTAATGTAACTTTTAAACCTGTCTGATGACCATCTACCATTATTTTTCATAACAATAATAAACATACCATCAGGGTAACACTTCTATAAGCAAAAAGCATTGGCCAGTATTACGTACTGACCCAATCTTAAAAACAAATATTATCACCTACCGTGTCTATTGTAGCCAAGAGATCCAAAAACTATTAATTCCAATACACACACAGTATGTCCTTTCCATGCAATTTTAATAGGGTTGAAAATCTTATCCCATCGCAATACCGCGATACGCATGCATTGCCCCGCAATGCTCTTGCGGATTCCACTACTTATGTCAACAGTGTGCTGGTTCATTATGCTACATTTTATTAATTCCAATACATACTGTATATATATTTATACTGCTCAAAAAAATAAAGGGAACACTATTCCATTTGCAACAGGCTGTTTGAGTTCCCTTTATTTATTTGAGCAGTATATTTAGATACAGTTATGCTAAAAAGTTTACATACCCTGGCAGAATTTTTGCTTTCTTGGCCTTGTTTCACTGTAGCCATTTGGTATATTCAAAAAAGTTTTCATGTTTTTTCTCTAATTTACACTCTGTACCCCATCTTGACTGAAAAAAACAAATGTAGAAATTTGTGTAAATCTATTAAAGAAGAAAAACTGAAATATCACATGGTCATAAGTAGAGATGAGCGACTTTTCCTTTTTTCGGGTCGAGTCGGGTTTCATGAGACCCGACTTTCTAAAAAGTCGGGTTTGAAACGAAATCAGCCGACTATAGGGAAAAGTCAGGGTCCGACTGAAACACGAAACCCAATGCAAGTCAATGGGGAAGCAAAGTCGGCAGGGAGTGGAGGACAGTAAACACACCTACAGTGCTCATTTCAATGCCAACGACATCAATTCTTATTACTTAAGCTTGGCAACCTTAATTTACTTTATAATAATAGTTACGCATTGAAAACTGGGGGTTATTTGGCTAAAGTTGTGAGGTGGTAGGGCTGGCGCCAGGTTTTCGTGTGCCCTGGGCCAAAGAGTGTCAGTGCGCCCTTTTAACACATGCCACAATTCATAATGCTCCGATACGGCACAGAAATATAGGCATAGTACAATGAAAAAATACTTCACTGCTCACATGACATGACTGATATCTATTTTAAATTCTACAATAGCTCAAAAAACAGACAATATATATTACTCCATACAGAATTATGGCCACCACCTAGTGTGCCATACAGAATAATGAGCCCCATGTATTTCTCCATACAGAATAATTGGTCCCATATAATGTTCCATACAGTACATGATGAGCTCCACATAACGCTACAGTATATGTTGGTCCCCATGGATGAAGCTCCACTGTCTTATGGGCCCAAATAATGCTCCATATATAATGGGCCCCATTTCTGATGCTCCAGTGTATAATGGGCTCTGTAAATGCTGCTCCAGTGTCAGATGTCCCCCATTTGGAATGCTCCAGTATATGATGGGCCAAATGGATGATGCTCCAGTGTATGATGGGCCCCATATATCAGTCTCCAGTGTATATTGCTCCCCAAAAAATGCTCCCAACATTTAAAAAAATTAAATACCTCTCCTCGCTGGGCACTGCTCTACTCTGGACTCCTCAGCATTGCCATTTTAAAGCTCTCTGCACTTGTACTGTTTCGGTAGAGGGCATACAGATGTGATGTCATCGCGCTCTGTAACCTGAATGTCACTGTCAGGAAAGGCGGAAGACATCACGGTGGTGGAGCAGGGAGAGGTAAGTATTGCAAGTGCTGTGGCCCTGAGCAAGCATGGGGGCCCACTCATGGGCAACGGCACTGGCACAGGGCCCCTCTTTCGACGACGGTATGTCTGACGGCGAGTGGGCCCTCCCACCGGCAGAGACACTTTTGCGTACTATGAGGGGCCCTCTGCCACTGCCGTTGCCCACGAGTAGGACCCCCCACCTGCTCAGGGAACCAGCACTTTCATCTGCACCTTCCTCTGTGTCACCATGTAAGGTGGTATAGTATGCGGGAAGGGGCACCTGAGTTTCATCTGGGTCTGATTTGGGCTCAGTAGACTGCCAGGGCAATGTAGTGCTGTGGGTGAATGTACCAGTAGATTCGTCTAGCATCAGTGCACACCATGTCAGATTCATCTTGGACTGGGGAATTCAGGATTTGACTTGATAACCCAGGAATGGTATGTGAAAAGAGCTCCATGGAGTAATCTGAAGTGTGTGCTGCAGCATCCTTCACTTTTGGTGTGTGTGAAGGACACAACGAAAGGTGTTGTTCCTGACCAGAGGCCTGCACTGATGACTCTGTGCTTGCAGTTTTTGTAATTTCAGAAGAGGAGGCAATAGAGCTGGAGGCTGTTTCGGCAATGTAAGCGAAAACCTGTTCCTGATGCTCCAGCTTTAAAAGCTGTTTACCTACTCCCAGAAAAGGGAACCTTAAAGGCCTTCTTCTGCCAGACGATGACGCAGGCTCAACACCTCCTGCCTTGCTGCTATTGTGCTTTTGCCAGAGCGAGCCGATGCACTACCACCACCATCTGCGCCCCCCGCCCATGTCCGCGGCCTCTTCCACCAGACTTCCTCATGTTTGGTAAAATGTACCCAAAATACCAGCAGAAAAATGGTACTGTATGAGTAGCGCACAGCTGTGTAAGGTGTATGTAAGAAGTGAAATCTCCGTATATATTTTGTGAGTCACAGACACTCACCCAGTATGTATTTCACCGTAATCCAACAAGCAGATATACGGTACTGTATCAGAGGTGTACAGCTGTATATGTTGTTGGTGAAACTGTCAATCTGTGGCGCCCCCAGGAGTATGGTCGCCACAGTGGCTTTGCCTTCCTCCAGGGGAGGGTAATGCCAGGCTTGGAGGCAATGATGGGTCTCTCTTGCAGTCAATCCATACATGCAACACAGTTCCACTCCAGGCCAACAGGGGGAACCAGGATTAAGGGGAGGGGTGCTCTCTGAGGGCCAAGAGGAAGGAGTGGTCAGTTAGTCTGCGGAGGGTGAAATGTGCAGATGAGAGAAGCTGGAGGTTGAGCTAGGAAGGAGAGCTCCCTCAGCTTGAGAGCGCACGAACTGGAGCTTGGTCTCCACGGCTGTACGGATACTAAGGGTCCTACAGCAGATACTTGAGGAGTAGGAGGCTGTAAATGCCCTACTCCCATCTAAGACTTGAGGTACAACAGCAGCTTGGATAGAGAGCCAGGACTCAGAAGGGAGTCCCCGAGAGAGGCTACAGCTGTCTGCCATGCAAGTACGGTTCTTGGGAACATCTGACAGGAGGAACTTCAGAGTAACTTAGTACTGGAGTGCTTCATTGAAACAAGCATTAGGAAAGAGACTGCACAGCCCGTCTGCTGAGAGAGAATCCCTGAGTTGCTTCCAGGCTAGCCTGCTCCATTACCATCTGTAATCAGGACCCTGGACTGCAGTTATCAAGTAAAGGTACAGAAATTGCACCCCGCTGTGTCTTGTCTGCTTCCTACATTTCCGGCACTGCTACATCCCCGTGCCAACCACATCTAAACTGCCCTGGGACTATAGCTTCACCTGTGGGGAGCTATTACATCTTTGCTGCACCAAACCATCAGTCCCAGCGGATCTGTCTGCAGCGTCGGCTTAACATTTCCCTTGCTGAGCACCACAGGTGGCGTCACAAACTATTCCATTACACCATTACATTTCCCCATTACTTGGGCGTCCAGGGCCACGGACCGGGTCACTGCTGCTGTGACACATCCCACTGACACCGGCCCAGCACCGAGTACCCCACAGCCCTGGGAGGGCGACCCAATTTGGCGTCACAAACAGGATTACGGAACCCGGCACCCCCCGGGTCCTGTGTGCCATAGACTGTGTTTGTGTAAAAGATTGTGTGAAATTGGCACCAGTTGCCGCCATTGCCGTGCTGCTTGGTGCGCGTGGGACAAAAGAGGCGGGCCTTCGTGGGCGGAGCCTGCCGCAGAGCATGAAGAAGCGAAGTGCCGCGCGAGAGGAGGAAGAGCTGAGGCCTACAGCCCGGAGCGTCGGGCCTGTGAAGCGGCCGCCGGTGAGCTTCCAGAACCCCCGGCCCTGGCTAACGTTAACTAGGGGGAAGAGGATGTCCGTGCCCAACAGCGATGCAGCAGCAGGCGCCGGTGCCAACCCCGCAGCACCGCCAGGAGGAGCGCCTGCCACAGCGGTTTCCATAATGCCGCTGTCCATGCCCTACATACCGGGAGCGGCCTGGCTACCGCAGTACTTGTGTGAGTCGCATACCCTGAGTGAAATTAAAGAGAGACTGTGCAGTTTGTTTAAAGTATACCCTCTGTCTGAAAGCCAGAAAGTGAATATCCTGATTGGACAGGTAACAGGTGCAGCACAGAGAGAAGTGAAAGCCTGCCAGGACACTGATAAAGAGACTGTTGCAAAGATCCTGGCCAAGCTGAGAAGCACCTTTGACATTCGCACTGCAGCTGAAATCAAGATGAGGTTCTTTGGCTGTAAACAGAAGGCGCAAGACAGTATCAGGGATTATGCTCTCAACCAGCAGGAGGCGCTGCGAGCCGTTAAGCAAGTTGATCCTGACAGTGTGAAAGAGGAAGATAAACTGTTAAAGGAGCAGTTCATTGAAGGACTCCTATCCAGTACCCACAGAGGACAGTTGCATATTATAACCCTGCAAAACCCTGATCTGGACTTTGCTAATTTTAAGGACAGGGCTATTCGGGTACTGCAGGAGTCCACTGACAGCCATCCAGCGCCCCCTAGGCGCCCAGTGATCACCTACCATCAGGAAGCAACATCCTTTCCTTCCCTCCCTGTGGAGGCTGATGCACAGACTCTGGATAGAGATCCAACTGAGGAGCTGCGTCTTCAAGTCCAGGAGCTGACCAAAGGGATGGCTGCACTTACCAAAACTGTGCAGTCCCTACAAGTGTCCTCCAAAGAAAAGACCCAGCTTGCTTCCAGTCCAGAGGATGTCCCGTAGCTCCAGAGGAGGAGAACCCCGCCACTTCGAGGAAGGAACAGCGATCGCTATGACCAGGACGGACGTCCCATTTGTCGTCGCTGCTACAAGGCAGGTCATCTTGCCAGGTACTGTCCTTTAAACGAGCAACCCCTGGGGCAAAGGGCCAACCTCCAGGCCCAAAGAACTGGAGAGCCAAGTATGTGGGAGGGACACCAATCCTTCCTGTGGTGATTGACAGCATCCCCATGAACGCTTTGCTGGACACTGGCTCCCAGGTGACCACTATGCCGTACATTCTGTACAAGAGATATTGGGCTGATTCAGAGCTTACCCGTGGCCCAACTGATGAACTGACAGTAGTTGCTAGTAATGGTCAGTCTTTACTGCAGATAGGATGTAAAGAAATTACTGTCAAAGTTGGGCGGGTAGAGCTAAAGTCTCAAGGTTTAATAGTTGTTGATATTGACCGACGTGAATGTAATCCCATGATGACTCTTGGTACAAATGTAATTGAAAACTGTCTGTCCGAGGTTATTGTCTTGTTGCAACAAGTGGCTGAGACTGCTGGTTCCGGAGAACAACGAGTCCTACAGAAGGAGATCCGAGCCCTGATGCAAAGGCAACAGGTAGAACTCTCTGGTGGAGAGATGGGCAGCGTCAGAGTGAGTGATGCTTTTCCCATTGCAATACCCCCCAGATATGAAATGTCGGTTTGGTGTTGGGCAGCTATAGGTCTTAGAGGGAGAGATTACCAGGCGTTGGTAGAACCAGTATACTCCAAGAGCAGGCCCACTGTCCTGACAGCAAGAGGGGTGGTTGATGTACGAAAGGGGTGAGTACCTGTACGTCTTTTGAATTGTGGGGAAGAGGAAGCCACAATACCTCGATACGCCACAGTTGCTAAGCTGCTCACCGTTAATAACTCTTTGCAGGCAGCAGAACCCTTGGTCTCATCCGATCGGGTGGAGGACAATGGCTCTGTGAAGCAGCCAGATGAGTGGTGTCAGCATCTGCAGGTAGGAACTGACTCTACACCTTCATACCAGAAAAATGGGGTTTACAGAGTGACACAAGAGTATGAGCGGGCATTCAGCAAACACCCACTAGATTTTGGGCAGGTAAAAGGGGTTCAACATCATATCCCCACTGGAGACCATCCACCCATAAAGGAGAGGTACAGACCTATACCCCCAACACAATACCAGTGTGTTAAGAGTATGTTGAGGGAGATGAAGGAGGCAGGCGTCATTAGAGACAGTTGTAGCCCCTGGGCAGCTCCAATAGTGTTTGTAAAGAAAAAGGATGGTACCATGAGAATGTGTGTTGATTACAGGAAAATTAACAGCATTACACATAAGGATGCCTACCCATTACCTAGAATTGAAGAGTCCTTAGCTGCACTTAAAACTGCTAATGACTTTTCCACCTTGGATCTCACCAGTAGGTATTGGCAGGTTCCCGTGGCAGAGGCAGATAAGAAGAAAACAGCATTTACCACTCCAATGGGTCTCTATGAGTTCAATTATATGCCATTTGGGCTCTGCACTGCTCCAGGAATATTTCAACGGCTGATGGAGTGCTGCCTGGGACACATGAACTTTGAGACGGTCCTGTTGTATCTGGATGATGTCATTGTTTTCTCCAAAACCTATGAAGATCATCTGGAACACCTGGCTGAAGTGTTTGAAGCTTTGTCCAATTTTGGCTTGAAGGTAAAGCCCTCCAAGTGCCACCTCCTGAAGCCCAAGGTGCAGTACCTCGGTCATGTGGTCAGTGCAGAAGGTGTGGCACCAGATCCTGATAAGGTCACAGTCATTCGGGACTGGCCGAAGCCCAGCAACCTTCATGAAGTACGCCAATTCCTTGGACTGGTTGGCTACTACCGAAGATTCATCTAGGGCTTTACTGAAATAGCCACCCCTATGCAAATCTTCTGGTGGGGCAGTCCAAGAAGACCAAGCAGAAAAATTCCACCTTTGAATGGACTGAAGAGTTGGAAAGGTCCTTCACCAGATTGAAGATGGCTCTCACAGGAGACGAAGTTCTGGCCTACCCAGATTATGACAAACCCTTTGTGCTGTGCACAGATGCCAGCAATGTGGGACTAGGAGCAGTACTGTCGCAGGTACAGAATGGGAAAGAGTGATCTCCTACGCTAGCAGGAAGCTGCGCCCCACTGAAAGGAACCCTGATAACTACAGTTCTTTCAAGCTGGAGTTCCTTGCCATAGTCTGGGCGGTCACCAAAAGGTTCAAACATTACCTAGCCTCTGCCAAGTTCACTATCTTCACGGACAACAACCCGTTTACGCATTTGGACACTGCAAAGCTGGGTGTACTGTAACAGCGATGGATGGCTCAGCTATCGAACTATGAGTTTACCATCAAGTACCGGGCAGGGCACAAGAATGCCAATGCTGATGCGCTGTCCAGAATGCCTAACCTACCAGATGCAGGAGAAATCCCTGACGCTCTTGAGGAAATAGAGTTACCTCCCTTCCACCGGCCACTTGCGGCCCAGCGTGCTCAAGGAGTGAGAAACAGACGGTCTGGCTTGAAGGAGGTCACCCTGAACCCGTTGCCCCATCATGATTGGGCAGAAACGCAAGATCATGACCCTGCAGTACGCCTGGTGAAGGAGCTGCTGACATGAGCTGACTCACGTCCAGAGTCGGATGCTCCTGAGGAAACTCAGCAGTTATGGAAGGAGAGAGGCCGGCTGTTCATTTATGAAGGGAAGCTGTGTCGGAGGAGTATCAACGCCCGCACTCATGAGCTGGTTTGGCAGGTGATAGTCCCAAAGAGAGAGGCATCAGTGGTCCTGGAAGCACAACCACAATGGAGCTGGACACTTCGGATGGAAGAAGTTGGAAGTATTGCTCCGAGAGAGGTTCTACTGGGCTGGTATGAGGAAAGCCATTAAGAGGTGATGCCGGGAGTGTGGACAAAGTAACCTGCGCAGAAAGGATCGAGACAGCCAAAGTGCTCCCCTACAGCCAATCATCACCAAACAGCCCCTTGAGTTGATAGCCCTGGACCATGTAAAGCTGGTTCCAAGCCGGTCAGGCTACATCTATGCACTTACCATTGTGGACCACTACTCAAGATTCCTGATAGTTGTGCCTGTCAAAGATCAAACTGCCAGGACAGCAGCCAGAGCATTCCAACAGCACTTCTGTAGACCAATGGGTATCCTAAAAGAGTGCTGACAGATCAAGGTCCAGCTTTTGAGGCAGAAGTGTTCCAAGAATTCTGTAAGCTGTATGGTTGTAAGATCTGGACAACGCCGTATCACCCACAGACCAATGGCATGTGCTAGAAGATGAACCAGGTAGTGATTGACCTCCTGAAGACTTTGCCCTTGGAGGAGAGGAATCTGTGGCCAGAGAAGTTGCCTGATTTGGTGAACCTCTACAACTATATCCCAGTGAACTCCACCAACTGTACCCCATCCTATTTAATGAGAGCCAGACCTGGTAAGCTGCTTATTGACTTAGACATGGGAGTCCTGACACCTGAAGTAGCATCACCAGATGCTGATTGGGACACGGAGAGGCAGCAACAGTACCGGAGAGTTCAAGAATGTGTGGAAAAGAGTCTGGCTCAGGCAAGGCAAAAGCAGAAGAAGCTTTACAATCAAAATGCACCTGCCGTTCCTTTGTTGCCGGGGGAGCAAGTCCTGAAAAGGAAGAGAAGATTGCACAAGTTGGATGATCAATGGGAAGCTGAACCTTATACCATTCTTCCCTCGAACTTTGATAATACTAAGGTATGCCTTGTGAGTAAAGATGGAGGAGAGACCTCAGCAGCGGTATCGAGAGATCACTTGAAGTTGTGTCATGACCAGTTGAAGGAAAGGGAAGAACCACCAGATAAGCCCATAGTGGAAGAAGAGAAGGTCAGCACAGTGCTTGGGGAATTCCCTGCGAATTGGACTAAAGTGAACGATGCTATAGTGGTGCCAGTGTTGCTGCTTCCCCAATTGGTAGCACAGGAAGATGTGACTCAAGAGAATCAGGAAAATCAGGTAGCAGATGCCACACCAGCAGTGGAGCCAGAGAACCCTCGCCCTGCCAGTGGTGAACCTGTTGGGTCCCTGGAGAGTCTGAGTTCACAGTCAGTCTAGAATCCCTGTGTTAGAGAACCCCCAGTAGTGTATCCAGTACATTACCCACTACACCAGTCTTACGCAGGTCTACCCGCACCACACAAGGTATACCAACCCTTAGATATCGCAAATAGCAAAGTTAATGTAAATGTTGAAATTTTGTAAATATGTAACTGTTTTTCAAGCTTTTGTGCCTACAGGTAACCTGCAAGAGTTTCCTTTAAAGTTTGTTTTATGGACACTGAACCACAGGACTTGTGTGTGGTCAAAAACTTTATTTGTAAATAATTTACCAATTTCCCAGGAATGGACCATGGACATTGATGCTGGACTTATCATAGGACCATTTTTGAAGCACTTGTTTTTTGTACATTTTTCATTTTTAATAAATAAATATTATTGTAACTGTTTATATGTTATCCATGTTTTCTTTTGTTCAGTCCAGGAGTGCTGACTTGCACTAGGGGGGGAATGTGGTGCCCCCAGGAGTATGGTCGCCACAGTGGCTTTGCCTTCCTCCAGGGGAGGGTAATGCCAGGCTTGGAGGTAATGATGGGTCTCTCTCGCAGTCAATCCATACATGCAACACAGTTCCACTCCAGGCCAGCAGGGGGAACTCTGAACCAGGATTAAGGGGAGGGGTGCTCTCTGAGGGCCAAGAGGAAGGAGTTGCCAGTTAGTCTGCAGAGGGTGAAGTGTGCAGACGAGAGAAGCTGGAGGTTGAGCTAGGAAGGAGAGCTCCCTCAGCTTGAGAGCGCACGAACTGGAGCCTGGTCTCCACGGCTGTACGGATACTAAGGGTCCTACAGCAGATACTTGAGGAGTAGGAGGCTGTAAATGCCCTACTCCCATCTAAGACTTGAGGCACAACAGCAGCTTGGATAGAGAGCCAGGACTCAGAGAAGGGAGTCCCCGAGAGAGGCTACAGCTGTCTACTGTGCAAGTACGGTTCTTGGGAACATCTGACAGGAGGAACTTCAGAGTAACTTAATACTGGAGTGATTCATTGAAACAAGCGTTAGGAAGTAGACTGCACATCCCGTCTGCTGAGAGAGAATCCTTGAGTTGCTTCCAGGCTAGCCTGCTCCGTTACCATCTGTAATCAGGACCCTGGACTGCAGTTATCAAGTAAAGGTACAAAAATTGCACCCCGCTGTGTCTTGTCTTATTCCTACATTTCCGACACTGCTACATCCCCATGCCAACCACATCTACACTGCCCTGGGACTATAGTTTCACCTGTGGGGAGCTATTACATCTTTGCTGCACCATACCATCAGTCCCAGCGGATCTGTCTGCAGCGTCGGCTTAACATCTCTCTTGCCGAGCACCACAGGTAGCGTCACGAACTATTCCATTACACCATTACATTTCCCCATTACTTGGGCGTCCAGGGCCACGGACCGGGTCACTGCGGCTGTGACACATCCCACTGACACTGGCCTGGCACCAAGTACCCCACAGCCCTGGGAGGATGACCCAAATCTCCGTATATGTATTTACAGAATGTCACACACACGCTGACTCTGTGTAGATGTGACAGTAATAAGAACACCAGATATCCGATACTGTTTGATAATCGGACACCTCTATATGGTGTATGTATGGGAAAAATGTTAATATCCGTGTATTTTTTTACGGAGTCACACACATATAGCATGTATTTGTCTGTGATACCAGCCGGTACACGGTAGTGTGTGAGGAGCGTACACCTCTATACGGTGTGTGAAAAAATGTACGCTCAGTATCTACTGTGCAGAAAAAAAAAGGAATAAAAGGATTTTTGCTTTTAAAAAAGCACTCTGCACAGCAGTGTGCAAACAGCAATGCAGCTATCAGGGAGCCTTATAAGGCAGCCTAATAACAGGAGCTGCTGCACACAAATATATCCTCCCCTGTCACTGCACACTATACAGTTGTGTTTTACAGTGACATTCGCTATCAGCACAAGCAATTTTTTTTACTTTTTCCCTGCCTAAATGTGGCACCCCTGAGGGTTCAGTCGCCATAGAGGTTCTGCACCTCCTCCTGAGGTGTGGTGCCCCACTATCCAGGTAAGGTGGAGATACCTGACCATGCTCCATCACCTGCATCCCACACAACATAGTGTAGCAAAGCACCCTTTGGTGGCTCCCTGCTTGGAACACGAAGCATGCTGGGAGGCGGGTGGAGTTTAGTTTGCACTAAAAGAGCGGGAAGAGAATAGGATTTAGTCAGTTAGTCACAGGAGTCTGACGAGGTCAGTCTGTGAGAGAAGCTCCCCTGAGTGGGATGGATGAAGGAAGTGCTGCAGCTGACCTCAGTGATCTGGGTCCGCTGGCACAAGAAATGGAGAGTCAGGCTTTCTATGAATGTTCCTAAGAAGGGAAGAATTAGTACGGAATGCGAGGAGAAGAAGAGAACCAAGAATCAGGGTTAGAGGAGAAACCTTCCCAAGTTCTAAGCGCAAGGCCGGGTCCAGTCCCCGAGGTTGTATGGATACTAATGGTACTGCAGCAGACACCGGAAGAATAGAAGTAGTGACCACTTTATTCCCACACCAGACTTGGGGGCACAACAGCAACGTGTGTGAGCCGGAACTAGGTAGAAGAAGTCCCCGAAGCAGGCTACAGCTGTCTGCCGTACAAGTAGAATTCTTAGGAACATCTGACAGGAGGAACTCCAGTGTAACTCAGTACTGTGAGTACTTCACTAAAAGGCGCTAAGAGGGAGACGTTCAGAAAAGGCACATATGTTGGCGGAGTGTTGGAAAGGAGTACTTCATCTTGCCTGGAAGTTGGCTGAGCTCCTGACCCGGAGGACACGGCACAGATGCGGGCACCTGTACCACAACAGACTGAGTAAAGCTTTGGAACTACTTGCCCTGGTGTCCTCCACTTATTCCTGCATCAACCAGCCCGGCACTGCTACATCCCTCCTGCGCCCGACACTACACCATCTAAGTGTCACTTCACCTACTCTGCCCTGGGACTAGAGCCCTGCCTGTGGAGGGCTATAACATCATTGCTGCACCACACCATCTGTCCCAGAGGAGCTGTTTGCAGCGTCGGCTTAACATCTTCCTTGCCGAACACCACAGGTGGCGTCACGAATCACTTATAAACTTTCACCACCATAAGCACACTGAAACGACCCCTTTTGCAATGGAGCCCCAGGGCCACGGACTGGGTCACTGCTGCCATGACAACTCCCGTTGAAAAGATTAACCGACCCGGTACCGAGTACCCCACAGCCCTGGCGAGTGAGGGCGCTCCATAAACACTCTCCCTATTGAGAAGATCAGCAGCAACCTCTCCCTATGCTAAGATCGGGAGAAGTAAGATGGCGGTCACGGCCTTTTATAGGCACTATGACGCCACACAAAGCCAGCCAATCACTTGCATGCCCTTCTCTAACATGGTGGGGGCCGCTGCCGACGTAATCATGTTGCCCACAGTGTGTGTCCTTCACGATTGGCTGAAAAAAGGCGCTGGAAGGATTGTGGGAAACGTGACTTTGGCGCTCAAGTCGGCGACCTCATGGCCGACCTCACGCTATGGTCGGGTTTCGATCGGCGAAACCAGACTTTAGCAAAAGTCGGCGGATTTTGAATTTGGCCGACCCATTTCGCTCAACTCTAGTAATAAGTATTCAGACCCTTTCCTCACTATTGAGTAGAAGCACCCTTTTTAGCTAGTACAGCTATGAGTCTTCTTGGGAATGATGCAATAAGTTTTTCACACCAGGATTTGGGGATCCTTTGCCATTCTTCCTTGCAGATCCTCTCCAGTTCCATCAAGTTGGATGGTGAACAACCATTTTCAGGTGTCACCAGAGATGCTCAATTGGGTTTAGGTCAGGGCTCTGGCTGGGCCAGTCAAGAATGGTCAAAGAGTTGTTCTGAAACCACTCCTTTGTTATTTTAGCTTTGTGCTTAGGGTCATTGTCTTGTTGGAAGGTGTACCTTCGTCCAAATCTGAGGTCCAGAGTACTCTAGAAAAGGTTTTCATCCAGGATCTCTCTGTCCTTGGCCGCATTCATGTTTCCTTCAATTGCAACCAGTTGTCGTGTCCCAGCAGCTGAAAAACACCGCCATAGCATGATGCTGCCACTACCATGTTTCACTGTTGAGATTGAATAGGGCAGGTGATGAGCAGTGCCTGGCCTGCTCCACACATACCACTTAGAATTATCACCTAAAAGTTCTATTTTTGCCTCATCAGACCAGAGAATCTTATTTCTTATAGTCTGGGAGTCCTTCATGTGTTTTTTAGCAAACTCTATGCGGGCTTTCATATGCCTTGCACTGAGGATAGGCTTCCGCCGGGCCATAAAGACCTGACTGGTAGAGGGCTGAAGAGATACTTGACTTTGTGGAACTTTCTCCCATCTCCCTACTGCATCTGTGTAGCTCAGCCACAGTGATCTTGGGGTTCTTCTTCACCTCTCTCACCAAGGCTCTTCTCCCATGATTGGTCAGTTTGACTGGGTGGCCAGGTCAAGGAAGACTTCTGGTGGTCCCAAACTTCTTCCATTTAAGGATTATGGAGGCATCTGTGCCCTTAGGAACCTTGAGTACTGCAGAAATTCTTTTGTAACCTTGGCCAGATCTGTGCCTTGCCACAATTCTGTCTCTGAGCTCCTTGGCCAATTCCTTTGACCTCATGATTCTCGTTTGGTCTGACATGCACTGTGAGCTGTGAAGTCTTATATAGACAGGTGTGTGCCTTTACAAATCAAGTCCAATCAGTTGAATTAAATACAACTGGACTCCAATGAAGGAATAGAACCATCTCAAGGAGGATCACAAGGAAATGGATAGCATGTGACTTAAATATGTGACTGAACAAAGGGTCTGAATACTTATAACCATGTGATATTTCAGTTATCTTTTCTAATAAATTTTAAAAAAGGTCTACATTTCTGGGTTTTTTTCCGGTCAAGATAGGGTGCAGAGTGTGCATTAATGATAAAATTAACTCTTTTTGAATTTACCAAATGGCTGCAATGAAACAGTGAAAAATTTAAATGGGTTTGAATACTTCCGTACCCACTGTATATGAATTGTAAGTGCTGACAGGAATTTGAAAAAAATTTAGGCAGGATGGATCTCAAACCTTGCCACATCATTTGAGAAATTTGCTTGACACTGTTCTACTTATGGTTGTCTTGGGCGGCTGGCAAATATGGTGGTCTCACGTATCCTGTTATATTGTGTTTGTGGGTGCGTGTGTGTGGGCGACTATGTACTGTATGTGTAACTGTATGAATGGGTTATTAGCTATAATAAAAGATTTTACATTTTTGGTATATTACATGTATCATTGTCAATTTCACTTTACTGATTTCATGTCATAACATAGTATTGTACATGATTCTTGTATTCTTATGAAGCTGTTTATTGTTATACACAGTGATTTTTCACTGTTCCTTTTACTTTGCATGAAAAAAATGGAAACAAAATGTTCAAAACATCTTGATGTATTCACTGTCAAGTATGAGCGTCACATGCAGAAGTACACGCAATTGAACACCTTAGCATGCTATAAGTGAGGTTATTAATGTTTGTCTGAAGAATGTTCTGTCTCGTTGAATGCATTTGGCATGCAAATCATCAAGATCCACTGCTGGCAGCTCTCTTTCAAATTGCTGATCAATTACATCCCAGATGTGCTCGATAGGAGCACACCTGGGATGATAGCTCGATGAAAGACGAGGCCATGATAAGACACAAAGGATGCAGCCTGGCATAGCCACAATGAAACACAGCTCCTAGGACACTTTCAGCTTAACTCATGAAGAGCAGTGACAAGGGATGACACACTGCATCCATAGATGTACGTCTGGTTCGTAGTACATTGTCATGGAAATGCCTTCTAAAGGTTTGTGTAGACACCGTTAGATACTTTAGGCTTGGCATGTGATGTCTAATTTCACTTACACTACAGTATGGATCACATTCTGAACATATGAGCTACACAATGAAAACATCTTCACAAATGAACATCATACAGATCCTACTCCTGAGCTTAGGGCAAGGGATGGCATAATGTACATTAGCTGGAACCCTTCAGTATTAATTTCAGGTACTCTAACACTTTGGCGTTACATTCATTTAGATGTGGATACTTATCCATTAAGCAATACCATTAGAGAGGCATCTGATTGGCTCCTAATTAATTTGACAGCAGGACAATGACCCCAAACATACAACCAATGTCATTAAGAAATATTTTCAGGATAAAGAAGAACGAGGAGTCCTGATGTGGTGATATTAACACCACAGAGACCTGATCTCTACATC
The DNA here is from genome assembly GCF_039654945.1 of Dendrobates tinctorius. Taxonomy (NCBI): domain Eukaryota; kingdom Metazoa; phylum Chordata; class Amphibia; order Anura; family Dendrobatidae; genus Dendrobates; species Dendrobates tinctorius. Next base: position 32,711,464 of record NW_027361703.1, on the reverse strand, counting down.
ATCAAGTCTGTTTGGGATTATATGAAAAGACAGGCTTGTGCAAATCCTTCTACAACATCAGAAGATCTGTGGTTATTTCTCCAAGTTGTTTAGATCAACCTCCCTGCCAAGTTCATTCAAAAACTATGTGCAAGTTTACCTAGAAGAGTTGATGATTTTGTGTTGTTTTGAAGGCAAAGTGTAGTCTTAGCCAAAACTTATTTGAATTAGATTTTTTTTTATTCACTTTGTATCTTGTTAATTGATAAAAAATAAACTATTTTTGAAAATGATTTCTATGGTGCCTCAATTGTGTGTATTCATTATTGGAGAAGAGACAAGGCAGAGTGCACATATTTAAAGAAATGAACATGTTTAATAAAAAAAAAGCATTCTGTATTGAAAGGACTGTGCCAGATGAGGCAGGAATACAGATGAAGTGGACACAAAGACCATTGAAACATGGATTAGAAATTCACTGAAGTGAGAGAACAATCTCTAATACATGTTCCATTATGTTGAAAAAGTTTTTTTTCTACTTCAGAATCATGGCCAATGCTTCTACTGCGAAAAGTAAACTGTTCTTATTAACTTATGATTTTCCAACTTAAGCGGTTTAAGAAAAAACAGGATTTAGTTTTATAAGGGCCTAGAATCAGGGATCTAATCAGAGGGCTTCTAGCTGTGGGAAGTGGCACTGAATTTTTGATCAAGTTCATTAGTGGCAAAGCTTTGACATTCACTTTTCATATAACATAAAAGCTCAAATGCTGAGAAATCCAACAGCAAAGAATTCCCACTATTACATTCAACCACCTTTAAAAATTCCAACCTTAAGCAATTTTTACAAATAAATCTAAAATCGAAGAATTATTAATTAACTAAAATATATATTAGACTTAGGGAATCACAACAAACTGATAAAAAAGAACACTTTCCTATTTATGTACTGTACATACAATAGATTTATGCACTATTATTTACTTTTGATATTTTGTGCTTTTTAGTAGGGACAATTGTAGGTACATGGAATAATGGCAATATAATATCCAAGTAACTCTCCAGCAAGTTACAAAGCAGAAATATTATAAATCATGGATATGCATTTCTCATAAAACATATACACCAATTGCTTCATCCAAACAATACAATCACTAATAATTATTGTTATGTGTGTGTAAAACCATTGCTGGGAGGTGGACACTTCAGCACGCTCGGTACTTGCTGTGCTGGCAGCTGCTTCTTCTTTGGGAATCAAAGGATGGGAGGCAGAGCCCAGAATAACTTCAAACAGTTCAGCTTTACTATCTTCTGGACACAGAATTTCCAATACACCATTTGCATACTCGACACGGTGCCAGCAATACATCTTCTACAGCAACACTTAGATTCTTCAGCTACATCAGAGTGGCCCACAAAGTGACAGTGGAATGAGGAGCCCGGTGAAAACGGCACTTCGACCTCTCTTTCTGTGACCGACTTCAGCCCACGAAAGTACCCGTCTACTAGGTCGTCCACCCCCTTTTGGTTATGCGGTCCATGCACTCGTTGGTGGCCCACTCGACTACTTCTTCAGCACCCAGACTCTGGCTGACGCTTGCACAGTGACTCATCAACTGGCTTCTCTATCTCTTCAGCTCCCAGACTCAGGCTGACTTCTCCCCAGTGACTCATCCACTGGCTTCTTCTCTGCTGCAGGTACCATACACTTCTTCTCTGCAATGCACAAATCTCCCACATCTACTCTGGATGTCCTGGGATTCTCACACTTGGGTGGCAGCTACACAGCTCAGGAATAGAGACATCCGAGCAGTACAGGGGTCCACCCCCCCACTGGCCCTATTCAGGAAATCATCTGTCACTGGTTCCCAGCTACCACCCCTACATTTAACCCTGAAGTGAACATCCATTGTGCTCTTGCTAACTACACCGTCCCTTACTTTTAATAATATGGCAATAAACACAAATATATAACCTACATGTGGGGAAGGTGACTTGACGGACAGACGTGACTGGTAGAAGGAGGGGACGGTTTGTGCACTAGGGACAGAGATTGACAGGTTAGAAAGGTAACAGCAGGGAAAGACAGAAAAAGGAGTGCAGTACCGTGAATTGACCACAAGATGGCAGGGGGAGTAGTACAGGACTTAACATCAGCTTAGGAATCCGCTTAGTCATGGGGGTGGGGAGATAGGAGTCCGGGTGGGAAATTCCCCTGTGAGAGAGGGGATAAATAGGAGAAGGTGGGGCTCCAGTGGAGATTAGTCCCGGGAGGAGCTCAGAAGAAGATTGGAAAGGGAAAAGAGTTCGGCCATGGGGGATGGACAAAGGAGAGACAGTCAGGGGGGTGGACCTGACCCGACGGACGGCAGGACAAGCAAGGAGGAGACAGTCAGGGGGAGACCCTGACTCAACGGACCGCAGGACAGACGAGGCCCAGGGGGAACCGATTGGAAAACGACCTCGGGCAGGTGAACCGCTGGGGGTTGATTGGTCTAGGACAGTTCCCAGTGAAAGATCCGCGATGTGCATTACTGCGACTGGAGCTGAAGAATAGGTACCCAGGCCTGGCGATACAGTGGTGTAAAGAAGCTACGGTGCGTGTTTGGTGGTCGTCAGAAGGACGACAAATAAATCCGGAACAGTTACAAGTGGAAGCTGTCTCCGTCTCGTCTTTGCCTCATCTGGTAAGCAGTGGTCCACCCCCCAAGCCCGGCCCCCTACCACATACACATAACGCACAAATAAGTAAATTGAAGACATTCAAATAAGGCAAACATGTTCAAGCAAACAGTAGTATAAACATCTACAGGGAATTATCATTTGTGTCTAATAGAATATTCCCCCAAACATAGCCAGAGAGTGCTCTCATGCATAGTGGCTTAGCCAGAGGGTGCAGCCAAACACAGTGGCCTAGTCAGAGAGTGGTCAAAGAGTGCTCTCCTGCACATTGGCCTAGTCAGAGAGTGCAGCCATACACAGCAGCCTAGTCAGAGTGCTCCCATACACTGTCGCTTAGTTAGAGAGAGCAGCCATACACAGCGGTCTAGTCAGAGTGCGACCATAGAAAGTGGCCTAGTCAGAGAGTGGTTAAAGAGTGCTCTCATTAATATTGACCTAGTTAGAGAGTGCAACCATACACAGTGGCATAGTCAGAGAATGCAGCATAATACAGTGACCTAGTCAGAGAATGCAGCAATATGTCGCTAGCATCAAAGATCCGGGGCTATGGCCCCGAACATCTTGCCTAAAGCCCCGGATCTCCTGCGACCAACGCATTGAACTCAGTCGGCATCAACTTGATGCCAATAAAGTTCAATTCTGTGACAGAGCAGTGAAACAAAAGCTCCCTGCACTATCACAGTCCGTCTTGTAAACCACAGCTGCTATAGACCTGCGGCTTATGAAACCCTCAATGTACTCACACAGATGGCACAATAACATCATTGCATCACGCCACTCTGCAGACCCACCATAAAAGAGGAGATATAGGCTACAGTGCTGGTAATCAGGATTAGTTGAGTATGATATTTATTATTTCTTTATATTATCCAGTTATGGGAGCCATCTTACTAAAGATATGGAGTTGTGGGGCCATCATACTATACATGGGGCAGTGATGCCATCATGTTATATACAGTCAAGGCCAAAAGTGTTGCACCCTTGAAATTGTTACAGAAAATGAAGTATTCTTCCCTGAAAATTATTTATTTCTTTGAATGTATTAGAACAACACAATAATACCAGAGAAAAAAGGGCAAATTGGCCATAATTTCACCCAAATCCCAAAAATTGTTGATATCCTCAACTAAATATTTGGTTGCACACCCTTTGGAATAAATAACTGCAATCAATCACTTCCTATAACCATCAACAAGCTTCTTACATCTCTCAACTGGACTTTTGGACCATTCTTTTTTTGTAGACTGCTCCAAGTCTCTCATATTTGAAGGGTGCCTTCTCCCAACAGCAATTTTAAGATCTCTCCACAGGTGTTCAATGGAATTTAGATTCAGATTCATTGTTGGCCACTTCAGAGCTCTCCAGCATTTATTTCCATCCCTTTCTGGGGTGCTTCTTGACGTATGTTTGGGGTAATTTTCCTGCTGGAAAACCCATGACCCATGATGCAAACCCAGCTTGCTTACTCTGTGCAATGTAACAAGTAGTGTAAGCAGAATCAGTGATGAGAGGAAATGTCATAGAGGTAATCGCCGGTAACCATAGGTGCAATTCACTGTGAGCCAGGATGATGAACTGTGGTCAATGAGATCACCGCGAGCACCGGATAACAGTGATGTAATTGCTCGTCACTGAAGCTGCGCTCACAGATCCTCATTGTGTCCTGGTTTTCTTATCAACTGTTCTTTTAAGCTCATGCAACTTATCATGAAATATGATGAAGAGAAACTTAAAAATATTCAGTTGGATATTGATACTGTCAAAGCCAGTATAGAGAAACGCAATGATGCCGAGTATAAAACATTTGTCTAAAATTCAGCAATCCGTATCTAAACTGGAAAATACTACTTTGATTCGCAAGAAAAATAAGTTTAAATGTGACACAAATGACTACCAGTTGAATCAGGTATGTGAGTGGAGTCGGTGGCAGAGATAATCTAATCCTGTATGCCCAATCCTGAAGAAAATGCACAATACATCTGATTTATCTTAACCCCTATACCCTCAAGGGTGGTTTGCACGTTCATGACCGGGCCAATTTTTACAATTCTGACCACTGTCCCTTTATGAGGTAATAACTCTGAAACGCTTCCATGGATCCCGATGATTCTGACAATGTTTTCTCGAGACATATTGTACTTCATGTTAGTGGTAAAATTTAATTCAAATAGTTTGTGTTTATTTGTGAATAAAACGGAAATTTGGCAAAAATTTTGAAAACTTTGCAATTTTCCAAATTTGAATTTTTATGCCCTTAAATCACAGAGATATGGCACACAAAAGACTTAATAAGTAACATTTCCCACATGTTTACTTTACATCAGTACAATTTTGGAACCAAAATTTTTTCTGTTAGGAAGTTATAAGGGTTAAAAGTTGACCAGCGATTTCTCATTTTTGCAACACCATTTTATTTTTACGGACCACATCACATTTGAAGTCACTTTGAGGGGTCTATATGATAGAAAATACCCAAAAGTGACACCATTCTAAAAACTGCACCACTCAAGGTGCTCAAATCCACATTCAAGAAGTTTATTAACCCCTCAGGTGCTTCACAGGAATTTTTTGCATGTTTAAAAAAAAATTAACATTTAACTTTTTTTCACACAAAAAATGACTTCAGGTCCAATTTTTTTATTTTACCAAGGGCAACAGGAGAAATTAGACTGCAAAAGTTATTGTGCAATTTGTCCTGAGTGCGCTGATATCTGATATGTGGGGGGGAACCACTGTTTCGGCGCATGGCAGAACTCAGAAGGGAAGGAGTGCCGTTTGACTTTTTCAATGCAAAATTGGCTGGAATTGAGATTGGACGCCATGTCACGTTTGGAGAGCCCCTGATGTACCTAAACAGTGGAAACCCCCCACAAGTGACCCCATTTTGGAAACTAGACCCCCCCAAGGAACTTATCTAGATGTGTGGTGAGAACTTTGAACCCCCAAGGGCTTCACAGAAATTTATAACGTACAGCTGTACAATTAAAAAAAAAACACATTTTTTCCACAAAAATGAACTTTTCACCCTTAATTTTTATTTTTCCAAGGGTAACAGGACCCTAAAAGTTATTGTGCAATTTGTCCTGAGTGCGCTGATACCCCACATGTGGGAGTAAACCACTATTTGGGCGCATGGCAGAGGTCAGAAGGGAAGCAGCACCATTTGACTTTTTTGGCTGGAATTGGGATTGGACGCCATGCCGCATTTGTAAAGCCCCTGATGTGCCTAAACAGTGGAAACCCCCCACATATGACACCATTTTGGAAACTAGACCCCCCAAGGAACTTATCTAGATGTGTGGTGAGCACTTTGAACCCCCAAGTGCTTCACAGAAGTTTATAACGTCCGGGCGTGAAAATAAAAAAAATAATTTTTTCCACAAAAATGATATTTTTGCCCCCAATTTTTTATTTTCCCAAGGGTAACAGGAGAAATTGGACCCCAAACGTTGTTTTGCAATTTGTCCTGAGTAGGCTGATACCCCATATGTGGGGGTAAAACACTGTTTGGGCACATGGCAGAGCTTTGAAGTGAAGGAGCACCATTTGACTTTTTCAACGCAGAATTGGCTGGAATGAGATCAGACGCCATATTGCATTTGGAGACCACCTGATGTGCCCAAACAGTGGAAACCCCCCCATTTCTAACTCCAACCTTAACCCCAACACACCCCTAACCCTAATCTCAGCCCTAACCCTAGCCCTAACCCTAGCCCTAATGGGAAAATGGAAATTAAAAAAAAATTATTTTTTTTATTATTTTTCCCTAACCAAGGGGGTGATAAAAAGGGGTTTGATTTACTATTTGTGGCGGGTTTTTATGTTTGGCAGCTGTCGCATGCTAAAAGACCTATAATTTTTCTGTATTTTGACCCACAGAGTCATGTGAGGTCTTATTTTTTGCGGGACGAGTTGATGTTTTTATTGGTACCATTTTCGGGCATGTGACATTTTTGATCGCTTTTTATTCCGATATTTGGGACGCAGAATGAACAAAAGCCAGCATTTCAAGAATTTCTTTTGGAGGGTGCGTTTACACCATTCCACGTGCAGTAAAATTGATAAGGAGGTTTTATTCTTCGGGTCAGTATGGTTACAGCGATACCTCATTTATGTCTTTTTATGTTTTGGCGCTTTTATGCAATGAAAACAATTCTATATAAAAAATAATTATTTTTGCATCGCTTTATTCTGCGAGCTATAACTTTTTTATTTTTTCGCTGATGATGCTGTGTGGTGGCTCGTTTTTTGCAGGACAAGATGACGTTTTCAGTGGTACCATGGTTATTTATATCCATCTTTTTGATCGCGCGTTATTGCACTTTTTGTTCAGCGGTATGATAAATAAATCATTATTTTTTTGCTTTTTTTATTTTTTGAGGGATTCGCTAAAGGGGTTAACTAGTGGGACAGTTTTATAGGGCGGGTTGTTACGGATGTGGCGTTACCAAATATGTGTACTTTTATTGCTTTTTTTTATTTCCAAAAGAATAATTTATTAGGGAATATTTTTTTTTAATTTAGCGATTTTTTATAAACTATTTTTCCACTTTTTTTCTTTTTTTTAACTTTATTACAATGTCCCAGGGGGGACATCACTATCATGTGACAGATCGCTGATCTGTCACATCACAGATCGCTGTGACAGATCAGTAATCTGTCACAGGCACTGCAGCAGACTTCCTCATGCCTGCGCTCAGCAGGCATGAGGAAGACGCCTCCCTTGCAGGCCCCCGAAGGTCCCCGGCGCCATATTGGATCCAGGGACCTACAAGGAAGGAGGCCCCAGCAGCAGCGCTGCACTTCGCGCTGCTGCGGGGGTCTCAGGAAAGCACGGAGAGAGCCCCCTCCCTCCCGATGCTTCCCTAAATCCCCGGTACACTGCAATCGTGTTTGATCGCAGTGTGCCAGGGGTTAATGTGTCGGGGGCGGTCCGTGACCGCCCCTGACACACAGTGCCGGGTGTCAGCTGTGATAATCACCCGGCCGCGATCAGCTGCGCTCCCCCCGTGAGCGCAGCTGATCGCGCTAGACGTACTATCCTGTCCATGGGCATAGGGGCCCGGGTTCCATGGACGGGATAGTACGTCTGATGTCAGAAAGGGGTTAAAGGAGAGTATCTTAGTTCATCAGATTTTTCCAATGATGGCAGTTCACATGACCTTTGTACCAGTATTAATTCCGTTTCGTGTCAGTCAAATAATTCTTATCATCAACAACCCCCAAAACAATATTTAAAAAAAACTCGAAAAGGTGGGGGGCCACAAGCACGTAAATAAATACAGGAATGGTCACCCGCAACAGGAAAAGGTTTTAAACAGTTTTTCTAATGTTTTGAAAATTTCCAATCGTACATTGACACCTGAACAACTACAGGCTCCATCTTTGGGACTTAATTTTGCACTGGACAAGAGATTTGACTTATTCCTGTTAGGCGTCAGATTCCTGCCCCTGCACAGGAGGAATCTCGAGCCTTGCCTTCTGCAGTCTCCCATTCAGTCCCAGCCACAGAGGAGCCTGCTCAGCAAAGATGTCGCTCCTACTGTCTTGCTCAGGCTAGTGCTGTCAGGTTGGTTGCTGCTGTCACCTCTGGGTCAGCTTTGGCAATCCACACTAGCCAGCAGTGAGCAGCTCCAGAGGCTAAATCCTTTTTGCAGCCTTCTGAGCATGCCCGTGGGACGACCTCTCATTGGAGGTCGGAGGTCACACGCTCAGGTCCTTCTCCAGCTCGGATTGGACCATCAGGAAGGTCGAGGAAGGACGCTGCTATAAAAGGTTCGCATGGCCACTCGGCCATGCGCTAGTATAGTCTGTAATTTGTAGTGGTATGTATGATGATGGATGCTTGTGAAAAGCTGACTGACTCATCATGAAACTCCCTCCATCTGATACCTATGTTGTTAGGGTTTAGAGTTCCAGTCAGCGCCGGGTAGTGGCACTGCTTAGCGCCGCAGTGTTCCCTGCTCCCATCACATGCTAGCGCCAGTGTGAACCACACTACATTAGGCACTACGGTACCGCACATTCAGCGACCGCAGCCTGAGCGGCGCCATGCGCCAATAATGCGCTTTCCAGCCCAAAGCTTAGGCTGGTTAGTGGCGTCTGCCAGAGCTGTGCTGTACGTACCTCGTGCGGTAATGAGCTATCAGCTGTTCCCTGTGGCTGTTAACAGGGCACAGCATTTAGTAAGGGTCTCTCCCTGGCGTTGCAGTTGCAGCGCCGAACGCTGGTGGGTCTAGAGGGACTCTAACTCTGTGTCCTTGGGGCAGGGTCCTGTGACCAAAACACTAGTGTTCACTCTGTGGTATCTCGGCCCTGTGAAGCAACAGAATTGACCTCCTATTCACCGGTTAAAGTTAACCCATGTGTGTCTGCTATACCGCCAGTCTCTGTCCGCCATTACCAAGCAGCAGTCTACCATCTCTGCACGGTGGACCCCGGGCTGTGAACGCACCGCATTACCATCTTTTATTATTTGGTGCATTCCGCCAGCCCTACCAATTCTATAGTTTGTTAGATGTCAATAACTTTGTACATAACCTTACTATCAGAAGACATTTTTTTCTCTGCACCCAATACCCCTGGTTTGAACAGGGATACTGTTTGCAATGAATATCGTGGTCTCACTTTTTCTGCGCAATTAACCCTTAAGGATCTTCATGAGATTAGTAATGATAATTCATGTGTATCTAAATCAACTAATCAGGCTGAATTTTTTCAGACAAGGAATCTTTTTTTTATCCTGTGCAGTGTAGAGTGGAATGCATGGAGAGCTCAAAGCCCTAGATATTTCTATTAAATCAGAAAAAGGGGAGACAATCACCATGTCCCAACAGAAAGCTGTACAGGAATTGAAGAATATGCCTGAAGTAATTGTGAAGATGGCTGACAAGGGAGGCCTGGCGGTTGTCATGGGCACTGAAATGTACAGTGGGGCAAAAAAGTATTTAGTCAGTCAGCAATAGTGCAAGTTCCACCACTTAAAAAGATGAGAGGCGTCTGTAATTTACATCATAGGTAGACCTCAACTATGGGAGACAAACTGAGAAAAAAAAATCCAGAAAATCACATTGTCTGTTTTGTTTTCATTTTATTTGCATATTATGGTGGAAAATAAGTATTTGGTCAGAAACAAGCAATCAAGATTTCTGGCTCTCACAGACCTGTAACTTCTTCTTTAAGAGTCTCCTCTTTCCTCCACTCATTACCTGTAGTAATGGCACCTGTTTAAACTTGTTATCAGTATAAAAAGACACCTGTGCACACCCTCAAACAGTCTGACTCCAAACTCCACTATGGTGAAGACCAAAGAGCTGTCAAAGGACACCAGAAACAAAATTGTAGTCCTGCACCAGGCTGGGAAGACTGAATCTGCAATAGCCAACCAGCTTGGAGTGAAGAAATCAACTGTGGGAGCAATAATTAGAAAATGGAAGACATACAAGACCACTGATAATCTCCCTCGATCTGGTGCTCCACGCAAAATCCCACCCCGTGGGGTCAGAATGATCACAAGATTGGTGAGCAAAAATCCCAGAACCATGCGGGGGGACCTAGTGAATGAACTGCAGAGAGCTGGGACCAATGTAACAAGGCCAACCATAAGTAGCACACTACGCCACCATGGACTCAGATCCTGCAGTGCCAGACGTGTCCCACTGCTTAAGCCTGTACATGTCCGGGCCCGTCTGAAGTTTGCTAGAGAGCATTTGGATGATCCAGAGGAGTTTTGGGAGAATGTCCTATGGTCTGATGAAACCAAACTGGAACTGTTTGGTAGAAACACAACTTGTCGTGTTTGGAGGAAAAAGAATACTGAGTTGCATCCATCAAACACCATACCTACTGTAAAGCATGGTGGTGGAAACATCATGCTTTGGGGCTGTTTCTCTGCAAAGGGGCCAGGACGACTGATCCGGGTACATGAAAGAATGAATGGGGCCATGTATCGTGAGATTTTGAGTGCAAACCTCCTTCCATCAGCAAGGGCATTGAAGATGAAACGTGGCTGGGTCTTTCAACATGACAATGATCCAAAGCACACCGCCAGGGCAACGAAGGAGTGGCTTCGTAAGAAGCATTTCAAGGTCCTGGAGTGGCCTAGCCAGTCTCCAGATCTCAACCCTATAGAAAACCTTTGGAGGGAGTTGAAAGTCCGTGTTGCCAAGCGAAAAGCCAAAAACATCACTGCTCTAGAGGAGATCTGCATGGAGGAATGGGCCAACATACCAACAACAGTGTGTGGCAACCTTGTGAAGACTTACAGAAAACGTTTGACCTCTGTCATTGCCAACAAAGGATATATCACAAAGTATTGAGATGAAATTTTGTTTCTGACCAAATACTTATTTTCCACCATAATATGCAAATAAAATGAAAAAAAAACAGACAATGTGATTTTCTGGATTTTTTTTTCTCAGTTTGTCTCCCATAGTTGAGGTCTACCTATGATGTAAATTACAGACGCCTCTCATCTTTTTAAGTGGTGGAACTTGCACTATTGCTGACTGACTAAATACTTTTTTGCCCCACTGTATATAGACCAGATTAACGCATTGTTGCAAGATAAAAGCACATTGTCAGGAACACCGCACTGCACTTGCTCACTGAGCCAGTGCGCATGCCCTGAGTACAAACCTGTGCCCAAAGATACCTGTGGAGCGGGGCAGCAGTGGTGACGATGCGTGCTCCAGGCTCACAGGACCTGTGTCACTGAAGGTAGAAAGCAGTGAAGGACCTACAATCATGTGACTGCAGGGGGCGGGGCTTAGCATCCTGCTGCTGGAGATAAGTGCAGGATTCTACTACAGGGATCCTCAAATTAAACAAACGGGGGTCATACAGAGAGGCCAGCGTGGTATCAGAGGGACAAGCAGAGAGTAGTCAGAACATAAGCAATGAGTCATACACGGAGATAGCAGCAAGAGGGGCAATCAGAGACTAGTCAGGACATAGGCAATGAGTCAGAAACCAGAGAAGCAGATAAACAGTACAGAATCAAGAGACAAACTCACAACAGGGGACAGAACCAGGTCAGAACCATATAAGCAAGCTAGAAGACAATCAGAAGGCACTGGCACACAGGGGTCACCACACTCGGCCAAAGGCAAAAGTATAACTGACAGGGATTGGATTCTCCCAGGGCTATAGGAAGCCCTCCTTGAGCCAAAGAGAGGCTACAATAATTAACCCCCAGCGTGCAGGTCAAGCCTGCACTGAGCCCAAGACATTAACCCCTGACGTGCAAGTCAAAACCTGGACTGGGATCATGACAGTACCCCCCTCTCAACGGGGGGCCTCTGGACCCCCAAGCTTCCCCGGGTATTTGGCATGGAAAGCCTGAACCAGGCGATCTGCATGTACAGAGTGAGCAGGAACCCTCGAGCGATCCTCCGGTCCATATCCCTTCCAGTGGACCAGGTACTGCAAGGAGAGGCGCACCCACCGAGAGTCCACAATATGTCCGACCACACACTCCAAGTGACCCTCCACCAACACTGGAGGAACTACAAGCTCGGAGTCCTCCTTGACAGACCCCACGGGTTTCAACAGTGATTTATGGAACACATTGGATATTTTTAAGGAGGCGGGTAGACGCAGCCTATATGCCACTGGGTTGACTGTTTCCACAATCTCATACGGACCAATGAACTTTGGTCCCAATTTAGCTGATGGTACCTTCAAGTTGATATTACGTGTGGAAAGCCAAACCTTCTCTCCTACCTGAAACCATGTGTCCCGGGGCTCTCTTTTAGTCAGCAAAATATTTATACCTCCCCTGGGCCCGAGAGATATTACGCCGAACTTCAGCCCAGAGGTTTTTTAACCGTTGAATGGATCCCTCCGCCCCTGGACAACCGGGATCCACCCGTGAAAAGTCCCCAAAATGAGGATTAAACCCATAATTGACCAGGAATGGGGACATGTTGGTGGATTGATTCACCCAGTTGTTAAAAGCAAACTCCGCCAACTGTAGCGCATCACAGCAATCCTCCTGTCTGGTGGAGGTCAGACACCTGAGAATCTGTTCCAGGATTGATTGTTGCGTTTCATCTGACCATTACTCTCTGGGTGATATGTCGAGGAGAAAGGAAAGCGAGATGCCCAATTTCTTACAGAATGCCCTCCAAAATTTGGCCACAAACTGCACACCTCTGTCAGACACAACATTCAGGGTTACCCCATGCAATCGGACCACATGCAGCACAAATAACCTTGACAATGTTGCTGCTGAGGGTAATGCTACTAAGGGAATGAAATGGGCTTGTTTTGAAAACTGGTCCCACCACCACCTAGATCACGGTATTGCCCCTGGATGGTAGAAGACCGGTATGTTATGAATGCGTCACCGAAGAGGAAAAAACCTAAACATGCTAAGCCCAGAAAAACCAGAGAGGTTGGTAACTATGCAGATTGCAGATCCCTGATCCTAACCACACAACTAGCAGCAGCCGTGGAGCGTACCTACGATGAACCTAGACGCCTCGTCATGGCTGGAGGACTAAATAAGCCTAAAGCAAGAAAAGGGGAACCTAACTGCCCCAGAGCAGACCCCAAAGGAATAGACAGCCCCCACACATGTATTGATGGTGAAACAAGATGAACACACAAACACAGGCAGGAAAATAGGCTGAGCAAACGATGGGGCCCAAACTAAGTAGAAAGGAGAGGAAAGGAAAGACATTGTCTGCAATCTGCCAAAAACCCTACAAAATAATGTCCAACACTTCTGATAGCAAAATTAACCCTGAAGTCACTAGACTTCTCCCACTATATCAGCACTCTGAAATATTCTGAGACAGAGCAAAAAGAGGCCAATCTAATAAAGGACAAAAAGCAAATTGGCAAATACAGATAAATAAGAGTGGAAATTCAGCACAGGCCCAGCCGGGGCTGGCTGACCACACAAAAAACTGAATAGAACAACATAATCAAGTGTGAACATTAGCAGAGAAACTTAGCTTGAGCTGACTGGAACAGAGCTGAGAACCAAGGCTTGTCTAGGAGTAAGCCTCTTAGCAGATTCAAGGTATGCCAAATTTTTGTGAACAGTGATAACCGTGAACGGGTGAGCTGCCCTTTCCAAAAAGTGCCTCCATTCTTCGAATGCCAGCTTGACTGCAAGAAGTTCTCTATTGCCTACATCATAGTTTCTCTCGGCGGATGAGAACTTCTTGGAGAAGAAGGCACAGGGTTTGAGATTAGTAAGGGTGGCCAGACCCTGGGACAACACTGCCCCCACCCCTACTTCAGAAGCATCCACTTCCACAATAAATGGTTTGGACGTGTCTGGCTGAACCAACATCGGGGCGGACATGAAACATTTCTTAAGAGCTGAGAAGGACTCCTTAGCGAGCTCTAACTGATTTTTTACATCAGCCCCCTTCCGGGTAAGATCCGTGAGTGGTTTAACCATGAGAGAAACCTTTAATGAATCTCCGGTAATAGTTCGCAAATCCCAAGAAGCGCAGGAGCCCCTTGAGATCACGAGGCTGAACCCAGTCTGCGATCACCAGCACCTTCTTAGGGTCCATACGAAACCCCTCACAAGATACAATCAGCCCCAAAAAAGACAGTTCCTGTATGAAAAATGAACATTTTTCCAATTTAGCAAACAAGTGGTTCTCCCTGAGTCTCTGGAGAACTGTCTGTAGATGTTGCAAGTGAGACTGACTGTCCGGGGAATACACCAAAATGTCATCCAAATAAATGACAACAAAACGGCCTATCAGGTCAGAAAACACAACATTGATAAAGGCTTGGAAAATAGCGGGGGCATTAGTTAACCCAAACGGCATAACCAGGTTTTCAGAGTCCCTCTGATGTGAGGAACGCAGTTTTCCACTCATCCCCTTCCCAAACTCTTATCAGGTTGTAGGCCCCCCCGAAGATCTAATTTGGAGAACCATTGGGCCCCAGATTGCTGGTTACATAAGTCTGGGATGAGGGGAAGTGGATAAGTGTTCCTAACCGTTATCTTGATAAGTTCCCGAAAGTCAAGGCACAGCCGCAAACCACCATCTTTCTTCTTCACAAAGAATCCTGCTGCCACAGATGACACAGAAGGCCTGATATGCCCTTTACGGAGACTCTCAGCTATGTACTCCTTCATGGCTTGGCACTCAGGCCCGGACAAATTGAATAATCGAGCTTTAGGTAACTTGGCTCCGGGTACTAAATCAATGGCACGATCGTAGGGTCTATGTGGTGGCAGCGCCTCAGCCTCGCTTTAGGAAAATGCATCTTTGAAATCCTTCAGGTACTCCGGAATACCTTCCAGACCCACAGACGACACAGATACGGTTTTAATAGAGTTAACAAGAGGCCCCAGGTTACAACATTTATCTTTGCATCCCCATTGAGTGATTTCCACTGTCACCCAATCAATGGTAGGATTATGGGGTTGTAGCCAAGGCATCCCCAATACCAGTCCTGCAGGCAAGTTATCTAACACAAGACAAAGTTAATTTTTCCACATGAGTGGGATCCACTTTCAGAGAAAAAAGTTCAGACCTGAAACAGATACCGTCCTGGGAAAGAGAGGACGAGTTAATTGCCACAAGTTTAACAGGGTCCTGAAGCCTGACTGTCCCCATCTTATTAAGAGCTATAATCCGGGCATCAATCAGGTTAACAGCAGAGCCACAGTCAACAAAGGCGGTAGTCTGAACAGGACCATCAGCAAGATCCAGTTCCACCCGAAGCACAATTTTTGCAAGTGAGGAAAAAGGTACCTGAAGGTCTGGGTAGCCCCCTTGATTACTACCCAGACCTAGTCATTTTCCCGCCACCTTGGAGGATGACGGACAGGAGGGGCAGTCCTTCTTCCAATGTCCAGATTCCCCACAAAAAAAGCACAACTGCTTCTCCCGGCGGAGTCTTCTTTCCTTCTCACAGGTGACAGCGCTCACCTCCATAGCCTCAGGAGGAGTTCGGGTCTCACCTCCACTGGGGAATAAAGAGGTTTCGAGTTGCATCACCGCTCTTGCCCGCAGTCTGCCATCCATACAAACCGCTTGGGTCATGGCATCCTCCAGGGAGTCAGGAGGAGGATGAAGTGCCAGGGCATCCTTTAGACGTTCACACAGGCCTCTACAGAACAACCCCTGAAGGGCGGCATCACTCCAAGAAATCTCAGCTGCCCAACGTCTAAATTCAGAACAGAACCACTCGGCCGAGTGCTTCCCCTGACAGAAACTCATCACCTTGTCCTCAGCCAAATGCACTCTATCCAGCTCATCGTAAATAAGCCCTAAGGCTTCAAAAAACGCATCCACAGTCATTCTCTCTGGGGCAGAAGAGGAAAGAGAAAATGCCCAGGCCTGCGGGGCCCCTCTAAGCAGGGAAATAATCACCCCCACCCTCTGTTTCTCATCCCCAAAGGAGCAGGGTCTCAAGGAGAAAAAGAGCTTACAGCCCTCCTTAAACGCTCTAAAATCATTATTGTTACCAGCAAACGTATCTGGTAACTTAACCAGGGATTCGGGTGAGACTAAAATGACATCTCTAGTCCCCACCTGCTGAAACCCATCAGAAAGCATCCCCTGAACCAAGTCCACAACCTGCCATTGGGACTGGGTCAGAGTTTGGTGTTCTAAACTTAGCTTCCGCAGTGACTGAGTCAAGCATTTCACCTGCTCAGATAAAGCATGCATTGGTCCATGCTGCAGAAGTGGGAGAGAAAAAAAAAGTTCATGGTCAGTTATAATGTCAGGAACACCACACTGCACTTGCTCACTGAGCCAGTGCGCATGTCCTGAGTACAAACCTGTGCCCAAAGATACCTGTGGAGCGGGGCAGCAGTGGTGACGATGCGTGCTCCAGGCTCACAGGACCTGTGTCACTGAAGGTAGAAAGCAGTGAAGGACCTACAATCATGTGACTGCAGGGGGCGGGGCTTAGCATCCTGCTGCTGGAAATAAGTGCAGGATTCTACTACAGGGATCCTCAAATCAGACAAATGGGGGTCATACACAAAGAGGGCAGCGCGGTACCAGAGGGACAAGCAGAGAGTAGTCAGAGCGTAAGCAATGAGACATACACGGAGATAGCAGCAAAGTACAAGAGGGGCAATCAGAGACTAGTCAGGACATAGGCAATGAGTCAGAAACCAGAGAAGCAGAAAATCAGAAGGCACAGACACACAGGGGTCACCACACTCGGCCAAAGGCAAAAGTATAACTGACAGGGATTGGAGTCTCCCAGGGCTATAAGAAGCCCTCCTTGAGCCAAAGAGAGGCTACAATAATTAACCCCCGGCATGCAGGTCAAGCTGTTTTTTTTATTTTTATTAAGAGTGGCAATCCGGGGTGTCCAGGGCAGAATGCAAGACACGATGGGGGCAGAATGCTGGACAAGGGGAAAGAATGCTGGACAAGGGGAAAGAATGCAGGACAAGGGGAAAGAATGCAGGACAAGGGGAAAGAATGCAGGACAAGGGGAAAGAATGCAGGACACGGGGAAAGAATGCAGGACACGGGGGCAGAATGCAGGACACGGGGGCAGAATGCAGGACACGGGGGCAGAATGCAGGACACCGGGGCAGAATTTGAAAGTGAGACACAGGAGGTGGCAGAATGGACATGGACACGGAGGCAGAATGGGACAGTGAGACACAGGAGGGGCAGAATGTGAGGCACAGGGGCAGAATGTGACAGTAAGACACAGGAGGGGGCTGGATGTGACAATGAGACACAGGAGGGGGCAGAATGGACACGGGGCAGAATGCGAGACATGAGGTATGATTGGAGACACAGGGGGCAAGATGAAAGACATGGGGGCATGACTGGAGACACTGGGGGCATGACTGGAGACACTGGGGGCATGACTGGAGACACGAGGCAGAATGGAGATACGGGGCATATTACCATAGGGGCTAATTAAGGGATATTATTACTACAGTGATGTATTTATTTTATTTTTTGAGTATACTGTTTCAAATGAGGGGGCGGTCCTGTTACTGTCTAGAGTGATACTATGTCACCTTTTTTCTTCATGTGGTGTAATGTAGAAGTTGGGAAAAAATAAGTAATGTGTTCTGCAAGCGGAGCTCTAGATAACTGTTATTTCCTGCAGAGACGAACCCTGGCTGCAAGTAGTGATGGCGGTCTGTGCTGGATGAAAGATGAAAAACAAAGATGAAGGACTTCACCTAGCGACGTCACTGGTGAGTCAGTGTGTTACCTATGCACTAACACTATACACTTTATACTATATACAGAGGTCCTGTGTATAATGTCATCACCAGTGATAACTGTATTACCTATACATTATATACAGAGCTCCTGTGTATAATGTCACCAGTGATCACTGTATTACCTGTACACAGACACTGCATACTAAGTACAGATCTCCTGTGTATAATGGCACTTATGGTGATAGTATTGTGCTTTTTTATTACCGATCAGTATTGTAGTATTCAGTCACTATGTGGTGGTAATATGTGGTCTGGACATGGTGTAGCGGTATTTGTCCCTTGTATGTGCTATTATTTGGTCACTTTGTGGTGGTAAGGCCTGTTTCACACTTCAGTTTTTTGTGTAAATCAAAATCCGCCAAAAAGGCGGAAAGCGGATCTGTTCCTAAGTGATGTGAACGGATGCCACCTGATCCGTTTTTTTGACGGATCCGCCGAATGAAGAATTTTAAAGGAAAGAGAAAGAGAAAGAGAGAATTTTTTTTGTCCGCCAGAAAGGATTTCAAGGTTGACTTCCTTTCTCTGGGCATGCGCAATGTAAAATGCGGATCCTGCAGCAAAAAAAACGTTGCAGGGTCCGTCCAGGCATGTCGGCGGACGAAAAAAATTTGGCGGATCCGCAAGAAAACAGATACAACGGATGGCCATCCGTCAAGATCCGCCGGTAATGCAACTCAATGGGGAAAAAAACGGATCCGCCAAAAAAAATGGCGGATCCGTTTTTTTCAAAAACGGGCAGATTTTGACTGATGGTCAAAAACGGAAGTGTGAAACAGGCCTAATATGTGGTCTGGTCATGGTGCGGTGGTATTTGTTCCTTGTATGTGATATTATTCGGTCACTGTGGTGGTAATATGTGGTCTGGACAGGTGTAGCAGTATTTGTTCCTTGTAAGTGATATTATTGGTCATTTTAAAAATTGAAAAATAAAATATACCTAAATTGTATTGCATATTTTAACAAATATTTAATAGGTTACAGTAGAGTAGGGCCCGGCCAAAAGTGTCAACCGTGTTATGGTGGTGGCTTAAAAAAGCTTTTGGCCAAAACAAAAGCTGCCGGCTATATGTGTGATCTGGTGATGGGAACTGTTAATGTGTGATAGGTGAGAAGTGGAGTTTTTCTAAGAAAGAGCGGTGGGACTGTGGACAGTTCGAGGGGCGGAGTCCCAAGGGGGCTCTGAAAATTTTACCTGTATGGGGCCCTGAAATTCCAAGTGGCAGCCCTGCATCCCATTATTTTATTTGCTGTTGCAGCAGCTGCCTGACACTGGCCACTAAATGTGAGTTTGTCTTAACCCATAAAACCAGGTCTTTTTCAGTGACAGTTTTGCCCAGTGTTTTAGAATTAAGCACATAATTATACATTTTATTTCTTCTGCCCAAGTACATGACCTTACATTTATACAAAAGAAAGCGTGCCTATCAACCAGTAATACTCAGATATAAAGACCGTTGGCACAACTTCTCAGAATGGTGGTGCACAAGTAGGGTCCCAAACCATATACAAGTGCAGATTAACTTGGCACACACACGTGGAGATGCAAGTGACAATGAAAATAGGTGCAGTACATACAGTAAACGTTTCGGTCAATAATGACCTTCGTCATTGTACTATATACTGTACTGAATGTACTTGTTTAATAGGGCTACCTGTCCGTAGGTAACTGTGACTAGGTATAACGGGCTAGTTGTCGGTAATAAGGTTGTATGATGAAAGGGCATATGGACGCGGTTTCCACCGCTTGTCGTCCATGCTGTATGGAGTGCACTGTATATAGTACAATGACGAAGGTCATTATTGACCGAAACGTTTACTGTATGTACTGCACCTATTAAATTTTCATTCATTTCATTTCATTCAAAACCAAGCCAACATGAAGAGGTCTAGCTGCATCCTGCAAAAATGATAAAAAGTGCAAAAAGATATGGGGTATTAGTTACTACTTTGGCCAAAGTAGATTAGCTCACAACCCAACGTCAAGGGTCCCCAGATTTTGTGAGTCCCTAACACTAAATCTGAACAGCGCACATAAGGAAAAAATTCAAAAAACACATTTGAAAGGTTAACTCACCAAAACCCTGACTAATGCACTAGCAGGATGCAGCAGACCTCCATTAATGACACCCATAGTATTAGCAGGCTTGGCTTTTTCTGTGTGATGCATATATACATTGATGAGCAGCCCGCCTGCTAATACTATGGGCGTCATTAATAGGCTGTTTAGACACTTTGCACCACACTTATCTGTGTGACTGATGTCCTATGCAAGCCCTACTTGTGTGCATTTTTTTCACTAGGCAGCCAGACCATATTGGGTTACTGGCTGTTCTCATCAGTGGTTTGCACCTGTGTTGCCCCAGCCTTTATCAATGGAGGTCTGCTGCATCCTGCTAGTGCATTAGTCAGGGTTTTGGTGAGTTAACCTTTCAAATGTGGTTTTTTTTTGAATTTTTGGGAATTTTTTCATTATGTACGCTGTTCAGATTTAGTGTTAGGGACTCACAAAATCTGGGGACCCTTGACGTTGGGTTGTGAGCTAATCTACTTTGGCCAAAATAGTAACTAATACCCCATATCTTTTTATCTTTTTGCACTTTTTATCATTTTTGCAGGATGTAGCTAGACCTCTTCATGTTGGCTTGGTTTTTTCTGTGTGATGCATATATACAGTGCTGAGCAGCCCGCCTGCTAATACTATGGGTGTCATTAATAGGCTGTTCAGACACTTTGCACCACACTTATCTGTGTGACTGATGTCCTATGCAAGCCCTATTTGTGTGCATTTTTTTTCCACTAGGCAGCCAGACCATATTGGGTTACTGGCTGTTCTCATCAGTGGTTTGCACCTGTGTTGCCCCAGCCTTTATCAGTGGAGGTCTGCTGCATCCTGCTAGTGCATTAGTCAGGGTTTTGGTGAGTTAACCTTTCAACTGTGTTTTTTTTTTGAATTTTTGGGAAATTTTTTCCTTATGTGTGCTGCTGGGAACGCAGCTTCAGTCACTGGGGGTAACCTAGATGACGTCACCACCGGTCACTAAGGCTGTGCTCGCAGCAGTTCAGTCATCAGTGGTTCTTAGCTTGGATGGTTGTATCTTTGAACCATCCAGGTTGAAAACTGCAAATACGCTGGTTGACTTTTCTTGCAGCGTATTTGCTGCAGAAAAGTCAAGGACAGCCCGTTGTGACATCAGTCAGCTGTGCTACATCTAGATAGCAGGCTGAGTGGTAATTTCATTCACCTACAGCCGCTAATTGCAGTGAGAGCAGGAGCGGCGAATGGGAGTATTCATCTGTGGCTCCCGCGCTGTATATAATAAAAAAGGGTCTCCCTTATTTTTTTAACTAACCAGATGAAACTTACAGCTGGGGGCTGCAACCCTCAGCTGTCAGCTTCAGCAAGGTTGGTTCTCAAGAACAGAGGGGTCTCAATGCTGTTTTTTTTTTAAATTATTTAAATAAATAATTTTAAAAAACAGCGTGGGGTCCCCCCCATTTTTGACAACCAACCTGACTAAAGCTCACAGCTGAGGGCTGATATTCTCAGGCTGGTAAGGGGCCATTGATCTTGCCCCCCACAGCCTAAAAATAGCAGCCCGCAGCTGCCCAGAAAAGGCACATCTATTAGATGTGCCTATTCTGGAGCTTTGCCCGGTTCTTCCCACTGCCCTGTAGTGGTGGCAAGTGGGGTACTAAGGGGTTAATGTCACCTTGTTATTGTAAGGTGACAATAAGTTGGCTTAGTAATGGAGAGGTATCAATAAGACACCTATCCATTACTAATCCTAGTGTTGCTAAAGGGTTAAATAAACATACACAATAAGAATAAAGTCTTTTAATGAAATAATACACTACACATTTTTTCCATCTTTATTACACTGCTATTCCAATATCGAAGCCCTCGTTCTCCTGCAAACAGCTTAAAATAATAAACCAACAATATGCCATACCTGTCCGGCATACAATCAAGTCCCATGGCGTAAATCCATCTCAGGGGGTAAATAAGTTTACAACCGGGAGCGGTGCTAATGCGACTGCTCTCGGCTGTAAACTACTGGGGAATGAAGGAGAAGCAGCGAGTGCAGGCTCAGTGAGTAGCGGTGAGGTCACTAAGTCTGTGCTCGCTGCCAGCATGAACTCCTGTGACTTCCGCACCGTGGGAAAATGACGATGCTGAGGTCACAGGAGTTCATGCAGCAGCGAACACAGACTGAGTGACATCACCTCACTGAGTCTGTGCTCGCTGCCAGCCTGTCCTGAGGTGAACTCTTCACTGTAGGAAAATGACAGTGAAGAGAGTACCTCAGGTAAACCATCCATCCATCCATTCCCTGTCAGTGTGATTTTACCATTCCCCTCCCTGTCAGTGTGATTTGCACTTGAATTGCTGGCTTTTCAAAGGAGGTACGGTTCTACAGGAAGTAATTTTTTTTTTTTTTCCTCTGGTGGCACTCAATTTTATTATCTTGCACAAAGAGACACAAAATACGCATGAAAAAAATGCACCTAAACCTGCCTTTTTGATGCAGCTTCTTTTCTGCCAAGAAATCAGGTTTTGTTCAATAAAAAAGCAGCAAAAATGCCTTGTGTGAAATTACCCTTATACGGCAATATCATCTTTGAAAAAAAGAGAGGGGTGTGTACTTTTAAATTCCACCGGTGCCTAGAACAGTGCACACCCAGATGCGCGTTTCAGAAGTATAGTCCTTTGTCAGATGGTGACAATCAGTAAAACCGGGGGATTTTTATATCCTAAATGTGTGACGGCGATGTGTCAGGTTGAGGTAGTATTGGCGCATGTGCCACCAGGAGGACACTGAAGTTCCCGGCATCCATGCCATGTGACCGGCTGCACAGGGTCAGAGTACCCGGTGTTGCCAAGGACATGAGACACATCACGCCGGGACACTGAGACACAAAGGGCACAGGTGCACAACCCCAGCCACAACATATGAGCAAAAGGTAATATGAAAAAGATAGATATTGAAATGACATATCAAGATAGATGATCAAAATAGTAGGCCTAAAGAATATGATGAAAAGAGCAACAGGAATAATGTTCAGAACATAAAAGAAACAAGAGGGAATAAAATCACAAGTATATCCCAATACAGAAATATGAAAAGTGAAAGACAAAAAGGGGGATGTATAGCGTGTATCACAACAAATGCACAGAGGCAACAACAAATCATGTATATAAGTGAATACAAATATATAATTGAGATGACAACAGTAAGTATAAATATTAAAAGGAAATATATAGTGTATATATATATATAAACAATAAGTAGCAGTGATCCTTTATGCACTTCATTTCAGCAGAATTACAGAATGTCCAACATCGTTAATTGCCGTCACAACACCAATGAACCTCCCCTCAGCACATTCAAGAAAGGAAGGAGACGATCAGGCCACAGATGAAAATGGAGACATAGTGAAGCAGTCAATCATGGAGCATCAAAAGGTAAGTCACACATTGTAAACACTAAGAAAAAATAATAAATAAAAAGACAATAAATTAAAACAATATAAAATAAATGAACACATATAGGGATTAAAAGGAGAGACAATAAAATACCGGATACAAATTATAATAATAAAACCCAGAGGTTTCACTGGACAAAAAACAGTAGTTTACAAAAAAGAAGTGAAAATAAGGCTTTCATCTAACCCATGAGGAGAGTCTGTTCCCAGGGTCCATATCCACTTGGCCTCTAATCTGGCAAGGGGAACACTTATTTCCCCACCTGTTATGAATGGGTCACCAAGGAGGATGTCAAAAACAGGCTAAGCCACCAGAAAACCAGAGTGGTTGGTAACTAAGCGGATTGCAGACCCCTGATCCTATCCACACAACTAGCAGTAGCCGTGGAGCGTACCTACGATGCCCTAGACGCCTCGGCACAGTCGGAGAGCTAACTAAGCCTAAAGCAAGAAAGGTGAAATCTAAACTGCCCCAGAGCAGACCCCAAAAGGAATAGATAGCCCCCAAGCATATATTATCGGTGAGACAAGATGAAAAACAAACGCAGGCAGAAAAATAGACAGAGCAAACGATGGGGCCCAAACTGACTAGACAGGACAGGAAAGGAAAGACACTGTCTGCAATCACGCAAAAACCCTGAAAAATCCAACACGTCTCATGTACAAAAAAACACTGAAGTCACACGACTTCGCCCCCACTCTATCAGCACTCCGGTATGAACTGGGAGCAAAGCAAAAGAGACCAATATAACAGGGGACTGAACAAACTGACACAGGCTGTAACATATGGAGCGGTGGTCCAGCACAGCCCAGAAAGGAACAAGCTGAACCCGCACAAAAAGCAGAGAGAGACAAAAACCAGATCAGATGCAAAGGATTAGCAAATGAACCACTTAGCTGAACAAATGCAGGATCAGGGCAGGAGACCTCAGACCTCTGAATGCACAGGAAAGCAATCACCAGCAGGGATTGCAGGAAGTCTGCAAACTTAAATACTCCAATCAGTAACCCCAGATCTCCAATTGTCATCATCATCATCAGGTGGCAGGCCTCTGTCAATCTGGCCAGCTCCACTACCTCCAGTAACCATCGGAGGGAGCAGAGGGAGCTTGGGCTCAGAAGTCTGACCCAGGGAATTCACAACAGTACCCCCCCCTTGAGGAGGGGTCACCGAACCCTCATCCACGCCACCAGGCCGATCAGGATGGGCCCGGTGAAAGGCACAAATCAATCTCTTGGCATGGATGTCAGCAGCAGAGACCCAAGAATTATCCTCCTGGCCATAAACCTTCCACTTGACCAAGTACTGAAGTCTCCGTCTAGCCTGATGAGAATCCAATATCTTCTCTACCTCACTCCAAATTACCCTCAACCAGTACAGGGTCAGGGGGCGCCGCCATGGGAACCACTGGATCCACAAACCTTTTCAACAAAGATTTATGAAAAACGGTAAGAATCTTAAACGTAGCTGGAAGAGCCAAACAGAAAGAAACGGGGTTAAGGATTTCCAGAATCTTATAAGGTCCAATAAACCTTGGCTTGAATTTTGGAGATGCAACCCTCATGGGAACATTTTTTGAGGACAACCAAACCATATCACCCACATTAAACTGGGGACCAATGGTCCTATGCCGGTTGGAAAACTGTTGGGCCTTTCCCTGAGAGTGGGACAACTTATCCACTACTTGGTCCCAAATCTGCTGCATTCTCTCTACCACAGAATCCACACCTGGGCAGGCAGAAGCTTCCACCTGCCTCGAAGAAAATCGAGGCTGGAACCCAAAGTTACAAAAGAAAGGAGACATCAAAGCGGCAGATCTATCCCTACTGTTTAGTGCGAATTCGGCCAATGGCAAAAATGAGACCCAATCATCCTGATCAGCAGATATGAAACATCTCAAATAGGACTCCAAAGTCTGGTTTGTTCTCTGTCTGCCCATTGGTCTGAGGATGAAATGCAGAGAAGAAAGACAACTAAATTCCCAGTTTGGAACAAAAAGCTCTCCAAAATCTGGAAACAAACTGGACTCCTCTGTCCGACACAATGTTCTCAGGAATCCCGTGCAGACGAACCACTTGTAAAAACACAGGCACCAACTCAGAGGAAGATGGCAACTTTGGGAGTGGTACAAGGTGGACCATCTTAGAAAATCTATCACAGATCACCCAAATTACAGTCATTCTCTGAGAGACAGGGAGATCAGAGATAAAATCCATTGAGATATGGGTCCAAGGCCTCCTGGGCACTGGCAGGGGCATCGACAAACCACTAGCACGAGAACAGGGCTTGGACCGAGAACAAGTCCCACAGGACTGAACAAAATTCCTGACATCACGAGATAAGGCAGGCCACCATAAAGACCGACTCACCAAATCTCTGGTACCAAAGATACCTGGATGACCAGCCAATGCGGAGCAATGAATTTCAGACATTATTCTTTTCCTCCACTGGTCTGGGACATACAATTTTCCTATAGGGCATCATTCAGGTTTATCCTCCTGAAATTCCTCCAGGGCATGTCTCAAATCAGGAGAGATGGCGGAAAGAACTACATCCTCATTTAGAATGGTAGTAGGCTCGGTCACGTCAAGAGAATCTGCAAAGAAACTCCTGGAAAGGGCGTCCGCCTAAACATTCTTAGTGCCCGGAAAAAAGGAGACCACAAAATTAAAACGCGTGAAAAACAAGGCCCACCTAGCCTGTCTAGGATTCAAGCGTTTGGCTGATTCAAGATAAATCAAATTCTTGTGGTCGGTGAGGACCACGACTTGATATCTAGCTCCCTCCAACCAATGTCTCCACTCTTCAAATGCCCATTTCATGGCCAACAATTCCCGATTCCCCACGTCATAGTTACATTCAGATGGGGAAAATTTTAGAGAAAAGAAGGCACAGGGATTCATCTTAGAAGTTACCGGATCTCTTTGGGACAAAACGGCTCCTGCACCAATCTCAGAAGCATCTACCTCCACCTGAAATGGGAGTGAGACATCCGGTTGCCGTAGAACCGGAGCAGAAGTGAATCTCCGCTTAAGCTCCTGAAATGCTGAGACTGCCTCTGGAGACCAATTCATCACATCGGCGCCCTTTTTGGTCAAATCAGTCAGTGGTTTAACAATACCAGAAAAATTACTTATAAATTTACGGTAAAAATTAGCAAAACCCAAAAACTTCTGGAGAGCCTTCAAAGAAGTGGGCTGAACCCAATCATAAATGGCCTGTACCTTGACTGGGTCCATTTCAATAGCAGACGGGGCAAAATGAATCCCAAAAATGAAATCCTCTGTACACTAAAGAGACACTTCGATCCCTTAACATACAGAATATTTTCCCTCAAAATCCGGAACACAGTCCGGACATGTTCCACATGAGAATCCCAATCACTGGAAAAAATCAAAATATCATCCAGATAAATTATCAAAAACGTATCCACAAAGTCCCGGAAAATATCGTTCATAAAAGATTAGAAGACGGAAGGGGCATTAGTGAGCCCAAAAGGCATCACCAAGTACTCAATGTTCCTCCGGGGTATTAAATGCCATCTTCCATTCATCCCCGTGCTTGATGCGAATAAGATTATACGCCCCCCTGAGGTCAAGTTTGGTAAACCAACAGGCACTTTTAACTCTGGAAAATAAATCAGAAATCAGGGGTAACGGGTACTGATATTTAACAGTGATTTTGTTAAGGGAACAATAGTCAATACATGGCCTTAATGAGCCATCATTCTTGGCCACAAAAAAACCCAGCACCTAAAGGTGAAGAGGATGGTCTGATATGACCATTTTCCAACGACTCCTTGATATAAGATCGCATAGCATCATGTTCAGGTACCGATAAGTTGAAAAGCCGACCCTTGGGAAATTTACACCTGGGCATTAACTCAATTGCACAGTCATAACTACTATGAGGAGGCAAAGATGCAGACTTACTCTCACTAAATACATCAGCCAAATAGTCAGGAATATCATGAGACTGGGGAGAGGTGGAGAAAACAGGAGTGTTACTAAGACCACATTGAGAACCCCAACTCACCACAAACAGATTTCCAATCCAAAACAGGATTATGGGTTTGCAACCAAGGAAAACCCAGAACAATAGCATCATGCAAACTGTGCAACACCAAAAATTTACAATTCTCTTGGTGGTCCGGGGCGACCCGCATTATCACCTGGGCCAAAACTGGGGATTATTCTCCGCCAAAGGAGTAGCATCAATACCCCTCAAAGGGATAGGCGTCCACAGGGGTATCATGGGAAAACCACAACACTTGGCAAAGTCAAAATCCATCAGATTCAGAGCTGCTCCTGAATCAACAAAAGCCTTAGCGGAAAATGTAAAAGGAGCAGATCAAGGTAATCGCCAAAAGGAACTTAGGCTGTACACCGCAAATGCGTGAGCAAATCACTTTTCTCGTTTAGGGCAGACAGAAGTAGTATGAGAGGCATCCCCACAAAAAAAAAAGCACAATTTATTACACCTTCTAAACTCCCGACGTTGTGCCCTAGACAAAACCCTATCGCATTGCAAGGGTTCAGAAGTTCATTCAAAAGGCGGCATCGCCTCTTGTGTAGTTTTACATTCACGTAAACGCCGATCAATTTAAATGGCCAATGACATAGAGTCGTCAAGACCAGAGGAGACAGGAAATCCCACCATAACATCTTTTACGGTTTCTGCCAGACCCTTCCGAAAGAGAGCTGCTAGGGCATCATCATTCCATTTAGTAAGGACCACCCACTTTCAGTATTTTTGACAATATAACTCTGCAGAATCCTGACCCTGGTTCAATGCCAATAAGGTTTTTCTCAGCTTGATCAACAGCATTAGGTTCATCATACAACAACCCCAGGGCTTGAAAAAATGCATCCACACTAGCCAGAATAGGATCTCTGGGTGTCAAAGAAAAAGCCCAATCCTGTGGATCACCATGCAGCAGGGAGATGACAATTTTAACCTGCTGCACAGAGCTCCCCGATGAGTTAGGCTTCAAAGCAAAAAATAGTTTACAATTATTCTTAAAATTCAAAAATTTAAACCGATCCCCAGAAAACACATCAGGAGTAGGGTTTTTTCATTCAACAGCAGATGACTGAGTGAGATAGGCAGAAATTCCCCGCACTTCAGCAGCGAGCTGCTCAACACAATCGGACAATTTCTTAGTCTCCATTTAGACAAAAATCCTCCTACGGCCCCAGGGAAAAAGGGAAAAAACACACAAAACAAAATTGACACTTTTTTTGTTTTTTACAATTCTTTCCTTCTTTGAGTACCCTAGAGTCTACAGTAGGGCCGGTCACTCTGTTATAAATGGGTCACCAAGGAGGATGGCAAAAACAGGCTACGCCATCAGAAAACCAGAGGGGTTGGTAACTAAGCGGATTGCAGACCCCTGATCCTATCCACACAACTAGCAGTAGCCGTGGAGCGTACCTACGATGCCCTGGACGCCTCGGCACAGCCGGAAAGCTAACTAAGCCTAAAGCAAGAATGGCGAAATTTAAGCTGCCCCGGAGCAGACCCCAAAAGGAATAGATGGCCCCCAAACATATATTGTTGGTGAGACAAGATGAAACACAAACGCAGGCAGAAAAATAGACAGAGCAAACGATGGGGACCAAACTGACTAGACAGGACAGGAAAGGAAAGACACTGTCTGCAATCACGCAAAAACCCTGAAAAATCCAACACGTCTGATGTACAAAAAAACACTGAAGTCACACGACTTCACCCCCACTCTATCAGCACTCCGGTATGAACTGGGAGCAAAGCAAAAGAGACCAATATAGCAGGGGACTGAACAAACTGACACAGGCTGTAACATATGGAGCGGTAGTCCAGCACAACCCCCAAAGGAGCAAGCTGAACCCGCACAACAAGCAGAGCGAGACAAAAACCAGATCAGATGCAAAGGATTAGCAAATGAACCACTTAGCTGAACAAATGCAGGATCAGGGCAGGAGACATCAGACCTCTGAATGCACAGGAAAGCAATCACCAGCAGGGATTGCAGGAAGTCTGCAAACTTAAATACTCCAATCAGTAACCCCAGATCTCTAATCGTCGTCGTCGTCATCATCATCATCAGGTGGCAGGCCTCTGTCAATCTGGCCAGCTCCACTACCTCTAGTAACCACCGGTGGGAGCAAGGGGAGCTTCGGCTCAGAAGTCTGAGCCAGGGAATTCACAACATCCACCCCTTTCATTGGGTTCAATCATATTAATTCCAAATACTTATAAAAGAGAAGCCTCACAGTTTATAATAGATATTAAAATGTTTAGGAATTGTTTTGAGCAGGGAGACGTCTGCAATCTCGTTTGTAGCATGGATACCCAAAACATGTTCATGAACACGAACTTTAAGTTGGCGGGTTGTCAGTCCTACATAGATTAAAGAGCACGGGCAAGTGGCATAATATACCACTGCTTTAGACTTCCAAGTTATAGAACAGGTAATTTTATAAGTATACGCACCCTTGGAATTAGAAAAGTTAAGAGCCCTGATTAGGCTTTCTTATATTTGACCATTTGATTTTTTTTTTTTTTTTTTAAATATATTTATTTGGCATGCAATTATTATTGGTCTAATACCTTCTCTACATTCGGTTTTTTGTGCATAATATATATATTGATATTCTGTAAAAATAATTGGCACCACATTTTGTAGGTTCCTAATTACAGGCACATGTTCTGGTTTGATACTACCGTTTGCCATTTTAAAATAAAGGCATTTTATTTGTATAATTGTCTGTCAACTTTGTTGTCCACTTATCTGGGTATCTTGGTTTTTTCTGCTATCTGAGTGGTCTTCACTCCCCTTTTTACTGAGCACTGGTGGTATTCCATATAGGATTACAGTTGTGTTTGCATTATTATAATAGCTTTTGATGTACTGGTGCTTTGTGTATTTGTTAGTTGATCAAACTAGTAACGAACTTATTCCATGCAGTCACCATGATATGCATATGCATCATGGAGCACTAAGTGACATACACATGACATATATATCTATGTCAAATAGAATTAAGGTTAATTTGGAAGAATAAATAATCTTGTAAGTTAACGACACAATCATAAAAATATTAAGTCATCTAGACTTTATAGCAGACAAGGATTGACATTTTTTTTCTTTTGATGTTTGTTATTTGTATCATAATATTGTTTCATTTGTAGAAAAAAACAAACTATAAATTCTTCCTAATGCATAATTGTATCACTGATGCCATCTTGTGGCTTGATATAAATATGCTGATCACTACTATTTTAGTGAAAAACTGTCACATTTTAGAGTCGGGGTTAATGTTAATATCCAGTTGGGTTCAAATTCAGAAGAACTTTTACATTTATATAATAAATCATTTCTAAAACTGACAGCACATTAGAATAGAGTTGGCACTAACAGATGATTCCAGCTTTCAAAGTGGATTTGTGCAAGACATAAAATAAAATGGTGCACAACACTGATGGCAAAATTCTAAATCAGTGTTGCCCAAACTCCAGTTCTCACGGCCCCAACAGATCCCGTTTTCAGGATTTCCATACTATGGCACAGGTGATGGAATTATTATCATATGTTCTCCCCTCTCCAAAACTAAGGAAATCCTGAAAACATGATAAGTTGGGGGCCACAAGGATGGGAGTCTGGAAAACACTGTTCTAACTAGATGAAATAGAGAAGTAAATTAGGGGCACTCACCAATATAGTAAAACCTGGTGCCTGATTCATTAAGGCTGTCATTGTGCACATCAGTCTTAATGAAGGCACCGCAGGAGTAAGATGCACCCAATTCAGTTGGGTGCATCTTACCACTACTGTGCACCTTCACCAGAAAAATGACTTAGGCTGGTTTCACATTTGCAGAAGGAGGAGCTTTGGAGGGCTGCAGACTTCCTGCGTGAAGCTCCGCCCACTGCTGCATCTCCTTCGGTCAGCTCCGCCTATGGCCGCATATTTCTGCATGCGGCCTTTGTACCCTATCTTTAACATTGGGTACGCAGTTCGTGTGGAAGTATGCGGATGCCTCCGCATGCGTTGTTTTGACGGTGCGGCGACCTGCACCGAATGCATCACGTTGGAATTTGTTTTGTTCGGTGCTTTGGCAAAACAACGCATGCTCCACACAATTTTAGCTAAGTTGGACGCAACTTGCATATAAATGGTATAAGCTGCAAAACTTTGGAAAAATGCAAGAGGCGAAGGGCACAGCTGGGAATAACACAGGTTCACCACGGATGTACAAGAGAAAACTGTGCAAATATGAAGGAAAGAAGTACATCCATAAAGGGGAACTCCAGCACAAAATATTATAGAAAAAGTACACAAACTTTATTGGTTACATGTACACAACACTGCAAGATAAAAACATTTAAAACACACAAAAAGCATGTCACAGTTATGCAATACTAACAGTGACTCTCCCATAGGAAATACCCCTATTTCATGTTAATTACATAAATATGGGTAAAGGTGTAGCAGGCTACTGGACAAACAACAACCGAAGCGCTTAATATGTAAGCACTAACCATGCTAAGATGAAAAAAAAGCCTACAAATAAAAGGCAGTACATTAAACACCTCACCATGCAAAGTAGAAAAAATGCCAATTATTCAAGACAGCTAACAATGTTAAGCTAGGCAGTGGGGAATCAATAACCCCTAAGTTGAAAAAAGGGCAAAAAGAACTCTTTGCTTATCTAAAGATGAAATGCTGGGCAGAAAAGTGACCCAGAAATAATACCAGTAACCTGCGGGGTATACCATGGAGGGGAAGCACACCCCACGCGTATCGCTACGTCCTGTGTGGCTTTCTAAAGGGAGGATAAGGCGCTAGGAGTGTACACGCATGTCACCATTATATATACAAAAAACACCTGGTACATGATTAATTAATTGACAGAGTACTGACCTATGAGGCAGAGAGACGCAGCATAGCGGCGGCAATCTTGTCAGCTTTCGAGGCATATGAATAAAGTTGTTTGCACACATTGAGGACACTATTAGATACATTTGCGCATGGCCACTCCATCTTGTCCATGTTTCTCCACAGACAAAGTGCTGACCTATGAGGAAGAGAAGTGCCGCATGGCGGTGGCCATCTTGTCGACATTTAAGGCATGTAAATAAAGTTGTTTGCACACATTGAGAACACTATTAGATGCATTTGCGCATGCGCAATTTGGTGGCGGCCATCTTGTCCATATTTCTCAACAGACAAAGTTATGCAAAGCAAAAATAATAGATAAATGTAAAAATAACTGCAAAACTTTGTGATATTTCAAGGTGTTTTAAGTCACCATTAAGTTTTAAACACCATTAGCCCTTTATTTCACGATTACTAAAAAAAAACAGCCCTTCTCAAGTGGGAAAATACAGTAGATGGTAAATACAGGTGACAGCCATTTTGCTTCCACTGGCCTAGTTGCGTGATGACATCAGTGCATAGATTACCTAGGTGTAGTACTTTGATGAATCAGGCCTTCGTGTAAAGCTTCATAGAGTGTTTACAACAGAATTCTAGCATAAAACACTTTGAGAAGACGTAATTTTTGTGCACAACCCAAAAACAGTGTTGTGATTTTTGGCATTTTTACTCTAGATTAGGCCAGTGCTTCCCACCCCCCTCAAATGAGAACAGTTGGGGAGTTAAGCCACGTGCACACGCTGAGTATTTGGTCAGTTTTTTAACTCCGTATTTGTAAGCCAAAATCAGGAGTGGGAGAATCAGAGGAAAAGTATAATAGAAACACAGAGGAAAATCCAGCTCGCCACTTGCAATTCCACACTTCTGGAACATGGAGAGCACCTGCGCAGGGTGTAAAATCCAACAGAGAAGGCAGAAAAAGCCAGCTCTAAAAAGTGTATTTTATTTTCCAAGGTACATGAAGCAAAGATTAATATTGTGTGTTCACAAAAAAGAGCATGCAGGCATCGGCTTTGACACATGGTAAAGTTTTAATATTAGACAGTGTAGGACCATCTCAATCAGGGTCACCTTGGCGATGGTGAGATGGCTTTCATGCTTTTTTTTTATCAAAAATTGTATTCCTAAGAACCCTGTGTTATTTAAACGCACTTGCTTTTTACTTATTTAGTTATAGCAGGGCTTTTGTTTATTTTGCTTCTTGTAGGTTTCTTCAATGTTTTATGGCCAAAGTGAACATGCGTTTATATGCTGCATATATACCAACTTTAACTAAGCTCAATTTTTGTGTTTTTTTTTTTTCTTTGTAATTTTGTGTTCTGTGCAAGTCAGGGTGTGGCCTCACCCTCTTGAGCTGTAAATCACATTTAGGCCGGGGTCACTCTAACCGACGCAAAATACAGTCAGTATTTTACATGTGTAATACGGATGAATGGCCCCTAAATAGTGCTCCACATGTCATCCGTAATCAAGGTGTGGTCGCGTATTTTGCGCATGTAAGCATCCGTATGGCATCCGTATGGCGAGATTTTCTCGCAGGCTTGCAAAATGGACATATAATGGAGCCCTATGACAGGGTTTATAACAGAAACCAAAGAATAGATATAGACACATAGAATGCATATATATATATATATATATATATATATATATATATGTATGTATTCTATCTATTCTTTCTTTCTTTATTAAACCTGTCAGTGTGAGTTTACTGTATAGCGCACTGAATTGCCGGCTTTGCTAAAAGACACCGGGTGCGTATTTCTCGCAAGTCACATGTGTGGTCCGTATGTAATCCGTATTTTTTGCGCACCCATAGACTTGCATTGGCGTACTACGGCCGTAGTACCCTGACAATGGCAGCATGCTGCGATTGGCACGGAGCGTAGAATACGGATGAGAAATATACGGCTGGTGCGAGGGACCCCATAGAGAATCATTGGTCCGTGTCTAATGCGCGCTTTAAGCGCCTCTCACTCGGCCATATTCCTCGCCAGTGTGACCCCGGCCTTAAAAGCTTCCCCTGGCTGGTGTTCTTGGGTTGGGATTTGGTCCCTTTGTCTGCCCTTATTCACACATTGAGGTCGGCTTTGACACATGGTAAGGTTTTAATATTAGACCGTGTAGGACCATCTAGATCCGGGTCACCTTGGCGACAGAGAGATTGCTTTCATGCTTATTTTTTTTATCACAAATCATATTACTAAGATTCCTGTGTTATTTTACTTATTTAGTTATAGCAAGGTTTTTGTTTATTTTGCTTCTTGCAGGTTTTTTTCAATGTTTTATGGCCAAAGTGAACATGCGTTTATATGCTTCATGTATACCAACTTCAACTTAGCTCAATTTTTGTGTGTTTTTTCAATGTACATACAGAGTTGTGTGTGGGCGGAGTTAGCTTTTTCAGCTCTGCTACATTGCTAAATCTAAAAACTGATTGTGTCAGAACCACTGCACCTACCAAACTAAGTGATTCATCGCTGGATTCGGGTCTCTTTGCCTCATCATCCTGCTCTCAGATAAGGTAGCAAAAACCTGCTGCCAGATTTCCTTTAACCCCTTACTGCCATATGACGTACTAACCCGTCCATGTGCCCTGGGACTTAATTCCCAGGGATGGGATAGTACGTCATAGCGATCAGCGGCGCCCACGTTGTGAGCGCCGCTGATCGCGGCTGGGTGTCAGCTGATTATCACAGCTGACATCCGGCACAATGTGTTAGGGGTGGTCACGGACCGCCCCCGGCACGTTAACCCCTTGTACACAGCGATCAAACGTGATCGGGGTGTACCGGGGGTTAAAGGGAAGCATCGGCAGGGAGGAGACTCCCTCCGTGCTTCCCTGAGCCCCTCACGGCAGCGCAATGTGCAGCGCTGCTGCCGGGGGTTCTTTCCCTACAGGCCCCCGGATCCAAGATGGCGACGGGGACCTTCGGGGGCCTGTAGGGAGCTGACTTCCTCAGTGCCTGCAAAGCGCAGGCATGAGTCAGTCTGCAGCAGTGCCTGTGACAGATCGCTGATCTGTCACAGTGATCTGTGATGTGACAGATCAGCGATCTGTCACAGGACAGTGATGTCCCACCTGGGACAATATAATAAAGTGTAAAAATAATTTTAAAAAAATCGCTAAATTAGTAAAAAAAAAAAAAATCCCCAATAAATTCATTTTTTGAAAATAAAAAACCAAAACAATAAAAGTACACATATTTGGTATCGCCGCGTCCATAACGACCCGCCCTATAAAACTGTCCCATTAGTTAACCGCTTAAAAAATAAAAATAAAAACGAAGCAAAAAATAATAATTTATTATCATACCGCCGAACAAAAAGTGCAATAACACGCGATCAAAAAGACGGACATAAATATCCATGGTACCGCTGAAAACGTCAGCTTGTCCTGCAAAAAACGAGCTGCCATACAGCATCATCCGCGAAAAAATAAAAGTTATAGCTTGCAGAATAAAGCGATGCAAAAATAATTATTTTTTATATAAAATAGTTTTCATTGCATAAAACCGACAAAACATAAAAAAATTACATAAATGAGGAATCGCTGTAACCGTACTGACCCGAAGAATAAAGCCACTTTATCAATTTTACCGCACGCGGAACGGTGTAAACGCACCCCCCGAAAGAAATTCATGAAACGCTGGTTTTTGTTCATTCTGCGTCCCAAAAATTGGAATAAAAAGCGATCAAAAAATGTCACGTGCCCGAAAATGGTACCAATAAAAACTTCAACTCGTCCCGCAAAAAATAAGACCTAACATGACTCGGTGGGTCAAAATACGGAAAAATTATAGCTCTCAATATGTGGTGATGCAAAAACTATTTTTACAATAAAAAGCGTCTTTTAGCGTGTGACAGCTGCCAAACATAAAAACCGCCATAAATAGTAAATCAAACCCCCCGTTATCACCCCCTTAGTTAGGGAAAAATAATAAAACTAAAAGAAAATGTATTTATTTCCATTTTCCCGTTAGGGCTAGGGCTGAGATTGGGGTCAGGGGTGTGTTGGGGTTAGGGTTGGAGTTAGAATTGGGGGTTTCCACTGTTTGGGCACATCAGGTGCTCTCCAAAAGCAACATGGCATCTGATCTCAATTCCAGCCAATTCTGCGTTGAAAAAGTCAAATGGTGCTCCTTCCCTTCCAAGCTCTGCCATGCGCCCAAACAGTGTTTTACCCCCACATATAGGGTATCAGCATACTCAGGACAAATTGCAAAACAACTTTTGGGGTCCAATTTCTCCTGTTACCCTTAGGAAAATAAAAAATTTGGGGCAAAAATATCATTTTTGTGGAAAAAAAATGATTTTTTTATTTTCATGCCCGGGCATAATAAACTTCTGTGAAGCTCTTGGGGGTTCAAAGTGCTCACCACACATCTAGATAAGTTCCTTAGGGGGTCTAGTTTCCAAAATGGAGTCACTTGTGGGGGGTTTCCACTGTTTAGGTACATTAGGGGCTCTCCAAAGGCACCATGACACCTGCAGACCATTCCATCAAAGTCTGCATTCCAAAACGTCACTACTTCCCTTCCGAGCCCCGTGTGCCCATACAGTAGTTTTCTCCCACATATGGGGTGTCGGCGTACTCAGGACAAATTGGACAACAAAATTTGGGGTCCAATTTCTCCTGTTACCCTTGGGAAAATAAAAAAACGGGGATTAAAAGATCATGTTTGTTGAAAAAATACAATTTTTTTATTTTCATTCCCGGGCATTATAAACTTCTGTGAAGCCCTTGGGGGTTCAAAGTGCTCACCACACATCTAGATAAGTTCCTTGGGGGGACCAGTTTCCAAAATGGTGTCATTTGTGGGGGGCTTCTACTGTTTTGGTACATCAGGGCTTTCCAAACGCGACATGGTGTCCGATCTCAATTCCAGCCAAAAACGTCAAATGGCGCTGCTTACCTTCCGAGCTCAGCCATGCGCCCAAATAGTGGTTAACCCCCACATGTGGGGTATAGGCGCACTCAGGACAAATTGCACAATAACTTTTAGGGTCCTGTTACCCTTGGGAAAATAAAAATTGGGGGTGAAAAGATCATTTTTGTGAAAAAAAAAATGATTTTTTTAATTGTACCGCTGTATGTTATAAACTTCTGTGAAGCCCTTGTGGGTTCAAAGTTCTCACCACATATCTAGATAAGTTCCTTGGGGGGTCTAGTTTCCAAAATGGGGTCACTTGTGGGGGGTTTCCACTGTTTAGGTACATCAGGGGCTCTCCAAACGCGACATGGCGTCCGATCTGAATTCCAGCCAATTTTGCATTGAAAAAGTCAAACGGCGCTCCTTGCCTTCTGAGGTCTGCCATGCGCCGAAACAGTGGTTACCCCCCACATATCAGGTATCAACGTACTCAGGACAAATTGCACAATAACTTTTGCAGTCCAATTTCTCCTGTTACCCTTGGCAAAATAAAAAAAATTGAACCTGAAGTATTTTTTTTGTGAAAAAAAGTTAAATGTTCATTTTTTTTTTTTTTTTTTTTAAATATTCAAAAAATTCCTGTGACACACCTAAAGGGTTAATAAACTTCTTGAATGTGGTTTTAAGCACCTTAAGGGGTGCAGTTTTTAGAATGGTGTCACTTTTGGGTATTTTCTATCATATAGACCCCTCAAAGTGGCTTCAAATGTGATGTGGTCCGTAAAAATAAAATGGTGTTGCAAAAATGAGAAATCGCTGGTCAATTTTTAACCCTTAACTTCCTAACAAAAGAAAATTTTGGTTCCAAAATTGTGCTGATGTAAAGTAAACATGTGGGAAATGTTACTTATCAAGTTTTTTGTGTGCCGTATCTCTGTGATTTAAGGGCATAAAAATTCAAAGTTGGAAAATTGTGAAATTTTCAAAATTTTCGCCAAATTTCTGCTTTTTTCACAAATGAACGCAAGTTATATGAATGAAATTTTACCATTAACATGAAGTACAATATGTCACGAGAAAACATTGTCAGAATCACCGGGATCCATGGAAGCGTTTCAGAGTTATTACCTCATAAAGGGACAGTGGTCAGAATTGTAAAAATTGTCCCGGTCATGAACGTGCAAACCACCCTTGCGGCTAAAGGGGTTTAAAACGGGCTAGCTGAATCCTTCTAAGCTTTATGTAGAGACAGGAGGTCTATTTTCCCTGTATGAGTCATCACTCACTGCAAAAATCTCTGGCAGGGGGAGAAGGGAGCAGCAGGGTCAGGAGCCGAAGAAATGAAAGATTTATGCAGGGAAAAGAGACTTCCTGTTTCTACATAAAGCAGATTAGAGAATATTTAGCTGGGTAGAAAAGCAAAATAAGCAATTGTAAGTACCCAGTGTTGTATAATATGATGATTGCAATATATTAAAAGGATAAAAATTTTGATGGGCATGCGTCTTTAAAACTTGACAAACCAAAAAGAGACAAAAACAGTGACAAAAAAAACAAGTAAGAAAAACGCAGTCAAAAACATAAAAAATATGCAAGTAACCTAATATGTGCAGATATGGTGCAGAAAGTCTGCTACATCAAGAATGCAAATACTCATAAGTAGAGTTGAGCGATACCATCCGATACTTCAAAGTATCGTATCGGATGGTATCGGCCGATCTTTAAAAAAAGTATCGGTATCGCCGATTCCGATACCGGAAGTCCCATTCAAGTCTATGGGACTTCCGGTATCGGAATAAGAAAAACCCTTTCCTGCCCTTGTACAGCCTCTCTGGGGTCTGTACGGGCCTTTCGGGGGTCTGTGCCGGTCTGCCAGGGGGTCTGTGCAGGCTCCGGTGGTCTGTGCCGGCCTGCCGGTGGTCTGTGCAGGCTCCGGGGGGCTGTGCCGGCCTGCCGGGGGGCTGTGCCGGCCTGCCAGGGGGTCTGTGCAGGCTCCGGTGGTCTGTGCCGGCCTGCCGGTGGTCTGTGCAGGCTCCGGGGGGCTGTGCCGGCCTGCCGGGGGGCTGTGCCGGCCTGCCGGGGGGCTGTGCAGGCTCCGGGGGTCTGTGCAGGCATCGTCCGATGGGACTACAAGTCCCATCGGGCGATGCCTGCTACCATGACAGTGATTGACACATTAGCCAATGATGGGACAGTAGTAGTCCCATCATCCGGTTAATGTGTTAAATGTAAAAAAAAAAAAAAAAAAAAATTACATGCTACATTCATACTACATACTACATACATGCTACATTCATACTACATGCAACATACATACTACATATATACTACATGCATGCTACATATATACTACATGCATGCTACATACATACTACATATATACTACATGCATGCTACATACATACTACATGCTACATGCATGCTACATACATACTACATACATGCTACATATATACTACATACATACTACATATATACTACATGCATGCTACATATATACTACATGCTACATGCATGCTACATACATACTACATACATGCTACATATATACTACATACATACTACATATATACTACATGCATGCTACATACATACTACATGCTACATGCATGCTACATACATACTACATACATGCTACATATATACTACATACATACTACATATATACTACATGCATGCTACATATATACTACATGCATGCTACATACATACTACATATATACTACATGCATGCTACATACATACTACATATATACTACATGCATGCTACATACATACTACATGCTACATGCATGCTACATACATACTACATACATGCTACATATATACTACATACATACTACATATATACTACATGCATGCTACATATATACTACATGCTACATACATACCACATACATACTACATACATGCTACATATATACTACATGCATGCTACATACATACTACATATATACTACATGCATGCTACATACATACTACATGCTACATGCATGCTACATACATACTACATACATACTACATGCTACATACATACCACATATATACTACATACATACAATACATTCATACAATACATACATAGACATACAGTACATATAACATAGAGTAACATACTTACCAATACTTGTCACATTGTTCCCCGAAGCCATTGTCGTCTACGGAATAAATATTAACATAACAAACCACAAAAATACTCACCCACGATCCGAAGCAGTCCACGAGTGTGTCCCACGACGATCTTGGGTAGAGAACGGCAGCATCAGCTGATGCTGCCGTTCTCTACGGGCTGCAGGAATCCAATGACGGAAGGTAGGTATCCTTCCGCACTGTATTCCTCCGCCACTTAAAAAAAAAAAAAGTCCCTAGTCTCACTTTATGCCATTGCTGTGTGGGAATTTCCCACACAGCAATGGCATAAAGTGAGACTAGGGACTTTTTTTTTTTTAAGTGGCGGAGGAATACAGTGCGGAAGGATACCTACCTTCCGTCATTGGATTCCTGCAGCCCGTAGAGAACGGCAGCATCAGCTGATGCTGCAGTTCTCTACCCAAGATCGTCGTGGGACACACTCGTGGACTGCTTCAGATCGTGGGTGAGTATTTTTGTGGTTTGTTATGTTAATATTTATTCCGGAAAGACAATGGCTTCGGGGAACAATGTGACAAGTATTGGTAAGTATGTTACTCTATGTTATATGTACTGTATGTCTATGTATGTATTGTATGAATGTATTGTATGTACGTAGTATATATGTGGTATGTATGTAGCATGTAGTATGTATGTAGTATGTATGTAGCATGCATGTAGCATGTAGTATGTATGTAGCATGCATGTAGTATATATGTAGTATGTATGTAGCATGCATGTAGTATATATGTAGCATGTATGTA
This sequence comes from Dendrobates tinctorius, assembly GCF_039654945.1. Taxonomy (NCBI): domain Eukaryota; kingdom Metazoa; phylum Chordata; class Amphibia; order Anura; family Dendrobatidae; genus Dendrobates; species Dendrobates tinctorius. The sequence goes on along the minus strand of NW_027361703.1, from coordinate 32,670,435 downwards.
GTATGTATGTGGTATGTATGTAGCATGTAGTATATATGTAGCATGCATGTAGTATATATGTAGTATGTATGTAGTATGTATGTAGCATGTATGTAGTATATATGTAGTATGTATGTAGTATATATGTAGCATGCATGTAGTATATATGTAGTATGTATGTAGTATATATGTAGCATGCATGTAGTATATATGTAGCATGCATGTAGTATATATGTAGCATGCATGTAGTATATATGTAGTATGTATGTAGCATGCAGTATGTATGTAGCATGTATGTAGTATATATGTAGTATGTATGTAGCATGCATGTAGTATGTATGTAGTATGTATGTAGCATGCAGTATGTATGTAGCATGTATGTAGTATATATGTAGTATGTATGTAGCATGCATGTAGTATGTATGTAGCATGCAGTATGTATGTAGCATGTATGTAGCATGCATGTAGTATGTATGTAGCATGCATGTAGTATGTATGTAGTATTTTTTTTTTTTTTTTAACATTTAACACATTAGCCGGATGATGGGACTACTACTGTCCCATCATTGGCTAATGTGTCAATCACTGTCATGGTAGCAGGCATCGCCCGATGGGACTTGTAGTCCCATCGGACGATGCTTGCACAGACCCCCGGACATCAGCACAGCCCCCCGGCAGGCCGGCACAGCCCCCCGGCAGGCCGGTACAGACCCCCACAGGGTGCACAGCCCCCCGGCAGGCCGGCACAGCCCCCCGGCAGGCCGGCAGAGACCCCGGGCAGTCCACACAGCCCCCCGGCAGGCCGGCACAGCCCCCCGGCAGGCCGGCAGAGACCCCCGGAAGGCCCGAAATGACGGCGCATCATGATGCGCACACACCGCGCATCATGATGACGTCAGGCCGTCAATCAACTGAACTTCCGATTCCGATGCCGAATTCCGATATTGAAAAAATATCGGAAGTCGGTATCGGAATTCCGATACAGCAAGTATCGGCCGATACCCGATACTTGCGGTATCGGAATGCTCAACACTACTCATAAGTCATGACAAACTGGACATATTTACAGCACCTCAAGGCTGTTGTACATGCACACTACTATTCTGTGCTAAATAGGTGCAACATGCTAATATGTCATGATACAGTTAAAAGAAAACAATTGCGGTAAAAAAAAAAACATGATTTTTTTTTTTTTGCTTTAATAGCTGATTTTCAACACCAATAATACAGCTGTGTGTGTATGGCAAAAAACACACAAACAAGGTTCTGTTCACACTTAGATCAGGCACATAGTGCTGATTTTTCTTTTTTAAATAAAGTCTGTTCCATGCAATCATAATATTTTTTAGTTATCAGCTCTTTGCTCCTTGTTGGTTTACAGCCTCTTTTTCTGATTCAGGGTGCCTGTACCTTGTTTTTGCAAGTAGTATATTATGTGTTTTATGTTATCCTATAAATAAACAGTATTTATTATAATGAAGTCAAAACATAAAAATTAATATTTCACTGTTCTGGAAGTGTTTTAAACAGACGTTTACATATGTAACACATACATTCAACCTAAATATGAAATTTCGCATGTTATCTCTAGGTGGTGCTATAACACCAGACAGTACCAGGTCCCAGTCACAAGTAGTCACTGTCCTCTTGTGACTTAAATGCAGTAAGATTACATGTGGTTACTAAGAAGCAGCATCTATTTCTTTTGAAAAATATGGATATAAAGCCAAAGAGTGACCAAAAAAAATCAGAAAAATGTGAGGATTGACAAAAAAAAGAGCTGCTTTGTGATGGGCGTATATAGAAATAATGGAGCACCACAGCAAAAGTTCCAATAAGGCCCCCCACCCTCTGCATCCCCCTCAAAAAGTTATTTGGCAGAGTAAGTGAATGCCCATGCACCGTGCCAGTTACAGAAGGGCATACATCTGTATTTTAAAAGACAGAGAGGACCAGGAGAACGCCATATATTGTGGCAAATGCACTGTAATTGTACTGAAGCCCCTTTTAATTTTGTCAGCCATTATACTATCTCTTTCATGTTACCCATAGAGTAAATGCTAACTAAAATGCCCCCCCCCACATCTATAATATAACGGGCTAAGCGTCACTCTGTCCGAAGCCTTTATAGACTGCGTAAGTGCGACGCGCCTTCGCAATCCGGCTCCAGACAGAATGAGGCATCCAGCGGTGAGGAGTGTGTATGGCGCCCGGAGATGGCGGCATGTGTACATACCGCCATCTTGGGCGCCATACTTAAATACTTACCTGACCGGGAGGAGCGTTGCCGCGGCGCTTCACTTCGGCCGGAGACTGGGGCAGGATTGGGGCTGGAATCACGCATGCGCATAGCGCGATATGGCGCCATTTTACTGAAGACACGTTTGCAGTGTGTCTTCAGCAATATGGCGCCGGACAGCGCTAAGGGCATGCGCATAGTCCGGCGCCAGACTCCTCCCCCGGCCTCCAGCAGAACGTAACAGCGCTGGAGCACAGGAAAGAAGGGTGAGTATAAATGTTTGTTTTTTTATGTGTGTAGTTTAATAGGGGTGAGGGGGACCATGCATACCAGGAAAGGGGGGTGAGGGGACCATGCATACCAGTATTGGGGGGGGTGAGGGGAACATGCATACCACGAAAGGGGGGTGAGGGGGACCACGCATACCACAAAAGGGGAGTGAGGGGGACCACACATACCACAAAAGGAGGATGTGGGGCCACGCATACCACAAAAGGGGAGTGAGGGGGACCATGCATACCACGAAAGGGGACTGTTATGAATAGGTCACCAAGGAGGATAACCAGGAAATAAGCTAGGCAACCAGAACACCAGAAAGGTTGGCAACTTAGCGGATTACAGACCCTTAAACCTAACAACACAACTAGAATTAGCCGTGGGACGTACCTACGATGACCTAGACGCCTCGGCACAGCCAAAGAGTTAACTAAGCCTAAAGCAAGACGGGGGAAAGCTAAACTGCTCCGGAGCGGAACCCCAAAGGAATAGATAGCCCTCAAACATATATTGCTGGTGAGACAAGATGAGGCACAAACACAGGCAGAAAATAGAGAAAGCAAATGATGGGGCCCAAACTGTCTAGATAGCACAGGACACAAAAGATACTGTCTGCAATCATGCAAAAATCCTAAAAAATCCAAGACGTCTGATATGCAAAAATATTGCGGCCACACGACCGGTCCCCCCCTAGATCAGCATTCTGGTGTGAACTGGAAGCAAAACCAAAGACACTGCTATAACAGGGGATTAGCAATACTGAACAGACTGACATAAGCTGTGGCATATGGAGCAAGGTCCAGCACCAGTCCCAGCAGGGAACAATGCTCAACCCACACAGCAAAGCAAAAAGCAGAGAAAGGCAAAAGTGGAAGAAATGCAAAAAGATTCCAGCAAGTAAATCACTTATCCGAATGATGCAGGGGAAAAGGGGACTTCAAGATGCACAGGAATAAAAACAAATCACCAGCAGCAACTGAGGGAAGCTTGCTCACTTAAATCTTCCCAGTCTGTAACACCTGACTTCCACTCATCGTCTTCAGGTGATGGACTTCTGTCAACCCGACCAGCTCCACTACCCGCAGCCACCACCAGAGGGAGCCCAAACTCAGAAGTCAGGTTAAGAGTGTTCACAACAGGGGACCATGCATACCACGAAAAGGGGAGTGAGGGGACCATGCATACAACGAAAGGAGGTTGAGGGGACCATGCATACCATGAAAGGGGGGTGAGGGGACCTTGCATACCACGAAAGGGGGGTGAGGGGATAATGCATACCACGAAAAGGGGGGTGAGGGGGCCATGTGTACCAGGATTGGGGGTGAGGGGACCATGCATACCAGGATTGGGGGGTGAGAGGACCATGCATACCAGGATTGGGGGTTAGGGGTAGCATGCATACCAAGATTGGGGGGTGAGGGGTAGCATGCATACCAAGATTGGGGGGTGAGGGGACCATGCATACCAGGATAGGGAGGTGAGAGGACCATGCTTACCAGGATAGGGGGGGTGAGAACACCATGCATACCAGGATAGGGGGGGTGAGATGACCATGCATACCAGGATACGGGAGTGAGAGGACCATGCATACCAGGATAGGCGGTTAAGGGACCATGCATACCAGGATTGTGGGGTGAGGGGACCATGCATACCAGGATTGTGGGGTGAGGGGACCATGCATACCAGGATTGGGGGGTGAGGGGGCCATGCATACCAGGATAGGGGGGTGAGAAGACCATGCATACCAGGATAGGGGGGTGAGATGACCATGCATACCAGGATACGGGAGTGAGAGGACCATGCATACCAGGATTGTGGGGTGAGGGGACCATGCATACCAGGATTGTGGGGTGAGGGGGCCATGCATACCAGGATAGGGGGGTGAGAGGACCATGCATACCAGGATTGGGGGGTGAGAAGACCATGCATACCAGGATTGGGGGGTGAGAAGACCATGCATACCAGGATAGGGGGGTGAGATGACCATGCATACCAGGATACGGGAGTGAGAGGACCATGCATACCAGGATAGGCGGTTAAGGGACCATGCATACCAGGATTGTGGGGTGAGAGGACCATGCATACCATGATTGGGGGGTGAGGGGGCCATGCATACCAGGATAGGGGGGTGAGAGGACCATGCATACCAGGATAGGGGGGGTGAGAGGACCATGCATACCAGGATAGGGGGGGTGAGAGGACCATGCATACCAGGATAGGGGGGTGAGAGGACCATGCTTACCAGGATAGGGGGGGTGAGAACACCATGCATACCAGTTTAGGGGGGTGAGAAGAGCATGCATACCAGGATTGTGGGGTGAGAGGACCATGCATACCAGGATTGGGGGATGAGGGGTGCCATGCACACCAGGATAGGAGAGGGGCAGCACATACCAGGATGGGAGACCATATACCAATAAAAATGCTCGCCACCCGGGCATAGAACGGTTCTCCTGGACCTGTCCTCTGCCTTTCGACACCATAGACCATTCCCTCCTGCTACAGACTCTCTCATCTCTTGGCATCACAGACTTGGCCCTATCCTGGATCTCATCATACCTAACAGAACGAACATTTAGTGTCTCCCTCTCACACACCACCTCCTCACCTCGCCCCCTGTCTGTTGGTGTTCCTCAAGGCTCTGTCCTAGGACCTCTACTATTCTCCATCTACACCTTCGGCTTGGGACAGCTCATAGAATCCGACGGTTTGCAGTATCACCTCTACGCCGATGACACGCAGATCTACCTATCTGGACCCAACCTCGCCTCCTTACTGACTGAAATCCCACAATGTCTGTCTGCTATCTCAGCCTTCTTCTCTGCTCGCTTTCTCAAACTGAACATGGACAAAACAGAATTCAACATCTTTCCCCCATCGCACTCTACCCCTCCACCAGACCTATCTATCAATGTCAATGGCTGCTCTCTATCCCCAGTCCCGCACGCTCGGTGCCTCGGGGTGATCCTCGACTCTGCGCTCTCTTTCAAACCACATATCCAAGCCCTCGCCTCCTCCTGCCACCTCAAACTCAAAAATATTTCCCGGATCCACTCATTCCTAAACCACAAAAACACTAGTGGATGCTCTTATCTCCCGCCTCGACTACTGCAACCTCCTACTCTCTGACCTCCCCTCAAGCACTCTGGCACCACTCCAGTCCATCCTACACTCTGTTGCCTGACTAATCCACCTGTCTCCCCGCTATTCCCCAGCCTCCCCCCTATGCCAGGCCCTTCACCGGCTTCCTATTGCCCAGAGGCTCCAATTCAAAACCCTAACCATGACATACAAAGCCATCCACAACCTGTCTCCTTCATACATCTGTGACATGGTCTCCAGGTACCCACCCACATGCAACCTTCGATCATCTCAAGATCTCCTTCTCTACTCTCCCCTTATCTCTTCCTCCCACAACCGCATACAAGACTTCTCCCGTGCTTCCCCCATACTCTGGAACTCTCTGCTGCAACACATCAGACTCTCACCATCAACGGAAACCTTTAAAGAAGAACCTGAAGACCCACCTGTTCCGACAAGCCTACAGCCTGCAATGATCCTTGGTCTACTGAACCACCGAACGACCTGCTCTACCCTTTCCTACTGTATCCTCACCCATCCCTGTAGACTGTGAGCCCTCGCAGCTCCTTATGTACTTGTGTGTCCCTTGTCTTACACGTGTTTATTATACTTGTCTATATTTCCCCTTTTCACATGTAAAGCGCCACGGAATAAATGGCGCTATATAAATGCATAATAATAATAATAATAATAACCCCACAGTGAATTCCCCCACAAGGTTGAACTTGATGGACTAAGGTCTTTTTTTCAACCTATTTAACTACAGTTGTGTCCAAAAGTATTGACACCCCTGCAATTTTGTCAGATAATACTCAGTTTCTTCCTGAAAATGATTGCAAACACAAATTCTTTGGTATTATTATCTTCATTTAATTTGTCTTACATGAAAAAACACAAAAGAGAATGAAGCAAAAAGCAAAACATTGATCATTTCACACAAAACTCCAAAAATGGGCCAGACAAAAGTATTGGCACTCTCAGCCTAATACTTGGTTGCACAACCTTTAGCCAAAATAATTGCGACCGACCGCTTCCGGTAACCATCAATAAGTTTCTTACAATGCTCTGCTGGAATTTTAGACCATGCTTCTTTAGCAAACTGCTCCAGGTCCCTGATATTAGAAGGTTTCCTTCTCCAAACTGCCATTTTCAGATCTCTCCACAGGTGTTCTATGGGACTCAGGTCTGGACTCATTGCTGGCCACCTTAGAAGTCTCCAGTGCTTTCTCTCAAACCATTTTCTAGTGCTTTTTGAAGTGTGCTTTGGGTCATTGTCCTGCTGGAAGACCCATGACCTCTGAGGGAGACCCAGCTTTCTCACAAGGGCCCTACATTATGCTGCAAAATTTGTTGGTAGTCTTCAGACTTCATAATGCCATGCACACGGTCAAGCAGTCCAGTGCCAGAGGCAGCAAAGCAACCCCAAAACATCAGGGAACCTCCGCCATGTTTGACTGTAGGGACCATGTTTTTTTCTTTGAATGCTTCTTTTTTTTCTCCTGTAAACTCTATGTTTTGCTGAAAAAGCTCTACTTTTGTCTCATCTGACCAGAGAACATTCTTCCAAAACGTTTTAGGCTTTTTCAGGTAAGTTTTGGCAAACACCAGCCTGGCTTTTTTATGTCTCGAGGTAAGGAGTGGGGTCTTCCTGGGTCTCCTACCATACTGTCCCTTTTCATTCAGACACCGACGGATAGTATGGGTTGACACCGTTGTACCCTCGGACTGCAGGGCAGCTTGAACTTGTTTGGATGTTAGTCGAGGTTCTTTATCGAACATCCGCACAATCTTGCGTTGAAATCTCTTGTCGATTTTTCTTTTCCATCCACATCTAGGGAGGTTAGCCACAGTGCCATGGGCTTTAAACTTCTTGATGACACTGCGCACGGTAGACACAGGCAGGAACATTCAGGTCTTTGGAGATGGACTTGTAGCCTTGAGATTGCTCATGCTTCCTCACAATTTGGTTTCTCAAGTCCTCAGACAGTTCTTTGGTCTTCTTTCTTTTCTCCATGCTCAATGTGGTACACACAAGGACACAGGACAGAGGTTGAGTCAACTTGAATCCATGTCAACTGGCTGCAAGTGTGATTTAGTTATTGCCAACACCTGTTAGGTGCCACAGGTAAGTTACAGGTGCTGTTAATTACACAAATTAGAGAAGCATCTGTGATAAAACACTCCGGGATCGCCTTTGCTGGGGTCAAAGGTCACGTGCGTTCAGCATGAAACTCAGGCGCAGAGCTGGGATTCGGGTATAACTGACCCTGGGTCAGGTTTATTAACGGTGAAAGCAATGCAAAAGGAAATAAAACATAAAACAAATCCTTGCCTGTCCAGCACTAACTAAACAATGGACAACCTAACTACCAACTGGCGGGCTTCTCCCGTCCAGCCAAACCACAGTTGAAGTGGGCACTGCTTCCACTCACGTGTGTCTCTCACACAGACAGGCTCTCTGTGTTCCCAGGCTGAGACACTCACACAACCACCTGGCATCCTTTTATATCCACCTCCCATTATCCATTAGTAAGCAGGTGCGATACTGACCAGACTAGGCCACATAGGAAAGGAATCTGGGCGAGATATACCTGCCCTCATCCACTATTTCCACATGATTCTCACATCACATGATTTTTCGAACAGTGCCAATACTTTTGTCCACGCTCTTCTTCTTTATATTTGATGTGGAATTATATCCAATTTGGCTTTAGGACAATTCTTTTTGTGCTTTTTCATTTAAGACAAATTAAATGAAGATAATAATATCAAAGAATTTGTTTGCAATCATTTTCAGGAAGAAACTGAGTATTATCTGACAAAATTGCAGAGGTGTCAATACTTTTTGCCACAACTGTATGTAACAATTTGCCCCCACAGGACCCCACAATTGCACTATAATGACCTTATTGTGCCCCAGCAAAGTAGGATGCACGCACAGTGCCCTTTGCATAGTATAATTATGCCACAGTGCTCCTAACAATGCTTGATACCCCCATAGTGCCCTGAAGGAAGTTATCAAACAGAAATTTATTTTTTGTAGGCATGGATTGATTCAAAATAAAAATGATGGCATACTCACCTTCCAGTGCCCGTAGCTGGCAGAGGCCCCTCTGGAGGTCTCTGTCTCTGCCAGCTCCGGAACCAGTGTATGCTCAGTTTAGAGGACCGAACACCACTGCAACTTGTAATTGTCGAGAGATATTATTGGACAAACATCTGATGATGCAGTCTTCTAGACATCTGGGCAGCAGCAGTACTGGGAGTTCCGAACAGGACACATATGACTTCCAGAACCAGTGATGACTTCCAGAATGACCTGCGCTGGATGCACGGGGGCACCGGAAAGCGAGTATGCCAACATTTAAAGTTGGAATTGGACTCTGTCTCTTTATAAAACATAGTAACATAGTTAGTAAGGCCGAAAAAATACATTAGTCCATCCAGTTCAGCCTATAAAATTCTGTGTGAAGAAATGTCTCTGCATCTAAGGGAGGCCTCAGAGAACCAGATAAGTGAGGCAGTGGGACTTTATATATACAGTGGGGAAAAAAAGTATTTAGTCAGTCAGCAATAGTGCAAGTTCCACCACTTAAAAAGATGAGAGGCGTCTGTAATTTACATCATAGGTAGACCTCAACTATGGGAGACAAACTGAGAAAAAAAAATCCAGAAAATCACATTGTCTGTTTTGTTTTCATTTTATTTGCATATTATGGTGGAAAATAAGTATTTGGTCAGAAACAAAATTTCATCTCAATGCTTTGTGATATATCCTTTGTTGGCAATGACAGAGGTCAAACGTTTTCTGTAAGTCTTCACAAGGTTGCCACACACTGTTGTTGGTATGTTGGCCCATTCCTCCATGCAGATCTCCTCTAGAGCAGTGATGTTTTTGGCTTTTCGCTTGGCAACACGGACTTTCAACTCCCTCCAAAGGTTTTCTATAGGGTTGAGATCTGGAGACTGGCTAGGCCACTCCAGGACCTTGAAATGCTTCTTACGAAGCCACTCCTTCGTTGCCCTGGCGGTGTGCTTTGGATCATTGTCATGTTGAAAGACCCAGCTACGTTTCATCTTCAATGCCCTTGCTGATGGAAGGAGGTTTGCACTCAAAATCTCACGATACATGGCCCCATTCATTCTTTCATGTACCCGGATCAGTCGTCCTGGCCCCTTTGCAGAGATACAGCCCCAAAGCATGATGTTTCCACCACCATGCTTTACAGTAGGTATGGTGTTTGATGGATGCAACTCAGTATTCTTTTTCCTCCAAACACGACAAGTTGTGTTTCTACTAAACAGTTCCAGTTTGGTTTCATCAGACCATAGGACATTCTCCCAAAACTCCTCTGGATCATCCAAATGCTCTCTAGCAAACTTCAGACGGGCCCGGACATGTACAGGCTTAAGCAGTGGGACACGTCTGGCACTGCAGGATCTGAGTCCATGGTGGCGTAGTGTGTTACTTATGGTAGGCCTTGTTACATTGGTCCCAGCTCTCTGCAGTTCATTCACTAGGTCCCCCCGCGTGGTTCTGGGATTTTTGCTCACCGTTCTTGTGATCATTCTGACCCCACTGGGTGGGATTTTGCGTGGAGCACCAGATCGAGGGAGATTATCAGTGGTCTTGTATGTCTTCCATTTTCTAATTATTGCTCCCACAGTTGATTTCTTCACTCCAAGCTGGTTGGCTATTGCAGATTCAGTCTTCCCAGCCTGGTGCAGGGCTACAATTTTGTTTCTGGTGTCCTTTGACAGCTCTTTGGTCTTCACCATAGTGGAGTTTGGAGTCAGACTGTTTGAGGGTGTGCACAGGTGTCTTTTTATACTGATAACAAGTTTAAACAGGTGCCATTACTACAGGTAATGAGTGGAGGAAAGAGGAGACTCTTAAAGAAGAGGTTACAGGTCTGTGAGAGCCAGAAATCTTGATTGCCTCTTTCTGACCAAATACTTATTTTCCACCATAATATGCAAATAAAATGAAAAAAAAACAGACAATGTGATTTTCTGGATTTTTTTTTCTCAGTTTGTCTCCCATAGTTGAGGTCTACCTATGATGTAAATTACAGACGCCTCTCATCTTTTTAAGTGGTGGAACTTGCACTATTGCTGACTGACTAAATACTTTTTTTCCCCACTGTATGGTGCGGGTGGCCAGGGCGTGCCAAACATGACCCCCTAGAGGGCCATGACTATGGCCCTGGCTGCTGCCCACACAGCAACAAGAGACTTCCTGTTTCTACATAGATCAGAGTATAGAGAAGAATTAATTTGGTAAAAAGGCAAAATGAGCAATTGTAAGTATTACAGTGCTGTTTAATATGATGATTGCAATAAGATTATTAAGAGTATAAAAACTGATGAGAATGCTTCTTTAAGTACCATCATAGACAGAAAAGTATTTCTAATATTAAAGAATTCTATTATAACAGGAAGTGAATCACAGGACTGACGCGGTCATGGCAGCAACTCGCATGCCTTAGCATCACCCTACTCACCATTGTCACCATGCGGCTTCTCTTGTGTCAGGCCGGCTAGCTGAGTTTTGCCCCCTGCAGTCTGTTTCCATGTGGCTTTGGGGGGGTGTTCAGTCTGTACAGGAATTTAACCCTGCTGTGTCCCGCTGAGATTAGGTTCCTTGGCCTATCCAGTGCAAGCAGGCTTTATTTTAGGCAGCTGCTCTCACCACTCTTGGCCAAAATGTTGGTTCCTAGTCATTTTGCCAGATGGCCAGTGCGGCCCTGAGCTTTTGTTTCCTCCCCTGCCCAGAAGCTGTAGTATGATTAGACCATGTCCCTGCACAGTCAGACACAGCCATTACACAGTACAGAGCAGGGGAACATTTATAAGATTAGCTCAGAACAGAGACATTTGTTAACATATCTAATTGTGAAACTTATTATTATTCCAAGATCTATTGATTAAACTGTACTTTGTTCTTGTAACAACCTCTTTGATGAGCTTTATCAGGGTAACATTTTCTGCAGGTTGTCAAGTTGTCTGCACAAAAATAGCTCTGTGTGCTTCTTTGTATAGTAACACAATGTATAGACAAATTCGTTTCAAAACAAGCAATATTTCCCTAAGGCAATGCTTCAACTATATTTCCCTTTGCTTTGATGATAGGCTCCTAAAATTTTTTACTATTCATAGCTGTCTTAATATACATGCACTACTGACCAGAATTTTAAAAAAAAACGGTTTAAGGGCTTGTTCACATGATGTATTTTCCCCCACATTTTCCAGAGTTAAAAAATGCTGGACTTTACAGTATCAACAAAGAGAATGATATTTCTGAAACCCCCATGCACATTATTTTTTTCCTTGCAGATTTGAACCATCAGGTTTTTTTTTAAATATGCAGCATGGCGATTTCTTTCAGTGTTTTTCCCCCCTTTCAGATGAAAAGGGTAAAAACAAAAGCAAAAACACACAAAAAAAAGTGTAATTCAAGCAGCATTTATTCTGTTAACACTCTAGTTTTTGGCGTAGAAAATTCAGATTCAAAAACTCAACATGCACACGTACCCTTGGGGAAAACATTTATTTTTTTTATTATTCAATAATGAGAACCTTGGACATCTTACCATGTGAATCTATGGGAGACTTCCTCACAAGCTATGTCCATTTCTGCTCAGGTGTTGAAAGAGTTCAGATACAGTGGATTCTACTGCTGGTATCTGCAAGTACACTCTTCACTCCCTCATAATCAGAACCTGCCCAGGAAAGAATGTACCTGCCATGTTGGGAGCTCCAGCGGCAGCAATGGGGCTTCAATGAAGCGACCATATCAATGCACGCAATTTTATGTCATTTCAGAAGTAGAGTAGAACTAGGTTTTTTATGAAGGAAGAAAGAAAGCAAGGAAAGAAGGAAGAAAGAAAAGAAAAAAGGAAGGAAGGAGGAAAAGAAAAAAGGAAGGAAGGAGGAAAGGAAAAAAGGAAGGAAGGAGGAAAGGAAAAAAGGAAGGAGGAAAGGAATGAAGGAAGGAAGAAAGAAAGGAATGAAGAAAGAAAGAAAGGAAGGAATGACGAAAGGAAGGACGAAAGGAAAGAAAGACTACTGTTGCTCTTCTTTAATCCACTACAGCATCATAAACCTAAAGAAAACCTGACCATGTGACTAGGGATGGGCGAGTCTACTCGCTAGGACTCGTTACTCGGCGAATAGTAAGGGACTCGCTGGACTCGTTGCTCGGCGAGTCTCCCAGTGATTACTCGCACAGTAACGAGTCCAATGCAAGTCAATGGCAATCCTAGTTTTGTCAGAGTTTTTTTTTCTCACTCGCTAGACTCGCTATATCACATCGTTGTCAACAGCGAGTCTGAGCGAGTCTACGATTCCGAGTCCTGTATACTGGATTCGGGACTCGCTTATACAGAATCTGTTATGTTCCTACAAGTTTCCAAGACAGCCTATGTCAACACACAGCGATTGTGAGCGAGTCTGAGCGAGTCTACGAATCCCGAGTCCTGTATACTGGATTCGGGACTCGCAAATATAGAATCTGTTATGTTCCTTTGTAATTTGTAAATCGCACATTACTCGCTAAGACTCGCTTCCCCATTCATTAACATTGGACTCGCTAGACTCGCAACGAGTAGCGAGTCCCGGGCTCGGACTCGCTAGAGTCAAGCGATTCCGAGTAATTTAGGACTCGCCCATCACTACATGTGACCTCAAATTTGTGGTGTTTGTAACAAATATATGTCTATTTAATCCTGAAGCTGCTTTTATGATAGATCAACTCCTATTTAAATGTGCTGCGTGAAAACAAGTATGCCAATTTACTCCATAATGATGCCATTAGGCTTAACACTTGAAACAGCTCTTGATTAGCACTTCTCATTGTGTTAATAGCATTAGGCTAAGTTCCCATAAAGAGTATGTGGTGAGTTTTTGATCTTGAAGATTTTATGCAGCATTTCTACACTTATTAAATAAATGAGACTACTTGCTATTTTTTAATTGCGTTTTTGTATCGTGTTCTTGACACCGTGGTTTTTGTTTCCGTTTGATATGTAATGCTTTAAATAAAGCTGCCTTGTTTGCGATACTTCCTGGTATATTGCTTTGAGTAAACTTTATCTAAACAGTTATGTGTGGATTATGTGTATTTAAACATATTAAGTGTTGAAACATACTAAAAATGCATATGAAGTTTTTACCTGCAGATTTTCCATATCTAATGCAATTATATGGGGAAAGTATGCACAGAAAAATTAGCAATAATTGCAGTAGAAATTGTCATGTTGCAGATTTCAAACATGTTTAACTCATTTTGGCCATGTTTCATAAGAGCGCTATGGTGACAGTTGAGCTTGAAGCGGCCCAGCTGTCTGACATTGTGCACTGTGCTGATGTATGGCTGGATTAACGCTGCGGTAACGCGGAGTCAGTTGTGAGGCAGTGACCAGGGTCATATGTGAGGGTCGCTATGTGTCCCCCAGGATGCGCAAAGAAGCATATTGAGGCCACGGGAGTGCATTGCAATCCTAGGCGTAGCTGTGATTGCAATGCAGAATAAAAGTGAGTGTTGGTCTTGGACAACCTATTTGTCCAAGGCAGATTAGAAAATCCTGCCATGGGCTTTTATTTTTGAAACGGACTACAGGAAGGTAGCAGGGCGGTCCATTTCCTCCCCCGGCCCGGTTTTCCATGTGGCCTACGGCCACAGGTTCTTTGTAACAGCCTATGCAGCAAATGGCTGGGTGTGTCAGTGTGAAGTTTGCAAGGTGCAGAGCAGACAGCTCTGCAAAAGAGCAGCCTGTGTGAGGGAACACAGAGTCAAGCAGTGCAAATTCCTGGCACCATGCAGCACTAGAAGGTGGTGCAGTTGCTCTCGGCAACCGGATGTATTTACGAACTGTCTTTTTTCCCGGCTGCGATCCAGGGGATACCGTGTGTTTTGTTTGTGAATTTGAATATTAAAACTACATTTACTTTTGAACTTTCCTGGGTCACTGCCTCATTACTGCACTGTGGGGACACCGCTGCACTACATGGTGTACACACTGACCTCTAGGAACATTACACATGAATGGGGCTGTGGGGCAGAGGTCACAGGAGGGGACAGTAACCAGGAAGAGTCAGTGCCACCTGGGTAATCAAGGGATAATGTGACCCAGGCCTCAGGTGAGAGCCTGGCATAGTATCATACCATGGGATTGCTATTGATCAACCCCTTTAAGGGGAAGGACAGTATGCTATAGCCAGGACCCAACTACATATCATCCTACATGGTCGATTGAACAAGTATGCCAACCTTTTGGACAATTTAGACAAAAATCTGCTAAATGTGTACTTAAAGCAACCAACCATATTTCACTTTTGATTTTACAGAATGCTAAAAAGTGAAAAAAGTGATGTGATTAGTCACAGTAGGTTGTGATTGGTCATTAAATTACTGTCACCATAAATCCAAGTGTTATGAATGGGTCACCGAGGAGGATAGCAGGAACAGGCTAAGCCACCAGAAAACCAGATAGGTTGGTAACTCAGCGGATTGCAGACCCCTGATTCTAACAACACAACTAGCAGTAGCCGTGGAGTGTTCCTACGATGCCCTAGATGCCTCGGCACAGCCGGAGAACTAACTAAGCCTAAAGCCAGAAAGGTGAAATCTAAACTGCCCCGGAGCAGATCCCCAAAGGAATAGACAGCCCCCAAACATATATTGTCGGTGAGATAAGATGAGACACAAACATAGGCAGAAAATAGACTGAGCAAATGATGGGGCCCAAACTGTCTAGATAGGGCAGGACAGAAAAGATACTGTCTGCAATCACGCAAAAACCCTAAAAAATCCAACACATCTGATATACAAATACCTGAGGCCACACGACATCACCCCCGCTAGATCAGCACTCTGGTGTGAACTGGAAGCAAAGCAAAAGATACTAATATAACAGGGGACTGAACAAACTGGCACAAGCTGTAACATATGGAGCAGGGTCCAGCGCTGCCCCCAGCAGGGAGTACGCTGAACCCTTGCAACAAAGCAGAAAGCAAAAAAAAGGCACAACCAGATTAGATGCAAAGGATTAGCAAAAGAATCACTTAACTGAACCATGCAGATCAGGCAGGAGACTGAAGAGCTCAAAATGCACAAGGAGGAAATCACCAGCAACCACCAAGGGAAGCCTGCTCACTTATATGCTCCCAGCCAGCAATTCCAGATTCCCAATCATCGTCGTCAGGTGGCAAACTTCCATCAGACTGGCCAGCTCCACTACTCCCAGTAACAACCAGAGGGAGGTCCAGCTCAGAAGTCTAAGCAAGGGAATTCACAACATCCAAGCCTGCGGGCTATATCCTAGTTGTGTCTGTCATTTGCCCTCTTGACATATTTGTCACAGCTAAGGAGGAGTCACAAATTGTAGACACCTCACACACATTTTTTTCAGTTCTAAAACCAAAGTTGTCAGGTTACTTTAGCCTAAAGTTGGTCGAGCCCTAGACTGGCGGTCGTGGCCTAGCCAGGTGACCATGCAGCTGAAGGATTCATCTGCGGATCATTGATAGAGCTGACAGAAGATATCACTAAAATACTAAGTCTGCCAATATTCTATAAATAAATATCTCCTTTCTGTTTGATCGTGGGGACAGGGAAGGAAATGGGTTGGAATTACTGCATTGGACATTGGCGTGTTCAATGTCTCATCCATATTACAGACCCGTGCATGAGCTGCTGCTCTGGTTTCATCTGTAAAGCAGACTGGCTAGAGTGGTGCATGCTATACCTCATCTTCTTTATCTATGTGTTTAATCCACACAGAGTGTATAAAATACTATTGACCATAGGAGAAGGGACCACATTCCTCTACATCACACTGCATACCTCTACCTCCAGTTCTTGTTGTACGACTGGTTCCTTCACTTATATGCAATAGTAATTTCCACACTCTCTCTCTAGATCCCTAAAGAGCCCAAGTAATCCATTCTTTCATATACTGGTGCAAGTGTATTTTTGATATTTTTCCTCAAAGAAAGACATTCCACACATAACCTACTCTCAGCCTGATGAATGGTACATTACTCAAAATGTTGCTATACTTCACTCTGCAGTCTAAAAACATTTTGGGCATACAAAGGTAGAAAATTAAAAGCATAACAAAATTCCCTTTTATGCCTCTTCTAGGTTTGCTATTCCTTTGTACAATATTAATTTTCTGAGGGCAGAGGACAGGTCTAGAAGGAGGAGTATAAAGAAATGTCTGTAAGATTTGGTTGTAACTAAGTTGTTATATTTTGGGTAGGTTAGTTTCAGCAGAGTGGTGGGGAACGGAACCCAGATTGTAGGTTGTCAAAGAGTTAGTTGGATGAGAGGTGGGAAAGTTTGACATGGATGTGATGTTCAAGGAGTTTGGAGACGAACAGGAGCAGCGATATGGGACAATAGCTGGATGTAAAGGTTGGGTCGAGGGATGGCTTCTACAGGATAGATGTGATTGTTGCATGTTTTAAAGCAGTAAGGAAGGTACCAGAAGTTAATGATAGGAAGAAGAGATGGGTTAGGGCCGGGACAAGGTTGTGAGGTGGTAAGGTTGGGGAGAAGGTGGGTAGGATGCGATCAAGTGCACAAATGGTGAGGTGCACTTTGGAGAGAAGATGAGTAAGCTTTTCTTCAGTGATGGTGGGGAGCAAGGTTATGGGGGAAGAGAATTGGACTGTTGTGGTGGTTAAGCAGTAAAGGCTTGCATGATTTGGTTCATTTATTTTTCGAAATGTGTGGCAACGTTTTCTGCAAAATGAGGGAGTTCAGAGAGGGCATGGATAAGCAGAGGAGGGAACTAAAAGTGTTGAATAACTGTTTGGGGTTTTGGGATAAAGAATATATAAGATTTGTGAAGTAGTCATGTTTAGCAGAGCTAAAGGCTGACTTGAATGTGAAAGTTGCTTGTTTGAATTGTTTGAATGTACTAAAGTCTCCCTGGGAGTGCATTTTCTTCCAGTGCCTCTCAGTAATCCTGGACACTTGCCAAGGTCTTTTTAGTGAGGTTGGTTTTCCAGAGTGCTATTGGTTTGTCGCAATCTGCCATGCACAAGAAGGGCGACTGAGTCAATAGCTGATGCAAGCGTGGCATTTTAGAAAATGGTAGCGCTGTCTGTGTCGTTACGTGAGGATACAGAGGATGGTGGTAGAAGGAAATCAGAGTGTGTCAATGTCTTGGGGTGTGAGGTTTCTGGGGGGGTGCTAACTACTGGACTTGGGGTGCAGATGCAGAGGACAGGGAATGAGAAAGTAAGTAGATAGTGATCAAATGGAAGAGAGATGAGACTGTGAGGTTAGATAGGAAACCGAAGCCGGTAAATATAAGGTCTAATATACAGTTGTGCTCAAAAGTTTACATACCCCGGCAGAATTTTTCCTTTCTTGGACTTTTCCCTGAGAATATGAATGAAAACACCAAAAGTTTATCTCTATTCATGGTTAGTGGTTTGGTGAAACCATTTTTTTGTCAAGCTACTGTGTTTTCTCTTTTTAAATCATAATGACAACCGAAAAAAGTGGTCCAAGGTGATGTTTTCAGATGAAATTTTGCATTTCATTTGGAAATCAAGGTCCCAGAGTCTGGAGGAAGAGTGGAGAGGCACACAATCCAAGCTGCTTGAGGTCTAGTGTGAAGTTTCCACAATCAGTGATGGTTTGGGAAGCCATGTCATCTGCTGGTGTAGGTCCACTGTGTTTTATCAAGAACAAAAGTCAGTGCAACCGTCTACCAGGAAATTTTTGAGCACTTCATGCTTCCCTCTGCCAACAAGCTTTTTGGAGATGGAAATTTCATTCTCCAGAAGGACTTAGCACCTGTCCACACTGTCAAAAGTACCAATACCTGGTTTAAAAACAACAGTATCACTGTGCTTGATTAGCCAGCAAACTCGCCTGACCTTAACCCCATAGATTGTTAAGAGGAAGATGAGAGACACCAGACCCAACAATGCAGATGAGCTCAAGCTGCTATCAAAGCAACCTAGGCTTCCATAACACCTCAGCAGTGCCACAGGCTGATCGCCCCAATGCCACACTGCATTTATGCATACTGTTGGAATGTACATAATTGCCATATTTTCATGTGTCATATTTACATATAGTGGCATGGCGATTGGTCATGTGATTGATGGGCAGTATGTATTGCAGAGGTGGGTGGCCCTGTGATGGAAGCCTGGGCATGTTTTGGCTTGGCAGATTTACTGTTGAGGGTTTTGCTATATATTGGGAGGCTTCCAGGTAACTTGGAGAGATGGGATGGTCCAGTCACCTTCGGTACATACCCACCGAAGGGGTATGTGTCTGAATACCTAATGAAGCCTCTGTGGTTGTTTATGTTCAGGACCTGCAGTGAGGTCATAACCATGTGACCAGCCCATGTGATCCATACCTCACCTGTGGGTGTGGTTACAGCCCACATAATGGAGGCTGTGCTTAGCACTTGGCAGTGAGTGTTTGGGAGTCTGGCAGTGTGCACAGACTTCCATGTGTCCAGGCTAGACATTACAGAGTGGTCTGTGTTTTGGGAGAAGCCTTCCTGTGTCTTTGGCCCCAGAGAGAGTTCTGCTATGGACATTAATGCTGTGTCTGCCTGATATAAAGACTGTTTACCACCTTGTGTTGCAGATTTGATGGTTTATGGAGCAAATAAACTCACATGGACGTTGAAGAGAATGTGCCTCCTGCTTCCTCCTATGCAGCTGAGTGAGTACAATCGTATTATGTGTAAGCTGTTTATATGTGTTTATTGCTAAATGTAAGCTAGGGACAGTGCAGTTAGGGAAAAGGCCACTAGATGGGGGCACTGAGTACTCTCCATAGGAAAGCAGAGTTGTAGGACACTTTAGAGGTTAATTGTAGGAGTGGTAGCTGGGGAATAAGGTAAACAGATTTCCTGGATATAGTCAGTCAGGGGTAGACCCCTGGTGTGCTCAGGTGGCCTTGGGGACTGAGCTGCTTAGCTATCACACAACATTCCCAAGAGGAGAGAAACCCAGCCATCCATAGAAAGTGGAAGTACTCAGGAAGAAGAGAAGTGCGCAGTGCATGATATCTGCAGCAGTGTAGTGAAGAAGTCAATGAAGAAGTCACTGATGAAGTTACTGAAGAAATTGGGGTGCTGAAGTAGAAGAGTGGGCCACCAGCGAGGGCACGGGCAGGACAACCAAAATGTCATGATCCCAGTGCAGGTTCTTGAGCTGCACACCGGGGGTTAATGTCTGGAGCTCTGTGCAGGTTTTGACCTGCACACTTGGGGTTAATGATTGTGGCCTCTTTCTGGTTCTGGGAGAGCTTCATAAACCCCTGGGTAGCTTCAATCCCTGCCAGTTATACTTTTGCCTTTGGCCTAGTGTGCTGACCCCCGTGTGCCTGTGTGTTGCCATAGCTTGTTTATATGGTTCTGATCCGGCTCTGTTTCCCGTTGTGTTTGCCTGTTGATTTTGTACTGCGTTATTATCTGTGTATGACTCATTGCCTGTGACCTGACTACTCTCTGCTCGCCCCTTTGGTACCTTGTAGCTATATCTGTGTACGACTCATTGCCTGTGACCTGACTACTCTCTGCTCGCCCCTCTTGTACCTTGCAGCTATCTGTGTATGACTAATTGCCTGTGACCTGACTACTCTCTGCTCGCCCCTCTGGTACCTTGCAGTTATCTCTGTGTGTGACTCATTGGCTACGTCCTGACTATTCTCACTGTCTATGCCCCTGGGTAACTTTGTCTTGCAGTTACTCTGCTAGGAATTGTCTTGCAGCTCCTAGCTCTGTGGAGTTTAGGCCACGCCTCTAGCAGTCACGTGCTTCAGGTCCTGCGGCTCTGAAGTACGCATCTATTCGGTTGCTGCCCGCTCCACAGGTAGCTTTGAGCACGCTTTCGCTTTACTCAGGACACGTACACTGGCTCCGTGAGCTAGTTCAGTGCGGTGTCTCTGACATTATAACTGGCCTACAATTTTTTTTTCTTTTTCTCCTCACTTCTGCAGCATGGACCCAATGTGTGCTTTATCTGAGCAGTGAAAAGCTTGACTCAGTCACTGCAGAAGCTTAGTTTGGAACACCAAGCTCTGGCCCAGTCCCAACGGCGGGTTGAGGACTCAGTTCAGGGGGTACTTTCCGCAGGCTTCCAGCATATGGGGAATAGAGATGTCATTTTAGTCCCACCTGAATCCCCGGTTAAATTGCCAGATATATTTTCTGGTAACAAGGATGATTTCAGGGCATTTAAGGAGGGCTGTAAGCTTTTTTTTTTTCTTTGAGACCCCGCTCCTCTGGGGATGAGAAACAGAGGGTGGGGGTGGTGATATCCCTGCTTAGGGGGTCCCCACAAGCCTGGGCGTTCTCGCTTTCCTCTTCTGCCCCTGAGAGAATGTCTGTGGATGTGTTTTTGAAGCCTTAGGGCTTATTTATGATGAGCCTGATAGAGTGCGGTTGGCTGAGGACAAAGTGATGAGTGTCTGTCAGGGGGAGCACTCGGCCAAATGGTTCTGTACTGAATTCAGACGTTGGGCAGCGGAGATTTCCTGGAGTGATGCCGCCCTTCGGGGGCTGTTCCACAGAGGCCTGTGTGAACGTCTGAAGGATGCTTTGGCACTTCATCCTCCGCCTGACTCCCTGGAGGATGCCATGGTCCAAGCGGTTCGCATGGATCGCAGGCTGCGGGCTAGAGGCATTATGCAACGGGAAACGCCCTTATTCTTCAGTGGAGATGAGACCCAGACTCTTCCTATGGCTATGGGGTGAGCGCTGTCACCTGTGAGGGAAAGGAAAGAAGACGCCGCCGAGAAAAGCAGTTGTGCTTCTATTGTGGGAAATCTGGACATTGGAAGAAGGACTGCCCCTCCTGTCCGTCATCCTCCAAGATGGCGGGAAATGACTAGGTCTGGGTAGTAATCGAGGAGGCTACCCAGACCTTCAGGTACAATTTTCCTCATGTGCAAAAATGGTGCTGCAGGTGGAACTGGAACTTGGTTATGGTCCTGTTCAGACTACTGCTTTTATTAACTGCGGTTCGGCTGTGAACCTGATTGATACCAAGGTTGTGACTCTTAATAAGATAGGGACAGTCAGGCTTCACGATCCTGTTAAACTTGTGGCAATTGACTCATCTCCTCTTACCCAAGACGGTATCTGTTGCAGGTCTGAACTTTTTTCTCTAAAAGTGGGTTCCACTCATGTGGAGAAACTAAGTTGTCTGGTGCTAGATAACTTGCCTGCAGGACTGGTACTGGGGATGCCTTGGCTTCAACGCCATAATCCTACCATTGATTGGGTTACAGGGGAAATCACTCAATGGGGATGCAATAATAAAGGTGGTAACCGCGGACATCTTGTTAACGCTGTTAAATCCGTGTCTGTGTCGTCTTTCGATCTGGAAGGTATTCCGGAGTACCTGAAGGATTTCGAAGACGTTTTTTCCGAAAGTGAGGCTGAGGCGCTGCCACCACATAGACCCTATGATTGTGCCATTGATTTAGTACCCGGAGCCAAGTTACCTAAGGCTCGATTGTTCAATTTGTCTGGGCCTGAGCGCCAAGCCATGAAGGAGTACATAGCTGAGAGTCTCCGCAAAGGGCATATCAGGCCTTCTGTGTCACCTGTGGCAGCAGGGTTCTTCTTTGTGAAGAAAAAAGATGGTGGTTTGCGGCCGTGCCTCGACTTTCGAGAACTGAACAAGATAACGGTTAGGAACTCGTACCCGCTTCCCCTCATCCCAGACTTATGTAACCAGTTAGCTGGGGCCCAATGGTTCTCCAAGTTAGATCTGCGGGGGGCCTACAATCTGATAAGGGTTCGGGAAGGGGACGAGTGGAAAACGGCATTCCTCACGTCAGAAGGACTCTTTGAGAACCTGGCAATGCCATTTGGGCTAACTAATGCACCCGCTATTTTCCAAAATTTCATCAATGTTGTGTTTTCTGATCTGATAGGCCATTTTGTTATTATTTATTTGGATGAAATTTTGGTGTATTCCCCGGACAGTCAATCTCACTTGCAACATCTAAAGACAGTTCTCCAGAGACTCAGGGAGAACCAATTGTTCGCCAAATTGGAAAAATGTTCGTTTTTTGTACAGGAGCTGTCTTTTTTGGGGTTGATTGTGTCCTGTGAGGGGTTTTGTATGGATCCTAAGAAGGTGCTGGCAATCGCTGACTGGGTTCAGCCTCGAGATCTCAAGGGGCTCCAGCGCTTCTTAGGATTTGCGAACTATTACCGGAGATTCATTAAAGGTTTCTCACAAGTGGTTAAACCACTCACGGATCTTACCCAGAAGGGAGCTGATGTAAAAAATTGGTCTGTACTCGCTAAGGAATCCTTCTCAGCGATTAAGAAATGTTTTATGTCTGCCCCGGTGTTGGTGCAATCTGACCCGTCCAAACCATTCATTGTGGAGGTGGATGCTTCTGAAGTGGGGGTGGGGGCTGTGCTGTCCCAGGGTCCGGCCACCCTTACCAATCTCAAACCCTGTGCCTTCTTCTCCAAGAAGTTCTCTTCAGCTGAGAAAAACTATGATGTAGGCAATAGAGAACTTCTTGCGGTCAAGCTGGCGTTTGAGGAATGGAGGCACTTTTTGGAAGGGGCGGCTCACCCTATCACGGTGGTCACGGATCACAAAAATTTGGCATACCTTGAATCTGCTAAGAGGCTTACTCCTAGACAGGCCCGTTGGTCACTTTTTTTTTCACGATTTCAGTTCTCAATTACTTTTCGACCGGGGTCCAAAAATGTTAAAGCGGATGCCCTGTCCAGAAGTTTTGATCCAGTGTCTCCCCCTGAGCCGCCGTCCTCCATTCTTCCCCCAGGGGTGGTAGTGGCGGGGGTCTCAACTGAGTTGGAACAAGAAATCCTAAGGGCTCAGGCCCTAGCTCCGGCAACCAGGCCAAGGGATAAACTGTTTGTTCCAGATTCATTGCGGCCTAGACTTCTGCAGGAGTTTCATGATTCTAGGCTGAGTGCTCATCCAGGTATCACGGCCACTAGAGAGGCAGTAGCCAGGGGTTTTTGGTGGCCTTCATTAAGGTCCGATGTCAAGGAATTTGTTTCTGCTTGTGGCATGTGTGCCCGTTCCAAAAGCTCGCATAACCGACCGGCTGGGGAACTCATACCTTTACCGGTTCCTGATAGGCCATGGACTCATCTTTCCATGGATTTTATTACCGGCCTTCCACCTTCCAGGGGCAATACCGTGATCTGGGTGGTGGTGGATAGGTTTTCTAAACAGGCCCATTTCATTCCCTTGGCAGCATTACCTTCAGCAGAAACATTGTCTAGGTTGTTTGTGCAGCATGTGGTCCGATTGCATGGGATACCCCTGAATGTTGTGTCTGACAGAGGTGTGCAGTTTGTGGCCAAATTTTGGAGGGCGTTCTGTATGAAATTGGGCATCTCACTCTCCTTCTCGTCGGCATATCACCCGGAGAGCAGTGGTCAGACAGAACGCACCAATCAATCCCTGGAACAAATTCTCAGGTGTCTGACCTCCGCCAGACAGGAGGATTGGTGTGATGCGTTACCGTTGGCTGAATTCGCTTTTAACAACCGGGTGAGTCAGTCCACCAACATGTCCCCATTCCTGATTAACTACGGCTTTAATCCGCATTTTGGGGAGTTTTCTCGGGTGGATTCCGGTTGTCCAGGAGCAGAGGGGTCCGTTCAACGGTTAAAAAACCTCTGGGCTGAAGTCCGGCGTAATATCTCTCGGGCCCAGGGGAGATACAAATATTTTGCGGACAAAAAGAGAGCCTCGGGAGACATGTTTCAGGTGGGAGAGAAGGTTTGGCTCTCCACGCGTAACATCAACTTAAAGGTACCATCAGTTAAGTTGGGACCAAAATTCATTGGTCCGTACGAAATTATGGAGATGGTCAACCCTGTGGCATATAGGTTGCGTCTCCCCGCCTCCTTAAAAATATCTAATGTGTTCCATAAGTCTCTGTTGAAACCAGCAGGATCTGTCAAAGAGAACTCTGAGACTGTTGTTCCTCCAGTGCTGGTGGAGGGTCAATTGGAGTATGAGGTCGGACATATTGTAAACTCTCGGCGGGTGCGCCGTTCTTTGCAGTACCTGGTCCACTGGAAGGGATATGGACCAGAAGAGCGCTCATGGGTCCCTGCTCGCTGGGTACATGCAGATCGCCTGGTTCAGGCGTTCCATGCCAAGTATCCGGGGAAGCCTGGGGGTCCAGAGGCCCCCCGTTGAGAGGGGGGTACTGTCATGATCCCAGTGCAGGTTTTTGAGCTGCACACCGGGGGTTAATGTCTGGAGCTCTGTGCAGGTTTTGACCTGCACACTTGGGGTTAATGATTGTGGCCTCTTTCTGGTTCTGGGAGAGCTTCATAAACCCCTGGGTAGCTTCAATCCCTGCCAGTTATACTTTTGCCTTTAGCCTAGTGTGCTGACCCCCGTGTGCCTGTGTGTTGCCATAGCTTGTTTATATGGTTCTGATCCGGCTCTGTGTCCCGTTGTGAGTTTGCCTGTTGATTTTGTACTGCGTTATTATCTGTGTATGACTCATTGCCTGTGACCTGACTACTCTCTGCTCGCCCCTTTTGGTACCTTGTAGCTATATCTGTGTACGACTCATTGCCTGTGACCTGACTACTCTCTGCTCGCCCCTCCGGTACCTTGCAGTTATCTCTGTGTGTGACTCATTGGCTACGTCCTGACTAGAGTTGAGCGACTTTTGGTTTTTTAGGGTCGCGTTTCGTGAAACCCGACTTTTCCAAAAATCGGGTCGAGCAAGATCGTCCGATTATAGGGAAAAGTCGGGGTTGTCCCGAAACACGAAACCCAATGTAAGTCAATGGGGAATAAAAGTCGGCAGTGAGAGGAGGACAGGAAACACACCTACAGTGCCCATTTGAATGCCAAAAGCATCAATTCTTCTTACTTAAGCTTGTCAACCTTAATTAACTTCATAATACAAGTTACGCACTGAAAAATGGGGGTTATTTGGCTAAAGTTGTGGGGGGAGAGGGCTGGCTCCAGGTTTTCATGTGCCCTGGGCGAAAGAGCGCCCCTTTAACACATACCACAACTCATCATGCTCCGATACGGCAGAGAAATAGCGGTATAGTACAATGAAAAATACCTCACTTTTTACATCTCATGACGAGCCCATCTATTTCTCCATACAGAATCATTGGTCCCATATAATGTTTGAAGCAGTATATGATGAGCTCCACATAATGCTACAGTATATGTTGGTCCCCATGGATGAAGCTCCACTGTCTTATGGGCCCAAATAATGCTCCAAACATAATGGGCCCCATTTCTAATGCTCTAGTGTATAATGGGCCCTGTAAATGCTGCTCCAGTGTCTGATGTCCACCTTTGGAATGTTCCAGTGTATGGTGGGCCCCATCTATCATTCTCCAGAGTATAGTGCTCCCCAAAAATTGCTGTCCCAACATTGAAAACAATCAAATAAGTCTCCTCGCTAGGGAATCCCTGTACTTGTCTGGACTCCTCGTCGTCCCCATCTTCCATCTCACTGCACAGAATTTCAACTTTGCAAGTGCTGTGATCCTGAGCAAGCAGGGGGGGCCCACTCGTTGGCGACGGCACTGGCACAGGGCCCCTGATAGTACGGTGGTGTGTCTGATGGCGGGTGGGCCGAACCTGCATCTTCCTCTTTGTCATCGTGTAAGATGGAACTGTATATGGGAAGGGTAACCTGAGTTTCATCAGGGTCAGATTCAGGCCGTGTAGCGTGCGAGGGGAATGTAGTGGTCTGGGTCAATGTACCAGCAGATTCATCGAGCAGTGGCTGGGCATCAGTGCACTTGTGTCGCCCCCAGGAGTACGGTCGCCACAGTGGCATTACCTTCCTCCTAGGGAGTGTGATGTCATGCTTGGGAGCAACGAACGATCTCTCTAGCAGGTTAACTGATTGGGCGGCCTTATTCCCACGAGTCATGACCCTCCAAACAGCGTTCATGAAGGCAAAGTGTTTGTTTTACGTGGGCGGTATGGTTGCAAAGCTGAACCTTAAAGGAATGTCCAGAAGGGCACCACCAGGAGTGGAGCCTACGGTTAAATTCGACTCCACCTGGGAAACCTCAAACATGCCAGCTACAGAACAGATGCACACATTGCAAGCTTAATTCCGTTAACGAACGAGACTCTGTCATGCCCCGCGGTCCGAGTCCGGCTTACTAGAGGGACACGTGAGGCTCTGGCACATGAGATTGGCCAATAACTGGTGTGTCATGCCCTTACATGTCCGTGGCTGCATGTGCGCTACACTGAAAAGGCCAGCGTTTGTCGCTTACAGGTGCAGATAACCCGCTGAACAACGTTAGTGATGGGGATCACTGATTACAATTATTACCCGCGAACAATGATTTCCCAGTAAGTGCAGGTCAACCGCAGTTCCGGAATTAGGCTTAACCGTCATTCCTGAAAAAATGAAAAACTTACGTGTGCAAACCACATGTGCTGTAGCTTGCTTAACAGCTCGCCAGCCGTTCTCACGCCCAGTATGGATTACACGTGATTGCACAAAGGTGAGAAAGGGTACCGTATCCCCAGATAACATGTATGGATAGCGTACACATTCAAAATATATGTCTATACATCAGGAGGCAGGCTCAGACGGTGTTAGGCCCAGTATGGATTGCACGTGATTGCACAAAGGTTAGAAAGGGTACCGTATCCCCGGATAACATGTATGGATAGTGTACACATTCAAAATATATGTCTATACATCAGGAGGCAGGCTCAGACGGTGTTAGGCCCAGTATGGATTGCACATGATTGCACAAAGGTTAGAAAGGGTACCGTATCCCCAGATAACATGTATGGATAGCGTACACATTCAAAATATATGTCTATACATCAGGAGGCAGGCTCAGACGGTGTTAGGCCCAGTATGGATTGCACGTGATTGCACAAAGGTTAGAAAGGGTACCGTATCCCCGGATAACATGTATGGATAGCATAGTGTACACATTCAAAATATATGTCTATACATCAGGAGGCAGGCTCAGACGGTGTTAGGCCCAGTATGGATTGCACGTGATTGCACAAAGGTTAGAAAGGGTACCGTATCCCCGGATAACAAGTATGGATAGCGTACACATTCAAAATATATGTCTATACATCAGGAGGCAGGCTCAGACGGTGTTAGGCCCAGTATGGATTGCACGTGATTGCACAAAGGTTAGAAAGGGTACCGTATCCCTGGATAACATGTATGGATAGCGTACACATTCAAAAT
This sequence comes from Dendrobates tinctorius, assembly GCF_039654945.1. Taxonomy (NCBI): domain Eukaryota; kingdom Metazoa; phylum Chordata; class Amphibia; order Anura; family Dendrobatidae; genus Dendrobates; species Dendrobates tinctorius. The sequence goes on along the minus strand of NW_027361703.1, from coordinate 32,642,641 downwards.
ATATGTCTATACATCAGGAGGCAGGCTCAAACGGTGTCAGGCACAGTATGGATTTAACGGCCCAGACTACACAGCGGAGGAGCAGGGAGAGGTAAAGATTGCAAATGCTGGGGCCCTGCCCAAGCAAGGGGGGCCCACTCGTGGGCGTCGGTACTGGCACTGGGCCCCTCATAGTACGGCGGTGTGTCTGACGGCGGGTGTGCACCACCACCGTCAGAGACACTTGATTGCACTATGAGGGACCCTGTGCCAGTGCCCGCGCCCAAGAGTCGGCCTACCCACCTGTCCAGGGCAACGGCACTCGCACGGTGTCGTGCGCTAGGTGGTGACCCCGGCCATGGGGGGGGGAGGCAGCACAGTTAGGGAGTTTTAGAAAGTGGCATATGTTGATGTTGGACATTCAGCTGATGCAAAAGGTGAAATAGGTCAAGTCCCAGGAAGAGGTGGACCAAAGCAAGCCATTTTTCTGTCACCCTATGTGTCATCAGGGGAAGGTGGGACAAAATCCTTGGAAACCCATGCGTGGTTCATTTTAATGAAGGTTAGATCATCCACATTTTGGGTTGACAGACGGGTCCTTTTTTCTGTCAGGATTGATCCAGCTGCACTGAAGACTCTTTCCGATAGCACACTTGCAGCTGGGCAAGTGAGCTCCTGTAAGGCATATTGTGCCAATTCAGGCCAGGTGTCCAGTTTAGCGGCCCAATAGTCAAAGGGGAATGACCTGTCTGGGAGAACATCGATAATGGAGGAAAAGTAGTTTGTAACCATAGTTGACAACTGCTTTCTCCTGTCACTTTCCATCGATGCAGTATTACCAGTTGTGTGAGCGGTGCTTGAAAAATCAGTCCACAATATTGTCATGAAACCCCTGTCTCCAACGCCACTTCTGCTGTGTGCACCACGAACACCTCTGGCAAGCTGCCCCCGGCCCGTATGGCTCGTGTGAGAACCATCACCGCTGCTGTGTGCTGGGAATGCCTCAAGCAACCGATTTACCAGAGTTGCTTGTTTATTAGCCAATATTAGGTCAAGGTTCTCCTGTGGCATGATGTTTTGTAATTTGCCTTTATAGCGCGGATCCAGGATGCTGGCCAACCAGTAGTTGTCATCGTTCATCATTTTGGCAATGCGGGGGTCCCTTTTTAGGATCAGCAAGGCATAATCTGACATGTGGGCCAATGTTCCCGGTGTCAATAATGCACTGCGAGTGCTGGTTGGAGGAGCACTTTCTGGCAAATCCACATCCCTCCAGTCACGCACAAACCCTCTACCAGACCTTGCCACGCCAACATTTTCACTTGCCCCACAAGATGCATCCTCCTCCCCTAAGTAATCATCCCCATCATCCTCCTCCTCCTCCTCCTCTTCTTCCTCCACCTCGTCCAGGAGAGGTCCCTGAGCAGACAATGGCTGAATGTCATCAAGGATTCCCTCCTCCTCTTCCTCCTCATCAACATTGGCTGCAGAAGCCTGCTCCTTAAGGTGCGTCAAAGTTTGCATGAGCAGACGCATAAGTGGGATGCTGATGCTTAGGATGGCGTCGTCTGCGCTTACCAGCCGTGTGCATTCCTCAAAACACTGAAGGACTTTACAGAGGTCTTTCAGCTTCGACCACTGCACACCTGTCAACTCCATGTCTGCTCTCAAAGTGCCTGGCCGTGTATCCTCCCACAAATGCATTATGGCCTGCCTCTGCTCGCACAGCCGCTCCACCATGTGCAGGGTGGAGTTCCACCTTGTTGCAATGTCGATAATGAGGCGGTGGTTGGGAAGGTGGAACAATCGCTGCAGCTTCTGCATACGAACGGAGTGTACAGGCGACCGGCGGATGTGCGCGCACAGTCTTCGCACCTTATGGAGCAGGGCTGTTAACTCCGGATAATTTTTGAGGAAGCACTGCACCACCAGGTTCAAGGTGTGAGCCAAGCAAGGTATGTGGCTGAGTTTTGAAAGGGCTATGGCTGCCACAAAATTACGGCCGTTATCACTAACTACCTTGCCTGCCTCAAGATGTACACTGCCCAGCCATGACTCAGTTTGTCGCTTCAAGTACTCGGTCAGCACCTCGGCGGTGTGTCTGTCGCCCAAACACATCATCTGCAACACAGCCTGCTGACGCTTTCCACTAGCTGCTTGATAGGGGGACACCTCGTGTGCAACAGTGGCAGCTGCAGATGGAGTGCTCGTACGACTGCGCTCTGTGGACGAGCTTTCGCTTCTGGAGGAGGAGGAGGAGGAGGGTCGAACGCCTACAGCCAACTGTTTCCTATACCGTGGGCTGGGCAGCACTGTCCCACCACCGCTGTTCCCTGTGGACCCTGCATCCACTACATTAGCGCAGTGATGGACACGTAACGGCCCTGGCCATGCCGACTGGACCATGCATCAGTTGTGAGGTGCACCTTTCCGCTCACTGACTGCTTGAGTGCATGGACAATGCGGTCTTTCACATGATGGTGGAGGGCTGGGATGGCTTTGCGAGAGAAGAAGTGGCGACTGGGTAGGTCATAGTGTGGTACTGAATAGGCCATGAGTTTGCGGAAAGCTGCGCTTTCCACCAACCGAAAGGGCATCATCTCAAACGAGATTAGTTTGGCAATGTGGGCGTTCAAACCCAGTGTACGCGGATGAGAGACTGAGTACTTTCTTGACCTACTCATAGTGTCTGGGAGGGTGAGCTGGACTTGAGAGCTGCATATGGTGGAAGTAGCGGTGGACAGGGCAGACTGAGAGAGGGTTGATGATGGTGATGGAGTTGGTGTTCTTTCTGATGGCCTAGAATCAGTCTTTCGTTGATATAACAGTGGGATTCCCTGACTGCTGTGGCCTTACAACGACACCTCAACATTTGCTGCTGTGCTAACCGGTGGGTTTACAGTGGGGGAAACAATGTAGCGTTGCTGACTACCTTCGTTGTGATCAGTTGCACATGTGGCACTTGAGGTTTGGTGTTGTTTCCACGCTTGCAAGTGCATGGTGTTTAAATGTCTAAGCATGCAACTGGTATTCAAATTTTTCAGATTTTTCCCTCGGCTAAAGGTCTTTGCGCACTTCTTACAGATAACCTTGGCCTGATCATGAGGATTTTGTTCAAAAAAGTGCCACACTGCACTCTTCCTACTTTGGCAGACATTTTGCGGCCTAGCACGCTGTGATCTTTTGACCCTCTGGACAAGCTGTCCAGCAACTCTTTTGATTTTTGGAACCTGTCCTTGGAGTGCTCCAGGCCTGCCAGATAACAGCTGTTGCGATGTTGATGTCTGCTGTGGATGCTCCTCATCTGAGCTATTGTAAGCAGCACCCTCTTCCCCCAATGGATGCCAATCTGGGTCAACAACTGGGTCATCCATCACCTCCTCTTCAATGTCATGTGCACCTTCCTCTGTGTCACCGTGTATGGTGGTATAGTGTGCGGGAAGGGGCACCTGAGTCTCATCAGGGTCAGAATCTGGCTCTGTACACTGCGAGGACAATGTAGTGCTCTGAGTGAATGTACCAGCAGAATCATCCATCAGCGGCTGTGCATCAGTGCACTCCATGTCAGATTCATCTTGGCCTGGGTAATTCACCATTTGACTTGATAATCCAGGCATGGTATGTGAAAACAGCTCCATGGAGTAATCAGTAGTATGGCCTGCGTCATCCTTCAATCTTGGTTGGGGTGAAGGACACAAGGAAAGGTGTGGTTCATGAACATGAGCCTCCAATGACGACTCAGTGCTTTTACTTTTTACAACTGAAGAAGAGGAGGCGATAGAGCTGGAGGCTGAGTCAGCAATGTAAGACAAAACTTTTTCCTGATGCTCTGGCTTTAAAAGCGGTTTGCCAACTCCTAGAAAACTAAGCCTTCGAAGCCTTATGGAGCAGACGATGACGCAGGCTCAACACCTCCTGCATTCGGTCCTATTTTGCTCTTGCCACTACCATCAGATCCACCACCAACACCATCATTACCAGCTGCCAACCCCCGCCCAATTCCACGGCCTCTTCCACCAGCCTTCCTCATTTTTGGTAGAAATGTAGACAAAATCCAACAAACTATATAGTAATGTAAAACAAGGTACAAGGTGTCTATAGGAAAGTGGAGATTTTGAATTTCTGCTCACACTAGTGGACACTGGACACTTTTGGATTGTGTGAGGCCCACTGAATATCTGAGCGCTATGTCACAGGCTTGATGGCACAGCTGTGACCAAAGTGACTAGAGGATAAGTGAGATTTTGAATTTCTGCAGACACTGGACACTTTTGGATTTTGTGAGGCCCACTGAATATCTGAGCGCTATGTCACAGGCTCGATGGCACAGCTGTGACCAAAGTGACTAGAGGATAAGGGAGATTTTGAATTTCTGCAGACACTTGTGGACACTGGACACTTTTGGATTGTGTGAGGCCCACTGAATATCTGAGCGCTATGTCACAGGCTCGATGGCACAGCTGTGACCAAAGTGACCAGAGGATAAGGGAGATTTTGAATTTCTGCAGACACTGGACACTTTTGGATTGTGTGAGGCCCACTGAATATCTGAGCGCTATGTCACAGGCTCGATGGCACAGCTGTGACCAAAGTGACTAGAGGATAAGGGAGATTTTGAATTTCTGCAGACACTTGTGGACACTGGACACTTTTGGATTGTGTGAGGCCCACTGAATATCTGAGCGCTATGTCACAGGCTCGATGGCACAGCTGTGACCAAAGTGACTAGAGGATAAGGGAGATTTTGAATTTCTGCAGACACTTGTGGACACTGGACACTTTTGGATTGTGTGAGGCCCACTGAATATCACAGCGCTATGTCACAGGCAGAAATTGGCTAGAGTATCACAAACTACAAGGTGTATGTAGAATTGGGCAGAGTAGGAATCTCCCTAGAGTGCAGGTCTGTAAGAACGGAACATGTCCTCGACTTATTCTCACAGAGTGACACAGATAGCTTCACTGTGGCTGTGATAACAGCCGTTACACGGTACTGTGTGAGGAGCGTACACCGCTGTATGGTGTGAAAAAATGCACACTCAGTACCTCAGCAGGACAAAAAAAAAAATTGGGATAGCTTTTAAAAAAGCAGTTTGCAGCTCAGTTCCTCAGCAGGACAAAAAAAAAAATTGGGATTGCTTTTAAAAAAGCAGTTTGCAGAGCACCGGGTAAACAGCAATGCAGCTGTCAGGAAGCCTTAGAAGGCAGCCCAACAACCAACACCACTGATACACCACAATATAGCCTCCCCTTGCACTGCACACACAGTGACTGGTGTGTTGTACAGGCACAATCGCTAGCAGCAGAAGCAGTTTTTTTTTCTTCTTCCCTGCCTAACGCTCTCCCTACAGAATCAGCAGCAACCTCTCCCTATGCTAAGATCGGCAGAAGTAAGATGGCAGTCGGCGTGCACGCCCTTTTATACCCCCTGTGACGCCCACCAAAGCAAGCCAATCACTTGCATGTCCTTCTGAAAGATGGTGGTGACCCGTGCCTATGTCATCACGTTGCCCACAGTGTCCGTGGATCCTGATTGGCTGAAAAAGAGCGCAAAACAAACTTTTGAAACGCGACTTTGGCGCGTAAGTCGCCGACCTCGTGGCCGACCTCATCCTAGGGTCGGGTTTCGTTTCATGAAACCCGACTTTGCCAAAAGTCGGCGACTTTTGAAATTTTTCGACCCGTTTCGCTCAACTCTAGTCCTGACTATTCTCACTGTCTATGCCCCTGGGTAACTTTGTCTTGCAGTTACTCTGCTAGGAATTGTCTTGCAGCTCCTAGCTCTGTGCAGTTTAGGCCACGCCTCTAGCAGTCACGTGCTTCAGGTCCTGCGGCTCTGAAGTACGCATCTATTCGGTTGCTGCCCGCTCCACAGGTAGCTTTGAGCACGCTTTCGCTTTACTCAGGACACGTACACTGGCTCCGTGAGCAAGTTCAGTGCGGTGTCTCTGACACAAAACAGGGGTGAAAGACCTAGTAGATGATTATTTCCGTGTCTGGGCGTAAGTCAGTTCCAGGGAGATAGGTTGAAGTGCCGTTTTCACCAGGCTCCTCATCCCGTTGTAACTATGTGGCCTATTCCAGTGAAGTAGAAGTAAGGGAAAGACGAAGAATAATGCATTGCTGGTACAGTGACAAGTGTGCTGGAAGTGTTATGGATGTGCTGTGTCCTGAAGAGAATAAATCCATTATGTTTAAAATTGCTTTGGACTCTCCCTTCTGTCCTTTACATGAACAGATGAATGGGGAACACAGCAGGGAACAAGCAGCTGACAGCACAGTGAGTATAGATTGTGCTGACCGGTCGACCACTAGGCCATGGTTTTACAAGTGGAGTAGTCGGCAGGATCTCACTGCCCCATATGGTGGTGAAACTGCAGCGGAGGTGAAGAAAGAAGTGAAAGTGATTACAGTGACTCATAGTGGCTGGGTTGAAAATTGTGACAATGAGCAAATAATACTGAATGTGACTATTACACAGGATTTGACAAAAGAAGACCTAGAGAGAGACTTTGTGGACCCCAAGATGGCGACTGCCAAGATGGAGAGCTGTGGCACCAAAAAGGACTGTCCCTGTCAACAAGGTGCGATTCGTGGGCATGACAGCATCTGGATGGCACCAAAGAAGAGATGTAAACAATGTCGGGTCCGCCCCTGGAGGGAGTGATATGTACAGATGGATGTTCACCCTTTCCCACCTAATGCACGGAAATGGGTGGGGAGGCCGGAGAGGGCCCACCCTGGAATGGGAGTGGCTCTGCAGACAGTGCTGAGTGCAGCTGTCCAGCATCAGTAAGGCCCGGGACATCGGACACGATGTATTGGTACGGCTGCAGAGGTGTCGGGTGAAATAGAATGGCGGTGGCGGCGGGACGAAGAATCCAAACGCCCCACCTGTAGTTGGGAAGAAATGCAGGAGCACCTGGCACTTACCCGTGTCAGGAACACCGCACTGCACTTGCTCACTGAGCCAGGGCGCGTGTCCTGAGTACAAAGACTGTGCACAAAGATACCTGCGGAGCGAGCAGCAGTGGTGACAATGCATGCTCCAGGACCTGAATTACGTGACCGCTGGGGGTGTGGCCTAAGCTCCACAGAGCTAGGAGCTGCAGGGAAACTCCTAGAAGGGTAACTACAGGACAATGTTACCAAGGGGCATAGACAGAGACAGACACCAGATCAAGCCGGGTCAAAGCACGAGATAGCAGGACAGTACCAAAGGGCTTAGACAGAAAGAATAGTCAGGACGTAGCAATAGTTCAGAAAACCAGAACAGGTATTAGACGGTACAATAGGGGTAAACTGTAACGGAGTAACGATAGCCAAGCCAGGAGGTCAGAACCAGAAAAGACAATGGTACCAAAAACGAGAGACGGAGTACAGAGTGAAGGAACAAGCCGGGTCATACACGGGAAGCAAACAAACAATGCAGAGTACACACACACCAGGGGTCAGACACACCAGAATAGCAGTATAACTGACAGAGAATGCCAATATGGAGTGAGCATAAATACCCCTCCCAGATCCAAAGAGAGGCCGGCAATGTTAACCCTGTCAGAACAGGACATTAACCATGACAGTACCCCCCTCTTAATGGGGGGCCACCGGACCCCCAGGTTTCTCAGGGTACCTGGCATGAAAAGCCCGCACCAGTCGATCAGCGTGCACCAAACTGGCCGGAACCCACGATCGATCCTCAACGGAATATCCCTTCCAATGGATAAGGTACTGAAGTCTCCGGCGCACCCACCGCGAATCAATGATGCGCCCTACCTCGTACTCCAGTTGACCCTCTACCAACACTGGTGGAGCCATGGATGAGGGATCTTCTCTAACTGTCCCCACAGGTTTTAATAGGGACCTGTGGAAGACGTTAGAGATTTTGAAGGAGGTGGGCAACTGTAATCTGTATGCCACCAGGTTGATCACCTCTACAATCTTGTATGGGCCAATAAATTTGGGGCCCAACTTCATAGAGGGTATTTTAAGTTTGATGTTACAAGTGGACAACCAGACTTTTTCCCCCACTGTCAACGCAGGAACCACCCCCCTCCTCCTGTCTGCAAAATGTTTGAACTTCTTCTGGGCTTTGGAGATGTTCCCCTGTACCTCCTTCCAGAGGGTTTTTAATTATTGTACCATCCCCTCGGCACCAGGGCAATCCGAATCCATACGGGAAAATTCCCCAAACTGCGGAACAAACCCATAATTGACCAGAAAGGGAGGCTTTCCGGTAGACCGATTAACCCGACAGTTGAATGCAAATTCTGCCATGGGCAATACCTCACACCAGTCTTCCTGTCTGGAGGAGGCCAGGCATCTCAGAATCTGCTCCAATGACTGGTTGGTGCGTTCCGTTTGTCCGTTAGATTCCGGGTGATAGGCAGAGGAGAATGACAACGTGACCCCCAACTTCATACAAAACGCTCTCCAAAACCTGGCCACAAACTGCACACCCCTGTCCGACACCACGTTCACAGGCACTCCATGCAGTCGAACAATGTGCTGTATAAACAAACGAGCCAAGGTTTCAGCAGATGGTGACGCAGGTAATGGCACAAAGTGGGCTTGCTTAGAAAATCTATCAACCACTACCCATACCACTGAGTTACCCTTGTAAGGTGGAAGGTTAGTGATAAAGTCCATGGACAGGTGTGTCCATGGTTTATCCGGAATTGGCAAAGGCACCAATTCCCCAGCCGGCCGGCCGGACCTGAGAGCTTTTAGAGCGAGCGCACACCCCACAAGTATTCACAAACCTTTTTATATCCGTATCCATAGAGGGCCACCAAAAACCCCTAGCTACTACCCCCCGGGTAGCTGCAATACCAGGGTGTGCACTTAACATAGAGTCATGAAATTCTTGAAGGAGTGTGGGACGGAATTGTTCGGGTACAAACAATTTACCTGGGGTTTATTCCTGGGAGCTTGTGCTTGTGCTTCCAGAATCTCTCTCTGTAACTCAGAGGAGATTTCGGCTACAACCACTCCCGGTTGAAGAATGGAGGAAGGAGGTCCTGGAGGGGACACAGAATCAAAACTTCGGGATAAGGCATCTGCCTTTACATTTTTAGACCCTGGTCGGAACGTGATGGTAAATTGAAATCGAGAAAAAAAAAGTGCCCACCGAGCCTGTCTGGGGGTCAATCTCTTAGCAGACTCGATATAGGCCAGGTTTTTATGATCAGTGACGACCGTAATGGGATGAGCGGCCCCCTCCAAAAAATGCCTCCATTCTTCAAAGGCCAATTTAACTGCTAACAGTTCCCTGTTACCGACATCATAGTTTCTCTCGGCCGACGAGAACTTCTTAGAGAAAAAGGCACAGGGTTTGAGGTTAGTCAGGGTAGAGGGGCCCTGTGACAATACTGCCCCCACCCCCACCTCCGAAGCGTCGACCTCGACGATAAAAGGTCTTGACGAATCGGGTTGTACCAACACAGGGGCTGTAGTAAAACACTTCTTTAATGCCAGGAAGGAATTTTTTGCGGCCACAGACCAACTTTTTACATCTGCCCCTTTAAGAGTGAGCTCCGTCAAGGGTTTTACCACCTGCGAGAACCCTTTAATGAACTTCCTATAATAATTAGCGAAGCCCAGAAATCGCTGCAACCCCTTCAGGTCATGAGGCTGCACCCAATCTGTAATGGCCTGAACCTTCCCTGGATCCATGCGGAATCCCTCCCCGGATACAATTACACCCAGAAAGGACAGTTCTTGCATAAAAAATGAGCACTTCTCCAGCTTAGCATACAAATGGTTCTCCCGGAGTCTCATAAGCACCGTACGCAGATGATGCAAGTGTGACTGACTGTCCTCAGAGTAAATCAAGATGTCATCCAGGTAAATGACTACATAACGTCCAATCAAGTCAGAAAAAACAACATTAATAAAGTTCTGAAAAACCGCAGGAGCATTAGTGAGGCCGAAGGGCATAACCAGGTTTTCAAACAGCCCCTCAGTTGTCAGGAACGCTGTTTTCCATTCGTCCCCCTCCCGGATCCTTATAAGGTTATAAGCCCCTCGTAGATCGAGCTTAGAAAACCATTGGGCCCCCGTGAGTTGATTGCATAGATCAGGAATCAACGGGAGAGGGTACGTGTTCTTAACAGTAATTTTGTTCAGTTCTCGAAAATCGAGGCACGGTCGCAACCCACCATCTTTTTTCTTTACAAAGAAAAACCCCGCTGACACGGGTTAGACCGAGGGCCGAATATGCCCCTTGCGAAGGCTTTCTTTAATGTACTCTTTCATAGCTTGGCGCTCAGGCCCGGACAAATTAAACAAATGAGCCTTGGGTAATTTGGCTCCAGGTACTAAATCGATAGCACAATCATATGGTCTATGTGGTGGGAGCGCCTCGGCCTCGCTTTCGGAAAACACATCTTTAAGGTCTCTCAGGTACTCCGGAATACCCTCCAGACCGACAGATGACACAGATACAGATTTTATCGGATTGACAAAAGGAACCGGGTTACAACACAGACCATTATCATTACATCCCCAACGGGTGATCTCCCCCTTCACCCAATCAATAAGAGGATTGTGACGTTGCAACCAGGGCATTCCCAATACCAGTCCTGCAGGCAGATTATTCATAACGAAACAACTTAAATTTTCCACATGAGTGGAACCCACTTTCATAGAAAAAACTTCAGACATAAAACAAATTCCATCCCGGGTAAGAGGGGATGAATCCACAGCCACAATTTTAACAGGGTCTTTTAACCTGACTGTCCCTATCTTATTAAGAGTCACAACTTGGGCATCAATCAGATTAATGGAGGAACCACAGTCAACAAAGGCTGTGGTCATAACAGGACCGCCAGCAATTTCCAATTCAACCTGGAGGACCATTTTTATACGTGAGAAAAAATGTACCTGAGAGTCTGGACAACCTCCTCGATTGTTGCCCAGACTCAGTCGTTTCTCTGAAGGTTTCTCTGAAGAAGGGCAGGAGGGACAATTCCTTTTCCAATGTCCAGAGGCTCCACAGTAAAAACATAGTAGGTTGTCTCTGCGGTGCCTTCTCTCTTTCTCCTTAACCGAGACTGACCCAACGTTCATGGGCTCAGATACGGGTGAAGTGTCACACAATTTGGGGTACAAGGGAGACTCTTGTTGCATCATTCCTCTAGCATGGAGTCTCCGGTCCATACGGACCGCCTGCATCATGGCGTCCTCCAGGGTATCAGGAGGCGGCTGTAATGCCAGAGCGTCCTGCAGATGGTCAGAAAGGCCCCTGCGAAACAACCCCCTCAGGGCAGCGTCATTCCAGGATACTTCGGCGGTCCAACGTCTAAACTCTGAGCAGAACCATTCAGCAGAGTGCCTTCCCTGTGTCACACTCATCACCATATCCTCTGCCAGACGCACTCTATCAGGCTCGTCATAAATGTGCCCCAGAGCCTCAAAGAACAAGTTCACTGACATACGTTCAGGAGCAGAGGAAGACAGAGAGAAAGCCCATGCTTGCGGAGCCCCCCGAAGTAGGGAAATAATGACCCCCACCCTCTGGGACTCATCCCCGGAGGAGCGGGGCCTTAGAGAAAAAAAAAGCTTGCATCCTTCTCTGAAAGACCAGAACTCCTTTTTATCCCCTGAGAAGGGATCGGGCAATTTGACTGGAGATTCGGGGGATGCTAATGACACATCCCTACCCCCAGAACCAGAAGCCCCTGCATCGACAGCCCCCTGCACAGTAACCACCAACTGTTGCTGGGTATGGGCCATCGTGCGCTGTTCCACATTGTTTATGGAACATTTGGGTCAGGTGCTTGACCTGATCAGCCAAGGCTTGTATGGGATCCATGAGGATAACACACACTTTTTTTTTTTTTTTTTTTCCTTCAGAGGAAAAAAAAACTGAAACGGTCAGTTATAATGTCAGGAACACCGCACTGCACTTGCTCACTGAGCCAGGGCGCGTGTCCTGAGTACAAAGACTGTGCACAAAGATACCTGCGGAGCGAGCAGCAGTGGTGACAATGCATGCTCCAGGACCTGAATTACGTGACCGCTGGGGGCGTGGCCTAAGCTCCACAGAGCTAGGAGCTGCAGGGAAACTCCTAGAAGGGTAACTACAGGACAATGTTACCAAGGGGCATAGACAGAGACAGACACCAGATCAAGCCGGGTCAAAGCACGAGATAGCAGGACAGTACCAAAGGGCTTAGACAGAAAGAATAGTCAGGACGTAGCAATAGATCAGAAAACCAGAACAGGTATTAGACGGTACAATAGGGGTAAACTGTAACGGAGTAACGATAGCCAAGCCAGGAGGTCAGAACCAGAAAAGACAATGGTACCAAAAACGAGAGACGGAGTACAGAGTGATGGAACAAGCCGGGTCATACCCGGGAAGCAAACAAACAATGCAGAGTACACGCACACCAGGGGTCAGACACACCAGAATAGCAGTATAACTGACAGAGAATGCCAGTATGGAGTGAGCATAAATACCCCTCCCAGATCCAAAGAGAGGCCGGCAATGTTAACCCTGTCAGAACAGGACATTAACCATGTCCTAACCATGACAACCCGGAGGGAAGATCCCAGAAATAAGAATGTACCCATGACAGCTGGGCCTGCGGAGCTGGAGCCTGATAGTACACCGGAAAGGCGTCCGCCCGCAGCACAGGCCTTACCGGAGCTACGGAGGGACAAAGTGCCGCTGACTTCCCCCAAGGAAGCAACGAGCCCAGAAGCTGTTCCTTTTGGACCGCCGGAGATGGAACACAAGTGCACCCCAAGTGCCAGCAGCGACCGCGAGCTGACTGAGCCCACCCGACTGGAAGAGGATGCTGCTGCCATGTCCGAGAGTGCTGGTGACATCCGTGAAGAGGAGAAAGTAGAGCCGGAAGAGACTCCGACCTCCCGCATGAAGTTGTACCTGCAGGAGATGAGGGCCAGCCTGAGTGGGACAGCTAGATAGCTATTGGTGAGTGAGCCTCCACCCCAGCGAGCGATGGGTCATGCAGCCCCTGCACCACCGCTTTCCCGGGGCAGCGCTGATGCTAGGCCCAAGACCCACGCCACCTCGCCCTCGCACTCCCATCAGGGGTCCGTAGAAGACACCGGGCCCCCGTCATCCGCTTACCCATCCATGAGTATCTCAGATATTATTGCCCAGAAAAAGGCCAGGGAGCGTAAGATATGGGCCCTTCTACACCAGAAGGGAGAGGCCGCCTTGTCTGCATGCCAGCTCATTTATACTAATGTTGAGCGGAGCTACGTTTTTTTTGAGGAGGCCGACACTCACAATAAAAAGTCTATGTAAACGCCGTTTCTATCAAACATGATAGAGCTTTGCAGGTTGGGGATTGGATCTCTTTGTACAAAGAGGACTGCCCACGAGGCTACTATGCCGTGGCTGTCGTCTTGTGCCCGGAGGAAAGTGAACGCACCGGGGAAGAAACGGATCCACATGCATAGGCAACCGATGGCACCTCTGCCCCTGACCATGATTATTACCACGGAGACTCTGAGGCTGCTAAGTCCCCTTCAGCCTGCACTAGGGTCCGGGCATCAAGTGTAAAAACTGCGCAGGATGCGCGTCACTGAACTGACTGTGCTTTTCCCTTCAAGTGCCAGTTGCACATTTCAGGGCCTGTTCCACGTCTCCTCAGGGTAAGAGAACCCTGCTATGCTCTAGAAAAGAGCTGAAGACGGTCCAAGGGACCCGCTGAAAATTATTTTTTTTGTATTTTTGTTGCGCCCCTTCTGCTGGTTAGAAGAACTACGCCTGAAAAGATGGACTGATTCGAGATGTCGGAGTGGAGCATGTAAATACGTTTTGCTCCCCTCAAAGGGAGTGGGGCAAGGCACCTTTTTGTAAGAAGTTTTTATATATGGACATGTGCGTTGTCGTACTAAAAGGTGGACATTGCTGTTGCCGATTTCTACATCATATTGAGAAATTGGACAATATTGCTCTCCCTGTGTGGAGTATTCTTGCAAAATAAAAAAAGAGTTTTAATATATATGTTAATTTAAAAAACGGTATATTTATGTGCTGTAGGAAAATGTTAGTATTGTTTTTACATTGTTGGGGACGACAATTATTTTAGGAAAGGGGTATTAAGAGGGTCAGGGCCTAGCCCTTTAAATGTTGATGATACTGTTTGCATGTACATAATTGCCATATTTTCATGTGTCGTATTTACGTATCTTTGTGTTATGTGTAAGCTAGGGACAGTGCAGTTAGGGAAAAGGCCACTAGATGGCGGGACTGAGTACACTGCATAGGAAAGCAGAGATGTAGGACACTTTAGGCCTCTTTCACACATCAGTTTTTTGCCATCTGTCACAATCCATCCTTTTTTGAAAAAAACAGGTCCAGTGAATGATGCCACTGGATCCGTTTTTTTCGCATAGACTTGTATTAGCGACGGATTGTGACGGATGGCCTGTCCGTTTCATCCGTCGTTTGACAGATCCGTCATAAATTCTTTGTCCATCGGTCGGAGACAATGGACAAAGTAACGTTTTTTGTGTACGTCGAAAAGTCGGACAGCGGTGCATCCAGCGGCATCCGTCCTTGGCTATAATGGAAGCCTATGGGCGAAGGATCCATCACTGTTCATCAAAAGACGGAATCCATCGCTGGATTCTGTTTTTCAAACTGAGCATGCTCGGAGCAATTTCTCTTCCTTTAATTTAACCCCCACAGCCATTCTGGCACATAAAAATATTCTCTCTCTCTTCTCCAGAATTCTGTTCCTTTAAAATTCCTACAAATGGTGCTCGACGGATCCGTAAAAAAACGGATCCGATGCATCAGTTTTTTAGAATCTGCACAGGATCCGTTTTTTCAACACTTTGACGGATTGTGACTGATTCTAAAAGACTGATGTGTAAAAGAGGCCTTAATTGTAGGAGTGGTAGCTGGGGAATAAGGTAGACAGATTTCCTGGATATAGTCAGTCGGGGGTAGATCCCTGTGTGCTCATGTGGCCTTGGGGCCTGAGCTGCTCAGCTATCACACAACGTTCCCAAGTAGAGAAACCCAGCCATCCATAGAAAGTGGAAGTACTCAGGAAGAAAAGTGAGCAGTGCATGGTATCCGCAGCAGCGTAGTGAAGAAGTCACTAATTAAGTTACTGAAGAAGATGGGGCCCTGAAGTAGAAGAGTGGCCACCAGCAAGTGCGCAGGCAGGATAATCAAACAAAAGGGGGTGGACAACCTAGTAGATGATTATTTCCATGTCTGGGCTTAAGTCAGTTCCAGGGAGATAGGTTGAAGTGGCATTTTCACCGAGCTCCTCATCCCGTTGTAACTATGTGGCTTATTCCAGTGAAGTAGAAGAAGGGAAAGACGAAGAATAATGCATTGCTGGTACTGTGACGAATGTGCTGTAAGTGTTATGGATGTTTTGTATCCTGAAGAGAATAAATCCGTTATGTTTAAAGTTGCTTTGGACTCTGTCACTTCATTTTTGGCCTATGAGATGTGACCACCCCCATCAGGGGCTTATCTACTGCATTCTGTAATATTGTAGATAAGCCCCCGATGTAACCTGAAAGTTAAGAAAAACGAGTTACATTATACTCACCCGGGGGTCCGGTCTGGTCTGGTGAGTGTCGCGGTCTGGTCCGGCACCTCCCATCTTCTAGCGATAATGTCCTCCTCCTTACTTCTGCCGCGGCTCACCTTTTATGGATTTCTGCATTCTGCCTCCCAAGGATCGCAGTAAGGCGATCACAGTGGTTCCCCCCACATATGGGGTATCAGTGTACTCACCACAAATTGCACAACAACTTTGGGTGTCCTATTTCTTCTGTTACCCTGTGAAAAGAAATATTGGGGGTGAAAAGATCATTTTTGTGGAAAAAAATATGATTTTTTTTATTTTCACGGCTCTACGCTATAAACTTCTGTGAAGCACTTGGGGGTTCAAAGTGCTCACCACACATCTAGATAAGTTCCTTGGGGGGTCTAGTTTCCAAAATGGGGTCACTTGTTGGTGGTTTCCACTGTTTAGGCACATCAGGGGCTCTGCAAACGCAACATGAGGCCCGCAGACCATTCCATCAAAGTCTGCATTCCAAAATGGCGCTCCTTCCCTTCCAAGCTCTGCCATGCACCCAAACAGTGGTTCCACCCCACATATGGGGTATCAGCGTACTCAGGACAAATTGAACAACTTTTGGGGTCCTATTTCTCCTGTTACCCTTGTGAAAATAAATATTTGGGGGCAAAAAGATCATTTTTGTGGAAAAACAATATGATTTTTTATATTTTCACGGCTCTACGTTATAAACTTCTGTGAAGCACCTGGGGGGTCAAAGTGCTCACCATACATCTAGATAAGCTCCTTGGGGGGTGTAGTTTCCAAAATGATGTCACTTGTGGGGGGTTTCCACTGTTTAGGCACATCAGGGGCTCTGCAAATGCAACATGATGCCCGCAGACCATTCCATCAAAGTCTGCATTCCAAAACAGCGCTCCTTCCCTTTTGAGCTCTGCCATGCGCCCAAACAGTGGTTCCACCCCACATATGGGGTATAAGGGTACTCAGGACAAATTGCACAATAACTTTTGGGATCCTATTTCTCCTATTACCCTTGCAAAAATAAAAATTTGGGGGCAAAAAGATCATTTTTGTGGAAAAAAATATGATTTTTTTATTTTCACGGCTCTACGTTATAAACTTCTGTGAAGCACTTGGGGGTTCAAAGTGCTCCCCACACATCTAGGTAAGCTCCTTGGGGGGTCTAGTTTCCAAAATGGTGTCAATTGTGGGGGATTTCCACTGTTTAGGCACATCAGGGGCTCTCCAAATGTGACATGGGGTCCGATATCAATTCCAGCCAATTTTGCGTTGAAATAGTCAAACGGCGCTCCTTCCCTTCTGAACTCTGCCATGCACCCACACAGTGGTTTACCCCCACATTTGGGGTATCAGTGTACTCAGGACAAATTGCACAACAACTTTTGTGGTCTTTTACCCTTGGGAAAATAAAAATTGGGGATGAAAAGATCATTTTTGCGGAAAAAATGATTTTTTAATTTTATGGCTCTACGTTATTACCTTCTGTGGGTTCAAAGTGCTCACCACACATTTTATATAAGTTCCATGGGGGGGTCTAGTTTCCAAAATGGGGTCACTTATGGGGGGTTTCCACTGTTTAGGTACATCAGGGCCTCTCCAAATGCGACATGGCGTCTGATCTCAATTCCAGCCAAAAAAGTCCAAGGGTACTGCTTCCCTTCCGAGCTCTGCCATGCTCCCAAATAGTGGTTTACCCCCACATAGGGGGTATCAGCATACTCAGGACAAATTGCACAATAATTTTTTGGGGGTCGTATTACCCTTGGGAAAATAAAAATTGGGGGGAGATCATTATTTATTAATTATACGGCTCTACGTGAAGCCCTTGGGGGTTCAAAGTGCTCACCACACATTTAGACAAGTTCCTTGGGGGGTATAGTTTCCAAAGCGGGGTCACTTATGGGGGGGTTTCCACTGTTTAGGTACATCAGGGCCTCTCCAAACGTGGCATGGCGTCCGCTCTCGATTCCATCCAATTTGACATTCAAAATCTCAAATGATGCTCCTTCCCTTCTGACCACTGCCGTGCATCTAAAGATTGGTCTTCCTCCACACATGGGGTATTGGTGTAGTAAGGAGAAATTGCCCAACAAATATTATTGTGGTTCATTTTCTCCTGAAACCCTTTCCAAAATAAAAAAAATTGTGTCCAAAGAAAAACTTTGGGGAAAAAAAGTTAAATGTTAATTTTTTCCTTCCACATTGCTTCAATTCTTGTGAAGTACCTAAAGGGTTAATAAACTTCTTGAATGTGGTTTTGAACACCTTGAGGGGTGCAGTTTTTAGAATGATGTCACTTTTGGGTATTTTCTGTCATATTGACCCCTCAAAGTGACTTCAAATGTGAGGTTGTCCCTAAAAAATGGTTTTGTAAATTTTGCTGTATAAATGAGAAATCGCTGTCAACTTTTAACCCTTATAACTTCCTAACAAAAAAAAATTTTGGTTCCAAAATTGTGCTGATGTAAAGTAGACATGTCGGAAATGTTATTAACTATTTTTGTGACATATCTCTCTGATTTGAGGGCATAAAAATTAAAAGTTTGAAAATTGCAAAATTTTAAAACTTTTTGCCATATTTCCGTTTTTTTTCATAAATAAACACAAGTCATATCGAAGAAATTTTACCACTAACATGAAGTACAATATGTCATGAAAAAACAATGTCAGAACCAGCGGGATCCGCTGAAGCGTTCCAGAGTTATAATCACATAAAATGACAGTGGTCCGATTTCAAAATTAAGGCCTGATCATTAACCTACAAACTGGGTTGGGGATAAAAAGAGTCTTCGAAAAAATGGTGAATATTTACTGAAGATTTGTACACTAGACACATAATGCCTTGGTCATGAAATGGTTAAATCATATTTTGTCTGCTGGACATATGGAACACTATTGCAAAAGTGATTTTGAAATGTGAGTGTTTCAAAGCATGGAAACAGCTAGGTATATAATACTGATTGCGTAGTATTGCCAAGAAATCCCTGTTTGGTCAAAGAGAAAGAAAACATCTTACATCATACATGGTCTACAGCAGTGACTTTCTAAGGTCAGATTTCTTAACCTACTTGAAACATGAACCCTCCTTGAAAAGCACAAATAAAATTAGCTTGAAATTATTTGAGAAGAGGTGAACTAAAAGGAAACCTGTCATCTGATACCTGCTGCCCAAATTGTGAGCAGTTAGAATCACAGCCTTCTACACGTTAGCATCCAGGTATATCATTCTCTGAAAACAGGTACATCATTCTCTGAAGATCTCTGATGTTTCAAAGAAAGTAAATGATAACGATCCAGCCTGTTCCCAGCACTGCTGCAGGTGATGGACAGCTTACAGTGGGTACGGAAAGTATTCAGACCCCTTTACATTTTTCACTCTTTGTTTCACTGCAGCCATTTGGTAAATTCAAAAAAAGTTCATTTTTTCTCATTAATGTACACTCTGCACCCCATCTTGATTGAAAAAGAAAAACAGAAATATGGACATTTTTGCAAATTTATTAAAAAAGAAAAACTGAAATATGACATGGTCATAAGTATTCAGACCCTTTGCTCAGACATTCATATTTAAGTCAAATGCTGTCCATTTCCTTGTGATCCTCCATGAGATGGATCTACTCCTTCATTGGAGTCCAGCTGTGTTTAATTAAACTAATAGGAGTTGATTTGTAAATGCACACACCTGTCTATATAAGACCTCACAGTGCATGTCAGAACAAATGAGAATCATGATGTCAAAGGAACTGGCCAAGGAGCTCAAAGACAAAATTGTGGCAAGGCACAGATCTGGCCAAGCTTACAAAAGAATTTTTGCAGTACTCAAGGAAGATGGGAGAATGTTCCACAAAGTCAACTATCACTACAGCCCTCCACCAATCGGGCCTTTAAGGCAGAGTGGCCCAACGGAAGCCTCTCCTCAGTACAGACATATGTAAGCTTGCACAGAGTTTGCTAAAAAGAACATGAAGGACTCCCAGACTATGAGAAATAAGATTCAATAATGAGATGAAGATACAATTATCACCAAAAAGTTCTATGTGTGGAGAAAGCCAGGTACTGCTCATCACCTGCCCAATACAATCCCAACAGTGAAACATGGTGGTGACAGCATCATTCTATGGGGGTGTTTTTCAGCTGCAGGGACAGGACGACTGGTTGCAATTGAAGGAATCATGAATGCGGCCAAGTACAGAGATATCCGGGATGAAAAACTCTTCCAGTGTGCTCTGGACCTTAGACTTGGCCAAAGGTTCACCTTCCAACAAGACAATGACCCTAAGCACACAGCTAAAATAACAAAGGGTGGCTTCAGAACAATTCTGTGACCATCCTTAACTGGCCCAGCCAGAGCCCTGACCTAAACCCAATTGAGAATCTCTGGAGAGACCTGAAAATGGCTGTCCACCAATGTTCACCATCCAGCCTGACCAAACTGGAGGGAATCTGCAAGGAAGAATGGCAGAGGATCCCCAAACCAGATATGAAAAACTTGTTGCATCATTCCCAAGAAGACTCATGGCTATACTATCTCAAAAGGGTGCTTCTACTCAATACTGAGCAAAGGGTCTGAATACTTACAGTATGACCAACCAGGTGATATTTCAGTTTTTCTTTTTTAATAAATTTGCAAAAATATCTGTTTCTGTTTTTTAGAAAGGAAAAATACAGGGCGCATCCACTGTGTAAAATCCGTATCAAAAAACACATTGACAGAGAAAAAGGAAGGTGCTCACCTATGGGGGTTGTGAGAAAGTCACAACACCCATAAACGCATGAGAAGCAGCAGCAAGTCTGCACAGGGTCCTAGGACAAATTTGCAAAAACGGCGTGAAAGTGCAATGAGGACTGCGCTTGCTTCTGGTGGAGTACAAAGTTCTTTATTCAGCCAACGCGTTTCCTGAGCCTACAGGAAGTCCTGATGAAGTGAGCCAGTAGGCTCAGGAAATGCGTTGGCTGAATAAAGAACTTTGTACTCCACCAGAAGCAAGCGCAGTCCTCATTGCACTTTCACGCCGTTTTTGTTTCTGTTTTTTTTCAGTCAAGATGGGGTGAAGAGTGTACATTGATGAGAAAAAAAACTTTTTTGAATTTACCAAAAGGCTGCAATGAAACAAAGAGTGACAAATTTAAAAGGAGTCTGAATACTTTCTGTACCCACTGTATTCGTTATATGACGCTACCAAGCACCCTGCAAATTAGAACTCAGCATTCTGAAAAAAAATTCTTCCTACGTGCTCCCTAAATCTGTAAACTCAGTTCTTCTAGGTCTCCCATGGTTGTGTTTACATTTATCGGTTGTTGACTGGTGAATGGGGATCGTATTGTGCTACCAACTGCCTTACCAAGATCATGCCTAAGATTCCGCTTTCCATGTCTTTAGACCTTTCCTTTCCACCCTGTGCCTGGGTATTTCCTCTGTCCCTGCCTGAAACCCGTGTCTTGTCTCAATCTTTTGATTTGTTTGATTTGGGAGAGGAACCACAACACATCCCTTACCCAGCTAGGGTTGGAAAGCGGCACCTGTCCTTTAAAGGGACATTCGTTTTAGTAAAACTGTTGTTCCGTGGGTGGAGAAGTCCGTCTGGGGGACACGAATCCAAGCTGATCAGCCATGTGGGCATACGCAAGTCATTCAGTAACAAGTCTGCTGGGTTCCTTCTGCCTCTGTCAGTTCCTCCTGTCCCTGTGGTTCCCCTGGATGTATTTGAAGTGAAAGTCTTTGGCTCTGAAGAGAGTACTGGGGAGTATGCCAAAAACATCTGCATCCCTGTCATTCTTGAGAAGAGTCTCTGTCAGTCTGTCCGAAAGAGGTGAGGGCATAAGAGTGGTACTGTCACAGCGGTAAAACACATGAGTTCCTGCTGCCATGGTATTCACTATGTTCATTACTCTGCCTAGTTTCTGAGCTGAATCAATGCAGCACTACAAACTCTGCTGCATATCCCTAATGTGTCCACATCGCTATAGAGGGACATGGCCAGATCTTGCAGGAAATTAACCCTGCTGTGTCCTGCAGGTTTTGGATTTCTCAGCTAATCACCATTCAACAGATGCTATATTAGGTAGCATCGCACTCCTCACATTTTCTTAAGCTTAGGTTCCTGATTGCTGTCAGTCATTTTTGACAACCAGCCTTACTAAAGCTGACAGCTGGGGGCTGGTAATCTCGAGCTGGTAAGGGGCCATGAATATTGCTCCCCCAGGCTAAAAATAGCAGCCCACAGAGGCCCAGAAAAGGTACATCGATTTGATGCGCCAATACCGGCACTTTGCCCAACTCTTTCCACTTGCCCTGTAGTGGTGGCAAGTGGGGTTCATATTTTTGGGGTTGATGTCACCTTTGCATTGTCAGGTGACATCAAGCCCATGGATTAGTAATGGAGAGGTGTCTATAAGACACCTCTCCATTACTAATCTTGTAGTTAAATGGTAAATAAAGACACAGCCAGAATAAAGACCTTTATTAGAAATAAGACTAAACACAGTTTTGCATTTTATTTAAAAATGACAAACACAGTTATATTCACCTAATGCCTAATTCCACCGAAGCCCTCGTTCTCCTGTAATAAAACTAAAATTAAAAAAACAACAATATAACATACCTGTCTGTCATTCTGTCCAACGCCGTAACCCATCTCTGGGGGGTGTGAGGTAGCGCTGTCATTCAGTTAGGGGATCCTCACTAGGCAGCGAACAAAACACATCCGGCACTGGGTTTTCATCAACCATAACATAGTCCGTGCGGTTTATTCCTTCATCATAAATCCACAGCAGCAATATAAACTTCACTTTACAGCATAGCGTTCATTATAGAGCTTCACTCTGGTTATCCTTATATCACACAAGTTATGCAAATGTCCATTACACAGGCTCTTCAGCCTCAGTATTATCTCACCCACGTCAGGGTCACTCATGGTTCCTTCACCAGCATACTGCAGACTTCCATTCCCTCCAGGGAACTCTCAGGCACATGCAGCCATTAACACAGCGTTCACTTGCTGTCAGAAGGCAGCCCCATCTCACTCAGATGGGACCTTCCACACTGGACCAACCAGGTCCCAACGTTCACCACATGTGACCTTCCCTGGCCACATTATATGGTCAATAGCCACGCCCACCGGGTCACATGACTGACCTCATCACAGGTCCTTCAACCACTCACACTCTTTAGAACAGTGTTCTTTGAACACACCCCCTGGGTGGGTTTGTAGGTAACCAGGACCGCCCAACTCCCTGGTTACCTGGAGACTTCTCCCTGACACTGAAGCAACACCTCAGCAGTATCACTGCTGATCAACACACATACGTAAGTCTTCATCTCAAGGTCACCCACCTTGAGATACATAACCGTCCTTCAGGGTTCTGCCACTCATCGTCTCTCTTGGGACATCCACACAGCACCCCCTAGTGGACACAGTGGTCATTACACCACAGGGGATTAATAGTTTTCAACCTGGATAGTGCCAAGATGCGACCATCCAGGCTGAGAACCACTGGATGCAAGACAGCGCAGCAAGCACTGCTTCTATCGGCGGTGAAATCATCCCCGTCGGTCAAAGACCCGCAGCTCCCACGCTGTCAAAAGAAAGCATGTGTGCTCAGCTGTGATCAGAGGTATACAGTTTACCTTCGGTCATTGGTGTCAGCTGATGTGATGTGATGAGTAATTAAAATTAAAATCTTCGTGGGCTCCCCCCTATTTTTATTAGCCAGCCAGGCAAAACTCAGAGCTGGGGGCTGCAACCCTCAGCTGTCAGTGTTAGCAAGGTTGGTTATCAAGAATAGAGGGGTCCCACACTGTTTTTTAAATTATTTAAATAAATAATTTTTAAAAATTGTGTGGAGTTTCGCCCATTTTTGACAACCAGCCTTGCTAAATCTGACAGCTGGGGGCTAGTATTCTCAGGCTGGTAAGGGGCCATGGATATTGACCCCAAGCCTAAAATTAGCAGCCCGCAGCTGCCCAGAAAAGGCACATCTATTAGATGCGCCAATTCCGGCGCTTTGTCCAGCTCTTCCCACTTTGCCTGTAGCGGTGGCAAGTGGGGTTCATGTTTGTGAGATTGATGTCACCTTTGTATTTTCAGGTGATATCAAGCCCCAAGATTAGTAATGGAGAGGCGTCAATAAAATGCTCTTATTACTAACCCCATAGTCACATTGTATAAAAACACACACCAAGAATAAAGTCCTTTAATTGAAAAAAATTACAGACTCCTTTAATAATCTTAATTAAACCATACTTACATACATACATACAACCTCGCGTAATTCCACCGAAGCCCTCATTCTCCTGTAATAAAACTAAAATATAAAACAACAATATACCATACCTGTGTGTCATTCTGTCCCATGCCATAATCCATGTCTGGGGGAGAAATAGTTTTCAACATGGACAGTGCCAAGATGCGACCGTTCAGGCTGAGAACCACTGGTCACTGCAGATCAGCCCGGGTGGGAACGGAGCCTCAGTGATGTCACCACTAGTCACTGAGGCTGCACTCGCAGTTCAGTCACCAGTGGTTCTCAGCCTCGACGGTCGCAAAATGGCACCGTCCAGGTTGAAAACTATTTCTCTCCCAGACATGAATTATGCCGTGGGACAGAACGGCGGAGTGGTGAGGTATATTGTTATTTTATTATTTTTAGCTTATTACAGGAGAATGAGGTTTTCGGTGGAATTAGGCAAGGTTGTAAGTATGGTTTAATTAAGATTACTGTATAGAAGGAGTATGTGTTTTTCTTTCAATTAAAGGACTTTTTTTGGGTTACAATGTGCCTATGGGGTTAGTAATGGGGGTGTCTTATTGACGCCTCTCAATTACTAACCTCGGGGTTTGACGATACCCGACATACAAAGGTGACATCAAGCTCGCCAACTATCACCCCACTAGCCACCACAACAGGGCAAGTGGGAAGAGCGAGGCTTTTCACAGACATTTTTTTCTCCCTGATTCTTTATTTCTTTTAGCTTTTACTTTTCAAACAAGTTTGTAAAAATCACTATTCCCCCCCACACACACACACAAACAGTTAAAAATAAAGTACTTTACACAAGCACCATATTTCATTAAAAAATGTCCTGCCCGTCATGTTCGTCCCAACAGTGCTATTCAGTGGAGGAGGCATATGCTTTCCTTGCCTCCGACACTGATAGTGAGGGAGAGGATCCCACATTTCCTTATTTCTCAGATTATTCATCCTCTTCCTCATCTTCCTCCTCAGGTCCTGCGGATCTGCCACGCAGACATCCCAGGACAGAAGATGAGGCAGCGCCCACAATTCCAAAAGATGAACCTGAACCAGCGCACCCCACTGCAGACTCCATATGGACCTCGCCCCCCCCGAAAAATTACGAGCCACTGATTCCTGATTTTGTGGCAGAATCAGGAATCAAGATTGACACCACCAGCCTCACAGAAATAGACTTTTTCAATGTCTTTTTCTCTCAGGAATTTGTTAACCTCATGATGGGCCAAACTAATTTATATGCTCATCAATTTTTGGAACAAAACCCCAGTTCATCATTTTCTAACTGGTCTCCTGTAGACGCAGTTGAAATGAAGCAGTTTTGGGGCCTGGTCCTTCACATGGTGATCCTGAAGAAGCCAGAAATTCAGCAATATTGGAGTGTTGATATCTTAAATGGTCATGGCCTGGTCGCATTTTGAGGCCATCCACAAATTCCTGCATTATACCGATAATGCACAGTGTCCCCCATGAAAAGCATATAAAACAAAAAGTGTATAATGAACAATAAAATTGCAATATTTTATTATAAGTACTAAAAGAGAGAAACAGTACATTTAAGAGTGCCAATTGTGCATTGTGATGAGCAAAAGAAAATAAGTGTCACCGCTAGATAGTGGGCAAGACTAAAATGTAATGCTAATATACCATAAGGATAGAAGGGTTAAAATGTAAGCAACTAATGTACCAAGCAGAGTAAGTTTGCATACAAACAACTAATCATAATTGTATGTACCATATTTCAATAATTCAACACAGCTGAAGTGCCTACAATGCATTTAAGGTATACCATTAAAGTATCTCCCTGATGAAGGCACGCCTCCGAAACGCGCGTAGAAGTGGCACCACTGCATGGTTCCTGTTAAGACATGCTAACTATATTTGTGATATCTATTTAGGATGCTATGGGTCAAAAATCCACACTTTAGTGATATACCTTAAATGCACTGTAGGCACTTCAGCTGTGTTGAATCATTGGAATATGGTATATACAATTATGATTAGTTGTTTATTGTATATGAGTTGGCGACTCCTAGGTAAGCACCTGTTCAGACCTGATTTGTGTTTGGATATGACGATCACTTATTTGATAGTTGTATTAGCCTTCTGACTGAGTATTCCGCCCCTTAGCCTCAGGCGTTTTTAATTGCAACAGGATCATACCCCTCCATTGAGATTTATACTTTCGTCTAGGAGAGGATTCACATTAGGTTCCCAGAAGAAATGTAGACTGTCTAAGGGAGGATTGGCGTTAGGTCCTGGAAACGAGAATCGTCTTAACATGGCTTCCAGGTACACATGAATTGGGCAATTTATGCGCTAAGTAATCTCAATTTTTCATTTTTCTAGTGCAGTAATACAATTCAATTTTCATATTTCATATTTGCATGTTATGGCGCTACGGTGTACTACCTTTAATGTTTATTGTATATGAGTTGGCGTTTCCTAGGTAACCACCTATTCAGACCTGATTTGTGTTTGGATGTGACGTTCAGTTTTTTGATAGTTTCAAAAAGGGGGCACATCTAGATAAGTTCATTGGGGGTCTAGTTTCCAAAAAGGGGGGCACTTGTTGGGCATTGCCACTGTTTAGGCACATCTCGATAAGTTCCTATGGGGTCTAGTTTCCAAAATGATGTTACTTGTGTTTTTTTTTACTGTTTAGGCACATCAGTCGCTCTGCAAATGGAACATGACTCCCGCAGACCATTCCATCAAAGTCTGCATTCCAAAACGTCAGTACTTCTCTTCTGAGCCCCGACGTGTGCCCAAACAGTAGTCTTCTCCCACATATGGGGTATCGGCATACTCAGGACAAATTGCAAAACAACTTTTGGGGTCCAATTTCTCCTTTTACCCTTGGGAGAATTAAAAATTGGGGACTAAATGATCATTTTTATGGGGAAAAAAATAGGATTTGTTTTTTTCACGCCCAGGCATTATAAACTTTAGTGAAACATTTGGGGGTTCAAGGGTCTCACCACACATCTAGATAAGTCCTTAGGTGGTCTAGTTTCCAAAATGGGGTAACTTGTGGGGGTTTCTACTGTTTAGGCACATCAGGGTCTCTGCAAATGAAACATGACACCCATAGACCATTCCATCAAAGTCTGCATTTCAAAACGTTGGTACTTCCCTTCCGAGCCCCGACGTGTCCAAACAGTACAGTAGTTTTCTCCCACAAATGGGGCACCAGCGTACTCAGGGCAAATTGAACAACAAATTTTGGGGTCCAATTTCTCCTGTTACCCTTGGGAAAATAAAAAATTGGGGGCTAAGAAAATCATTTTTGTGGGAAAAAAATGTTTGTTTTTTTTTTCACACCCGGGCATTATAAACTTTAGTGAAACACTTGAATGTTCAAAGTGCTCAACACACATCTAGATAAGTTCCTTAAGGGGTCTAGTTTCCAAAATGGGGTCACTTGTGGGGGTTTCTACTGTTTAGGCACATCAAGGACTCTGCAAATGGAACATGATGCCCACAGACCATTCCATCAAAGTCTGCATTGCAAAACGTCAGTACTTCCCTTCCAAGCCCAATGTGCCTAAACAGTAGTTTTCTCCCACATATGGGGTACCAGTGTAATCAGGGCAAATTGGACAAGTTTTGGGGTCCAATTTCTCCTGCTACCCTTGAGACAATAAAAAATTGGGGACTAAAAAGTCATGTTTGTGGAATAAATATGATTTTTTATTTCCACAGCTTTACGTTATAAACTTGTGTGAAGCACTGGGGGGTTCAAAGTGCTCATCACACATCTAGTTAAGTTCCTTGGGGGGTCTAATTTCCAAAATGGGGTCACTTGTGGGGGGTTTCCACTGTTTAGGCACATCAGGGGCTCTCCAAACACGATATGGCGTCCGATCTCAATTCCAGACAATTTTGGTGTGGAAAAGTCAAACAGTGATCCTTCCCTTCCGAGCCCTGACGTGCGCCCAAACAGTGGTTTGGGAGAAATTGTACAACAACATTATCTGCCTATTTTCTCCTTTTACCCTTGTGAAAATAAAAAATGTTTTTGCTAAAAGATGATTTTTGTGTCTAAAAAGTTAAATGTTCATTTTTTCCTTCTACGTTGCTTCTGTGAAACACCTGAAGGGTTAATAAATGTGCCTTTGATCAGCTTGAGGGGTGCAGTTTTTATAATGGTGTCACTTTTGGGTATTTTCTGCCATATAGACCCCTCAAAGTGACTTCAAATGTAAGGCGGTCCCTAAAAAATGGTTTTGTAATTTTTGTTGTAAAAATGAGAAATCGCTGGTTATCTTTTAACCCTTATAACTTCCTAACAAAAACATTTTGTTGCCAAAATTGTGCTGATGTAAAGTAGACATGTAGGAAATGTTATTTATTAGCTATTCTGTGTGACATATTTCTCTATTTGAAGGGCATAAAAATTCAAAGTTTGAAAATTTTGATCAAAATTATGTTTACTAAATACCCTTATTATTATTATTATTACCTTTATGCATTATTTGCAGTTTATTTTTTACCTTTTAGTTCAGGATATTTGTGCTTTTTGCTTTTTGTTTTCTCTGGTTAATGGTCATGTGTTAATATGCACTTACATTGTGCATACACATTAATTTACTTTCTCTGTTCAGATTCGTTTTTTATTCATTTCATTGTGCATTCAGTGCATACATGGGTGTGACCGCCCTCTTTCTGAGGTGGGAAAACCAACCCTTGTTCACATTTACGTCACTTGGCAAGTGAAAAGGTTTTAAATGCTAGAGTAGGGACTGTCCCACAAGGGTTGCCGTGACGTGGCGGGATGGCTTGTACATTATTTTGATCAAAATTATGTTTACTAAATACCCTTATTATTATTATTACCTTTATGCATTATTTGCAGTTTATTTTTTACCTTTTAGTTCAGGATATTTGTGCTTTTTGTTTGCTCTGGTTAATGGTCATGTGTTAATATGCACTTACATTGTGCATACACATTAATTTACTTTCTCAGTTCAGATTCGTTTTTTATTCGTTTTTTATTTTTTTTAAAGTTTGAAAATTGCAAGATTTTCAAAATTTTTGCCATATTTCAGTTTTTCATAAATAAATGGAAGTCTTAGCGAAGAAATTCTAACACTAACGTGAAGTACAATATGTCATGAAAAAACATCCTCAGAATCGCCAAGATCCGTTGAAGTGTTCCAGAGTTATTACCTCATAAAGGGACTGTTCTGTCTCCGACATCTAATTCACAACCTTTGACTGTCTATTTGATAATATTTTCAATGATGTATTAAGAATATATAGAATGTTCAGTTTTCTATAGATTCTATTGTTTTCATTGTTTCTGGCTCCATCTAGTGGCCAGAGTCATAACCGCAGTGTTATGCTATTTTACTTTCATTTTTGCTTCTATTTTCCCTCCATTCACAATGTATTCTGGGAAAGCTGCAAGGCACCCTGGTAAGTTTTGCAAAGGATCATGGTTAGTCCAGCCCCTATTTTCCCTCCAGTTCTCCATTTTCTCTCAGCCTGCATCCTGGAGACATCTCATTTCTCTCCTCCCCTTGTGTCAACATCGCTGTTTCACCGCATCAATATACCACCACATTCAGTAAAAAGATTCAACCTACAGTCTCCTTATTGGACCCCGGTATAGTGGTTTAGCTGCCTGTATAAGCTACATGAAGTCTGCTTCAATTAGTGAGGACAGAACAGGGACAGTGGTCAGAATTGAAAAACTGGCCCGGTCATTAACGTGCAAACCACCCTTGGGGGTAAAGGGGTTAATTAAATACATGTATAATAAGCTGCACATACACTGTACTAATTGTATTTGTCACAGACATCTGTATATATACCTATTATATATGTATTTACTGTGTGTAATCCTTCTCTTCTATCCTGTCGGCTCCTGCTGTGATTTTATACTACCGCGGCTGCTGAATTGCCGACTTTTCTTCTATCTGTCTATGTAATATCTATTCTATCTATTCTATTCTAACCTGTCACGCTATGATTTTACTGAACACGGCATAGATATTACCAGCTTTTACTCTATCTTTTACCGAATGTTACCGACTTTTTCCGATTTAAAAAAAAATAATCGTGTTAACGATCATGAATCCGAATTTACCATATTCGTGTCGAGTTTATGTTTGGCGATCATTTTCCGAACATATTTGCTCATCTCTTGTCAGTAGCTCTGATGGATTGCCAAAATACTACCAAGATAGAGCTGCTGAAGATGGAAGAATGCATCTGCCAGAGGGACATCATATGTAAGTAAGTGTACAGTACATATTCACTTTTATCTGTGAGTATTAGCAAAAGATAGAGAGAGACTGAGGGCAGCACTCCCATGGAAATCAATTAACTTTATTGATATAAATACATGTGATGTTTCAGCTTCTCATTTGAAGTCTTTCTCAAGCCTTTCTATTGATATGAAATTCTCGCCAGATGTCGGTAACAAACCCATCCAATCCACACCAGCAAATAAATTAATCCATAGATGTTCATAAATTAAGTTATACGTAATAATGAGAAATGTCACAGAGAAAAAGTATTGAAAAAAAGTATTGAACACGCTTACAGAAATTTATTTAATACTTCGTACAAAATCCTTTGTTGGTGATGACAGCTTCAAAACACCTCCTGTATGGAGAAACTTATCGCAGGCATTGCTCAGGTGTGATTTTGGCCCATTCTTCCACACACTCTTCAAATCCTGGAGGTTCCATGGGCTCCTTCTATTAACTCTTAGCTTTAGTTCCTTCCATAAATGTTATATTAGATTCAGGTCACATGATTGGCTGGGACATTCTAGCAGCTTTATTTTATTTCTCTGAAACCAACTGAGAGCTTACTTGGGTGTGTGTTTGACATTATTGTTTTGAGGAAATATCCAACCTTGTTTCATCTTCATCATCCTCGTAAATTGCATCAGATTTTAATTGCAATGCATACCAGCCATCAGAGTGATACAAGTTAGGCCGGGGTTACACATGCAAGGAATACGGCCGAGTCTCGCATGTTAATACCCAGCACTGCCGCTGACACTCAGGGGCGGAGCATGCGGCTCCATGTATTGCTGTGCGGCCGCATGCTCTGCTCCCGAGTGTCGGCGGCAGTGCCGGATATTAAAATGCAAGACTCGGCCGTATTCCTTGCATGTGTGATCCAGGCCTTAAATTGTTTTTTTATTGGGGGGGAGCGGTAAAACATAAAAAAATTATATAAATGTGGTATCGCTGTCATGGTAATGATGTGAAGAATAAACCAGTCTTATCAATTTTACCACATGCGGAATGGCATAAAAAAACAACAACAACCAAAAAAACTATTTCTGAATTGCTGGGTTTTGTTCATTCACACTCTCAAAAATCGGAACAAAAAATGTTATGTGCCCAAAAATAGTACCAATAAAAATGTCAACTCATCCGGCAAAAAAAAAAAACAATCCCTCACATGACTCTGTTGGCAGAAATGTTGAAAAAATATAGCTATGAAAATATGGCGATGCAAAACCTTGTTTTGGAAAAAAAGTCTTTTACTGTGTGATAGCAGCCAAACATAAAAAAAGATATAAATCTGTTATCGCTGTATTCGCACCGACCCAAAGAATAAAGTCCAAGCAAGAAAAAGTGTTTCCAGCGAGCGTTGAAGGAACAGATACCTTTTCCAACTTGAAAAAGCCATCTGCCGAAACGCATAGTTTTAGGGGGGTGAGGGGCTAATTTTTTGTCTATACATGTAACGGTTTTTGGATTCATTAAGTATTTAAGAGTTTTTTGCAAAAAACGTCTATTACTGTTCCTTCAACGTTTGCTGGAAACACTTTTTTTTGCTTGGATACAGCTGTGCTTAGCCTGGACTGGACTACATCCATGCTAAAGCGTCTTAAATGGCCAGCAGAGTGGTGAGCCGAAATCAAGCATATTTTTTCCTTTACTCTAAAGAATAAAGTCATCTAATAATTTACACCGCAGGAGGAACGGCATACATAATCAAGAAAAAAAATTTTCACCTGCTGTTGATTTGTTCATTCTACCTCCCAAAGATCGCAGTACAGCTCTACGCTGAGCACTTACTCTGGGGTTTCCGTGTAAATCTCTGAAATATGTGATATTCAGATGGAACCCTCGGCAGAAGATTTCATATAATGAGGCAGATGGAGGCATTGTGGACGCTGTCTCGCCTGTGATTCAGCGGTGTCCATGTTTTTAGGTATGCATAAGTGCGCGGTTGACCATAGTTTTGTGCACTTTTGAAAATAAAAGAAGGGCACTGGTGAACAGAGGCTAGACAGAGTCCAAAGTAACTCTGCTGCCTCATTATAATGAATGGATCCCTTAGGGGTATCATCTGAATTATGTCATTCAGAGATTTAGATGGAAATACTCATGTCAGTGCTCAGCGAACAAAACAGGATAAATTTGATCCAACATGTTATGTAAAATGTTCCCAATAAAAGCTTCATCTCAATCCACAAACAATGCAAGTCCCCACTAAGGTCCGTCATCTGTTAACGGAAATATATGGGGCTTGCACATTACTGGTAGAACAAAAGCTCTTGAAAAGTGAAACAGTTCCTCGCACCCTTAAAGAAAGTTAGTGAATTCTGTACTCCCAAATCCAAATACTCCCCCTTTTGAGCCCCAGTGTGTCTAAACCACATTTAGCAACCACTTGTTTAGCATTTCTGTAGCGATGAGAGCCCATTTAATTTACGGGTGCATGTCTCCAGAACCATGTGCTAGGCATAATGTACTGGGCTCTACAACATACCGGGCACTACAATGTACGGGCACTACAATGGAGGATTTGCAATTTTCACATCCACTGCTGCTTGTTTCTTGAAAACACCCATAGAGTCAAGTTGTCATTACACCTGTGAATAAATTCTTGAAGGGGTATAATTTCCAAAATGGGGTGACTTGAGGGGGGATTCTGCTCTACTAACACCAAGGTGCTCTGTATATGAAGTCCGCAAACTATTCTAGGGAAGTCTGTGCTTCAGTATTGAAATAGTGCTCTGTCTCTCCCTAGACTTGACATGTGGCTAGGCAGTACTGTACAGTTGTGCTCAAAAGTTTACATACCCCAGCAGAATATGCATGATAACACCAAAACTTTATCTCCACTCATGCTTAGTGGTTGGGTGAAACCATTTATTGACAAACTACTGTGTTTTTCTTTTAAATCATACTGATAGCCCAAAACATCCAAATTACCCTGATCAAAAGTTCACATACCCTGGTGATTTTGGCTTGATAACATGCACAGAAGTTGACACATATGGGTTGGACTGGCTACTAAAGGTAACATCCTCACCTGTGTCCTGTTTGCTTGTAATCAGTGTGTGTGCATAAAAGCTGAGTGAGTTTCTGGGATCCAGACAGACTCTTGCATCTTTCATCCAGTCACTGACATTTCTGGGTAATGAGTCATGGGGAAAGAAAAAGAATTGTCAACGGATCTATGGGAAAAGGTAGTTGAACTGTATAAAACAGGAAAGGGATACAAAAAGATATCCAAGGAATTCATAATGCCAGTCAGCAGTGTTCAAACTGTGATTAACAAATGGAAAATCAGGGGCTCTGTAAAAACAAAACCACGGTCAGGTAGACCAACAAAGATTTCGTCTACAGCTGCCAGGAAAAAAGTTCAGGATGCAAAGAAAAACCCACAAATAACATCAGCTGAAATACTGGACTCTCTGAAAACTAGTGGGGTGGCTATTTCAAGATGCACAATAAGGAGGCACTTAAAGTAAAATAGGCAGCATGGTCGAGTCGCCAGAAGAAAACCATTACTGCGAAAATGCCACAAAGTAACTCTCCTACAATACACAAAACAGCAAAGAGACAAGCCTCAAAACCTCTGGAACAAGGTAATTTGGAGTGATGAGACCAAAATTTAAATTTTTTGGCCACAACCATAAACGTTACATTTGGAAAGAGGTCAACAAGGCCTATGATGAAGGACACCATTCCTACTGTAAACCACGGAGGTGGATCGCTGATGTTTTGGGGATGTGTGTGCTACAAAGGCACAGGAAACTTGGTTAATGTTAAAGGTAAGATGAATACAGCACGTTATGAGCAAATACTGGAGGCAAATTTGCAATCATCAGCCCCAAAGCTGTGCATGGGATGTACTTGGACGTTCCAACATGACAACGATCCAAAACACAAGGCCAAGTCAACCTATCATTAGCTACAGCATAACAAAGGGAAGGTTCTGGAGTGGCCATCTCAGTCTACTGACCTCAGTATCATTGAGTCACTCTGTCGAGATCTCAAGTGCGCAGTTCATGCTAGACAGCCCAGCAATTTACAAGAACTGGTGGCTTTTTGCCAAGAAGAGTGGGCAGCTTTACCATCTGAAGGGCAGCATGGTGGCTCAGTGGTTAGCATTGCAGCTCTGGAGTCCTGGATTCAAATCCCACCAAGGACAACATCTGCAAGGAGTTTGTATTTTCTCTCTGTGTTTGTGTGGGTTTTCTCCCACATTCCAATGACATCTTGATAGGGAATTTAGATTGTGAGCCCCATCGGGGACAGCAATAGTAATGTCTGGAAAGCGCTATTTAAATAAAGAGATTATTATTAGTATCCACAACTGCCACAAACGATTTCAAGCTTTCATTGATGTTAGAGGGAGCAATACACGGTATTAAGAAATGGGATATGTAAACTTTTGATCAGGGTCATTTGGATGTTTTGGGTTGTTATTGTGATTTAGAAAGAGAAAACACAGTAGTTTGACAATAAATGGCTTCATCCAACCACTATCCATGAGTGGAGAAAAAGCTTTGGTGTCATCATTCATATTTTTTGAAAAAAGGTCAAGAAAGCAAAAATTCTGCTGGGGTATATAAACTTTTGAGCACAACTGTAACAGTGAAATATGTTGCTCCATCTCTTCTGAGCAGCTTTGCACTGTGCCTGAAAGGTATTCCCCCATTACATGTAGGATATTGGTGCACTTGTGAGAAATTGCGCTACAAGCTTTAAGTTCCATTTTCTCATATTAGCCCTTATAAAAATAAAAAATTTGAGGCTAAACCAACATTTCAGATGGAAAAATGTAATTATTCTTTCTTCACTTCCTAATGGAATAAAATTCTGTGAGGCAAATATAGTGTCAACATGCTCACTACACACATAGATGAATTCATTGGGGGGTGTTTTTTGTAAAATGGGGTTGTTTATGGGGGTTTCCACAGTAATGGTATCTCAGGGGTTCTGTAAATGTGACATGGTACCCTCAAATTATTCCATCAACATCTGAAGTCAAATATGGTGCTTCTTTCCTTCTAATCTTTGCACGATGCCTCAATATTATGTGACCACATATGTGGTATTGGTGTACTCAAGAGAAATTGCGTAACAAATTGTGCCATTCAATTTATCCTATTATCCCTTTTAAACATTAAAAAATAGGAACCAAAGCAATATTTTAGTGTAAAAAAATGGTGATTTTCCATTGACTCAGCCCAATATTACACAATTCTATTCCAGCCAAAATATAGCTTTTTCCTTTCCGAGCTCAGCTGTGCACCCAAAGAGTAGTTTTCTAACAGATATGGTTTATAGGTACACTCAGGAGAAAGAAATTGCATAATGTATTTTATGGTACAT
This sequence comes from Dendrobates tinctorius, assembly GCF_039654945.1. Classification (NCBI taxonomy): domain Eukaryota; kingdom Metazoa; phylum Chordata; class Amphibia; order Anura; family Dendrobatidae; genus Dendrobates; species Dendrobates tinctorius. The sequence continues at coordinate 32,607,252 of NW_027361703.1, read as the reverse complement.
TTTCTTCTATTACCCTTGTGAAAATGCAAAATTTGGGACTAAAGCAACATTCTTGCAAGATAAATGTATTTTTTTATTTTCATGGCTCAACATTATAAAATTCTGTGAAGCAACAGTGGGTTTCAGGTGCTCACAACACCTCTAGATAAGTTCCTTGATGGGTGTAGTTTATAATATAGGGTCACTTGTGGGGGATTTCTGTTTAGGCACATCAGGGGCTTTGCAAGCACAACAAGGCGTCCTCTATCGATTCCAGACAATTTTGCACTGAAAAAGTCAAGGGGTACTTCTTCCCTTTTCAAACCCTGCTGTGTGCCTAAACAGTAGTTTTTCCGACACATATTGGGTATTGACGTACTCAGGAAAAATTGGACAACAAACTGTATGGTCCATTTTTTCTGTTACCCTTGTGAAAATACCAAATTTGGGGCTAAAGCAACAAAAGTGTGAAAAAGTTACATTTTAATATTTTTCTTCCATATTGTTTTAATTTCTGTGAAGCACCTAAAGGGTTGATAAACTTCTTGAATGTGGTTTTGCGCACTTTGAGTAGTGTAGTTTTTGAAATGGGGTCACTTTTGTGCATTTTCTGTCATATAGGTTCCCCAAAGTCACTTCAATTGTGATGTGGTCCATGAAAAAATGGTTTTGTGATTTATTTTGTTGGAAAAATGAGAAATTGCTGAAAACTTTTAACCCTTATAATAACTTCCTAACAAAAAAAAGTTTACAAAATTATGCTGATGTAAATAGATTTGTGGTAAATGTTATTTATTAACTTTTTTTTGTGCTATTGCTATCTGGTTTAAAGGCATAAAAATGAAAAGTTTGAAAATTGCAAAACATTTTAAATTTTTGCCAAAATTCCGATATTTTCACAAATAAATGCAAAAACTATCGACGTAACTTGACCACTAGCATGAAGTACGTTGTACGAAAAAACAATCTCAGAATCAGTGGGATCCGTTGAAACATTCCAGACAGGCTCGCACTGGCCCATAGGGGTAAAGGGGAATCCCCCGATGGGCCCCTGCGCAAATCAGGGCCCCCAACCTTACTGTATGGGCAGTACTTGTCATAATTCACTTGATTTACTCTTTTCAGAAAAAAGCAGCATCTCATCATTCATTAACCAAACTACCCAGTTTATTATTATACAGAGATATAGGTAAATTTGTTAACCAGGGTCGTGTAATATTTGTATACAGGTGAAAAGTGGGCCCCCAAAGTCAATGTTACTGGTGGGCCCTTGGCACCCCAGTCCGACACTGGTTCCAGAGTTCTTACTTTATAAAGTGACACTGGTTAGAATTGAAAAAACTGGCCTGGTCAGGAAGGTGAAAACAGGCTAAATATGAAAGAATTAAACTATATACGCTAAGTTGGATTAAGCACACACCTAAAAATCTCTGCTTTCTGTATGCATATTGTATATATTATGGCTCATACAACAGGATGTTATTTTTAGATCAAAAATGAGATTGAAACTCACCCTATAAGATCAGATAAGCCTTTTTCCAAAGCCTACTTTAAGAAGGTCTTTTCTGATCTCACAAGCTCTAATTCTGTCCTTGGCTCTAAATATACATTTACAGCACATATTCATGATATAAGAGTGTGCAGGAGCTGTAAATCATACGCTGATTTACCATTTGTATGTTTTTTTGTGTGCTTCTTGTTTACCTCAATGAAACACCATAACCCACCCACACACTGCATGCATACATACATACACCATGTACTTGGGTTGGTAAAAAAATCTGTTAAAGCTTTGCTAAAGGGGTTATTTTTATCAGAGGCATCCTCTTATGGAAGCTGATCTCCCCTGAAAAAGAGGAAATGACTCAGTGGTTAGCACTGCAGCCTTGCAGCGCTGGGGTCCTGGGTTCAAATCCCACCAAGGACAACATCTGCAAGGAGTTTGTATGTTCTCCCCGTGTTTGCTTGGGTTTCCTCGCGGTACTCTGGTTTCCTCCCACATTCCAAAGACAAACTGATAGGGAATTTAGATTGTGACAATGCCAATAATGTCTGTAAAGCGCTGTGGAATTATTAGAGCTATATAAATGAGTAAAATAAATAAAATAAAAAAAATGTAATATTACATATCTTGGCATTCAGATGAACACAGCATATGGTATCTGTCTTCATGAGACAATGAGATGAAAAGTCAAGGAGTCATCTGCCAGGAAACATTCTGAAAAACAATAGCTATATGAGATCATAGCGTTTGAAATGTTAAATTCACCTTTAAACTAGTAGACAAAATTAGGTGGAATGTCTACTAGAGCTAAGAAATTCAATTTGCCCTGTCCTGGTCCAGAGTCCAGACAACGATGGCAGATGAAAAACAAATAAAATTGCACTGTCTAGTGCTATAGCATGGATGCATGAAATATATAAAATATGAATAGCATTACTGCTCTAGACAATAAGAAATAATGGAGTGTGAGGTAGCGCTGTCATTTACTTAGGGGATTCTCGCTTGCAGTGAACAAAAACCAGCTCCGGCACGGATTTTGCATCAAATCATTCAGTCCTTGTGGTTTATTCACGCCTCATAAACCACAGCAGCAACAGAAAGTTCACTTAATAGCATTACCAGCATAGCGTCCATTATAATGCTTCACTCTTATTATCAATGTCCAGTACAAAGGCTCTCTAAAGGGGTTTTACACATAGCGATATCGCTAAAACGTCACTGATTTTGTGACGTTATAGCGATATTGCTAGCGATATCGCTATGTGTGATACTTACCTCCGACCGGCTCCCCCGCTGTCCATCGCTGATCGCGCGAGATCGGGCGGCTCCATTTCTCGTCGTCTGCTTCCTGCTGGGCTTCCTGCTGTGTGAGACGAGCGACGCGTGGAGGCGGGAGGACGTCAGGATCGCTGTGTGTGAAAGGTGAGTATCGTGCGCTGTGTCGCTGCTGCATCGCTGTGAGATCTTTCTGTGTGGAAGCTCACTAGCGATCATTTAGCGATGCACCAGCGATCCTGACCGCGTCATATCGCTGGTCGGATTGCTGGTGCATTGCTAAATGTAAAAGGGCCTTTAGCCTCACAATTATCTCACCCACGTCAGGGCTCCTCATGCGGCTGCAGCATTCCGCACACGTTCGTTCCCTCCAGGGAACTCTCAGGCACACATCGCCATTACTCCCAGCCACTTCACACGTGCTTTCAGGCAGGAAATTCCATGTCTGCAGGACCTTCCACACTGGACCAATCAGGTCCCAGCATTCCTCACATGTGACCTACCCTGGCCACATTATATGGTCTATAGCCACACCCACCAGGTCACGTGACTATGACTTCATCACAGGTTCTTCACACCCTCACATAGTCTTTTACAACAGGCGTTTTCAGACACACCCCTGGGTGAGTTTGTAGGTAACTGGCCCGCCCAACTCCCAAGTTACCTAGAGTCTTCTCCCTTATACCTTGAAATAACACCTCAGAAATACCATTGCTGATCAATACGCATAACTAAGTCTCCATCTCAAAGCCACCCCCTTTGAGATACACAACCATCCTTCAGGATTCTGCCACTCATCCTCTCCCTTGGAACCTCCACACAGTGCCCCCTAGCGGACATAGTGGTTACTACACCACAGGAATCATATCACATAATTTGGCCAATTCATGCGTGCCCAGCAGTCAATGACAAGGCGATCTCCAGTTGCTGGGAACCTATTTAAAGTGAATCCTCTCTTAGGCTGAAGCTTGCATTTATGGGTAGGTACAGTAGGTCCCTGCTGCTATTAAAACCACCAAAGGCTGGAGGGTGGAGTGCTCAGTTAAAATGCCAACATACAAATAACAGAAAACTGACTGTCACACCATGGTCTTCACTTCATGACATGCTTAATGCTACAACATCCTGATGTCACTTGGTAAGTGCCAGAAGCACTCAAACTGCCTTGGTAAAGGTGAAGACCAGTTGCCATGTAGGGCTAGACTGGACTACAGACCATGGCATTTTAATCGATTTGCTCATCTATAAAAAGAATGCTCATCATTCAAACTGCAGTGGACGTTCTAAGTGGCAACAGGAGTGTGAGTGAAGCAATAGCCATGCAAATAATGGGAAGCCAGGGGTCATGTAAAAGTTAAGACTCCAATTCATCAAGACCGTCTATTTTCTCACTGGTGATGAGGGAGCCTGGTGGAGTCAGACATCCGTTTCATGAAGCGGTGCACGCCTCTTTATTAACCCCTTTCCGACATCGGGCGTATATGTACGCCAATGTCGGACTCCCCCTCTTTGGTGCGGGCTCCGGTGCTGAGTCGGCACCTTTTCGGGCACGTCAGCGATCAATACAGTTGACATGTGCTCACAAAAGCCGCTGGTGGAATCGCGATCCACCTGTAGCTGTTAACCCGTTAAATGCTGCTGTCAATTTCTGACAGCAGCATTTAACTCACGGTTCCGGCAACCGCACCGGAAATCCCGCCCATTGTACGTGATCACGAGTCACCGATGGGTTGGTATGACAACCACAGGTCTCCAGCAGACCTCTACGGCTGTCACTGCCAGATTACTATGAGCGCTGCCCGGTGGTTGGCGCTCATAGCAAGTAAGCATTTCTGGTACATACATCATCGCCTGTATATAGCAGAGCCAATCGGATTGTGACAGCTTATAGTCTCCCATGGAGACTATTGAAGCAAGCCAAAAGTAAAAAAAAAGTTTTTAAAAATAATAAAAAAGTTCAAATCACCCCCCTTTCGCCCCATTCAAAATAAAACAAGAAAAAAAATAAAAACATACACATATTTGGTATTGTCGCTAGTGTTGAGCGATACCACCCGATACTGAAAAATATCGTATCGGAATGGATCGGCCGATCTAAAAAAAAGTATCGGGTATCACCGATTCCGATCCCGGAAGTCCCATTCAAGTCAATGGAACAGAAATATCGGAATTAAAAAAAAACCTTTTTTTCCCTGTAGGTTAATTCTACATGAAGAAAAACAACTAATAATAATGTAGAATGTATTGTGGGAGGTGTAGGAGACATTAAAGCCATAGAGGTTTAGCCCAATCAAATGGAATAGCAGTAATTTTTTTTTTTTTAAAGATGTTCGTAGTTACAAAGATATTAACTATGTTAAAGTCTTTAATATTTTGTCAGATACTGTATGTATGTTTCACTACTTCCATGCTCTTTACGTTCTTTTTTACTTCTCCCACACTTTCTCCTTCATCATCCTCAGCAGCAGCATCTTTTTCATCAACCTCTTCTTCACCTTATTCATCATCTTCTTCTTCTTCCTCTTCTTCTTCACCTTCTTCCTATTCTTTTTTTTTTACATTCTTCATATTCTTCTTATTCAACTATCATTCTTCTTCATATTCTACTTCTTAATCTTCTTCCTATTCTTCTTCTTCATCATATTCTTATTTGTGTCAGGCATTCCTGTAGTTGTAATCTATAAAAGTTTGAAGATTACACCTTCCGTTCAGCCTGTCACAAAAGATTTACAACAGGATTTGTCCGCGTTCAGTTTGGCCTGCAGCAGCAGGCCTTTTCCAGGGGCACCACGAGGAGGAACGGACTCACCCCCATACACTGCTTAGTCTTCTTCTGCTTATAAATTAGATAATATAATTTGCTATGTTGTTCTGCTTTTGGTTTTTATGCTTCTTGTTCTTCTGTCTCTTGTTGTTCTGCATCTTGGTGGTTGTCTTCATGTTCTTTGTCCTCTTGGTCATCTTCTTCAGGGTCATATTTTAGGTATTCTTCTGTGTGGTCTTCAGGGTCGTCATCTTCAGGGTCATTTTCAGGGAGATCCAGAGTGAGAATCAAAACCCATTTCCACAAGCTTGAACTTGGAAAAGTAGCAGAAGGTACAAGAAGGCTGAGGAACTGCCGAGAACCAGCTGACGGTACTGGAACCCGGATGGGTAGCAGAAGGAACAATAGCAAATGGAACTAGCGAGGACCAGCTGACGGTGCAGGAACCCGGAGGGGCAGCAAAAGGAACAAGAGCCAATGGCACAACTGTGGACCAGCTGACGGTGCTGGAACACGGTTACTAAGCAGGAGGTACCTGTGCTACAAAGCACTACCAAGGACCAGCAGACGTTGCTGGAACTCGGATACCAAGAAGGAGGCACCTAGGCCAAAGACTGCCGAGAACCAGCTGACGGTGCTGGAACCCGGATGGGTAGCAGAAGGAACAATAGCAAATGGAACTAGCGAGGACCAGCTGACGGTGCTGGAACCCGGAGGGGCAGCAGAAGGAACAAGAGCCAATGGCACAACCGTGGACAAGCTGACGGTGCTGGAACATGGTTACTAATCAGGAGGTACCTGTGCTACAAAGCACTACCAAGGACCAGCAGACGTTGCTGGAACTCGGATACCGAGAAGGAGGCACCTAGGTCAAAGGCTCTGCCGAGAACCAGCTGACGGTGCTGGAACCCGGATGGGTAGCAGAAGCTGCAAGAGCAAATGAAAGTAGCGAGGACCAGCTGACGGTGCTGGAACCCGGAGGAGCAGCAGAAGGAACAAGAGCCAATGGCACAACCGTGGACCAGCTGACGGTGCTGGAACACGGTTACTAAGCAGGAGGTACCTGTGCTACAAAGCACTACCAAGAACCAGCTGACGGTGCTGGAACGCGGATGGGTAGCGGAAGGTACCCATGAAAAAAATAAAGTTGCAAGGCCGTGAGCCGGCCGCAGTTACCGAAACCCACAGTTCTACAGGGGGTGCTTGTTCTATTGGCACTACGGAACCAGCCTTTATTACCAGAACCCGCAGTCCACATAGGAAGCACTGAAACTGCAGGCACCATAGACTCGGCTAACCCGACCGCAACACGAAAGGACAACGTATTGGTGGCAAAGTGACGTTGACACTACCCGGAAACAGCAGGCGTGCTGGAACCAGGCTGGGCAGGAGGGAGTGCCCGTGCCAAAGACACTTCCGAGAACCAGCTGACGGTGCTGGAACCCGGATGGGTAGCATTAGCTACAAGAGTCAATGGAACTACCGAAAACCAGCTGATGGTGCGGGAACCCAGAGTGGCAGCAGAAGGAACAAGAGCCAATGGCACAACCGTGGACAAGCTGACGGTGCTGGAACATGGTTACTAATCAGGAGGTACCTGTGCTACAAAGCACTACCAAGGACCAGCAGACGTTGCTGGAACTCGGATACCGAGAAGGAGGCACCAAGGTCAAAGGCTCTGCCGAGAACCAGCTGACGGTGCTGGAACCCGGATGGGTAGCAGAAGCTGCAAGAGCAAATGAAAGTAGCGAGGACCAGCTGACGGTGCTGGAACCCGGAGGAGCAGCAGAAGGAACAAGAGCCAATGGCACAACCGTGGACCAGCTGACGGTGCTGGAACACGGTTACTAAGCAGGAGGTACCTGTGCTACAAAGCACTACCAAGAACCAGCTGACGGTGCTGGAACGCGGATGGGTAGCGGAAGGTACCCATGAAAAAAATAAAGTTGCAAGGCCGTGAGCCGGCCGCAGTTACCGAAACCCACAGTTCTACAGGGGGTGCTTGTTCTATTGGCACTACGGAACCAGCCTTTATTACCAGAACCCGCAGTCCACATAGGAAGCACTGAAACTGCAGGCACCATAGACTCGGCTAACCCGACCGCAACACGAAAGGACAACGTATTGGTGGCAAAGTGACGTTGACACTACCCGGAAACAGCAGGCGTGCTGGAACCAGGCTGGGCAGGAGGGAGTGCCCGTGCCAAAGACACTTCCGAGAACCAGCTGACGGTGCTGGAACCCGGATGGGTAGCATTAGCTACAAGAGTCAATGGAACTACCGAAAACCAGCTGATGGTGCGGGAACCCAGAGTGGCAGCAGAAGGAACAAGAGCCAATGGCACAACCGTGGACCAGCTGACGGTGCTGGAACACGGTTACTAAGCAGGAGGTACCTGAGCTACAAAGCACTACCAAGGACCAGCAGACGTTGCTGGAACTCGGATACTGAGAAGGAGGCACCTAGGCCAAAGGCACTGCCGAGAACCAGCTGACGGTGCTGGAACCCGGATGGGTAGCGGAAGGTACCCATGAAAAAAACAAAGTTGCAAGGCCGTGAACCGGCCGCAGTTACCAAAACCCACAGTCCTACATGGGGTGCTTGTCCTACTGGCACTATGGAACCAGCCTTTATTACCAGAACCCGCAGCCCACATAGGAAGCACCGAAACTGCAGGCACCATAGACTCGGCTAACCCGACCGCAACACGACAGGACAACGTATTGGTGGCAAAGTGACGTTGACACTACCCGGAAAAAGCAGGCGCGCTGGAACCAGGCTGGGCAGGAGGGAGTACCCGTGCCAAAGACACTTCTGAGCAGCAAATGGCGATGTTGGAGCCCAGGATCAATCACGGAGCAGGCTGAGGCCTACTTGGAGCAAGTTTTAGATCGGCTGTACACTACAACTGATTGTAATCGTGCTCCACTTAGGCCTCTGGCTCTACTGTCTCCAGTATTTCCCCTGTCCTCGAACCCCGCAAGTTGCTGCTCTGAAGTGGCATCTGCACAATCCACATTTGTTCCTAGGTTACAGAGCCTCTGTCACGTCAGTGGATCCCCTGATGTATGTCCGGCAAGGCCTCCTGCTCTGTCCACATTCTCACAACTTGTAATGGGACTGTGGACAGAGCAGGAGACATTGCAGGACACACATCAGGGGATCCACTGATGTGACAGAGCCCCTGTAACCCAGGAACAAGTGTGGATTGTGCAGACATCACTTCAGAGCAGCAACTAGCGGGGATGGAGGCCAAGGGGAAATACTAGAGACAGTAGAGCAAGAGGCCTAAGTGGAGCATGGTTAAAAATCAGTAGTAGTGTGACTGTGTAGGCAGCAGGAGACTTTGCCATCCGCACAGCAGGGGAGCAGCTGGCGTTACTGAACCCCACTGACACCGGAGCGAGTGTTTCTATCTGTGCGGACGGCACTTCCAAGCTACAACTGGCTGTGTTGGAGCCCAGGATCAATGCTCCAAGCAGGCTGAGGCCTACTTGGAGCAAGTAGAAAATAAGAAGTTGCGTGATTTTGGAGGCAGCAGGAGACCATGCCATCCGCACAGAAGGGGAACAGCTGGCGTTACTGAACCCCACTAACACAGGAGCTAGTGTGTTTTTCTCTGTGAAGACGGCACTTCTGAACACCAACTAGCGTTGTTGGAGCCCAGGTTGAGGCATGGAGCAGGCTGAGGCCTGATGTTTTGGCCATGTGGAGTCAGCAGGAGACATTGCAGTCTACACAGCAGGGGAACAGCTGGCGTTACTGAACCCCACTAACACAGGAGCTAGTGTGTTTTTCTCTGTGAAGACGGCACTTCTGAACACCAACTAGCGTTGTTGGAGCCCAGGTTGAGGCATGGAGCAGGCAGAGGCCTGATGTTTTGGGCATGTGGAGTCAGCAGGAGATATTGCCGTCTACACAGCAGGGGAACAGCTGGCGTTACTGAACCCCACTAATACAGGAGCTAGTGTGTTTTTCTCTGTGAAGACGGCACTTCTGAACACCAACTAGCATTGTTGGAGCCCAGGTTGAGGCATGGAGCAGGCTGAGGCCTGATGTTTTGGCCATGTGGAGTCAGCAGGAGACATTGCAGTCTACACAGCAGGGGAACAGCTGGCGTTACTGAACCCCACTAACACAGGAGCTAGTGTGTTTTTCTCTGTGAAGACGGCACTTCTGAACACCAACCAGCGTTGTTGGAGCCCAGGTCGAGGCATGGAGCAGGCTGAGGCCTGATGTTTTGGGCATGTGGAGTCAGCAGGAGACATTGCCGTCTACACAGCAGGGGAACAGCTGGCGTTACTGAACCCCACTAACACAGGAGCTAGTGTGTTTTTCTCTGTGAAGACGGCACTTCTGAACACCAACTAGCGTTGTTGGAGCCCAGGTTGAGGGATGGAGCAGGCTGAGGCCTGATGTTTTGGCCATGTGGAGTCAGCAGGAGACATTGCCGTCTACACAGCAGGGGAACAGCTGGCGTTACTGAACCCCACTAACACAGGAGCTAGTGTGTTTCTCTCTGGGAAGACGGCACTTCTGAACACCAACTAGCGCTGTTGGAGCCCAGGTTGAGGCATGGAGCAGGCTGAGGCCTGATGTTTTGGGCATGTAGAGTCAGCAGGAGACATTGCCGTCTACACAGCAGGGGACCAGCTGGCATTACTGAACCCCACTAACACAGGAGCTAGTGTGTTTTTCTCTGGGAAGACGACACTTCTGAACACCAACTGGCGTTGTTGGAGCCCAGGATTAGGCATGAAGCAGGCTGAGGCCTGATGTTGTTGGCATGTGGATGGAGCAGGAGACTTTGCCGTCTACACAGCAGGGGATCAGCTGGCATTACTGAACCCCAGTAACACAGGAGCTAGTGTGTTTTTCTCTGTGAAGATGGCACTTCTGAACACCAAATAGCGTTGTTGGAGCCCAGGTTGAGGCATGGAGCAGGCTGAGGCCTGATGTTTTGGCCATGTGGAGTCAGCAGGAGACATTGCCGTCTACACAGCAGGGGACCAGCTGGCGTTACTGAACCCCACTAACACAGGAGCTAGTGTGTTTTTCTCTGAGAAGACGACACTTCTGAACACCAACTGGCGTTGTTGGAGCCCAGGATTAGGCATGGAGCATGCTGAGGCCTGATGTTGTTGTCATGTGGATGGAGCAGGAGACTTTGCCGTCTACACAGCAGGGGATCAGCTGGCATTACTGAACCCCAGTAATACAGGAGCTAGTGTGTTTTTCTCTGTGAAGACGGCACTTCTGAACACCAACAAGCATTGTTGGAGCCCAGGTTGAGGCATGGAGCAGGCTGAGGCCTGATGTTTTGGGCATGTGGAGTCAGCAGGAGACATTGCCGTCTAATCTACACAGCAGGGGAACAGCTGGCGTTACTGAACCCCACTAACACTGGAGCTAGTGTGTTTTTCTCTGTGAAGACGGCACTTCTGAACACCAACTAGCGTTGTTGGAGCCCTGGTTGAGGCATGGAGCAGGCTGAGGCCTGATGTTTTGACCAGGTGGAGTCAGCAGGAGACATTGCCGTCTACACAGCAGGGGAACAGCTGGCATTTCTGAACCCCACTAACACAGGAGCTAGTGTGTTTTTCTCTGGGAAGACGACACTTCTGAACACCAACTGGCGTTGTTGGAGCCCAGGTTGAGGCATGGAGCAGGCTGAGGCCTGATGTTGTTGGCATGTGGATGGAACAGGAGACTTTACCATCTACACAGCAGGGGATCAGCTGGCATTACTGAACCCCAGTAACAAAGGAGCTAGTGTGTTTTCCTCTGTGAAGACGGCACTTCTGAACACCAACTAGCATTGTTGGAGCCCAGGTTGAGGCATGGAGCAGGCTGAGGCCTGATGTTTTGGGCATGTGGAGTCAGCAGGAGACATTGCCGTCTAATCTACACAGCAGGGGAACAGCTGGCGTTACTGAACCCCACTAACACTGGAGCTAGTGTGTTTTTCTCTGTGAAGACGGCACTTCTGAACACCAACTAGCGTTGTTGGAGCCCTGGTTGAGGCATGGAGCAGGCTGAGGCCTGATGTTTTGGCCAGGTGGAGTCAGCAGGAGACATTGCCGTCTACACAGCAGGGGAACAGCTGGCATTTCTGAACCCCACTAACACAGGAGCTAGTGTGTTTTTCTCTGGGAAGACGACACTTCTGAACACCAACTGGCGTTGTTGGAGCCCAGGTTGAGGCATGGAGCAGGCTGAGGCCTGATGTTGTTGGCATGTGGATGGAACAGGAGACTTTGCCATCTACACAGCAGAGGATCAGCTGGCATTACTGAACCCCAGTAACAAAGGAGCTAGTGTGTTTTCCTCTGTGAAGACGGCACTTCTGAACACCAACTAGCATTGTTGGAGCCCAGGTTGAGGCATGGAGCAGGCTGAGGCCTGATGTTTTGGGCATGTGGAGTCAGCAGGAGACATTGCCGTCTACTCTACACAGCAGGGAAACAGCTGGCGTTACTGAACCCCACTAACACTGGAGCTAGTGTGTTTTTCTCTGTGAAGACGGCACTTCTGAACACCAACTAGCGTTGTTGGAGCCCCGGTTGAGGCATGGAGCAGGCTGAGGCCTGATGTTTTGGCCATGTGGAGTCAGCAGGAGACATTGCCGTCTACACAGCAGGGGAACAGCTGGCGTTACTGAACCCCACTAACACAGGAGCTAGTGTGTTTTTGTCTGGGAAGATGACACTTCTGAACACCAACTGGCGTTGTTGGAGCCCAGGATGAGGCATGCAGCAGGCGGAGGCCAACTTGCAGCTGGTTTTATAGAGGTTGTAGACTACAACTGATTGTAACCGAGCTCCACTTAGGCCTCTGGCTCCACTGTCTCTAATATTTCCCCTGGCCTCCAACCCTGCCAGTTACAGCTCTGAAGTGGTGTCAGCACAATCCACACTTGTTCCTGGGTTACAGGGGCTCTGTCACATCAGTGGATCCCCTGATGTGTGTCCGGCAAGGTCTCCTGCTCTGTCCACATTCCCACTACTAGTAATGGGAATGTGGACAGAGCAGGAGACCTTGCCGGACACACATCAGGGGATCAACTGACGTGACTGAGCCCCAGTAACTCAGGAACATGTGTGGATTGTGCAGACGCCACTTCAGAGCAGCAATTGGTGGGGTTGGAGGCCAGGGGAAATACTAGAGACAGTGGAGCCAGAGGTCTAAGTGTAGCACGGTTAAAAATCAGTAGGAGTTTGAATGTGGATGGAGCAGGAGACTTTGCCGTCCACACAGCAGGGGAGCAGCTGGCGTTACTGAACCCCACTAAGGCTAGTTTCACACTTGCTTTTTTTTGCAGCGCGTTTTTCCCGCAAAAAAACGCATTGAAAAAACGCATACAAAAGCATACAACTGCTGCGTTTTTTTCAAGCATTTTTATGAGCATGCATGAAAAAAACGCAGCGTTTTTATGCGTTTGTATGCGTTTTTAGTGCGTTTTTACCGCGTTTGCGTTTTTTTCCAACATTAGGTGGCCCCTCACACTAACCCAAACCATGACTTTACTAACCCTAACCCTGACCCTAACCCTAACCCTAACCCTGACCCTAACCCTAACCCTGACCCTAACCCTTAACCAAATCATACTTAACCCTAACCCAAACCCTAAACCCTAACTAACCCTAACCCTAACCCTAACCCTGACCCTAACCCTAACCCTAACCCTTAACCAAACCATACTTAACCCTAACCCTGACCCTAACCCTGACCCTAACCCTTAACCAAACCATACTTAACCCTAACCCTGACCCTAACCCTAACCCTGACCCTAACCCTAACCCTAACCCTGACCCTAACCCTAACCCTGACCCTGACCCTAACCCTTAACCAAACCATACTTAACCCTAACTCTGACCCTAACCCTTAACCAAACCATACTTAACCCTAACCCTGACCCTAACCCTGACCCTAACCCTAACCCTGACCCTAACCCTAACTTTAACCCTGACCCTAACCCTTAACCAAACCATACTTAACCCTAACCCTGACCCTAACCCTGACCCTAACCCTTAACCAAACCATACTTAACCCTAACCCTGACCCTAACCCTGACCCTAACCCTAACCCTAACCCTGACCCTAACCCTTAACCAAACCATACTTAACCCTAACCCTGACCCAAACCCCAACCCTAACCCTGACCCTGACCCTAACCCTAACCCTAAACCCCCTTAACTAACCCTAACTCTAACCCAAACCCCTAAATTCCATGGTTATCAAAAAAAAACGCATGTGCAAAAAAACGCATACATGAGCATGCCAGTGCGCACATATGCGCATCCATAGGCTATAATGGCCATTTTTAGCGCAAAACGTGCGCATATGTGCGAATGCGCTTTTTTGCAGGGCCAAAAAATGCAACATGCTGCGTCTGGAAAATACAAACGCACACCCCAAAAAAACGCAGCGCATGAAAATCGCATACATGCGCTTACCAGCGCGCAGGTATGCGCACCCATGTTAAATATAGGGGAAAAAACGCATGCGCACATATGCGTTTTTTTCCAGCGCTAAAAAACGCAAATGTGAAACCAGCCTTACACAGGAGCTAGTGTGTTTTTCTCTGTGCAGATGACACATCTGAGCGACAACTGGCTGTGTTGAAGCCCAGGGATTATAGTTCAGGTGGTAGAAACATGAACACAACAGGAGACCTGGATACAGTTGCCAACCAATTATTTAGTCGGGAAGAGGACTGGCAAATTCTGGAGATCCAGGCCTTGTTCATTTTCAGAAAAGTAAGCCGGTTGACGTCATCGGAAGATAGTCGTGCGACGGTCTGTTAGTACACCACCTGTGGCACTAAAGACGCGTTCCAATAATACACTGGCAGCAGGGCAAGCCAGCACCTCCAATGCATACTGGCTAAGCTCTGGCCATGTATCCAGCTTAGAGACCCAAAACTTGAAGGGGGAAGAGCCATCTGGGAATACACTGACAGGGCAAGACATGTAGTCTGTCACCATCTGACGGAAACATTGCCCCCTGCTGACTGGAGCCGTCTGTGATGGTGTAGACAATTGTGGCGTACACACAAAACTTTGCCACATTTGGGCCTTAGTGGTCTTGCCTTGTGCTGAGGCACTGCCTCTGCTGCCTCGTTGTGCCGAGTTTCCTCCACTGCCTCGATGCACAGAGCTGCTTTTGTAAAGCACTAGCACCACTGCTGTCGGGTGGAATGGAAAACATGATGAACTGCACCAGTGTGTCTTGGTACTCCCACAGTTTACGCTCCCGATTCAACGTTGGTATGAGGCTTTGTAAGTTGTCCCGGTAGCGAGGAACTAGGAGGGTGTACACCCAATAATCAGCCGTGTAGAGAATGTGGGCGATGCGGCGGTCGTTTCTCAGGCACTGCAGCATGAAATCAACCATGTGCTGCAGACTCCCAACTGCCAAAGAACCGCTGTACCCTGCTTGAGGCGTGATCTCTGCCTGCTCTGCATCACCCCACCCTCGCTGTACATACTGACTAGAGCTTTGTGTACCTCCCTCCTCTGGAGAGATGTCTTCCTCCTCATCCTCCTCACAAAGTGTCCCCTGCCTAGGCCTTTGTGAGGAACCACGTAGCGCAGACTGTCCAGAAGCAGATGGCATTTGGGACTCCTCATCCTCCACCTCTTCCAAAACTTCATCCCTTAGTGCTTGCAGTGTTTTTTGAAGCAGGCAGATAAGGGGGACAGTCATGCTGACTAGTGAATCATCTGCACTCGCCATCCACGTGGAATCATCGAAGGCACGCAAAACGAGGCAGATGTCCTTCATAGAGGCCCACTCAGTGGTGCTGAAGTGTGACCGGCGCACAGTGTGACTTGTTTGCGCCTGATGCAGCTGGTACTCCATGACTGCTGCCTGCTGCTCACACAACCACTCCAACATATGTAACGTTGAATTCCACCAGGTGGGTAGGTCACATGTGATGCGATGTTTCGGAAGGCGTAATCGGCGCTGCAGAGAAGCAAGGCGCGATCTTGCCGTGCTGGAACGCCGCAAGTGAGCGCACTCTATGCGGACCTTGTGCAGCAGTGCATCAAGATCTGGATAGTCCCTCAGAAAGCTCTGCACGACCAAGTTCAGCACATGTGCCAGACATGGGATGTGAGTGAGGTTGCCTAGGCCAAGAGCTGCCACCAGATTTCGGCCATTGTCACACACTACCAAGCCTGGCTGGAGATTCGCTGGCACAAGCCACACGTCGCTCTCCTGCTTGATGGCATTCCAGAGCTCCTGCACTGTTTGGCTTCGATTCCCCAAAGAAATTAATTTGAGTACGGCCTGTTGACGTTTGGCCACGGCTGTGCTCATATCGGTCATAAAAGGCTCCTGCTGCGCTGTTTCTGAGGAACTTGAGTAGGAGGAGGAGTCTATGTGTACAGACTGGATTCCTGCAATCCGTGGAGTTGGCAGAACACGTACAGCGCCACTCTCCAGATCTGTACCAGGCTCCTCAACATTGACCCAATGGGCAGTGAGGGAAAGATATCGTCCCTGTCCATGGTTACTGGTCCACGCATCGGTGGTCAGGTGGACCTTGCTACTAACGGCGTTTAGTAGCGCATGTTTTATTTTTCCCTCCACATGTTTCTGCAGGGCAGGGACGGCTCGCCTGCTGAAATAAAAGCGGCTGGGCACGGTGTATTGTGGGACTGCCAATGCCATGAGGTCCCGGAAGGTGTCAGTCTCCACCAGCCTGAATGACAGCATTTCAAGTGCCAGTAGTTTGGCAATGCCAGCATTCAGAGCCTGTGCTCGGGGATGGTTTGCCAAGTATGGCCGCCTTTTATCCCATGCCTGTGCAACCGATGGCTGTCGAGTCGCCTGGGAGTTTGAGGATGACTGGGAACGTGGTGCTGTGGGTGGAATGTCACAGGGTCTCCGGACAACAGTGCCAGAGATTCTTCCTTGGCGATCCTGTGAGGAAGCCGAACCAGCTGTGTGAGCTGGAGGAAGAGGCCCCAACACGAGATGAAGAGGTGGTAGGTGGTGCTGTACGTTGGCCTACATCTTCAGTTTGCCTGTGTAACGCCACCTCGTGCTTGGTCCGCACATGTTTCCACATATTAGTGGTATTGAGGTTGCTGACATTTTTCCCTCTTTTGACTCTCTGATGACACAGCTTGCATTTGACAAAGCAAATGTCATCTGCAACTGTGTCAAAAAAGGACCACGCACTGCAAGTCTTGGGAGCGCCCGTTTTGCCTTTTGAAAGAGGAATGCCCCTACCTGGTGCCGAAGTGGAGGCTACAGGCAACCAAGTCTGCCCCCTCCCTCTCCCTCCTGTTTTGGCCGTTCGGGGAATCTCTTCCTCAGAGCTGCTTCCACCACCTTCCTGTTCCTCACGCCATGATGGGTCAAGGACCTCATCATCTACACTCCCCTCCTCAAACACCTGCTTCTTCTAGGTTGTCTCGCCAGCACCGTACGCACCAGAAAGTGGTAACTGAGTCTCGTCATCATCTGATGCGTACTGAGGTGTGCTGACCATAGGCACTGGCCCACCCGCCTCTTCAGATTCAGAGGGACAAAGAAGTTGGGCATCACTGCATACTCCCTCTTCTTCACATTCTGGAATGCTGCTTGGCTGGCCCCCTCTTTCCAAGCCAACAGATTCAGAGAACAGTAGAGACTGTGATGGCTCCTGTCCAGGGCTCTCTGACTGCCTGGGCACTTTGGCAGGTGGTGAAGAGACAGATGGTTGCTCTTCGGTGCTCTGGCCCTGAGAGGATGTGGAAGTCATTGAAGTCGATGCGTTAGCTGCCATCCATCCGACAATGGCTTCAATTTGTTCCTCCCGCAGCAGTGGGGTACAGCGAGGTCCTACAAAGCTGCGCATAAAGGACTGTTGCCTGCTAAAACTGGGGGCTGCTGACTCAATGGTGCCCGCAGCAGGCACAGAATCCCCACGTCCTCCCCCTGCAGAATCCCCACGTCCTCTCCCTGCTGAAACTCCACGCCCACGCCCTCGTGCCTTACTCCCTGCCTTCTTCATCTTGCTAGACTGATAAAGATAGGCAGAAAAGTACAAAGGGGGGGGCTTAGTGTGCTTATTCCTGAACAGCTGGTTACAGGTAGAAGAAACACTAATTTTATGAAGTGTGTGTGTGTGGACTACACTTTAATAGGAGATAATGTGGCCTTCACAACTTTCAAATGTAGTGTTTGGTGAACTTTATTGTTTTTTTTTTGTGAAAAAAAACCTAAAAGGATGTGACCAAAGATTTGAAAGTGATAGTATCACCAACTTTTTGGAGCTATTACAATGCAGGCAGGTAACCTACAATGCAAAAGATGAGGCTCCAAAAAAATTGGGTAATACTAATCTGGCTGCAGATGAAGGGCACAAGCCAGAAAAAGGCTCCTCTATCTACTCCTATATAGTGTTTGCAACCAACCAATGTAGATGGATAGGGATGGATGCACACTAATAGGAGAAGAAAAATGAGCTGCAATAAAAGAAAAATGTGTGAGGCAGTGACACGCTGAGCGGCCTACAACCAGACGTAGCTGCAGGACACACTACTCAGCGTGAGCTGCACTCACACACAGTCAGAGACCTCTCAGACAGCTGTGAACAGTGCAGCTAAGTGGGCACTAGCACTGAAAGGCTGCATAAAGGCTCCGCTGTTTACTACTAGTGTTTGCAACCAACATATATGGATACGGATGGAAGCACACTAGATATAATTTTTGAAAAATAAGCAGCTCAAAAAGAAAAGTATGTATGAGGCAGCAGTGAAGCACGCTGGGCGGCCTACAACCAGGCGTGGCTGCAGGACCCACTCCACAGCGTGAGCTGCACTCACACAGCCCTTGCAGACAGCTGTGAACACTGCTGCTAGGGAAAAGAAAGCTACAGTGGTGGTTTATGTAGCCTGTTAAAGCAAAATATGTTTGGTAGAATCGCTATTTCTAACTGTCCCTCACAGTCTTCAACAGCAGCCTGTCCCTAACTGAATTCACAGCAGAGTGACCAGAAATGGCGGCGTGGCGACTTTTATAGTGCATCATGACATCATTTCAGCAGCCAATCACAGCCATGCCAATAGTTAACATGCCTACATACCTAACAGGATGTGCCCACACTTCTGAAGGTTCCCATTGCATGAATCAAAGCGAGCGGGCTCATAGCATTATGGGAACTTCCGATTCCGGTATCCGATATGAAAAAAGTATCGGAAGTCAGTATCGGAATTCCGATACAGCTAATATCGGCCGATACCCGATACTTGCGGTATCGGAATGCTCAACACTAATTGCTGCGTTCAGAATCATTCGATCTGTCAATCTAAAAAAAGAATTAACCTGATCGTTAAACGATGTAATGATAAAAAAAAGTCAAAATGCCAGCATTACGGTGTTTTGGTCTCCGCAAAATTGCATTAAAATGCATAAATGGGCAATCCAAAGATCGTATCTGCACCAAAATGGTAAAATTAAAAACGTCATGTCAGCATGCAAAAAATAAGCCCTCACCCAATCCGAGATCACAAAAAATGGAGACGCTACAGGTAACAGAAAATGGCACAATTTTTTATAATAAACTTTGGAATTTTATTTCACCACTTAATTAAAAATGAACCTAGAACTCGTAATGACCTAGGGAATCAAAATGGCAGGTCATTTTTAGCATTTAGTGAACATTGTAAAAACAAAACAAAAAAATGCTGGATTCCACGTTTTTTGCAATTTCAATGAACTTGGAATTTTTTCTCCATTTTCCAGTAAATAATATGTTAAAACCCAAGGTTTAGTTCAAAAGTAAAACTTGTCCCGCAAAAAAACAAGCCCTCACATGGCCATTTTGAGTTATGGCTCTGGCAAGAGGGGGAGCAAAAAACGAAAAGACAAAAATGAATATACCTCCTGAGTGTTAAGGGGTTAATAAGGAGCGCTTGAAGAACAGCATGGGCCTTGGTGTTTCACGCCAACAATCTTACTGACTGGAGTAACTTGTTTTGTTGTACGCAACGCCACTGCTCGTTATGAATTACAGAAACCGTGGCATCATGCCCTTGCCGCTCCCAGTTAAGAGTATTTTGGCATAGCTGGGAGAAACTAGTGTGAAAATGTCGAAAGTCGAAAAAATGCTGTGCATCTCAGCGTTGCGTCATAACATTGTGGCTTTTTAGGGCTACATTTTTTACTTATATACAATGGCGGTTAACTTTATAGACACGTTAGGGATGCACTTTACATGACTTCTGCGGCATTGGTGAGAGTTTATGTGGGTAAAATGACATGACCGGTTCCCTTTAAGAATATTTCAGAGTATAAAAATCTCAATGAAGTTAATCTGTAAAACAATATTTGCAGTGCAATGTCCTCTGTAGCAAGATCGGGTAACACAATTGCCGTCTCCTAGGATAGGTGTTCTCACAGCATGCTCACCAGGAAACAGAGGATTTTCCTCAAACCAGATTGAAGTCAGTTTATTTTAGCACTTGCTTTACTCAGCAATATGAACTGTAAAGTAAAATTTATTTGGCTGGCCAATATGTAACTAGATAACAGCTTCCCCAGTTGTCATTGTGAAAGCCCTTTGCTTAGCACCACACATTAACAATGTTGACTCTTATATCCTTGCATCATTTGGATGAATTCCATTATTTTTTAAATGATATTATTCCTAACGCTTCATTGCACTTGCTTCACAGTCAAGGACAGTGAAAGGTTGCATTTACTTTAAACTAATTAGATTTACATATAAATACAATAAATGATGAGTTGGACCTTTTTAACCCCTTTACCCCCAAGGGTGGTTTGCACGTTCATAACCGGGCCAATTTTTACAATTCTGACCACTGTCCCTTTATTAGGTAATAACTCTGAAACGCTTCCATGGATCCCACTGATTCTGACATTGTTTTCTCGTGACATATTTTACTTCATGTTAGTGGTAAAGTTTAATTCAAATAACTTGTGTTTATTTGTGAAAAAAATGGAAATTTGGTGAAAATTTTGAAAATTTTGCAATTTTCCAAATTTGAATTTTTATGCCCTTAAATCACAGAGATATGGCACACAAAAAACTTGATAAATAACATTTCACATATGTTTACTTTACATCAGCACAACTTTGGAACCTAAATTTTTTTTTGTTAGGAAGTTATAAGGGTTAAAAGTTGACCAGCGATTTCTCATTTTTGCAACACCATTTTATTTTTACGGACCACATCACATTTGAAGTCACTTTGAGGGGTCTATATGATAGAAAATACCCAAAAGTGACACCATTCTAAAAACTGCACCCCTCAAGGTGCTCAAAACCACCCCTCAAGGTACTCAAAACCCTTCAGGTGCTTCACAGGAATTTTTTGAATGTTTAAAAAAAAAATGAACATTTAACTATTTTTCACAAAAAAATTACTTCAGGTCCAATTTTTTTATTTTACCAAGGGTAACAGGAGAAATTGGACTGCAAACATTATTGTGCAATTTCTCCTGAGTATGCTGATACTTGATATGTGGGGGGAACCACTGTTTCGGCGCATGGCAGAGCTCAGAAGGGAAGGAGCGCCGTTTGACTTTTTCAATGCAAAATTGGCTGGAATTCAGATCGGACGCCATGTCACGTTTGGAGAGCCCCTGATGTGCCTAAACAGTGGAAACCCCCCACAAGTGACCCCATTTTGGAAACAAGACCCCCCAAGGAACTTATCTAGATATGTGGTGAGAACTTTGAACCCACAAGGGCTTCACAGAAGTTTATAACGTACAGCCGTACAATTAAAAAATCATATTTTTTCCACAAAAATGATCTTTTTACCCCCAATTTTTATTTTCCCAAGGGTAACAGGACCCTAAAAGTTATTGTGCAATTTGTCCTGAGAACGCTGATACCCCACATGTGGGGGTAAACCACTATTTGGGCGCATGGCAGAGCTCGGAAGGGAAGCAGTGCCATTTGACTTTTTTGGCTGGAATTGGGATTGGACGCCATGCCGCGTTTGGAAAGCCCTTGATGTACCTAAACAATGGAAACCCCCCACAAATGACACTATTTGGGAAACTAGACCCCCCAAGGAACTTATCTAGATGTGTGGTGAGCGCTTTGAACCCCCCAGTGCTTCACAGAAGCCCGGGCGTGAAAATAAAAAAATCATATTTTTTCCACAAACATTATCTTTTAGTCCCCAATTTTTTTATTTTCCCAAGGGTAACAGGAGAAATTGGACCCCAAAAATTGTTGTCCAATTTGTCCTGAGTATGCTGATACTCCATATGCGGGAGAAAACTACTGTATGGGGACACGTCGGGACTCGGAAGGGAAGTAGTGACGTTTTGGAGTGCAGACTTTGATAGAATGGTCTGCGGGTGTCATGTCGCGTTTGGAGAGCCCCTGATGTACCTAAACTGTTGTAACTCCCCACAAGTGACCCCATTTTGGAAACTAGACCCCCCCACGGAACTTATCTAGATGTGTGGTGAGCACTTTGAACCCTCAAGTGCTTCACAGAAGTTTATACCGCCCGGGCATGAGAATAAATAAATCATATTTTTTTCCACAAAAATATTTTTGCCCCCAATTTTTTATTTTCCTAAGGGTAACAGGAGATATTGGACCCTAAAAGTTGTTTTGCAATTTGCCCTGAGTAGGCTGATACCCCATATGTGGGGGTAAAACACTGTTTGGGCGCATGGCAGAGCTTGGAAGGGAACGGGCACCATTTGACTTTTTCAATGCAGAATTGGCTGGAATTGAGATCAGACGCCATGTTGTGTTTGGAGAGCACCTGATGTGCCCAAACAGTGGAAACGCCCTAATTCTAACTCCAACCCTAACCCCAACACACCCCTAACCCTAGCCCTAACCCTAATGGGAAAATGGAAATAAATACTTTTTTTAATTTTATTATTTTTCCCTAACTAAGGGGGTGATAAAGGGGGGTTTTATTTACTATTTATGGTGGGTTTTTATATTTGGCAGCTGTTGCACGCTAAAAGGCGCTTTTTATTGTAAAAATAGTTTTTGCATCACCACATTTTGAGAGCTATCATTTTTCCATATTTTGACCCATCGAGTCATGTGAGGTCTTATTTTTTGCGGGACGAGTTGACGTTTTTATTGGTACCATTTTCGGGCATGTGACATTTTTTGATCGCTTTAAATTCCGATTTTTGGGATGCAGAATGAACAAAAAACAGCATTTCAAGAATTTCTTTTGGGGGGTGCGTTTACACCGTTCTGCGTGCGGTAAAATTGATAAAGCAATTTTATTCTTCGGGTCAGTACGATTACAGCGATATCTCATTTATGTCTTTTTTTATGTTTTGGTGCTTTTATGCACTGAAAACAATTTTATATAAAAAATAATTATTTTTGCATCACTTTATTCTGCGAGCTATAACTTTTTTATTTTTTCGCTGATGACACTGTGTGGTGGCTCGTTTTTTCCAGGACAAGATGACGTTTTCAGCGGTACTATGGTTCTTTATATTCGTCTTTTTGATCGCGCGTTATTGCACTTTTTGTTCGGCGGTATGATAATAAAGCATTATTGTTTGCTTTGTTTTTTATTTTTATTTTTTAAGGGGTTCGCTAAAGGGGTTAACTAATGAGACAGTTTTATAGGGCGGGTCGCTATGGACGCGGTGATACTAAATATGTGTACTTTTATTGTTTTTTTTTTTTATTTCCAAAAAATGAATTTATTAGGGAATATTTTTTTTTTTATTTATTTAGCGATTTTTTTTATAAATTATTTTTCACTTTTTTTTAACTTTATTATACTGTCCCAGGGGGGGACATCACTGTCATGTGACAGATCGCTGATCTGTCACATCACAGATCGCTGTGACAGATCAGCGATCTGACACAGGCACTGCTGGAGGCTTCCTCATGCCGGCGCTTTGCAGGCATGAGGAAGCCGGCCCCCTGCAGGCCCCCGAAGGTCCCCGCTGCACATCGCGCTGCTGCGGGGTCTCAGGGAAGCACGGAGGGAGCCCCCTCCCTGCCGATGCTTCCCTAAACCCCCGGTACACTGCGATCGTGTTTGATCGCAGTGTGCCAGGGGTTAACGTGTCGAGGCGGTCCGTGACGCCCCTGACACATAGTGCCGAGTGTCAGCTGTGATAATCAGCTGACACCCGGCCACGATCAGCGGCTCTCATCCCGTGCTGATTGCGCTAGACGTACTATTATCCCGTCCATGGACATAGGGGCCCGGGCCCCATGGACGGAATAGTACGTCAGATGGCAGAAAGGGGTTAAAAATGTATAAAACCATTTGTAAGGGGTGACCATATTGGAGAAACTCACTGTCTTCCTGTTTTTTTCTTTTATGGATAGTACAGCAGAGCGTGTCGAATTTTTGACGTTGCACTATTTCTCTCTTGTATGTGATGTATTTGATACTTCCTGGTATTTGGCTTTGACAAAACATTATTGATATAGTCAAGTGTGGATTATATGTGTTTTTACCTTGTGCAACAGTGCATTTTTTTGCACAGTGAAAGTACACATCATCAAAAAGTCATAAAAATGTAACCTACAGTGGGTACGAAAAGTATTCAGAATTCTATGTTTCTTTGCAGCCTTTTGGTAAATTCAAAAAAGTTCATTTTTTTCTCATTAATGTACACTCTGCACTCCATCTTGACTGAAAAAAACAGAAATGTAGTAACTTTTGCAAATTTATTAAAAAAGAAAAACTGAAATATCACATGGTCATAAGTATTCAGACCCTTTGCTCAGTATTGAGTAGAAGCACCCTTTTGAGCTAGTACAGCCGCGAGTCTTCTTGGGAATTATGCAACAAGTTTTTTACACCTGGATTTGGGGATCCTCTGCCATTCTCATTTTAGCTGTGTGCTTAGGGTCATTCTTTTGTTGGAAGGTGAACCTTTGGCCAAGTCTGAGGTCCAGAGCACTCTGGAAGAGGTTTTCATCCATGACATCTCTGTACTTGGCTGCATTCATGTGTCCTTCAATTAAACCAGTCGTCCTGTCCCTGCAGCCGAAAAACACCCCCATAACATGATGCTGCCACCACCATGTTTCACTGTTGGGATTGTATTGGGCAGGTGATGAGCAGTGCCTGGTTTTCTCCACAAATACTGCTTAGAATTATCACCAAAAAGTTCTATCTTCGTCTCACTAAACCAGAGAATCTTATTTCTCATAGTCTGGTAGTCCTTCATGTGCTTTTTTTTAGCAAACTCTATGCGGGATTTCATATGTCTGGCACGGAGGAGAGGCTTCCGTCGGGCCACTCTGCCATAAAGGCCAGACTGGTGGAGGGCTGCAGTGATAGTTGACTTTGTGGAACTTTCTCCAATCTTATTTCTCATAGTCTGGGAGTCCTTCATGTTTTTTAGCAAACTCTATGTGGGCTTTCATATGTCTTGCACTGAGGAGAGGCTTTTGGCAGGCTACTCTGCCATAAAGGCCCGACTGGTGGAGGGCTGCAGTGATAGTTGACTTTGTGGAACTTTCTCCCATCTCCCTACTGCATCTCTGGAGCTCAGCCACAGTGGTCTTGGGGTTCTTCTTTACCTCTCTCACCAAGGCTCTTCTCCCACGATTGCTCAGATTGGCTGGACGACCAGGTCTAGGAAGACTTCTGGTGGTCCCAAACTTCTTCCATTTAAGGATTATGGAGGCCACTGTGCTCTTAGGAACCTTGAGTACTGCAGAAATTCTTTTGCAACCTTGGCCAGATCTGTGCCTTGCCACAATTCAGTCTCTGAGCTCATTGGCCAGTTCCTTTGACCTCATGATTCTCATTTTGTCTAACATGCACTGTGAGCTGTGAGGTCTTATACAGACAGGTGTGTGCCTTTCCAAATCAAGTCCTAGCAGTTTAATTAAACACAGCTGGACGCCAGTGAAGGAGTAGAACCATCTCAAGGAGGATCACAAGGAAATGGACAGCATGTGACTTAAATATGAGTGTCTGAGCAAAGGGTCTGAATACTTATGACCATGTGATATTTCAGTTTTCCTTTTTAAATAAATTTGCAAAAATGTCTACATTTCTGTTTTTTTTCAAGATGGGGTGCAGAGTGTACATTAATGAGAAAGAAATTAACTTTTTTGAACTTACCAAATGGCTGCAATGAAACAAAGAGTGAAAAATTTAAAATAAAGATTATTATTATTATTACTTTCCGTACCTACTGTAATAGTTTATTAGCCTTTCCCAAAATAAGACCTAGTCTTATGTCCTATACCAGCCTCCATGTATGGAGTGGGCTTAGGAGATGATATCTCACTGTACCCAGCAGATCCCAGCTGTGTTACACAGCCAGAACCTGCCTGCATTAGCAGCAAAACAGAGATAGCTTCATTAGCTGCTGTTTAAAGGGAATCTGTCATTAGGTTTTTCCCATATAACGTACGACCACCACCATTAGGGTCTTTTTTTTAAATCATACTGGAATGCTGTAAAATAGTCCCCAATGCAGTCTGTAGATTCAAAGAAATAGCTTTTATTATTTTCACAGGTGAGGTGGTCCAGTCTGATGGGCATCTCTGGTCACGATCCTGCACCTCCTCCCTTCTTGGTACTACCATCCTACTTCCCTGCTTGTGTGGATAATGTGTCCTACATCATCTACACAGAGTCCTCCATCGCACTCCTGTGCAGGCACATTTACAGTATATCTGCTCTGCTGAGGGCAGAGCATACTACTTCAGAGCATATGCGCTGGAACGGCCAAAGAGCACCGATGACCTGGAAGTAAAGCCGGCGCATGCGCACTACAGTACTTTGATCTGCCCTCAGCAGGGCACATAGAAGTACATTTGCGTAGGAGCGCAATGGGAATACTGTGTGGATAATGTAGGATGCGTTACGCACACGAAGCAGGAAAGGAGGACGGCAATTGTAAGAACAGAGGAGATGCCTTATCAAGACCAGAGATGTTCATTGGACCAAACCGTGCAGTCTGTAAGTATAATAAAAGCTATAAAAGACCCTATTGGCGGTGGCCGTACATTATATTGAGAAAACCTGGTTACCAGTTGCCTTTAACAATTTAAATGCTGCTGTCAATCACTGACTATGACTGCTGAAGACCCCTATTGTTGCCATCTTAATGCTTTTGTCTTCATCATAGGATTACGCAGTTTTCCCTACATACTGCAATACAATAGTATTACATTACATAGAACAAACAAAATAAGGTGAAAATTTTAAATTCTGTAAAGAAAAAAATAGTAATGCTGAAATTGTATTTTTTCAGTCACCAAACCTCCCTAAAAAATCCAATAAAACCACTGTATATTCCCCAGAGTTGTATCAATTAAAACAAGAGCACATCACACAAAAAACAAGACATCACACAGCTCTACTGATCAAAAATTGAAAATGTTTATGTCTCACAAAATGGCGACACAAACTAATTTTGTTTCTTGCAAGTTTGCTATAGGTGAAATTGTAGTGACCTGGAAAAACATGCTGCCAGGATATACAGGTGTTTCTCACAAAATTAGAATATCATCAAAAAGTTAATTTATTTCAATTCTTCAATACAAAAAGTGAAACTCATATAGAGTCATTACAAACAGAGTGATCTATTTCAAGTGTTTATTTCTGTTAATGTTGATGATTATGGCTTACAGCCAATGAAAACCCAAAAGTCATTATCTCAGTAAATTAGAATACTTTATAACACCAGCTTGAAAAGTGATTTTAAAATCCGAAATGTTGGCCTACTGAAATGTATATTCAGAAAATGTACTCACCGTATTTTTCGGACTATAAGACGCACCGGACCATAAGACGCACCCCAATTTTCAGAAGGAAAATAGGGAAAAAAATAATAATGTGTCAAATGGGGGTCCGTCTTACAGTCCGAATTCAGCTTACCTGGGAAGGGATCCGGCACATTTGGAGGAGTAGTCACAGGGGTCATTCAGTGGTCCAGGCTCGTGCGGTGGCGGCTCTGTGCTGGGGCAGGTTGGTTGTGCTGGGGCAGCTGTCCTGAGGCTGGGGCAGCTGTGCTGGGGCAGGGGCAGCTGTGCTGGGGCAGCTGTCCTGAGGCTGGGGCAGCTGTCCTGGGGCAGGGGCAGCTGTGCTGGGGCAGCTGTCCTGAGGCTGGGGCAGCTGTCCTGAGACTGGGGCAGCTGTCCTGAGGCTGGGGCAGCTGTGTGGGTCTGGGGCAGCTGTCCTGAGGCTGGGGCAGCTGTCCTGAGGCTGGGGCAGCTGTGTGGGGCTAGGGCAGCTGTCCTGAGGCTGGGGCAGCTGTATGGGTCTGGGGCAGCTGTCCTGAGGCTGGGGCAGCTGTCCTGAGGCTGGGGCAGCTGTGTGGGGCTGGGGCAGCTGTCCTGAGGCTGGGGCAGCTGTCCTGAGGCTGGGGCAGCTTTGCTGGGGCAGCTGTCCTGAGGCTGGGGCAGGTGGGCCTCTGCAAGGCGGTGGTGGCAGCGGGCTGTGCTCCGGTGCAGGGGCGGCAGCTCCGCCGGCATTTCCTCCAAGCCCGGAGGCCCCCCGCACATCCCTTGCTGGCCGCCGCCATGTTGCGGTGGCCTCCGGGAACATGGACGCCGGGAAGATGGCCACCGATCCGGGGACGGCACATGTGCGGCTTCAGATCTCGTCCCGAAATCTCGGGAACGAGATCTCATCCCCCGAGATTTCGGGATGAGATCTGAAGCCGCGCATGCGCCATCCCCGGACCGGCGGCCATCTTCCCGGCGTCCATGTTCCCGGAGGCCACCGCAACATGGCAGCGGCCAACAAGGGATGTGCAGGGGGCCTCCGGGCTTTTAGGAAATGCCGGCGGAGCCGCCTCCCCTGCACCGGAGCACAGCCCGCCGCCACCACCGCCCCGCAGAGCCCCGCCTGCTGCCACCACCGCACCGCAGAGCCCCGCCCGCTGCCACCACCGCACCGCAGAGCCCCGGAGGTGAGTATATTGCGACCATAAGATGCACCCCCCACTTTCCCCCAAAATTTTGGGGGAAAAAAGTGCGTCTTATGGTCCGAAAAATACGGTAATACTTGGTCGAGGCTCCTTTTGCATCAATTACTACATCAATGCGGTGTGGCATGGAGATGATCGGCCTTTGGCACTGCTGAGGTGTTATGGAAGCCCAGGTTGATTTGATAGCAGCCTTCAGCTTGGGTCTGGTGTCTCTCATCTTCCTCTTGACAACACCCCATGGATTGTCTATGGGGTTAAGGTCAGGTGAGTTTGCTGGCCAAACAAGCAAAGTGATACTATTGTTTTTAAACCAGGTATTGGTACTTTTGGAAGTGTGGACAGGTGCCAAGTCCTGCTGGAGAATGAAATTTCCATCTGCAAAAAGCTTGTCAGCAGATGGAAGCGTGAAGTCCTCTTAAATTTCCAGGTAGACAGCTGCGCTAACGTTGGTCTTCATAAAACACAGTGGGCCTACACCAGCAGATGACATTGCTCCGCAAACCATCCCATCACTGATTGTGGAACCTTCACACTAGACCTCAAGCAGCTTGGATTGTGTGCCGCTCCACTCTTCCTCCAGACTCTGGGACCTTGATTTCCAAATTAAATGCAAAATTTGCTTTCATCTGAAAGCAACACCTTGGACCACTGAACAACAGTCCAGTTCTTTTTCTCCTTGACCCAGATAAGACGCTTCTGGCGTTGTCTATTGGTCATGGCTTGACACAAGGAATGCAACACTTGTAGCCCATGTCCTGGATATGTCTGTGTGTGGTGGCTCTTGAAGCAATGACTCCAGCAGCAGTCCACTCCTTGTCAATCTCACCCAAATTTTTGAATGGCCTCTTCTTAACAATCCTTTCAAGGCTGCGGTTATCCCAGTTGCTTGTGCACCTTTTTCTACCACACTTTTTCATTCCACTCAATTTTACACTAATATTCTTGGATACAGCTCTCTGTGAACAGCCGGCTTTTTTAGCAATGACCTTTTGTGGCTTACCTTCCTTGTGGAGTGTGTCAGTGACTGCCTTCTGGACATCTGTCAAGTCAGCAGTCTTCCCCATGATTGTGGTGCCTACTGAAACAGACTAAAGGACCTTTTTAAACGCTTAGGAAGCCTTTGCAGATGTTTTTTGTTATTCTAATTTACTGTGATAAAGCCTTTTGGGTCTTCATTGGCTGTAAGCCATAATCATCAACATTAAAAGAACTAAACACTTGAAATAGATCACTCTGTTTGTAAAGACTCTATATAATATATGAGTTTCACTTTTTGTATTGAAGAACTGAAATAAATTAACTTTTCGATGATATTCTAATTTTGTGAGAAGCACCTGTATATAATAAATAATGAACACCATAAAAACAAATCAAAAAACATACACACTACATACACTAACTAACTGCAATCTGCTCCTTTTTGATGCTGCCACTCCTCTACAATTCTAGAAGTAGTTAAGTAGTGAGCTGTCAAATAAAAGAGAGTCAGCTACATGCAAATACAAGTTGGAGGCACGGTGTAGGAACTGTGTATTGGCTATGATAAGGGGGTACCAAGCACCTTAATTGCAGTGCAATGCTCAGACTGGCTGTCAACTCTCCCGACAGGAGCGTGACAGCATGTATTTCTATGCAGCTGTCACACTCTGGTCGGGAGAGCCAATGGCCAGTCCGAGCATTGTGTTGTGATCCTCGTTTAAGTTGTACGGCCGTGTGACTCTCCAAAAAGTGAAGGTATGATTATTATAGTGGCTATATTCCCTACGAGGCAATATACTTAGTTAAATATGTCATTTTTGGGCTTATAGACTCTATCTTGACTAAGTGCACATTCAGGAATGGCATATGTAGAGACAATAAGTATAATATAATGGAATCTTGATTTATATAATGGGGAGTTTCTTATTGTACATTACTTGGCCAGATTGATTATGTGTTTAAAACATTTCTTCACCTCATTAGATAATTTTTAAAAGTAAAGGTCATCAATTACAAAATTCCCCAAAGACTAATTGTGCCTAAGTTTTGGTGAAAAATAATGGTCTAAAGGTAAATCAACCCATAGATTGCATAAAGAAAAGTAGCAAATACAGCTCTGGCACAAATTAAGAGACCACTGCACAGCTTTATAAAAATCAGCTTCTCTACAGGTCTGACAGCCATTCCATTCCAGTGTCAGTTGAATTCCAACCAGAGTACACCTCATTCTACTTAATGTGCTTCTGATTAGGTGATCACCTGAACCAAATCTTATTTAACAAAGGAAAGTATAAAAAACCCTGCTGTGGTGTTCACAATCCTCTTGCAATAGGACAAGCTGGATGGCAAAGCAAGTGCTCGTAATATCCCAAAAGTAATAGGAATGAAAAAATAACTTTTAACCATGCCAAAAGAGTTGAAAAGAAAAGTTTTGAGTGAGGAAAAGAAGGGCTCAATTCTGGCTTTACTAGCAGAGGGGTACAGTGAATGTCATGTTGCCTCCATCCTTAAAATTTCTAAGACGGCAGTCCATTACAACAAGGTCAAGCAGTAGACATTGGGGAAAACAAAGCTACAGATTGGCAGAGGGAGAAAACGACTCTCCACTGACCGGGATGGCCATCATCTTATTCGAATGTCACTCAGCAATCGCAGGATGACATCAAGTGACTTACAAAAGGAATAGCAAATGGCAGCTGGGGTGAAGTGCACGACAAGAACAGTTGGCTCCTTGAGGAACGGCTCAAGTCATGTAAAGCTAGAAAAAAGCCTTTCATCCATGAGAAGCAAAGGAGCACCAGGCTGAAATTTGCCACAGACCATAAGGATTGGAGCATAGAGGACTGGAGTAAGGCAATCTTCTCTGATGAGTCTAATTTTCAGCTTTGCCCAACACCTGGTCATCTAATGGTTAGACGGAGACCTGGAGAGGTGTACAAGCCACAGTGTCTTGCACCCACTGTGAAATTTGGTGGAGGATCGTTGATGATCTGGGGATGATTCAGCAAGGCTGGAATTGGGCAGGTTAATGTGAAGGACGTATGAATCAAGCCGCATACAAGGTTATCCTGGAAAAACAGTTGATTCCTTCTGCTCAGGGAAAGTTCCCCAACTCTGAGGTCTGTTTTTTCCAGCAGGACAATGCGCCATGCCACACAGCTAGGTCAATCAATGTGTGGATGAAGGACCATAACATCAAATCCCTGTCATGGCCAGCCCAGTCTCTAGACCTGAACCACGTTGAAAACTTCTGGAATGTAATCAAGAGGAAGATGGATAGTTACAAGCCATCAAACAAAGAAGAACTGGTTACATTTTTGTATAGGAGTGGCATAAGGTCACCCAAAAGCAGTGTGAAAGACTGGTGGAAAGCAGCCAAGACGCATGAAAGCTGTGATTAAAGATCATTGTTATTCCACAAAATATTGATTTCTGAACTTTTCCTGAGTTAAAACATTAGTATTGTTGTTTCTAAATTATTATGAACTTGTTTTCTTAGCATTATTTGAGGTCTGCAAGCACTGCATTTTTTTTGTTATTTTGACCATTTCTCATTTTCTGAAAATAAATACAAAATTTAGTGCTTGGAAATTGGAAGACATGTTGTCAGTAGTTTATAGAATAAAAGAGCAATTTACATTTTACTAAAAAATATTCCTATAAAGAGATAAATCAGACAAAATGAAAATTTTGCAGTGGTCTCTTAATTTTTGCCAGAGCTGTATATGTAGCATTATGTGCCAAATCTATCACACGGCCGGAGAACATGTTGAACATGTTATGCCTATTTGGTCTAGTTTTAATTTATTTAAGTGTGTAAAGTTTGCAGCTTCCATAATAATAATAACAATCTAAGTGGGTTGTCCGGCCTTAGGCTTCACGTCTACGCTCACTCCATGTGGCAGCAGGCTTGTGAATCCTCATAGCGCACGCACTGATCCTGTTGGATCCTTGCAGTCAGTTGCAGGGGCGCGCCGCACGGGTATCTGTGCTGCAGGGGCTCAGAAAGAAGGACTGAGCTAATCTGAAATAAAACATTAGAATAAATATTATGGCAGCAAAATGTCCGATGTATTTTTAGAAGTATACTATAATGTCAAAGTTATATAAGCGCACGATGTGTAAGAAAACACGTTACAATTTTTTAAAAAACTACATAGAAATTTGTGTGTTGTAGGAAGATGACGAGAAAAATTAAACATGATGGTTGTGCAGAAAATAATCCGCATAATCAGGCTTTTGTAAATATCAGTTGCATAACCAGCTTTATTACAAGGCTATGATGCCATGAAGTTCGGGTTAGGAGACCTGCGGCCATTTGATATATCCACATTTTAAAATGTAATAATAGGCCTATTACAGTTCTTACATGTTCTTTCTCAAAGGGATTCTGTCACTAGGCTTTTTGCT
Source organism: Dendrobates tinctorius (assembly GCF_039654945.1). Taxonomy (NCBI): domain Eukaryota; kingdom Metazoa; phylum Chordata; class Amphibia; order Anura; family Dendrobatidae; genus Dendrobates; species Dendrobates tinctorius. The sequence goes on along the minus strand of NW_027361703.1, from coordinate 32,574,454 downwards.
ATGTAATCTGAAAGAAGCATGATGCAGTGACAGAGACCCTAATTCCAGCGATGAGTCACTTACTTTACTGGTTGCTGGAGTTTTTATTAAAAACTGTTTTATCTTCTGCAAATCTAGAAGCTCTCTGAATGCTGAGCTCGGTACAACCCCACCCACACCACTGATTGGCAACATTCTATGGACACTGTGCATAGGCAGAAAGCTGCTAATCAGTGGCAGGGGCAGAGATCGACTACCTGGCAGGAGCCCAAATAGTCCTCTAGTGATAATCTACTACTGATATAACAATTATTTTATAAAAAACACACTAAACACAATAGTAAGTGACACATCGCTGGGATCAGGGTCTTTGTCCCTACAGCAAGCTGCTCTCAGATTAGGTAGCAAAAACCTGATGACAGATTCAATTTACTAATTGTAATAGATCGATACAAAATGCATGACATATGGATGTTAACCTGTATGTGATCTGTTTTTTTATGACTTTTAATGGGCGAGTCAAAGTACTGTGTGGTGCGAGTCAATATGCAAAATGTGATCTGCCACATTGACTTGCATCGGCCATTGTGCTGTATCTGTATTTCCTCTTTAGCATATTGACATTGTCTGAATGAGCCGTTACTGAGAAAATTGTGTCCGCTGTGATACACTTCAGTAATGCAACTGAAAAAGAAATATAGGAAGAAAGCAGGGATAGAACTGGGTCAATGATTTAGCAAATGTTTATTGAAAAAAGCAAACAGTGAAACATGCCACAGAGTTTCCAGCACATTCGTATCACCTTGCTCTGTACCTGACATTCTGAATCAGTGTTCTGTTTGCTCACCAGGGTTGGGTCTTGCGTTCTTAGTGTACTTCATATTAAGCAATATAAAGAATATCTCTGTATTGTCCTTTATTTACTTCTTAAGGTTTGTCCTGTTGCCATGACATTACCAAACCAACCCATCTTCTTACAACGCTGGCCCTACACCGGAAGAATTTCTTCTGGCGGGTTCTTCAGGCCATCGGATGCACATGCAGGCGGTCAAACTGTTTCTGGTGTTGGAGGAAGCAACATAAATGATCTAGTAGTGTATAGCACAGGCAGACTCTAATCCAAATGTGCAGCTGTATGGGATGGTGGAGGAACAGCTGCCAATGGACTGATTATTTGCTTTCGCCTACGGGAAAGTTATTGACTTCATGTTAGGACTCATGAATAGAGATAATTAACGAACCAACCTGCTCCACCACAAGTAGCTATGTGACTGGCACCTTATAAAAGCTTATTCAGTCACATCAGTTGACTTTTATCTTGTGCCATAGTTTGCCCCTTTAATAAGCTTCATTAGTGATAGCTATTGAGGCATGGCAATAAGCGGTTTGGGCTTTGTGGTTCTTTGCAAAGCATTAAAGGGAATCTGTAACCCCATTTTTCCCCTATCAGCTGCCGGCACCTCCATCAGGGGTTTATCTACAGCATTCTGTAATGCTGTAGATAAGCCTACGATGTAACCTGAAAGATAAGAAAAAAAGAGTTAGATTATACTCACCCCAGCGTTCGGTCCAGTCCGATGGGTGTCGCCGTCCGGTCCGGTGCCTCCCATCTTCATACGATGATGTCCTCCTCCTTGATTCTCCCTCGGCTCCTGCGCATGCGTACTTTATCAGCTCTCTTGAGGGCAGAGCAGAGTACTGCAGTGCGCAGGCGCCGGACCTCTTTGACCTTTCCTGGCGCCTGCGCACTGCAGTACTTTACTCCGCCCTCAACAGGGCAGATAAACAAATAATTAAAAAAAACCTTGGTGGGTTCCCCAGTGTTTTTGAAAACCAGCCAGGCAGAACTCACAGCTGGGGGCTGCAACCCTCAGCTGTCAGCTTCAGTAAAGTTGGTTATCAAGAATAGAGTGGTTCCCATGCTATTTTTTTAATTAAATAATTTTTAAAAATTTTTGACAACCAACCTTGCTAAAGCAGACAGCTGGGAGCTGGTATTCTCAGGTGGGTAAGGGACCTAAAAATAGCAGCCCGCAGCTGCCCAGAAAAGGCACATCTATTAGATGTAGATAAGCCCCTGATGGCGGTGGCCGCAGCTCATAGAGCAAAAATGGGGTGACAGATTCCCTTTAAGAACTACAACAAAACTGATATGTATGAACAGATCCTTTGGGTGTAATCAGATGCTGCTTTTTTTTTATAGGTAAAACACATTTCATTCACCTGTAAAATACGTACCCGTTTCTAAGGCTATGTTCAGAAATCTCATACAAACACATTGGTTTATTTTCCTGACTGAATTGGAAAACTGCAATGTTTTGGTAAACTGCAGCATATCACTTCTTTCAGCGTATCTGCAGCAATTTTTCACCCATAGGAAACAAAGGTTAAGTGCAAAAATGCACCAAAAACACAGGTATCAGTTTTTGCTGCGTTTTTAGGGCACTAAACTTTATCAACATGCACAAGAGACAACAAAAATGCAGAAAAACCGCAGCACAAAAAGCAGCAAAAACTCAGCTTCTTTACTGCCAAGAGAGTAGGTTTTGCCTGAGGAAAAATATGCAGCAAAAATGCAATGTGTGAACATAGCCTAACAATACATGCTGCTTTTGGATATGGTTTTGATGCACCCACATGCCTCATATACGATAAGTCACTGTCCATCACTATTTTGGCCCTCTGTGACCTTCCCGTATAACATTGCGGCCTTGCACTTGTATCAGTAAATACGGCTTATTCCTGTAATTGTAGTTTTTCTTACCGTGCTAGCAGGAATGTCACTGCAGTTCAGCCCGACTGGGAACGGAGCCTCTGTGACTGGACGTAACCTCGATGACGTCACCTCTAGTCACTGAGGCTGCACTCGCAGTTCAGTCACCAGTGGTTTTCAGCCTGGAGAATTGCATCTTGGCACTGTCCAGGTTGAAAACTGTTTAACCCCCATACATGGATTATGGCGTAGGACAGAATGACGGACAGGTATGGTATATTGTTGCTTTTTTACTTTACTTTTATTATAGGAGAATGAGGGCTTCACTGGAATTAGGCGTTTAAATAAAAATGGAAAACTGTGTTTAGTCTTATTTCAAATAAAGGACTTTATTCTGGCTGTGTCTTTATTTACCATACAACTATAGGATTAGTAATGGATAGTCCACATGAAGGACTGCTCCTGCGCTTCATGACCCGTAGAAGTGCAGGGGCGCGGAATGGCCGTCGTCCTCACACTCGTCCTGCTGAACATGTTTTAGCCTCATAATAAACATTGTATTTTACCGGTGAGTGCCAACCCTTCTCTTTTTGTGGACATTAGTAATGGATAGGTGTCTTATAGATGCCTCTCCATTACTAAACCGTGGGCTTGATGTCACCTGACAATACACAGGTGACATCAACCCCACAAATATGAACCCCACTTGCCACCGCTACAGGGCAAGTGGGAAGAGTCGGGTAAAGCGCCAGAATTGGTACATCTAATAGATGTGCCTTTTCTGGGCAGCTGCGGGCTGCTATTTTTAGGCCCTTTACCAGCCTGAGAATACCATCTCCCAGCTGTCTGCTTTAGCAAGGTTGGTTGTCAAAAATGAAGGAGACCCCACACCATTTTTAAAAATTATCTATTTAATAAAAAAAAATAGCATGGGGACCACTCTATTCTTGATAACCAGCTTTACTGAAGCTGACAGATGAGGGTTGCAGCCCCCAGCTGTGAGTTCTGCCTGGCTGGTTATCAAAAATACAGGGGAACCCACCCAGGTTTTTTTTTAATTAATTGTTTACAGCGCAGGAGTGGCTGATGAATACACCCATCAGCCACTCCTGCTCTCACTGTTATAAAGCGACAGCAGGTGTCGGATGATGGGATCAGTAGTCCCATCAGCTGACACCAGTGACCAGAGGTAAAGTTTATACCTCCGATACAGCTGCAGGCTCACGCTGTCTTTTGATAGTGTGGGAACCACGGCTCTCTGACCGGCGGGGATGATTTCACCTCTGATCAGAAGCGATGTTTGCCGCAGTGTCATGCACAAGACAGCGCAGCAAACACTGAATGTTCGGGCCCCCCCATTCAAGAGAATGGGGTCCAGGTTTGGGTTCGGGTACTGTTCTGGCACCCGAACCCAAATTTTTTGTAACTGTTCGGCCGAACCCGCTGGACCTAAACAGCTAGGTGTCTCTAGTTTTCATATTTATATTTTATACTATTTCATCAGTGCAGATAAACATGTGTGTATATGTACTTCACCTAGAATATGTAGTTTCACACCAGTCCACTCCGTTGTTACCTCTGTAAGCTTCAAGAATCAGGTGACGAGTTAATGCAGTCAGTTTCTGATTTTTCTGGATTTAGATGACAATATGTAGCAGTAATAGCATCTTTGCTTCAGGGCATGCTAGCCCAGACAGTAGTATTATTAGCACTCTTGCTTCTTACAGGGAACCTGTCAGCAGTTATCACCCTTCAAGGCTGATATACAGCATTCTATAATGCTGTATATAAGCCCTCAACCCAACCTTGAAGAACTGGAAGAACTGAAAAATAAGTTTTATTATTCTCACCTGCGGGGCGGTCCGGTTCCGAGGGGTGTCGCTGGTCTTGGTCCGGTGCCTCCCATCTTCTTATGATCGCCGCCCTCCTGCTTGCTTCTTGTGGATGACGCGACCCTGCATCATCCACACAAACTACACGGCATCGCGCTCCTGCGCAGGCATACTTCTCTGCCCTGTTGAGGGCAGAGCAAATTACTGCAGTGCGCAGGTGCAGGAAAAGGTCAAAGAGCCCCGGCACCTGCGCATTGCAGTACTTTGTTTTCTGTTTGGCTTCTTGGTTTATGAAGTAATAAATCCACATGAACTTTTAATCAAACAAGCCTCCTGTCTTCCTCCTGACGCACCCAAGTGAGTACAACCCCTACAATTAGTGTTAGATGTGCAGACAGCGTTCCCAGCAGAGACATGTGACTGCTACAGGAAGTCTGTTGCAAGCCAACAAGCATTACCAGAGAAAATGGAGGACCTACTGAAACACCTGGTCCAGCCGCTGCAGCATCAGCAAGAGACTAACAGGCTGTTGTTATAGCAGATACAGATCAAGCAGGTGTAACGGCAGCAGATGCAGCTTCTGTCAATCCAGGGCAGGACGAGCGCCCCAACCCCAAGTCCGGCTGATGACGCCCAAGTCCAGAAGGCGGTAAGATGGGCTTTGCAGAAAATGACTCCTGGGCATGACATTGAGGCCTTCCTGACATGTTTAAAAGGGTCACCAAAAGGGAGAATCTCCCGCCAGAGCAGTGGGCGCCATACTTGATGGGAGAACCCCAGAAGAACTATGGCAGAAGCCAAAAAGGGGGCGGAGTGTCCAAGGTCCAAAGGGGCAGGGGAGGTGGTGCCCAAGGTCCCTACGGGTCATATTGTTTGCTGATGGTGCAACGGCCCAGGACATATAGCTGCCCGTTGTCCCCTGACCCCTGAGCAGATGTGGGGACATTGTTCATATTATGCATATCCGCCTGCAGTGTGAAGTGTCCCCCCAGCAAGGGTCCTAAAGCGTGTCCCATGAAGGTGAACGGGTGGGATGAAACGGCACTGCTACACTCCGGGAGTTTAGTCTCTTGTGAGGGCCACCCTTCCTCTCCAACTGATCCCAGGAAAAAAAAGTCGGCGTTCGGTGCATACATGGTGATGCTAAGGACTACCTTATAGCCAGAGAGGACATTGAAATGGCCTATGGTACTGAGTCCCATGAGGTCAGCGTAGTTCGGGACTTGTTGCATCCTATTATTATAGGCCGGGACCTTTGTTTGGTTTGGGATCTGTGGGGGAAGAGTTCTGAGCTCACTGACGTGAATAGGGAACCAGTGAACACTAGTAAGGTGTCACCACACCCAGTCAGGTGGATTTCCCTTTTGTGTCTGTCATGATCTGACAGTTTTAAATTGCACTGGGTGAACTTTTTTTACTTTGGAAAGTTCCAAGGTGTCTTGACTGTCCCCGGTGGTGGTTAGTGGTATTGCACTTTAGGGTTTTGTGCACTTAATTATGGATCAGGTGTGACACCCTATAAAGGTGTGCTAGGGGTGTGCAATCACTGCCTGTGTTATTGTGAGTTTGTGTTCACTGTTTTGGAGAGCCTGGTGGAAGGATGGAGCTGAAGAGGAGTTCTGCGCAGCTTAGCCAGGGGGGAAGAGTGTCAGCTATGGTGTCTGGACGAAGGGCTGGCATGGCGTGGTGGGGTCGCAGTGATGGTGTCAGCGGGAAGTGTCTGCATGGACTGGTGGAGTGGCGACTATGGAGAGTGGCACTCACCATGTGGGACTTGGCTGCTGAGCTGGACTCAAGCATGCTCGACTTCGTGGCAGAAGCTGGACTCATCTTGGGGACTCTGTTACTAAGCAGCAGCAACTGGTGGTGGACTCTGCTCCAAGGCTGCACTAAGGTGAAGGATCCTGTTATGGTGATGGATCCAGGTGGAGAAGATGCACGCAGGTGGTGGGCTCTGTTGCTAGGAGCGCACGCAACAGAGCAAAGCTAAGTGGTGTTCCCCCTGTATTGTCTTTCCTCATGTGTGTTATTAGTGCAGTGGTGGGATTAGTCTCCGCACCGACCCATTCCCTAGTGAGGGTTTAGGGTCAGGGCGAGCAAGGGGTTAAGGTTCGCGTGCGGCGACAGGCGCGGAGCCTGTATAGGGAATGTTAGGAGTGCAGGGACACTGGCTCAGGGGAGCTTAGGTGGTCTCCATCTCCACATTCCCTATCGCAGGGCCCACCATTGTTAATGTTTCCCAGGTTCCCCCTTTATTATTTGATTATTGTATGTATAATGTGTAATACCTAAATTCGCCAGGTGGAGGCGGCGTATCCACCTGCACGTTTTATTATTTAAATGCGCCCCACTGGAGGCGGTGTATCCAGGGTCACGTGTGTTATGGGTTCGCCTTGCGGTAACCGCTGCGTCCAGACACATGTGACCATGGCATTATCACAGGCCATACAGTTTTTTTTTCTGGTGAGCCTTGGCCATGTGGAGACCTGTTAGTAATTGCTGCCGGGCCTCACTGAGGTGAGTGGGGAGCGGCATGGTGTGTTAGAGCCGCTGCAGCAGCAGTTATCAGGGTCTGGGGCCTCTGCTCAGCTAACCAGAAAATAAAAAAAAAATGGCGGCTGCGGTCTGGCTAAAGCCCCCTAGAGTCGCTGCTGGGGAGCAGGACTGGTTCATGCATGCAGGCGCACCCAGGCAGGTGGGAGGAATGGTGCCCCACGGAGCTGCCTGTTATTCCCCGAGGTGAAGGGGTACGCCCCTGTGGTGAGCTGACTGGTGTGATAGTCCGCGGGGTTTACGCCAAATCTTCTATACCATCGAAGAAGCCGCCCTCCTGGTTGTGTGGAGTTGACCAGCGAGAGTATATTTCCTCCATTTCTCGGTCCCCTTCTCCTCCTGGTGTGTGCAGCAGGTGTGCTGCGGGGGAGTAGGGACAAATCTCTACCCTCGCCATTGGCCAACCCTGGAGGCGCAGGCCTCATGGTGAAAGGGTTTGGGGGTGGTGTCCCTTGGTGAATAGCGGGGTTGTGAGTGTGGTGACTCAGGGAGACGCCTCTGTTAGAGTCCAGAATGAGTTCACCAAATTTATGACAAACGAATGTGTGCATTAAACGTTCAGGTCCGGACCTGTGTGTGAACGAGCATGTATGGGTGGCTACCAAAAAACATCTTGTGGAAATGTGTTTTGGAGTCTGATCAGCTCTTAACAAACATACACATACATAAACTCGTTCCCCAGGTCGGCGCTGTGGAGATGAGTGGTGCCTCCAAAATGAACTTTATTGCCAATACCAGCGGTGCGTTTGTCATAAACCTGAAGTGTCAGGTAATGGTGGGGTGAACTCAGGGTCTGGGCGTCCCCGCTGTAGGTGTTTCCCTAATGAGGGGTGGTCTTGAGGGTCCAGAGGCCCCTCATTAAGGAGGGGGTACTGTCATGATCTGACAGTTTTAAATTGCACTGGGTGAACTTTTTTTACTTTGGAAAGTTCCAAGGTGTCTTGACTGTCCCCGGTGGAGGTTAGTGGTATTGCACTTTAGGGTTTTGTGCACTTAATTATGGATCAGGTGTGACACCCTATAAAGGTGTGCTAGGGGTGTACAATCACTGCCTGTGATATTGTGAGTTTGTGTTCACTCTGTTTTGGAGAGACTGGTGGAAGGATGGAGCTGAAGAGGAGTCCTGCGCAGCTTAGCCAGGGGGGAAGAGTGTCAGCTATGGTGTCTGGACGAAGGGCTGGCATGGCGTGGTGGGGTCGCAGTGATGGTGTCAGCGGGAAGTGTCTGCATGGTCTGGTGGAGTGGCGACTATGGAGAGTGGCACTCACCATGTGGGACTTGGCTGCTGAGCTGGACTCAAGCATGCTCGACTTCGTGTCAGAAGCTGAACTCATCCTTGGGACTCTGTTACTAAGCAGCAGCAACTGGTGGTGGACTCTGCTCCAAGGCTGCACTATGGTGAAGGATCCTGTTATGGTGATGGATCCGGGTGGAGGAGAAGACGCACGCAGGTGGTGGGCTCTGTTGCTAGGAGCGCACGCAACAGAGCAAAGCTAAGTGGTGTTTCCCCTGTATTGTCTCTTTCCTCATGTGTGTTATTAGTGCAGTGGTGGGATTAGTCTCCGCACCGACCTATTCCCTAGTGAGGGTTTAGGGTCAGGGTGAGCAAGGGTTTTAAGGTACGCGTGCGGCGACAGGTGCGGAGCCTGTATAGGGAACGTAAGGAGTGCAGGGACACTGGCTCAGGGGAGCTTAGGAGGTCTCCACGTCCCCCATTCCCTATTGCAGGGCCCACCATTGTAATTGTTTCCCAGGTCCCCCTTATTATTTAAATTCGCCTTACTGGAGGCGGGGTTTCCAGATTGTATGTATAACGTGTAATACCCAAATTCGCCAGGTGGAGGCGGCGTATCCACCTGCACGTTTTATTATTTAAATGCGCCCCACTGGAGGCGGTGTATCCAGGGTCACGTGTGTCACATGGGTTCGCCTTGCGGAAACATCTGCGTCCTGACACACGTGACCATGACAGTGTCCTTGTGAGGGATGAGTAAGAAGTGTCCCCAGAGTTTGGTATTCCGGAGTTAGGGGTGACTAGTGAGAATTTTGGGTCTGCCCAACATAGGGACCTAACTCTGAAGGAAGCCTTTAATAATGTCACCGTCATAAATGGGGTTGCACAGGAGCCGAGGCTGACACACGGATTCCTTATTTTATGATGAGTGGGGAGTTGTTGTATCGGGTCACGAAAGTGACATCTTGGGGAAATCTTGGAGTGGAAAAAAACACAGGAACGGATCGTGCAGAGGTTCTATTTGCCCAGTTGTCACTGGGAAATATTAAACTATTGAAGATCCTGCCCTACATGTCAGTTAACCACCCCACCTCTCACTTTAGGAGTCCCCTTGTGCCATTGCCCATTATTGAAGTGCCATTCAAGAAAATTGCTATGGACTTGGTTGGACCCCTGGTTAAATCTGTTCATGGGCATCAATACATATTATTCATGCTGGACTATGCCACATGCTATCGTGATGCAATTCCCCTGAGAAACATCTCATCCGCTCATTGGTACGTTTTGTTCCTGGACAGGTCTTCCAAAGGAGATCCTGACCGATCAGGTAACACCTTTTATGAGTAAGGTGATGAGGAAGTTATGCAAGGTCCTGCAAATCTCCCAGTTGAGGACTTCAGAGTACCATCCTCAGACAGATGGCCTTGTTGAAAGGTTTGCTGAAGAGCATGTTAAGGAAAGCCATAGAAAAGGACGGTAGAGACTGGGACTGTCTCTTACCGTATCTGCTGTTCTCCATCCGTGAGGTTCCACAGGCCTCTACGGAGTTCTCACCATTCGAACTTCTGTGTGGCCGACATCCGCGAGGTCTCCTGGATATAGCCAAGGAAACCTGGGAAGTTGAATTCACGCCCAACAGAAGCGTCATCGAACATGTGGCACTGATGCAGCAGATGATTGCAAAGGTGATGCCCATCATAAAAGGACATCTCCTCCAGGCACAAGAAGCTCAGGCCAGGGTCTACAACCGGTCAGTCAGAGTAAGGCAGTTCAATCCGGGAGACCGAGTCCTTGTGCTAATTCCTACTGTGAAGATCAAGTTCTTGGCTAAATGGCAAGGACCATATGAAGTAGTGGAGAAGCTTTGGTGAGGTAAACTATAAGATTCATCAACCGGGAAGATGGAAACCATATTAGGTCTACCATGTCAAACTCATCAAGCCATGGCAAGACAGAGAACCGTCTGAAACTCTGTGCTTGCTGGGCCAGCCAGAACACGAGGTTGGAAGTGTCACCATAGCGGAGACGCTGTCGAAGGCCCCAAAACAGCAGGGCTGCAAGTTGCTCCAGAAGAATAGTGACCTCATTCAGTGAATGCTGATCGTTTGGTTGAAGCTTTCATATGTTTCCTGGGAAACCTGGGGGTCCCGTGGTCCCCCTAGAAGAGGGGGTACTGTCATGATTCCTCAACTCAGTGTCTGGGACTCAATGATGGATAGTTCTGTCATCCTATCACATGCTGGGGCATGCTGAGCTGTCAGTGCTTTGACTGATAGATCAGTTGACCTATCTGAGACTGGGAGGTGCAGCGATTTCTCCAGGTTCTCCCTATTTGTAGTAATTGCCCTGCTATTTAGGAGAGCAGTCTGGCCCAGATCACTGTCAGTCAAAAGCTTATGCTCTCTGCTGTGTGTTTGCCTCATTCCTGTGGTGTGAGTTCTGATCTGCTGTCTGACCTTTGGACAGTGTTCTGTCTACCCGTTTGTTGTTGCCCCTTTTGTTATGTGCTATTTCTCTGGTATTCTGACCCTGGACTGTGACCTGTCTTTGTCTTTTTTTACGCCTTTGTCTTTTCCCTTAGTTTTTCGATGTGCTCGCTTGGTACTAACCCGGGAACATCTGACTTCTCTACCTCACGGCCTGTCCATGAGTTGTGACTAGCGTCACATCTTGCAGATGTTGTCCTTAGTGGGATTTGAATCTAGCAACCCAGCAATGGAAAACAGTGCTAACCACTGAGGCACCATGCTTTCTAAGCAGAAAAAGACAAATGTTTTGCAAAATGGTGCAACAATTATGCCATAATATTTGTATATTCAAAAATATACCAAGGGGAGACTGCAGTGTGGTTGCAACAATTTTTTTCTACTTTTTATTAAGTCGCAATTGATGAATCAGGTGAAAACATCTGAAATCAATAAACTCCACACACTAAGTGGAAAAAAAAAACAGGTGAGGACATATAAAATAGACTTAAAAAAAGGCACAAATGCAATAATAAATTGGGTGCAAACAAAAAAAAAAAGGCTCAAATCACACAAATCTAGACAAATAACAGGCGCAAAGGCAATTATGAAACGTGCCCTTAGTGCTTAGATTCTAATGTCAGTTTGGACTAACTAGCTGCCTTTAAGGCTACGGTCAGACGGCCGTAGATTCTCTCATCCAAGACAATCGGGCGGCTTACGCAAATGACACTCTGATCAGAGCTTGATCGAGGGTCAGCATAGTGTGATCCGATTCTCTTGAATGAGAGAACCATGGTAGACTGTGAGAAGATGGAGAACAAATTTTCTCCATTTTGTAAGTCCGTGGAAACAGGACTGCAATTAGATGCCATCCGAGTGCAGTGTGATATTTTCCACATACCCATAGACTTGAAATTTCAGTGTTTCTGTCAGTGAAAAAAATTGTGTATCAGCACTGTCCCACTGAATAACATTGGTCTGAGTTCTATCCAATGAAAATTCAGATAGCACTCATAAAATGGACACGCCGGTGTGAGCGAGCCCTAACTTTGATAATGTCTAAGCTATAGTAGCATCTGTAGCCAAAACCTGTCACTTAGGCTCGTTTCACACTTGCGCCTTTTTGCGCAGCGTATCGAGCGCACAAGAAACGCATGTCAAAAGCGCATGCAAATGCTTGTAAACGCTGCGTTTTTTGTAGCATTATTGTTCGCATGACAAATTATCGCAGCGTTTTTATGCGTTTGTAAGCGGTTTTCATGCATTTGCATTTTTTATGCGCAATTGTGTCACTTCACAGGAGAAAAAATCCTTGAAAAATTCTTGCAACACACTCCACCAATGGGAAAGCAGTGGGCGTGTCTTATGGAACTTCTTTATATAGACCGTTTACAGCTGAATTCTTCACATTTGCTTGCATTTGACTTGAGAAACATGGATCTGCGCTGGAAGAGCTTTTACTTTGACTTGGATCTGGACATGAGGACGGCTCAGGCTTATGCCGTTGCTTGCCATGAACAGAGGGAGAGAGAGAGGAAGTGAAGACGGCAGCGGCGGCGTTTGTGGATGCATCCCATTATGGAACTCCGGGAGAGCCGTGGAGCATACCACACCCTCTACAGCGAGCTACAGGCAAACCTGGAGAAATTTACGGATTATACCCGGATGTCCCAAGAAACCTTTAACTATTTGCTTGGTCGGGTACAAGAAGTCATCCGGAGACAGGACACACAGCTCCAGCGTGCGATTACTCCTGAGGAAAGGCTCCTGGTCACATTAAGGTACGTAGTTTTGCAAACCAATGCCTGCAGAATTTTTTTTGTTGTGACATGTACTCTTCCAAATCTGGCAGAATTATAATTCTGCCATATAGTTAACAAAAGACCGCGGTAATTTTTTTTATGGCGTGTATTGAACAAAAGGCTGCAGATACATAATTTTTTTTTTTTTTTAACTTTTACGTGTGTACGAAAATCCCTAAACACAAATATTAATTTTTGTTTTTACTTTGTGTCACAGATTCCTGGCTACTGGAGAGACCCTCTCTTCACTGCACTTCCAGTACCGGATTGGAATCTCCACGTTGTCTGGAATTGTTGCTGACACCTGCCGAGGTCTCTGGAACGTTCTTTGTCCAGAATTTATGCCCCTGCCCACCGCAGAAAAGTGATTGGAAATCGCTGAAAGATTCTGGACTGTCTGCAATTTCCCTAACTGTTTGGGAGCTGTTGATGATAAACACATCCAGATTATCAAGCCCAAAAGAACAGGCTCTGAGTACTTTAACTATAAAAAGTACTTTTCTACTGTACTCATGGCCATTGCGGATGCAGACTGTATGTTTATTGCTGTGGACGTTGGGGCATTTGGCCGTGGGAATGACTCCCAGGCTTTTAAGAACTTGGACATGGGCCGGAGGTTGTATGGCAACCACTTCAATTTCCCCATGCCACGGCCTCTTCCCAACACCGAAGGTCCGCCACAGCCCTTTGTAATGGTTGGTGATGAAGCATTCCAGATGTGCCAAAACCTGCTCAAGCCCTACTCCAGCCGGGACTTGGACCACAACAAAAGAATTTTCAATTACAGGCTCACCAGGGCCAGGAGAACAGTAGAGTGTGCATCTGGTATACTTGTATCTAGATGGCGCATTCTTGGCACAGCCATTAATCTGAAACTGGAAACAGTGGATGAGGTGGTGAAGGCGCGTGTAGTTCTACATAATTTTGTAATTTCTAGAGAGCACCCGAACTTAGATCTTGATGATGTTGCTCCTAACCCATTGCCTGAATTTACTCAGCACTCTCTCAGGTCATCCGTTGAAGTTGGCCAAATGAGGGACCAATTTGCTGCCTACTTCAACTCAGATGTAGGACGGGTGGAATGGCAAGAGCAAATGGTGTAAAAAAAATTGTATTGTTGGTATGTTAATAAAAAACACTGTTTTGATACCTGTACTGAATGCATTCTGTGTTTTTACACTCCCAATTCTATTAGCAAGTAGCCAGGTGTATCAGTGAATTTATGATGCTGTGTTTTGTGCATCATGAATTCACTAATACTCCTGAGTAGGTAACTATACATACACACAAGTTGTATTACCTTTATAATCTCTACAGTGTGTGTTCAATTAACAGCGATTGAGGAGATAATAAAACACAAATGGGCATTACAATACAGATTAAACTGCAGCATCACTATAATCATCTTCAAAATATATGGAGAGTTAAGCAACGCTGCAGGTTCAAACTCATGTGTATTCACCTGCCCAGGTGTGATAGTGATGATGATACAAGGTCAGGATATTTGTGAAGTAAATATAACATTTATTTTCACCATCATTAATCAGTTTCTTCAACACACACGTAATAGAGTATGTGGTTAATTACAAGGTATATCTACAGTTTCTTGCCTTATCTCTAATAGTTAAATGAGGACGGTACAAAAAATGCAAGGTAACAATAGATATGCCTTGCACTCAACACCATCCTCTATGCCAGGGTTTCCAAAATCTATTCCTAAATGTCAACCAACAGATTAAGTTTTAAGGATTTATTTTTTTTTCCCTCAGGTGATGCAGTTATCACCAGAGTAATGGAATTACTTATAACATGATTTGTTTGTTGGCCTTCAACACTGGAGTTGGGGAACTCTGCTCAATTCAGTGTGTGCAATACACCAGATATCTCCATTACTGATGTTTCTTGTGTGAGTATAGGACAAATTCATGACTTGTCTTTTCCACATCACTCGCTACATTCGTGTAATATTGCACAGACTGGATCCAGCAGGGTTCCCCAACTCCAGTCCTCAAGGTCCACCAACAGATCATGTTGTAATGAAATCCATAGCTCCATTGATAACTGTTTCACAAGAGCCAAAAAAAAGGAATTCCATACAACATGATCTGTTGGTGGCCCTTGAGGACTGGAGTTGGGGAACCCTGCTGGATCCACTATGTGCAATATTACAAGAATGTAGAGACTGCTGTGGAAAAGACAAGTTATGTAGATTTTTTTGTTTTTTTGGACAACACATATCTAGATGATTTTTCTTTTCCACAGCAGTCTCTACATTCGTGTAATATTGCACATAGAGGATCCAGCAGGGTTCCCCAACTCCAGTCCTCAAGGTCCACCAACAGATCACAGTGGATGCGCCCTGTTTTGTATCTTTTAACTACGTTCAATAAAGCACAGATTCAACCTACAGTCTCCTTATTGGACCCCCAGTATAGCGGTTGAGCTGCCTGTATAAGCTACATGAATTCCGGTTCATTTAGTGAGGACAGAACAAAGACACTGTGAGAGTGTTCCAGTTTCCTAATTGGAGCACTTCTCTCCATATCGTGAAGAGCCATTCCTGCATTATCAGGTTCAATACTTCTCTTTCGTAAGGCTATGTGCACGTTTGAGTAAATGGATGCACCATTTGTGAATCTCTTGGTGCAGAGAAGTGACACACTGCAGATTATTTTCTGCGCCAAATCTGCAAGTAAAAAATAAATGCTCAACATGTGCATGACACTCCATGTTTCTCGTTCACATTGATGGCATCAGGATTGCTTCAGGTTTTGCTAGCATGTTTCACGGATGTTAGATAGCCACAAAACACGTGGGACTTGCCTGACAAACACTGGCAATCCCGCCATGTAGTATGGCTAACAGCCACGGGGACTCGAAGACGTCACCCGAACACACTAGACAAACTTGAGTAAGGCCGAGATCACACTTGCGAGAAACTCGCACCTCAATACCGGCACTGCCGCTGGCACTCGGACCTGAGTGTGCGGCTGCATGTATTTCTATGCCGCTGAGTGCTCCAGTCCGGAGTGCCTTCGGCAGTGCCGGGTATTGATGTGCGAGTTTCTCACAAGTGTGATCCCGGCCTAAGGACACTTCTGCTCATCACTAGTAGAAACCACTTCAGGAAATGTTCCTCTTTTGGGATCCAGGGATCGGGCCAGCTTCAGAGCATCCCTTACATGTGCATGCGCCGTGCCTAGGAAACCCGCTCTCGATGATATACTGCAGAGGTGGGCGGTTACCTTGGCAACGAACCATAAACCATAGGTTTGTAAATATGTTTTTTTTACATTTTAATAAGCGGTGCATGACAACATTTCTGGTTTACAAGCAGTGTGAACTGTTACACGTTTATGAAGATGGAAATAAACATTTCCTGGCTCTCGGGTCCGTTTATCTGGGGTCGCGGTGGCCCGTCCGTGCCCACCTGGGTGCTGGTGCCACAGATGAGATCCATAATAAACTAGACCGGCATTACTACCAAGAAGTGATCACCAACCCTCTGACCCTACAACCTTTCCTCTCCCACTCCTCCGGGTACTCCCTTGTGGCTGCCATTGGCCTCTCACGTTTATTGCTCACCTCTAATCTCTTTTACAAGATGTAGCTGCTTTATGGGCTTTGCTCTTATCCTCACATTACACTTCTGTCTTAAAATGGCGGAAACCTTTTCTTTCTGCAAGAAAGAGCCGCCTCTGTGCTAATCTGGGTGAGGTGGAAGCATCAGCAGCAGAGAGAGCTGTGCACAGAGGGAGGCGCGCCTGCATCAATAAAGCTTTAAAGAGACGGGCACTTCCGGTTGACGCCGCAATGCCTGACGGACCTTGTAGTTTTGCTTGTTCGGTAGCGCTTCGCTTGATCGCTTGCTGGATGCTGGTCAGAAGCCGGGGGAGCGCTCCGGGAGGTTAGTACGTCTTGCTCAGCGCTTTGCGGCCATGTTTCTGCGTTATCAGAGCGCTATGGTGACAGTTGTGCTCGGAGCGGCCTTGCTGTCTGTTGTCATTTTGACATTGGATGTACTGCTGGAGTGACGCTGCGGTAACGCAGAGACACTGTACACACTGACCTCCCAGGACATTACACGTGGATGTGGCTGTGGGCCAGAGGTCACAGGAGGGGACAGTAACCAGGAAGAGTCGGTGCCACCTGGGCATCCAAGGCATAGTGAGAGCCTGGCATGGGACCTTACCATGGGACTGCTACTGATCAGCCCCTCTAAGGGACCAGCTGTCACTGGCAGAACCGGTGTACTTCTCACCCTATATGGCTGACTGTGGCAGTGCCAGCTTATCTATCCCAGCTTTGTACAATTTAGCCCTAAATCTCCTGTATGTACTTAGAGCAACCGAGCAGATCTCGCCTGGTGTTAATCAGAAATGAATAAAAAGTGATTGGTGACTGAGGCTCGTTACACCTACGTGACCAACGTTCCGGTCACCGTAAGCCCCAGCCTACAGGCTGCATTTGCTCTGCCGGGCATGTCTGCCACCGCTCAGGACCAGGGACAAGAAGGAGACACATGGCACATGATTGGTCAGTTCTGAGACAAAAGTTGGCAAGTTACCCTGGCCTGGTGGTCCTGTACATGAGTGATTTATCCGCGGATCATTGGTAGATCGGCATGATTTGTGAGATCTGGTGACGATCTGTCACAGTGACAGCAGATCTCACCAATGACCTGCAGATATTTATCTCCTGTCTGTGGGTATGGGGTAGATAATGGAGTGACTGTAGGGGAAGTTGGTGTGGTCAGCTTCTGGTCCACATCACGGGCTGGTGTGGGAGCCGCGGCTCCGGTTTCATCTGTACAGCAGCTGTGATTTGTGTGTGAGTGTAGCCCGCTTTCCGAGGCTATCGGGCACATCTGAATGAGATTCTTTTCTCAATCATTAGAAATTAGATGGTGGTCTGCCCCCAAAATGCTCGTCTGTACCCTACTATGCTGATTTGTCAGGGATCTGCCTTCCTGCTTGTTCAGTCTTGCCAATCTGGCGTGTCTGGGTCATAAGCTGTTTTGGGGCTAACCATAGGGTGTCAGTGGCTAATGTCCCCTCCCTGTGCTTGTAGCAGCTTTGTCACTTGTGTATTATGATAACCTTGGGGTGTTTCTCAGTTCCCGTCATTTAGGATGTGCAGTAACATTTTGACCGGTAAGGTGTGTGTTACTCTGACATCTTGTGGCGTTTCAGAGAGAACCTACATGTAACAGCCGTCTGGGTACCATGCTGCTGGGGAGATTACTCTGAGGCCGGTTTCCCCCTCCTCCACGCTCGTTTAGTGACAGGTTCACACACGTCGGGAAAGACCTGTCGGTTAAGGGTGGCGAGTAGGGAGTAGCTTCCGGGGACCGGCCTTTTAGACCAGTCACCCCTGCAGCACGGTACCCAGACGGCTTTTAAATGTACGTTTTCTCTGAAATCCCGCAGCGTGCCAGAGGACCTGGCTGAAGTGACAGATCCGGTGTGTGATACTTGCTACCTGTGGCTCGCACAGCACATATCCGCTGTCAGGTCCCTTAAAATCCTCTGGCGCGGGGTAGCAGTGCCCGCTCGGACACCAGGCACGTGCTGTTTGCTTTTGGTTAAACAATGACACTCTTGCTCAAGTGCAGAGAGAATTTAGACACATCCCAGACCTGTTACTTTAGACAGGTTACGCCTATGCAGTTTTAACTCCTTCATTCCGGAGTTTGTCACTGCCTGGTTTGTGTGTTTTCTTGGGCCACCAGTTAGGTTGTGGTGTAATATGATGAAATACTTTATAAACGTTCTTATCTCCGTGTCCTTCCTCCTTGTAAAAGAAAATGAGTTGAACTTGTGTTAAAGAGGTTGTCCCATAATCAAAACGTATCACCTCTCCCCTGAGTGATCAGTGCCGCACCTCTGGAGTCTGGCCCCACCACGATCACCAGAAGAGGGTCCTTTGTCCTCTGAATGGAGCAGAGGTTGATCCTGCCCATTACCGCTCCCTGCATTGTCTATGAAGCTGATGAACTCTGGGCCTGTCTTTGTCAGCCCCATACTGTGTGGACCAGCAGCGGGCATGCTCCACTCCTGATCTCATGACTGTGGTCTCATTGATCCAGCTCCGTGAAGAGTCCACGAATGTGAACAGTCCCATAGAGCACTATATGCCCAGTTCTTGCGTCAGTTGCCTCCAGCATCTCGCTGCCATTCTGGAGGGCTCTTATCGGTGGAAACGAGGCCTTCGTTGTATGGAGAGGAATATTTCTTACCAGATGTATTCTATTCTCTCCCCACAGCATATAACGTGACCAGTCAGTGTCTGCTGGGAGGATTATTACCTTTTACTCTCCAGGTTTTGACTTTCTGAACATAACAAGGTAAGGATATGTGTACTGTATGTACTCTTCCGGTCTACATATATGGTTGTCATATGCCTTGTGTTTCCCACATTTGTCTTTAGTTCTCTCGTTTTATAGTTCCAACTTTGTCTATTCCGATCCTCACAGATTACTACATGGTATGTGTTTGGAGGCATAGCTAGGGGTTCAGCTCAGGGGGTCCAAATATCTGAGTGGGCCAATAAGCCCTGTTTACAGCTATGGTGGCGCACTCTAATCGTGGGTATAGGGGAACCTCAGCAGATCACCCTGCTGTCCCTGACAAAAAAAATCTCCACAAAAACCAACACTGCTATTACCGCCATATGGTGACCATGTAGTGGGAGATACCAGTCCTGCAGAATACTTAGAGTACAGTACAGTTACAGATCGTGATTGACAGCTGACATTCTTTCTGATGGAGTCATTCACTCTTCCCATCTGCCCAGACCGACATGGCAGCTTCTTCCAGCCTGGACTCTGCTGCAGAGATCACAACAAAGACACGTTTCACGTCTCATATTTTCAGCACCGTCCCCATCTGTTCCCAACCTGTACAAACTCTTCATCCTTCTGATACCCCAATACTGAGTCGCTGCTGCCGTACATGTCCCTAATACTGCACCAGCTGTATGGAAATTCTCCTCATAGATAATGGCTGCCACACTGTACGATTGCCCCAACATTAGCCTTCAAACCATATAATGCCACCTGCATTAGCTTCAACACTGCATAATGGCCCCCACATTAGGTCCCACTCTATATTGGCCCCCACATTAGGTCCCACTCTGTATATTGGCCCCGCATTAGGTCCCACTCTGTATATTGGCCCCCACATTAGGTCCCACTCTGTATATTGGCCCCCTGCAATAGCTCCCATGTCTTTGATTCTGGTCTCTGTCGGTCCCTGTCTGTGGGCTGCAACTTGTACTGCCCTGATATATATGACAAAGAGCTAAATAGAAGAAAATGAAAGCCAGTAGGAGGGTATGGCTCCCTGAATGTATCCAGGTGACCCTAAAAGGAATACAGTTGTCTGGACAAGTCCTCGAAGAGGGAAGAGGTAGATTATTACACATGTAATGAAGAAAGTGCTCCCCCTGCTACATCTTCTTGTTCCCTTTTCTCCCTTTGGGGGTCTTGTTGTCCAGATTGAGTATACGTTAAAGGGCCTGCACCTGTATGTGGTTATTTATATGCAGCTACAGTCATATGTAAAAGTTTGGGCACCCCTATTAATGTTAACCTTTTTTCTCTATAACAATTTTGTTTTTGCAACAGCTATTTCAGTTTCATATATCTAATAACTGATGGACTCAGTTATATTTCTGGATTCAAATGAGGTTTATTGTACTAACAGAAAATGTGCAATCTGCATTTTAACAAAATTTGACCGGTGCAAAAGTATGGGCACATCAACATAATAGTGACATTAATATTTCGTAGATCCTCCTTTTACAAAAGTAATAGCCTCTAGTCGCTTCCTGTAGCTATTAATGAGTTCCTGGATCCTGGATGAAGGTATTTGTGACCATTCCTGTTTACAAAACAATTCCAGTTCAGTTAAGTTTGATGGTCGCCTAGCATGGACAGCCCGCTTCAAATCATCCCACAGATGTTCAATGATATTCAGGTCTGGGGACTGAGATGGCCATTCCAGAACATTGTAATTGTTCCTCTGCATGAATGCCTGAGTAGATTTGGAGCGGTGTTTTGAATAATTGTCTTGCTGAAATATCCATCCCCTGCGTAACTTCAACTTCGCCACTGATTCTTGCACATTATTGTCAAGAATCTGCTGATACTGAGTTGAATCCATGCGACCCTCAACTTTAACAAGATTCCCGGTGCCGGCATTGGCCACACAGCCCCAAAGCATGATGGAACCTCCACCAAATTTTACTGTGGGTAGCAAGTGTTTTTCTTGGAATGCTGTGTTTTTTAGCCTCCATGCATAACGCCTTTTTGTATGACCAAACAACTCAATCTTTGTTTCATCAGTCCACAGGATCTTCTTCCAAAGTGTAACTGGCTTGTCCAAATGTGCTTTTGCATACCTCAGGCGACTCTATTTGTGGCGTGCTTGCAGAAACGGCTTCTTTCGCATCACTCTCCCATACAGCTTCTCCTTGTGCAAAGTGCGCTGTATTGTTGACCGATGCACAGTGACACCATCTGAAGCAAGATGATGCTGCAGGTCTTTGGAGGTGGTCTGTGGATTGTCCTTGACTGTTCTCACCATTCTTCTTCTCTGCCTTTCTGATATTTTTCTTGGCCTGCCACTTCTGGGCTTAACAAGAACTGTACCTGTGTTCTTCCATTTCCTTACTATGTTCCTCACAGTGGAAACTGACAGGTTAAATCTCTGAGACAACTTTTTGAATCCTTCCCCTGAAAAGCTATGTTGAACAATCTTTGTTTTCAGATCATTTGAGAGTTGTTTTGAGGAGCCCATGATGCCACTCTTCATAGGAGAATCAAATAGGAGAACTACTTGCAAGTGGCCACCTTAAATACCTTTTCTCATGATTTGATACACCTGGCTATGAAGTTCAAAGCTCAATGAGGTTACAAAACCAATTTAGTACTTCAGGAAGTCAGTAAAAAGTAGTTAGGAGTGTTCAAATCAAGAAAATGATAAGGGTGCCCAAACTTTTGCACTGGTCAAATTTTGTTTAAATGCAGATTGCACATTTTCTGTACAATAAACCTCATTTGAATCCAGAAATATAACTGAGTCCATCAGTTATTAGATATATGAAACTGAAATAGCTGTTGCAAAAACCAAAATTGTTATAAAGAAAAAAGGTTAACATTAATAGGGGTGCCCAAACTTTAACATATGACTGTACTTGCTGTTTCTATTTTTTTTTTTCATTCATCCTCAACTTGGGGGATTTATTTTTTTAATAAAAGGTTTTAGAATGGGGTTTTCATGTTTGTCTCTTGAATTTATAATATGAGATGATACAGACACTGGACTGATAGGACTCTGACCCCCGGCTACAGGACTTCATCACATTCTGAGTGTATGTGTGCTGCCCGGGTGCAGGCAGCAGCCTGAGCTCCTACTTACACCTAGATCCTATCTCCTGTCCCTCGCTGGTGGGAAGAAGCTGGTGCTGTATGTCCTCACCCACCACAGCTATCCGACGCGCGTTTTGTGTAATGCCTTCTCCAGAGAAATTATATATATATATATATATATATATATATATATATATATATATATATATATGTCTTCTCTCACCACTGGTATGCTTATCATTTTCATCCTTTATCAGAAGTGGCGCTAGGGTAACAAGACGCTAGTGCTGTATAATTGTCCATCTTTATATTTTGTAGATGAAAATGCTGCTGTTGGTATATAAACATGCCATTCTCTGTACTGACTCGTCAGCAGGAGGCGGCGGCTGGGAAAAGTGGGGACAGGGCTAGGAGGACATTGGAAAGCATCATTAAAGCAAAGTATTCTGCACTACTTAAGGACAGCTTATTACTTATACAGGTTCCTGCTCCAAATAGCCAAAATAGTACAAAAACGTGATTGTTGGCTAATAGTAACCCTGATGGGAATGAGTCCAGTGCATTCATAAGTAGTGTTCTCCCACCCACTAGACTGCTGCTCTCCTAATTACTCTGGACTCATAGCCGGGAATCGCCATGTGCTGTCAAAGATCCTATTAGTCAACTTATTACTTGCCTTTTTGGCTACTAGAAATGCGGTCCTGTAGCTAATGTAGGTTTATGTATTCGGCTGATAGAGAGCCCTAACAGGCATAAGATTTTGTACAAGACTAAATAACCTTAGTATGCACAGATTGGGGCTACAGTAATGTCTCTCACCACACGCAATAGGTATCAACAGTGTAATGACAGGACAGAATGTTTTTGGAGGGTAAAATTTAGAAACCTTTCTCATTTTGAGGTGTTGCATATTCATCCAACAATGGGAAGCACCCATGAGATGATCTCCCTACACTCCTACTTCCTTTAAAGAGGATTGGTCATCAATAAAAGCAGTATTTACCGGAAGCCATAGTGGAAATCTGCAGGTAAATATTATTTCAAATATATGTGGCAGTCTAATTGGATGTTCAGCTGCAGGGAGAAAATGAAGTAATGTTTTCCCTGCAGCCACTCGCTTCAATCATCTGATTTGCACTGGGGACAGTGAAAAGTCCTGTAATAACTCCCCCTGCACCTTGGCTGACATCCGTTCAGTCCACAAACTGCGGAGCGCGCTGTGACCCAAGGATCAGGGGGACGATTAGTGTGTTGACTGGCACTGAGCGGCTGCAGGGAGAACATAACTATGGCTTCTCCCTGCAGCTGAACTTCCAGTTAATTCTGCCACATATGTTTGAACCTGTATCTGCCTGAAGACTTTTTCTGATTAGAGGTGCCCTTCAACTTGAATGTAGTTTTTTGAGGCCCATTAGTAGGTTTAGTCTTATTCATACCTGCATATTTGATTAGTGGTTTTTATTTACTTCCCCCCCACAATGACCGAAAGTCTCTAACTAATATGGGTGAGTGTGCTGTGTGAGTGCATACTGACAGAAGGCAGTCTTCTGACCCCAGCCTGTGTCTGCTTTCACAAATCTTGTAATCAGTGTTTGTAGGCCAATCCCAGCAGTAAATGTGAAGCAAAGTGGTGCAAATCTAAACATTATATATTTCCCCTGTTCATGTCAGTAAGCCAAAGATAAATGAAGTGAAACCTGCATAGAGAAGTAATGTAACGGAAAGATTTCTTCCTCTGTGTTTTAGACGGACCCCTGTTTTCGGCTTAGGGTAACTTCACATTAGGTGTTTTCTCAGCTTTTTTTTTTTTTTGGCAGCAAAAGCTGTGTTTTTGGCATTCTAGATTTGTCTCTTGTATATGCAGATAAAGCTTAGTGCTTAAAAAAAAGTTCTATTCTATAGAATCAGGTTTTGGCTCAAAAAAAAAAGGAAACAAAAACTGATACCTGCACTTTTTCTGTGGCTTTTCAGCATTTTTCACCAACCGTTCACGTCAATGGGTGAAAAACGCCAAAAAAATGAAAGACGTGACGTGCTCTATTGTGTAAACATTGCAAAGTACAAAATACTGAGGACAAAAAAACTAATGTGTGTGCATGAGATTTCTGAAATCTCAGACATAGCTGGGACTGTAAAAAGCAGCTGAAAATTTGCATAAAAAAAAAAACCGTTGAAGAAGCGCCCAGTGTGAACTTACCCTTACCAATGCTAAAAGCACACAAATAAGTGGATGGAAGACATTTAGGCCTCATTCACACATCAGTGTTTAACCACCTCTGTGAAAAAACGTTACCGGTGTTATCAGTGTTTTGCAACAGTGTGTCCATTCTTGCCATCAGTGTCATTAGTATTTTTCCGGATGGATAAATGACAAAGATTCTTCTATACTTTGCAATGTTAAACACGGACGGCACACGGATGCTAAATGTGTTTTTCACGTACCCACAGTATTGGCACTTTTCATCCGTGCTGCTTGAAAAAAAAATGGCCATGTCTCCTCCATGTGTCTTGCATGGACGCACCATCCGTGAAAAACAGTTATGTGAAAAACAACATAGATCATAATTGGTATGTCTAGTATCTGTGGGGAAAAAAACCCAAAACGAATGCCACACATACTGGAAACATGGATGTCTGAATGAGGCCTAACATAGTTTGAGAAGTGCGGTATTGTTGCAATTGACCTTGTCCTCCTGAAATTATGGGCGTCATGTAGACCATGCCAATTAAGCTTTCAAAACGTCACCTCCACAGTGCTGTTCTTCATATAATTGGTAGGGCGAAGCTGGGGGTTTTGCCTTCCTCTGGATCATCATGTTAGGTTATAGGTTGAACATGTCGGGACTTGAGTCTTTCAACCTTAAGTTAAAGAATTCTTTCTTAAAAAAAAAACCCAAAACCGACGTGTGATGCTACTTCTAGCCCTGCTTACGGTTTGTATGTCACTTCCAGTAGATGATGGATAAATGTAAGGGTATTTTTTCAGAAGATGGATTTTTTGAATGTGTAAAAATCTGATGCAGATTTGGAGGAGAATGAATGGCAGAAGCTCACGTGAGACCCTTAGACCATGGATTTGCACTGCGGTAGTCCCATCCAGTGGGGCTAATTCACATGTTTCATGCACAGAACTCCCTTTAATAAGAAACCTGTCATTTGTTAAATAATATTGACTTATATTGACTTTCGGAAGTCCACAGGAGGCCGGTGTGAAATTCCCATTGTGACAACATCTATTTCTTCAGTATTCTGTAACCAATGTTCTGCATGACAGGATGTGATCTAGAATAGAGGTTTCCCTATAGACTGTGGATGAATTCTAAGTTTCTGTAGCTGTCACTTGGTTATAGTCAGATTCTGATTGATCCGGATTGTAGAAATTATACAGTGGGGAAAAAAAGTATTTAGTCAGTCAGCAATAGTGCAAGTTCCACCACTTAAAAAGATGAGAGGCGTCTGTAATTTACATCATAGGTAGACCTCAACTATGGGAGACAAACTGAGAAAAAAAAATCCAGAAAATCACATTGTCTGTTTTTTTTTTCATTTTATTTGCATATTATGGTGGAAAATAAGTATTTGGTCAGAAACAAAATTTCATCTCAATACTTTGTGATATATCCTTTGTTGGCAATGACAGAGGTCAAACGTTTTCTGTAAGTCTTCACAAGGTTGCCACACACTGTTGTTGGTATGTTGGCCCATTCCTCCATGCAGATCTCCTCTAGAGCAGTGATGTTTTTGGCTTTTCGCTTGGCAACACAGACTTTCAACTCCCTCCAAAGGTTTTCTATAGGGTTGAAATCTGGAGACTGGCTAGGCCACTCCAGGACCTTGAAATGCTTCTTACGAAGCCACTCCTTCGTTGCCCTGGCGGTGTGCTTTGGATCATTGTCATGTTGAAAGACCCAGCCACGTTTCATCTTCAATGCCCTTGCTGATGGAAGGATGTTTGCACTCAAAATCTCACGATACATGGCCCCATTCATTCTTTCATGTACCCGGATCAGTCGTCCTGGCCCCTTTGCAGAGAAACAGCCCCAAAGCATGATGTTTCCACCACCATGCTTTACAGTAGGTATGGTGTTTGATGGATGCAACTCAGTATTCTTTTTCCTCCAAACACGACAAGTTGTGTTTCTACCAAACAGTTCCAGTTTGGTTTCATCAGACCATAGGACATTCTCCCAAAACTCCTCTGGATCATCCAAATGCTCTCTAGCAAACTTCAGACGGCCCGGACATGTACAGGCTTAAGCAGTGGGACACGTCTGGCACTGCAGGATCTGAGTCCATGGTGGCGTAGTGTGTTACTTATGGTAGGCCTTGTTACATTGGTCCCAGCTCTCTGCAGTTCATTCACTAGGTCCCCCCGCGTGGTTCTGGGATTTTTGCTCACCGTTCTTGTGATCATTCTGACCCCACGGGGTGGGATTTTGCGTGGAGCACCAGATCGAGGGAGATTATCAGTGGTCTTGTATGTCTTCCATTTTCTAATTATTGCTCCCACAGTTGATTTCTTCACTCCAAGCTGGTTGGCTATTGCAGATTCAGTCTTCCCAGCCTGGTGCAGGGCTACAATTTTGTTTCTGGTGTCCTTTGACAGCTCTTTGGTCTTCACCATAGTGGAGTTTGGAGTCAGACTGTTTGAGGGTGTGCACAGGTGTCTTTTTATACTGATAACAAGTTTAAACAGGTGCCATTACTACAGGTAATGAGTGGAGGAAAGAGGAGACTCTTAAAGAAGTTGTTACAGGTCTGTGAGAGCCAGAAATCTTGATTGCTTGTTTCTGACCAAATACTTATTTTCCACCATAATATGCAAATAAAATGAAAAAAAAACAGACAATGTGATTTTCTGGATTTTTTTTTCTCAGTTTGTGTCCCATAGTTGAGGTCTACCTATGATGTAAATTACAGACGCCTCTCATCTTTTTAAGTGGTGGAACTTGCACTATTGCTGACTGACTAAATACTTTTTTTCCCCACTGTACGTGTTTTTCTACACTAGGCCAGAACTGCACCAAACATCTGTACATAGAGCAGCTGTGCCTAACACTGCTAACCCCAGCAGCTGTCTTACCAGAAATTGTGGCAGTGCCCATACATCAACCTAGGAAGCACATTCTCCGGGAACTAGCTGGTATCTCACAGTAAAGTTTGGACTCGCAGCTCTGCTGAGCCTTTATTGCTGGCCAGCTCTCCTAACTGCAGGTGGATGCTTTGCCTGCTTTGCATGATTTCTTGTCTTAGTCAAATTACTATTGGACTTTTTTTTTTCTTTCCTTTTGTGCTAAAGTTCATTCCACCACATAGTTCCTGTAACATTGTAAAGTCATAGAATGGAACCTCTATACCTAGTTACCATTTTATTTGAATGTTACATTTTATATTTCATGGGGTTAGGAGGCTTAATCTTATTCTCTATTACATTAAGACCTCAATTCACCAGGAATCATAGAATATGTCTGTCCAGCCTCTGTTTGAAGACTTCCATTGAAAGAGAACTGACTACCTCTTGTGGAAGCTTGTTCCACTCACTGATCACCCTCACTGTCAAAAAGTTTTTTTCTAATATCTAATCTGTATCTTCTCCCTTTCAGTTTCATTCCATTGTTCCTCGTGTTTCCATGTGCGAATGAGAATAAGGATGATCCCTCTACACTCTAACATCCCCTCAGATATTTGTAGACAGCTATTAAGTCTCCTCTTAGCCTTCTTTTTTTCAAGCTAAACATTCCCCGTTCGTTTAACCGTTCCTCGTAGGACATACTTTGCAGTCCGCTCACCATCCTGGTAGCTCTTCTCTGAACTTGTCCCTGTATTTCTATGTCTTTTTTAAAATGTGATGCCCAGAACTGGACACAGTATTCCAGACGAGGCCTGACCAAGGATGAGTAGTGGGGAATAATTACTTCACATGATTTAGACTATGTTTCTCTTAATACATCGCAGAATGGCATTGTGCACTCCAGTCTTGCTGAAGTGTCCGCTGGATGAAGGCTCATCAAAGTCAATAAGCAGCGTACGCCTCTTAATAAAGTGAATATTCAAGAAGAGTTGTATCCAGCGACCACAGGAGATATGATTCTTAAAACTTGACATTTATTAAGCCATTATATTAAACAAGCACAGATGTATGGAAAAAACAATCCCAGTGCAGGGAAGGAATCCTACATGTTTCAACCTAAACTGTCTTAATCATGGATTACATCTTAACATAACAGACAGACATATATACATACCAGGAGTCAAAGGGAGTGGTAGAACAAGTTAATTCTTTCAAATTACTGTATATACTCGTGTATAAGCCGACAATGCAGCAGCTACTGGTAAATTTCAAAAATAAAAATAGATACCAATAAAAGTAAAATTAATGGAGACATCAGTAGGTTAAATGTTTTTGAATATACATTGTTGTGAGTTCATTCTCCCCTTCACCTTTGATGTCTGATGAACTCCCTCTGCTGGTGAAGAGAGGTAGTGAAATTGATTGGGATGGAAAGAACCTGGCATCTGAACAGGCGGAGTGTGATTGGACATCTGGAATTTCTGAGTGGATATAAGGCAGCCGACGCCCTGCAGGGCTGCTGGTGATCCTCTCTGCTCTGAGCTCTGGCCTCCAGTTTAGTTCCTGTCTACTAAAGCTAAGTTTTTGCCCTGCTATTATTCCATGAGATTTTGTCTGGTTTCCTTAGTGTTTGTATTCAGCCAGTCCTGGTTGGGACTGGCTGAATTCCATTTTTGTCTCTGATCAGTTGATCTCTTTGCTCTGTTTTCAGAATGTACCTGAGTGGCTGATATAGTGATTTTGAAGTCTAGTGACTTCAGGGCCTTTTTCTCTATCAGATGGTTGGGACATTTTTAGTAGGGTTTTTTGCGGATTGCAGCCAGCATCTTTTCTGTCCTGTCCTATCTAGTTAGTTGGGCCCCATCGTTTGCTCAGCCTGTCTTTCTGTCTGTGTCTGTGTTTTCATCTGTATTTCACCGACAATACATGTTGGGGGCTGTCTATTGCTTTGGGGTCTGCTCTGGGGCAGTTTAGATTTCCCCTTTCCTTCTTTAGGCTTATGTAGTTCTCCGGCTGTGACAAGGGGTCTAGGGTACCGTAGGAACCCCCCACGGCTACTGTTAGTTGTGGTGTATAGGATCAGGGGTCTGCAATCCGATAGCTACCAACCTCTCCGGTTTTCTGGACTTAGTTTGTATTTTTGTTTTCTCCTCCTCCGGTGACTCATTCATAACAATCCATATTGAATCAGGAGCCCCATATAATGCTTCATACAGTTCATGATGGCCCCTTAAATGCTCCATACAAAATACACTCCATATAATGCTGCACAAAGGTTAATAATGGCCCCATATGCTGCTCCATAAAGATTATGGCCCCATAAGATGTTCCATAGATTATGCCCCATAAAATGCTCCATAGATTATGCTGCACCATAAGATGTTCCATAGATTATGCCCCATATGCTGCCCCATAAAATGCTCCATTGATTATGCCCCATATGCTGCCCCATAAGATGCTCCATAGAATAGGCCCCTTATGCTGCCCCATAAGATGCTCCATAGAATAGGCCCCTTATGCTGCCCCATAAGATGCTCGATAGAATAGGCCCCATATGCTGTCGCTGCTGCAAATAAAAAAAGACATACTCACCTCTCCGTCGCTGGGGGCCAGGTGTCGGGGCCATGAGCAGGTGGGGACAGATGCCAGTGTCACTGCTGGCTCAGGACCCTGGCACCTGCAATATTCACCTGTTCCCGCTCCATCGCTGTGTGCCGCTCTGTCTCTTCTGGGTCTTCTATCAGTGACTGTCCAGGCAAAGGGCGCGGCGTGCACTAACTACTTCACCACGCCCTCTGACTTGGACATCACAGCCAGAGGACACGGAGGACAGAATAGCGCACAGCGATGGACCGGGGACAGGTGAATATTGCATATACTTACCCCCTCCTGGCGCGGTCTCTGCAGCCCCGCTTCTCCCGTTCTCGGGCTCCTTCCTTCAGCGGTCACGTGGTACCGCTCATTAAAGTCATGAATATGCACATATTAATGACTTTAATGAGCGGTACCACGTGACCGCTGAAGGAAGGAGCTTGAGACCGGGAGAAGCGGGGGGTGGGGGGGCTACAGAGACCGCGCCAGGGGGGTCAGTATGATCGGACACCCTTGCTCCCCCTCCCCCGCCGACCCCCTGGCGTATATGACTTGCGTATAAGCCGAGAGGGAGACTTTCAGCCCAAAAAATGGGCTGAAAATCTCATCTTATAAGCGAGTATATATGGTAACTCTGACTAGATTCTCCTGAGACATCTGGGAATGAGTAGTATACAAATAAAAATATATTATAAAAAAAAAATATATCCGGACAAGCAGGAAACGTAGCACTGAGTATTGCTGATCTTATAGTATGACCATTATACCTCTAAACAACACGTATAAAAAGAGATTATTCATAGAACATTAATTGTATTGCAGGATTAGATCTTGTCTGATGTTCAGACCTAACAGGACCCTTGAGCACAGTTTAAAAATACAGAATGACTCACGGTTTAGCAGTTTGCATTGGAAATTACCGCCCCGTGCTGTTTTTTTTTTTACCTTTTCAATAGCCAAAAATTTTAGATGTTTTGTGTCCCGGTTGTGGGAGTTAATGAAATGTCTGGAAACAGAGGAAACATTTAATGCCTCCAGGTTCACCGTATCGGATAAATGTCTTCTTATACGTTTTTTCAGTGGTCCAGCTGTGCAGCCGACATATTGAACATTGCAAGCCACGCACTCTAGTAAATAAATAACGCCTGGAGTATTGCAATTAATAACATTTTTAATTGAAAAACTTTTTTTTTGTTACTATGCAGGAAAAAGTTTTACTTTTAATTATGTGGCTGCAACAAACACACTGCGTGGCCACAACTGAAAAAACCACTGCAAGAAATTCAAGTTGAAGGAGGACTGGAGTCAGCATTGACAAGACTGCTAGGAGACAGAATACCAGTGGGAGCTTTTTTGCTACAAATCTGATATTATGAAGCGTGACGTCACACAATTTTTTATCTTTATATAGAATCTTTTTGTAGAATTTTTAAATAAAAATTCCTTCAACTTAAAATTTACTTTGTTCCAAAAAAACTGACATAAATTTTCTTGACATCACCCTTAAAGGAACAGACACCGACACGAGCTCAATATTGGAGGCCATATCTTGTCACCCGATTCATGTCCCTAAAAATATTCTGGTGGGAGAGCTGATCAGGACTAAACGTGATTGTTCGGAAAATGATTTGTATAATCAGGAGGACACAAAAGTCATGTCCAGATTACATGACTTGGAGTTTAACAAGGGCTAAAAAAAAGTGGAAAAAATTGATAGAAAAACTCTTCTATCAAATAATAGAAAACCACAGGATAGTAATATTTCTGGACAACTGAGGATCTTCCACACGAGGCCCAGAAAAATGGGATTCATATAGAGCCCTGATGGAGTAATTAAATACAGTGAAGCAAACGAGTCCAAAGTCTACAACTTTGGACTCCTTTTGACTTTTTTTCTGGCGCATCTATTATGCTGGCCACAATAGCGAAGTCTGCTGCACTATTGGGTCTGGCATAAAAGATGGACACCGCCGTGGAAGGTGAAGTGAAGTTCAAACTTGCAGTCTCCATGTCCCTCTTTATACTCTATGGCTACACCGAGGTTCCGTCTGAATCTTGTTTTTCTCTGCTCACCGACAGCCTTTGATAGGCTACAGCGATGACGGCGTTCCTACACCACACGAGCTCTGTAGTCGCCGGGTCACGCCGTGGTAGATCGCACAAAACTGCAGTGATTGGCTGCAGCTGTCACATGCTCTAGTCGTGATGTCACCACTGTAGTAATGTCAAGAAATATTAGCAGAGAAGCAGTGCTTGGACACCAGCAGGTAAATGAGGAGTCTGCCATTTTCAAGCCTTTAAGGTATTACACTTTAAAGCAAGACTGTGGTACAATTCATATATTCAGCAGTTGGCAATTTTTCTCTTACTTGAGTGAAATTCACACGACCGTATAAAAAAAAAAATAAAAAATGGAAAATAAAAATGAACGAGTTTCATCCAGAAAACACTGACTATTTTTTACTCGTTAGCGATGTATGTAATCCGTTTTTCTGTCTTAAATTGCGTCCAGTATTTAAACATGTATTGTAAGTGACTAGGATACTGTGCAAATAATCACAACCTTGATATATTAGTAAGTGACCTAAACCATTCTATTTCATGATTTTTGTTTTGGAGAAAGCCCAGTCAGTTTGGTTGCTGTCAGTCAGCAGTGAGAAATGTATGAAGAAATATTCTCTGTCTCAGGAGGCTCGTTACATCCCCCTCCTCTCTGTCCTGTGTGTGGCAGTAAGACAACTGGCTGCAACAGAAGACTCTGCTATGTTTGCAGTAGGACAAAAGATTGCCAAGCCTTGCTCCTTGGTTCCTCATTTGTACAGATGGAAATGAGCCCTTTTGTTCCCTGCAGAATATTTAGGAACCTGTTCCAGAATGTTCAGAAATTCCTGAAGATTAGCAAACAGTGGTTGCAAGATAATCTGCTTAAATGATAAATGTAGTGTTCCATGACCATTTTATGTTGATCACCTGCTCAAATTTCGACCCTGCAGAGCCACAGCTGAAATAAAGCATTTTAACGCAAACTGAATGGCAAATTGAGGTTTGTGCTCAGATCTGGTAGGATCAATTTTTTTCTTGTTTTGTTTTCAAAGAGATTCTGGTCCATAAAAGACACCAGGAAAATTGATTGACCTATTTTACTTGCAAATTTGAAGGAACCAAATCCAAATTATTATGAATTAATCAACTAATGCTACTGAATGGCAATCGAGTCAGTGAAATTTAAATTGTGCAAAATTTATCACACCTGCAAGTACGAGCCTGTAATTGAATGCATAGAAAATATTGGTATTTTATAAGCCATATAATAAGCAAGTCCCTGAGTATTATGCTGAAAAGCTAAAAGAGAACATGACTGTTCATAAAAGTTTACTTGCACAAAGAGGTCATATCTCCTGGTCAAGGGTTAAACTGCTAGAAAAGAGTTTTGCTGCATCTAGAAGGTTATTCTGGTACAAGAAAATATAGATCATTATAGGTGTTAATATGAGGGGAGACCATGGCTGCTTCTGAAAGGTTGTTACTTAGCTATAGGACGGCATAATTGCTTCTAAAGGGTTATAATCTAGTAATATGAACATACAGGTGATAGAAATGTTAGAATAGTCATAGGTGTATGCCCATGTCTGCGGTTTTGTTGTTGAGAAATCGGCTTTTAATTCTGAATGCTAATGATTTTTTTTCCATGCTCCGAGGCGTGAGGTGCCTGGAAGAGATCTCTCCCTCCACTCTTCATTATCATGCCACCCCCCTCCCATCAGTGGCACAGTTCCCTGTGACGTGTAATGTTGGCTTTGGAATCCCGTGCCTATACCCTGCAGTAGAGCTATTATACGTACCTATGCCATCCCTCTATGGGCATTTGCTTCAGCATTCTTTGAGCGCAGCCATGCATGCTGATAAGGTGCTCTCCCCGCTTCCGTCCTCCCTGAATAGTTAGGAACCGTACAGTTTGTGATGGCCCTGAAGCCAATACGCATAGCAGGGCGGAATCGGTAGGTATAATCACATTATAATTGCAGGACACAGGCTCATGATTCTGGGGCCACCATTACATGTCACAGGGCACGGTGATGTAGATGGGGGGGGGGGTCTGGTATGCAAATGAAGACAGAAGGCAGAGATTTCTTCCAGGCACACGCATCCCAGAGCCTGGAAGAAATCACTAGCAAAAAGGAATAAAAGACAATTTCTCAACAACAAGACTGACGATATGAGGCATACACCTATGACTATTCTAACATTTCGATCAGCTGTATTCCCATATTACTGGCTTATATACATCCCGAGGGGTGATAGTCTCTTTAACCCTTTAGAAACAGTTATGCTCTCCTCGAAGAACATGTGTATTGCATCTTACTTTTCTAAAAACAACTACAAAAATGTTCCATGCTACTGAGCGCCTAACAGTTCAATGGGTATGTCTGAATAATGTTCAGCACCTGACGTGAGCCATGCTAATGCCAACCCTCTATCTTAAGGTGGAGGATGCCCCTCCATCTTCCACACAGACGTGCCAATATTGTTCTTGCACCACTGATCAAAAGGCTATTACATACACAATTCACTCAGCAATGGAATTAATTTTCTCCTGTGTTTGCTCTTGTTTTCTGATTCATCAGCCCTAGCAAAGTATATCTGAGGCTGTTGAAATCCTTGTAAGGGCCAAGTCAATAAAGAGGGCTGTCTCTCAGTGGGTACTGAGCTTGACCACTTGACATACTGTTTCAGTCTAACATCCTACCCGCGCCCTCCGTTCTGCTGATGACCTGAAGTTAGCATCCTCAATAATCAGAACCTCCCACTCCCGTCTCCAAGACTATACACGTGCTGCGCCAATTCTTTGGAATGCACTTCTCAGGTCAATCCGATTAGTCCGCAATCCCCACAATTTTAAGCGTGCCCTGAAAACGCATTTATTCAGACTGGCCTACCGCCTCAACACATTAACCTAATCTATCCCTGTGTGGCACAGCCAAAAGTTTTACCATAACCAGGTTCCCCGCATCATGTTCCCACATGCTTTATGCATCCATTAGCCCTCTGTGTCTGTACTGATACACACTTAACATTATGGCTGGTCCATACAATCAGGGCAATTGTTACCACCCACCTTTCGTGTCTACCTTTTTTTCCTCTTAGATTGTAAGCTTGCGAGCAGGGCCCTCATTCCTCTTGGTATCTGTTATGATCTATGTGATTATTGTTATGCTGTAATGTCTATTTTCTGTACAAGGCCCCTCTGAAATGTAAAGTGCTGTGGAATATGTCGGTGCTTTAGAAATAAAATGTTATATTATTTTTATTATTATTATTATTATACTGTGCTGGAGACCTTCAAAACCTTCAAAATTCTTTTTTTATTTAATTTCTAAAAAGGTTTTGATCCAGGCAAATTGATAAGTTCCCTTTATACTGTCATCTCCAAAAATGCTATTTTCCTGCAGAAATAGTCGTAATCTGCAGGTAAATAATATGTATATAATCTCTGGCAGGCTTACTGGAGCAGCGGCTACAGGGGAAAATGAAGTTCTATTCTCCCTGCAGCTGCTCGCTTCTAGTCATTGAAAAAGTGTAGAGATCTGTAAGTCCGTGCTCAGTACACAGTGAACCTGGCTGTAATCGCTTACCGACACATTGACCCCCTGCTGTGCAGCGTGTGTGTCCAGAGCTGGCTATCAATATGCTCAGGAGTGATTACAGTGCATTCACTGCATAGTGAGCGATAACGGCAACTGCTCCCTGTACCGCCCCGATGACAGAACAGAGCGGCCGCAGCAAGAATATACTTTCATGGCAACTACCATAAAACTTATTACTCATTTTAAAAGCCCATATATCTGGATCCGTATGGCTGGTTTAAAAAAAAAAAAAAAGTTAAACTCTGAAGCAATGGTTCTGTTTAACCCCTTCTCGATACTCGCTATACATGTATGGCACAATTCGGTAGCAAGAGCATGGAGCAGGATCACTTGGTGAACTCGCCCCAATACCCAGCAAGGCGACGTTCCCCCTGTGAGGTTTTGGTGTATGTTTTTGCTGCATTAAAAGCGCAGTGTCTTGCAATTCCAGTAAAGTGGATGGGATTCATAGAATCTCATGTCCACTGTGCTTCCTTTTTACTCTGTGTAAACTGATCTCTTGGTGCTCATGTTCAATCCGCAACATCTCATGTTAAAAAAAAAAAAAAAAAAAAACGCTCACAAAAACAAAATCCGCAAGTAACCTAATGTAAATAAAAGATGCAGAAATTCTGCAATGTCAAAAACTCAGCAAAAGCTTATCATAGGAATGTAGCCTAACAGTTGCATGTGGAGAGGAGCCCTGCCCATGACTGTTAGCCTGCTATTTGCTTCTGTGTAACTCGGATAGCAGCATTAGCAGTACTCCGACACCCCATCTGCAGGCCCGTGGTGGCCCGATGCTTTGAGAAGCGATCAAAATAGATCTATCCCAAAATAGAATTACTAAGAACGTTCTCGCACAACTCTATTGACCAAAACTGAAAGCGTTACAGGCTCAAAAAATGCCACGCTAAAATAATTAAAAAGGGAAAAAAAAAAATCTAGACATCACCAAAACCATACAGATGAGTAGAATAATATTACCAGTCCATTGTCTTACCGCACAATAGTTGCTGTATAAACAATTCCCCCCAAAAAGTCAGAATTGCATTTCTTTTTGGAGGGGGTGGCAATTTCACCGCACTTGGAAGTCACTGCAGCTCGTCCACAAAAATCCTCATATCATACGTCTATGGATAGAAAAATAAAAAAAAAAAAGTTATAGCTTTTGGATGGAAAGGAAAAGATGGAAATTGTCCATATTGGGAAGGGGTTAAGTGGTTTCCAATAAGACACTGCTAGAAGGACTGAATAAATCTTTTTCAGAATTTGTCATTTTGTAATGATTTGTGTTATGTTGCTGTTGCAGATTTTGTGACTCTGTAACTTGTATATAACATCATAGACAACTTATAAGTAGAGATGGGCAAACCCGAACGTAAAGTTCGTCATCTATACCGAACACCTACTGTTCGGAAACGGACACAGAACACTGCCTTCAAAAGGAAGTCCATGTTAGGCTATGTGCCCACATAGCGTTTTTGATGCAGAATATTCCTGAGCAGAAACGCACGCCCTCTTCCCGGGAAAACGCATGCGTTTTATGAAGAGCTTTTGTAAGCGTTTTTGATGCTTTTGTTAAGCGTTTTCCTATGCGTTTTTGCAATACAATTGAATGTATGCGTAAACGCACGCGTTTCCGCAAAATTAATGATCCTGCTGCTTTTTTTTCCGCTTAGCGTTTCCGCAGCGGAAAAAAAACGCACCATTAGCACAACATGTGCGTTTTCCATTATATTACATTGGATGCTTTTCTTATCGTTTCCGCAGCAGAAACGCTTGTCTAAAAGCGTTGTGGAAACGTTTAGCGCAACGCGGGCACACAGCCTTACTGTTCGGGTTGCCCCCCCCGAGCACCGGGTGTTTGCTGCGCTGTTATGTGCATGATAGCATGGAAAACACTGCTTCTGATCGGCGGTAAAATCATCACCACCATTCAGACAGCCAAGGTTCCTACGCTGTAAAATGGCAGCATGAACACGCAGCTGTTATCGAAGGTTTGACGTTTACCTCAGGTCACTGGTGTCGGCTATTGGGACTACTGCTCCCATCAGCCAACATCTGCTGCCACTAATTACATCTAGAGCGGACAGCGGCTGCTGGGAGCATTGATCATCCGGCTCCCGCGCTGTAAATAATTAAAAAAAAAAAAAAACGGCGTGGGTTCCCCTGTATTTTTGATAGCCAGCCAGGCAAAACTCACAGCTGGGGGCTGCAACTCTCAGCTCTCGGCTTCAGCAAGGCTGGTTATCAAGAATACAGGGGTCCCCACTCTGATTTTTTTTAATTATTTAGATAAATAAAAAAAAATGTGGGGTCCATTTCATTTTTGACAACCAGCCAAGCCAAAGCAGACAGCTGGGGGCTGGTATTCTCAGGCTGGTAAGGGGCAATGGATATTGCCCTTTTCCAGCCTAAAAATAGCAGCCCAAAGCCGCCCAAAAAACGCGCATATATTATATGCACCAATTCTGGCGCTTTGCCTGGATCTTCCCAGTTGCCCTATAGCGGTGGTAAGTGGGGTTCATATTTGTGGGGTTGATGTCACCTTTGTCTTGCCGGGGACATCAAGCTCACAGATTAGTAATTGAGAAGCGTCTATAAGACACTATCCATTACTAATCCTATAGTTGTATGGTAAATAAAGACTGTTTATCCCCCAGACATTCATTACAGCATGGGACAGAATGACAGTACTGTTCCTTTACCCAAACTTTTTGTAACTGTTTGATTGAACCTGTCGGATCCGAACATCCAGGTGTCTACCTATCTCTACTTATTAGCCCCAATTCTAGGATGTTGTTTCCCACAGCAGTCCTTGGGGAGACTTGGGAAGTAATATGTGTATCAAATAGCTC
Source organism: Dendrobates tinctorius (assembly GCF_039654945.1). Lineage (NCBI taxonomy): Eukaryota > Metazoa > Chordata > Amphibia > Anura > Dendrobatidae > Dendrobates > Dendrobates tinctorius. The sequence goes on along the minus strand of NW_027361703.1, from coordinate 32,536,352 downwards.
TAATTGTAATGTGTGTTTGAACATATTGCCACATTTTGTAAATTTTGGCGCAATTTGCCATCTTGCAGATTGACACTATTGATTAGCCTCCCACCATGAATTGATACACGGGTGCATTTTGTCCATCCTGTTACTCATTCTCAGCCCATTGTTTAGCAGACCAGATGACGTGTTCCATCTTTATTTTTCTTTGTTTATCAAGACTCTAATCCTTGTCTCCCAAGAAGAATTCCTTGCCTTTTTTTCCCAGCATGGCTCTGTTGTATGTAATGGAAACACTAGATTATATTGTGGGGCAGGTTTTTTTGCTTGCACAATACAGGATCTAATCCCGTTTTGGCATGAAGTACATTGTTCTTGCACAGTCTTATATCAGAGGTATGACTAAGCCCTACGGCGCAGAAGGTTCCAGGCTTGCTACAAGTTGTATCTTGTACTTGTTTGCTAAAGTACATCATTGTTACAAGGGCGGAAGTAACTAATGTTTTCAATGTTCAGAAGCCTGATACCATAAAACAGAGTAATGTGTTTAGACTTCTGCATGAAACAAAGCCACTCTACCAGTATAGTCAGGGGCTTTCCCATCGTTACAAATTCATTTACTCTCTGGTTGTGCGCGACATAACGTTTTTTTAAGTGTGAATGATAAAACGGAACCAGTCAGAAAAAACACACACTGTATTACTTACAGCCATAGCGGTAATCTGCAGGTGCGTACTGCTTTATACATGCTTGTCATGCAGAGAAAGTAAAATTATATTCTCCCCATAGCGGCCACTTTCGGTCATGGACACAGTACTGGGGGCAGTGAGCGATCAGAGCTTCCTTGAAAATAAGACCTACACTGATAATTTGCCCTAGCGTGATTTTACTGGGATTTTGGTGTATGCTTAAAATATAAGCCTTAGACCCAGTCAGGACTGGCATTTGGGGGGGAAAGGGAAAATTAGTCATTTGTCCAGGACTCCCACTCGCTTAGGGGCCCCCAGCATTTCTATTACGCGTTTAAAATTCCTTAAAAGGGAATCTGCCTGCATGTTTTTTGGGGTGTTTAACAATTGCGAAACATGCAGGGTGGAGAATCGAGCATGTCACTCCAGTACACACAATACTCAGTGCATATCCGAGAACCCAATGCAAACTGGAGTAGCGAGCACTTGCACTCAACTCTGACAACCTAATGTTATCAAATTCTGTGTAGTACCTTTGGGTTCAAAATCTTCAGTATACCCCTGAATTAAAATCCTTGAGGGGTGTAGTTTCCAAAATGGGGTCAATTGTGTTTTTTTTTATTTCTTTAGACAAATCAGGGGCTCTCTAAACATGACATGACACCTGCAGAACTTTCCATC